>NC_137891.1:15048838-15648838 GCF_963455335.1 Martes martes | reverse complement strand
CAGAGATAGGAAGACGCGTTCAGAGCTTCAGGATCCTTTGGTTTCCTCTGGGCTGTGAAAGAAAGTTCCTGGCTCAGGCGGTGCCTCCAGCCCAGACTCCCAGCCCCCTGCAGAATGTCTGGCACGGCTTGCACTTCCCGCTCCTGCACGCAGGGAAGGAACAGACAGTGGAGAGGCCGGAATGCTCCCCAAAGGCTCAGGCAGGCGGGCGCAGTGGGGCCCCGGGCAGCCGGCATTGTGCAAGCAGGAGAAGCAGGCCCTGGAATCCTTTCTATTCCGGAGAATTTATGAGGAGGACAAAAGGAGCCATTATCCCCAGGGCTGTGGCGGCGGCTGCCCAGGCCTGTGGCCCAGGTGTCACACGCTGTCCCCACTCTCAGCCTGCTTTCTCCCTTTGTCTGCGGGCACACAGAGGCTTGGCCCCTGCTCCCTTCTCTGACGCTGCCCTGCCCCCTTCGGGCCTTGGTCCCTGGCCACTGCTTTTCCAGATTGAACTTGAATCTCTGCAGACTTGGAGAGCCCAGTGTCCCCTGTGAGGGCGACGGCTGGCCGGCCAGCTTTGGTGCCGCTCTCTAGCCCTGGCCATGCCCAAATCTCCCGCCAGCCTGTTGTGGGGGAGTGGGGGGGGGGGGAATGCTGGCACTCTGCACAGTTTTCACTGGGCTCCTCTGGGCATATCCCTTCCCTGGCAGGCCTTCCTGTCCCAGGCCTTGCCTCCGTCGCCTGCACCCCTCCCCCTGCTCCACGCTCCTCCATGACAGCAAAGGGAACCAGCTTCGGGGCGCTTCCTGAGAGCTAGCCCATGGTCCCCACCTTTGCCTTCTCTCTCCCGCCCTCCTCTTCATGCAGGGCTCCCTTCCCACCCGTCCTCACTGGCTGAGTCGTCCTCAGCCTTCAGAACCAAGCTCAGGTGTCCCCTCTGATAAGGCCTGGGTCCCCCTCCGCTCTGCTCCTTTAGCGCCTGGAGTCGGCTCCCTCCAGCAATTACACGCCACAGGTGAGGTGGTGGACTCTCGCACGAAGGGTTTCTCGGGTCAGACTGTCTGGACTTGAGTCCCAACCCTGCCGTTTACCAGCCGTGTGATGTTGGGCAAGTCATTTAACCTCTTTGGTTGGATTAACCAAAGAGCCTCTTTGGGCCTCAGTGTACTTGCCTATAAAATGGGCATGACAGGGCTGCTGGCAGAATGACGTGAGACCACACCTGTGGCCAGTAAAGCCCCTGGCATGCGTGAGCACCCGGTAGATGGGGCTATGATGGGGCTGTTACCATCGCTCAGCAAGACGTTTATTGAATACATCCTCCGTGTGTCGGTGTCTAGGCTCGGCTGGGGACACACAAAGAACGGATACCATCTCACTGCTTAAGTTACGGTGTACCCACGAGCCCGGACACCTCACAACCGTGTGTCGGTGTCTAGGCTCGGCTGGGGACACACAAAGAACGGATACCATCTCACTGCTTAAGTTACGGTGTACCCACGAGCCCGGACACCTCACAACCCCTGGAACACAGGTTGTAGGCGAGATGGGAGAGGTACCACAGAACCACACGTGGAGAGGGGAGTGGCCCGAGATGAGTCCCGTGTCCACTCTGTTGGGAGAGATCCCTGTCTTCCGTGGAAGGTTGGGTTGACGTGTGGATCTCCTGTGGGTTCTTTGCCTCCGATCCTGGCTCTTGAATGCTCAGGAGTGGACAGGGGACGTGACCTGAAGCCAGAACGTTGACTCTTCCTTGCTTCCTCACATTTTTCTTCTCTCCAGTCTCATCCTCCCTGGCACAAAAGCATACACCTCATCTTCAGAAGCAAGAACCGGAACTCTCCTTTGAGGCCACACACCTCTCTACTCCGATTCTTGGCTTCCTTTTCTAGATTACTTCCTTCACGGACTGGCCTGTCCCTTTCCATGCTCTCCTCAGGCCTGTCCCACCACTCTTCGTCCCCTCCTAACTAGCCTGATTGATGTCTCCAGGATTTCCTTGTTGCCTGAACCCCTGAAAATTTTCATTCTCGTTTTCCTAAAGCTTGGGCTGTGACTTGACCGGCTGATCACTTCCTCGTTTCATTAGTTTTCTGGGCGATCACAGCAAATCACCACGGATCGCCTAGCTTTAGATAACACAAATTTATTATTTTACGGATCTGTAGGTTAGGGGTCAGAGAGGGGTCTCATTAAGCTAAACTACAGGCTGGACTATATCTCTGTCTGGAAGCTCTGGGGGAGCTTTCCATTTCCTTGCCCTTTTCAGGTTCTAGAAGGTTCTAGAGCCTGCTCACCTGCGTTGGTTTGTGGAACACTGAACTTCTCTGGCCATTCCTCTGTTGTCATATCTCCCTCTGGCCTTAGCCAGGAAAGGGTCTCTGCTTCTAAGGCCCACCTGCAGGAAATCATCATCTTCTCACCTCGAGGTCCATAAGCCTGTCACATCTGCACCATCTCTTGCCAGGTTCAGTAACATATCTACAGGGTCCAGGGATTAGCAAGGAATTATCTCTCAGGGGCCATTAGTCTCCCTACTACACTGATTTAGAAGTTTTTCTTCACTCAGCTTCTAGAACTCCACTCTTTATTTTGCTCTTAGTGAACTTGGTTTCAGCCTTCTTCCTCCGACCCCTCTCTTGCTCTCCAGGAACCTCATTCAGGCACTTCGCTGTGCGCACGTCCTCGGCTTCTTGTCTCCAGAGTCCGCTGCCCTCCTGAGTTCCAGATTCATAGACTATGAAAATGCCTGCTTGGTGTTTCCTCTTTCCTGGCTGGTACATGCCTCAGACCTTCAGAACTGAACTGTAGATTTTATCCAAATAGTTTCTCCCTCCTTATCTTCCTCATCTTAGGAGAAGGCACCCCATCCAGCTCGGGCCAACCGCCTGGGAGTCGTCCTTGGGACAGGACACTTACTTACCCTCCACTTCCTGGTCGGCAGCCGGGCTTATTAACTCATTTTTCGAAAGACACCTTGGGTCCACACATTTGTCATCACGGACATCATCGGCACGTGGGGCCAAACCGCTTCATCTCGCCTGGGTCATTGCAACAGCCTTCTAACTAAGACCCTGCGTCTACCTGTGTCTCCCCCCGCCCCCCACCCACCATCACCCCTAATTCTCCACGCAGCATCTGGAGCAAAACTTGTAAAATGGAATCAGAGCCCTCGCTCGAATCCTCTGGGAGTGGCAGCTTCCTGTCCCTTTGAATCAAATGCATTGTCGTTGGCATGTCCTCCTAGGCCATATGCTATCTGACCGCTGATATCAGTGCAATCTCTTCTTACACCTATGACCCCCCTCACTTCTTGTACCCCAACCCTACTGGCCCCTTGCTGCTCCCCACATACCACCGACTGTGTTCTTGATGCCAGGTCTTCACACGGCTGTTCTGGGCTTGGAAGCTTCTTCCAGACACCTATGGGGTGACCCCCTCATTACAGTGTCAGCTTCTGCTCAAATGTCACCTCCTCTGAGAAACCACTTCTCATGATTTCCTTTGTATCATATAGAGATATATAAAAATTAATTAATTAATTTATTATCTCTCTTCCTCACTAGACTATAATCTCCATGAGGGCAGGGATTCTATTCTTTTGTTCAATTTTGCATCTATGGAACCTAAAATGGTACCTGGCCTGCCTTGTAGGCACCTGATCAATATGTATTTGTTATCTGAATGAATGAATGAATGAATGAACGAATGGAAAGGGACACTTCCCCTGGGGAGGAGGAAGTAGCATGGGAACAGGGCTGGTGGGTGGGCTCTGGGTCAGGAAGGACACCCAGGAGGCAGAGACCCGACGCCAGGCCTCTGAGGGAGACCGTGTCCATGGCAACTGAGGCGAGAGGCCAGTGGCTGCTCTTGGGGGGAGGCCAGAGGATGCAGGCAGCTGATGGAGCCTGTGGCGACCCCAGGGGAAGCAGAAAGTCAGTGCCCAGGCTGGCATCTAGCTCAGACACCGAGACTCCTTCCCTGTTTCCACCTCATCGCTCTGGCCGAGGCGGCCCCGGCAGATGGGCTGGTGGCAGGAAGCCGGCTCTCGGCAGGCCCAGGCTCCCCTCAGCCCCCCAGCCTTCAGCGCTCCAGTGGACGGCGGTGCCCAGCCCACGGACTCCTGGATCAGAGAGCTCGCAGGACCCCCAGCAAGTGGAGAGCAGTCATCGTGTCGCCTAGAGGGGCGATGAAAATAATAACAGCCAAGTGGCCAGGCTGCCTCTCGCTGTGGGCCGGGGGTGTTAGCTTAGCCCGTCTAGTCCTCACGGCGCTCTGTGGGAAGGGGGCTGTTTACCCTCGTTTACAAAGAGGGCCAGCCTCTCTGGTGAAGGGCCTTGTCCAAAGTCACACGGCTCCGAGGGGCTGGCACCGGAGCTCAGTCGCCCCCTCTCCTTCTGTCTTCCTTTGTGTCCCACCCGTGAGTCCCTACGGAGGGACCGGGCACAGGCCCCACCTGCACCTTCTCCTCAGGCTGCCCACCAGAGTCTCCTCTGTTCCCCACGCAGCGTCTGCTGCCGCGCACCTTGTCCCTCTTTGAGTTCTTAATTCTGGACCGTTTTGGAGTCCTCTTTTATCCTGCTATTTTGCCAAGGAATACACATCATGAGTTCTTTTGACAAGCGTCCATGGAGGCCCTGCTCGGTGCCGGGGGGCAGTGACGAAGAGTCACCACTCCAGTTCTGACTGAGGGGGGCCTCCTCTACGCCAGGCTCTGTTCTCAGAGCTGTGCGTGTCTAGACCCTTCCGGTTCCCGCAACTACCCTCTGGGGTGGGAGATGTCCTTCTCGTTTCTGAGATGAGGACACTGAGATGCGCCAGCTTGGTGAGTGGCAGAGCTGGGACAGAGACCAACCCATCGGACTCCAAAACTCTTAGTCACTGGTCTACACCAAGAAATGAGGTCGGAGAGAGAGGAAGGGGCACGGTGCTGGGGGGTGGGGGGTGCAGGCGAGGGCGTGACACATTTGGTTGGGTTCCTGTGCAAGTGGACAATGAAGAAGGTAAGTGACTTCACCAGGTAGAAGAGAAAGGACATTCCAGAAAGGAACAAAGGTCCAGACAAAAGCAGAGACCTTCAAGTACTGAGTGAGTTCGAACAACATCGGTTTCTAAGCTCCTTGAGTCTCATTTACCTTCATAGTTAAATGAATTTAACTATGTTAAATAGTTAAATAGTTGTGAATTTAAAAAAACAAACAAACAGATTTTGTCTGGCTTGGCTCCCAGCTTTGGGGCAAGAAAGGAAGAAATGTACATTTTTTGAGGACCGACAAAGCACCACATCCTTTGACGTGTGTGGGTCAGCGGCTTTCAGCACAAGTCTGCATGGTGAGCTTCGTTCGTCTCCACTTTCCAGATGAGGAGACTGAGGTGCAAACAGGAAGTGCGGCCTTTTGCCTTCCACTCACTTCCTGGGCCCATATCCTCCCTGCTTTACCACCATAAGGTCTCTGGAGCTGTTTCCACTTCTTTTTTTGTTTGTTTGTTTGTTTGTTTTTAGATTTTATTTATTAGACAGAGATCACAAGAAGGCAGAGAGGCAGGCAGAGAGAGAGGAGGAAGCAGGCTCCTTGCCGAGCAGAGAGCCTGATGTGGGGCTCGATCCCAGGACCCTGGGATCATGATCTGATCCGAAGGCAGAGGCTTAACCCACTGAGCCACCCAGGCGCCCCGCTGTTTCTACTTCTTGAGGGGACACCTGGGAAGCCAGGGAAGGCGTGTCCCGTGACATCACTTTCTGTTTCCCCTTTGCATTTCCTCTGTCCTCCTCCCCTTGTCCCTCATGACTGACTGAGGCCCTGTGCGCCCAGGACCCAAGAGTCCCCACCCTTTCAGAGTCACGTGGCTGAGAGGACTTTCAAGGGGATAAGCATTTTTTGTTTGTTTGTTTCAAAACCAAAAGCTTCTTTTCTTCCTCCTTTTTCTATCAATATTGAAAAGTTGGAAGATTTAGAAAAACCACGTGACCACTGTGTGACTGGGGGCAAGCCTCACAGGCAAGGAGCCTCAGTTTCTAAAAAAATGTCAAAGGGGAATCAGATTCGTGTTTCCTAAGTGCACAAAGACTTTGGATGTACAAATCTGCCATCGCAGCGTTGTCTATGCTCTTGAGAAGTTAGAAACGAACTGTGTATCCATCAACAGGGACTCAGTTAAATACACTTGCTACATCCATACGAGGTTCATTAAAAAGTATGATGCCGATCTATATTCATTGAATTAGAAACTTCTTGGCTTACCACAGAATGGTAAAAGTAGTATTTTTTTTTTAATGTCAGATGGGTAACATGCCGAGGCTGTAACAAGCTTTGAGGGAAGCACACGTCACACAGCGGTGTGGACGCCCAATCATCACGCTTAGGAACTACAAAAGGATCAGGATTACAGTGGATGTAAAAGATATTTTGTGCTGTGTACTCTACACTCTCTCCATCTTGTTCTGTGCCCCAGGGGCTTTGGCCTCCAGGAACTACCATCGATGGGCTTCTATGCCTTCTAACTGCGGCTGAGTTGGCCAATGGGAGGCACCCGCAGTCGGAGGGTAGGGGAGAGTGAGATCGGGGCTCCAACTCTGCTGGTTGACTGGGGCTGGCTGTGTATCCACTGAAGGCTTCAGGTCCTGACAAGTGACCCTCTTCACACAGCTGTGGTTTGCAGTAACCGCTCCCTCTACCCTTGGCCTTAAGACCTGTGAGTCACAATGGCTCTCCCTGGTGCACTGCACCATTCCTCGCTGATTTTCCTAACCTCTACCCAGGCCAATGAAAACAGCCCCTATTAAACTCTCTGCAATTACTCATTTGAATGTGCCATCTATTTCTACCAAGAGCCCAACTAACACCATAATACATAATATCATAATACAGGTAAAATGATATCCATCCCATAATCCAATAAGGGAGGTCTGGAAGGATGACCATGAAAACATTATTGTCTCAGTGTGATGGGATTTGGGTGGGATTTTTTTTCCCCTACTTTATGCCTCTGTGAAATTTTTAAACTTTTCTACAACAAGCAGGGATTGTCTTTGATTCCAGAAAAACAAACAAATAAAACAGTTGTTGTAAGGGTCAGATGAGAGCAGGACATGAAAAGTGCTTTGTACATTGGGAGCTACTGTTCAAACTTAAGGTCCTAAGGAGTGAGCCAGCTGGTGCAAGGATTTCTAGGGTATTTGCATTAAGGCCTGATTTCCTCACAGAGAGGCCGATTTCCTTTTAAAAAGGACTCAGATGTAAACGGACCGGCCCAGCATCCTTGGCTTTTTCTTTCTGGAGCATCTCAGCAAACAGTCAAGTTCCGAGCATGTCTTCTCGGCTCCCTCCTGCTTCCTGCCTCAGTGACCTGCTGCCTTCCCCAGCCCCCACCTCGTTCAAGGGCAGAGACAGCCCGATGAAAGCCAGGGTACTGAACTCACAGTAAAACTGCCCCTCTGGTCTCCCGGGTCAGTATGTCTCTGCCAAAATGAAAGAGAGGACTTCCAAAGGAATGCCTTCTTTTTTTTACAAAACTTGGCCATGAATTAATCATTGTTTATCGGGGCTGTGTGATACTTGGTCCCAGTAATGGTGCTGAGACATAAATCATAGCTCTTTGGGGGTGGGGTTGAGAAAAGGGCCCAGGAAAGCTGTGAAGAGCTGTTCTTCTAACCCAGGGCAAAAATATCCTTGTGTTCAAGGGGCTGGGAGTGCGTTCTGGGCTATTTATAATCGGCTGCCGAGCTAAGGCGTTTCTGCAGCTGGGCCTGGGAGATAATTAGCACAGTTTTCTTCTCAAGCCAGGTCTGCAAAACAGACCCCTCTCCTCTGGTAGCCCACCCCAGCCCATCTGTGTCGGGCCTCCCGAGTCTGACCTCCCTCGCTTGGTTTCAGCTTTCTAGAAAGCAACGGGTGCATTTAAAGACAGAAAGGCCAAACCACCGTGGCTCAGAGATGAAGGCACGGCTTGTGACCCGCTGGCAGATAGATTTGCCCAGAGCAGGACTGTGGAATGTCCGTGGAACTTGGCACAAAGGGCCTTTGAGAGCCGTGGGGAAGGGGCACATGCCACAGGCTCCATTTCCTTCTCCCAGAAGTTGCTCCAGATAGAAAAACAGGGTCCCAGGGAGGGCAAATTCCAAAATTCTCTCGTTGTATGTCTTGGCAGGAAGGTGAGCACTGAGGCGAAAGTTCTGGAATAGGGCTCAAAAACCCTGGCTGCCTCTCCCACTACTGCCTGGTGACCTGGAGCAAACCCCTTTATGTCTCTGGACCTCAGTTTCCTTATCTACAAAGGAGGGGTGGGGGAGCGCACGTTTAAAACTCATTAAAGCTCCTTTATAAAAACAATATTGCATATTTCTATTACATAGAAGTGGAGCATATAAAACAGGTACAAACACGGTAACTGGTTGATGTAGATCTGGGAGGGAGTTGAGACCGGAAACCCACCCACCTGGCCTCTTTCTCAGCCTGACCGGATTCACGAAGCCCTGGGCTCCTAGAGAGTTTGGTCACACAGCTGGCTCAATGGTGTCTAACATTCTGAGCTTTGAAATCCATTCATTCATTCCCCCATTCATCCCCCACAAGTATTTACTGACTTGTGTCAGGCTGGACTTGGTGTTGGGGATGAAAAGAAGAATAAGAAAGTCATTGTCCTTGCCTCACGGAGTTTGCAGGGTAGTGGGTTAGATAGATACTGATTAAATACATAGGTTATTTAATGAATAATACGTAACATATAATACATGTGTTTTGTGTATTACATATGATACATATATTTCTAAGACAAGGTTATATTGATGCAGGTTGGGCCCTAAATCTGATATGACTGGTGTCTCTTACAAGTGATGTAGTGATAGAGAGACAGAGTCACCCGAGAGAAAGCCATGTGATGACTGGAGCATAAATACCACCACAAGCCACGAAACACCAAGTATTGTCGGCAAACCACCAGAGCTGGGAAGCAGCAAGGAAGGATCCTTGTTGAGAGTCTTTAGCGGAAGCGAGGGGCTGCTGACAACTTGATTTTGGACTTCTAGCCTCTAGAAGCATGAGAGAATACCATTCTACTGTTTTAAGCCACGGAGTTTGTGGTATGCGTTACAGTGGCCCTAAGAAGCGAATAAAATGGACGCGAATACGGTTCTTGTTATTCCCAGTGGTTGTGTTTTATAAAGCCACCACGGGAACATGGAACCATGGCTCCCAGGGAAAGACAGGGTTAGGTTCCCGGGAGCCTCTGGTCACAATATTTCATCCACCAATTATTACATAATCTGGGTTTATGTGTGCTTCTGTTGAAAGACATCTTATTTACCATCTATTGTCGATTCATTTATGTTGAATTTATGGCCAACAGCAGTATAACTCATGCCCGGACAAATCTTATCCAACACCTACCTTTCGTCCACCAGGCACATGGCAGCTTTCTTGGGCTCAGGAGTTCTAGACAACCCTCCAGCCCCATGCTCAGGGGCCATTTTATTTTTTTATTTTTTTTAAAGATTTTATGCATTTATTTGACAGAGAGATAGAGAGAGAGCACAAGTAAGCAGAGTGGCAGGCAGAGGGAGAGAGAGAGAAGCAGGCTCTCTGCTGAGCAGGAAGCCTGATCTGGGGCCATTTGAACAGCAAAACCACCAACCTTGAGGCCCAAAATGCAAAAAGTGTGACACAAAATTGCAAAAAGGACACTTGTTTAGAGTCTGAGGGTTGAGATAAGAAGCAGAGTGTCAATTTTGTTGGATCTCAGGTGGGAACACGTGTGTTGGGTGACTCAAATTTTATGCCGCTCTGCGAATGTCCATAGATGAACCTCCGAAGCCCGGCAGGTATTGATTTGGGCGACACGAATCCGTTCGGAGGAGTAGCGAATTCCCAAATACAGACTCTACAAATGACACGGATCCACGTTAGACACACACGCCAAATGGTAAGAAAGGCTGTGAACCAAAGAACAGTGTTTTGAAAGACAGGAACCAACACCTATCTTAACTGGCAAAGTCAAGGGGCCACCTGAGTGGTGGCATTTCAAGCCGAGGCCTGAAGAAGAGAGGAGCCAGGAGTGGGGGGAAGGATCCCGGCAGAAGGGACAGCTCGTGAGGGGTCTGGGGGCAGGTAAAAGCTGGGTGCGTTCGTGTGAGGTGGGAGTGCCGCGAGCAAGATGGCGACTGATTTGGGTGAGGATTCTGCGTAAGGAACGATGGGAAGATCTTGGAGTGGTTTGAGCAGAAAAATGAGGTGTCCCGGGCAGAACTAAAGTCCTCTCTCAGCTGCTCCACAGATTTGCTGAAATAAGATCTGGTTCCCTCAGCTGGCTAATCTGAGAAATAAATGTGTGATAATTTCAAATCCTTCTTTGGATTGGTGCAGGGATATAAATAAATGCCAAGGGAAGTGTCATGGCATGATCATATCTCAGTTTGTTCTGCACATGATGGTGTTTAATTTTTAAATCAGATCTACTAGGAATATAACGCCTCAAACCAAGGGAGTAAAACTTCCATGTGAACATTTCGGCTTCCATGGCAGGAAAGAGGAGGGAGATATTTTTAGAGGGAGACCTCTCAGTGCCCCTAAACCACGAGGGAGGCACTGCCCTGCCCCAGCATTCCGCAGGCCCTGCCTATCAGCTTTCATCGTGGACAAGGCGTGGGTGGGCTGAGGTACCCCATGTTGCCAGGAATGCCTGACCAGAAACTGCTCTTGGGTGTGTCCCGGAGCTGCCTCCCCTTCACTTGACCCAGGACAGCTGGCTTCCTGGCCTTGTGAAATCTTCCAGAAGCAGGAAAGAACTTGAATTCTGAGTGAGACTCCTTGTGTCTGACTTCATGTGTTTGCCGTGTCTTTCCTCTCCATGTCTTACTTCACTATGTCCATCCAACATCAGTTACCATCCTCCTCAACCACCACCAAACCCTACCAGCAGAAACAGTGTGGCGCTACAGAGATGCTTGGCACGCACTGGCAAACTGTGCTCTGTGAAGTGGAAAATACCATGGCGGCCATTTTCTTTCCTTCCTTGAGGAGAAAGTCCCTTGTCAATCATTGAGACAGTCTGAGTAAGCTTGTTCTTAGACATCTGATGACTAAGGAAGCCCCTCATGCCACCTCATCATATTTTCTTCCTCTTCTCCAGAGCTTACCAACACTCCCTTCTGTAGGACATGCTGAGGGATTATGAGTCAAAAGGAAGAATGACGAATAAGTTATTTTTCTGGTCTGGTGTTTGGAGGGCAAATTCAGTTCAAAAGCTAGCTATTCCAAGCTTTGTGAAGGTGTAGAGGTCCTTGGGTGAACATACTTGGTATGTGAATATGAATATGCAGTAGTGCCTGCCCCAGAAAAACTGCCTTTGTTCCTCGGTTTACCTGAACACGACTTTTCAGTCAGCAGAGGGTTGTAGGATCTGTGCTGTCCCAGAAGTGTGAGCCATTGTCCCCGTCCTGACACTTTTCCAAGAGACCTCGGGCCAGTCGCTCACCCTCCTGGGGCCACCGTGTCTGCGGAGGGCGTGTACCCACAGCCGAGGTCACCTACTAAAGGGCCGGCCGCACTTCCACAGAGCAGGTGTTTGATTGCATTCTTTTGTGCTGAAAGACTCCGGAATTAGATTCTCCAGCCATGCCTGAGAAGCTCTGGCTCTGCAGGAGCCCAAACCAAGTAATGAAAAACCATGGAAAACAACGAGGCAGCCCATGTCCCCGAGTCACCTCTTCCTGGGCGGTCTAGGAGCCTTCCCTCCACTTTCCCCAAATTGGGCTTCCCTCCCCTTCCCGCACGGCCACGGTCACTGGGCAATGGCTTTGCTCGAGGACAGACGATCGGACTCATCATGTGTGAGAAACCGCACCCGGGAGAGGGCCTCACCTCAGGAAGCCTCACGGAACCTCCTGGCCCTGACCTCACAGGACATCTCCCAGCTAAAACCATCAGCTCCCCTGCCTCCTGCCCTCCAGGCTCGGATGAGGTCAGCCAAAACTGACCGAGGGGACACAGGCATCAGGCTGGACGCTGGGATGCGGCATGAAGGAAGACAGGACTCCTGCCAGAAGCTTCCAGACAGACAGGACGCCTGCCGGAAGATTCCAGACAGCAGAGGGAGAGAGAGCGTCCTGGAGGAGTCACCCCCGGGGAAGGTGACACGTGTGGTGGTGGGGCTTGACCCCAAGGGCTGAGAATGACAGACAAAACGGGCCCCTAACTAACACCTTGATCAATCATTTCTCCACTTCTCTCTCTCTCTTTTTTTTTTTAACAGTTGATGAAGCATTTTCACGCGTAAGAGCTCATTTGTTCCTCACGTGCCGTCAGAGAAGCAGACAAGACAGAGACACTGAAGTCTCCCCCGGGGGGGCTCCCTCCGTGGACACACAGCAGAGGCTAACGGTACACGTAACACCACCCATTCCGCGCTTCCTCTGAGCCAGGCCCAGGCCGGGCCCTTCACAAACGTGATCGAGTCCTCACATCTCTCCAAAACAGGCGTTATTATTACATTTTTCTTTTTTTTTTTTTTTTATTTTTTTTTTTTATTTTTTTTTTTTTTTAAGATTTTTTTTTTTAAGATTTTATTTATTTATTTGACAGAGAGAGATCACAAGTAGGCAGAGAGGCAGGCAGAGAGAGAGAGAGGAGGAAGCAGGCTCCCCGCTGAGCAGAGAGCCCGATGCGGGGCTCGATCCCAGGACCCTGGGGTCATGACCTGAGCTGAAGGCAGAGGCTTTAACCCACTGAGCCACCCAGGTGCCCCCATTTTTCTTTTTTAAAGAATTGCAGGAAAAACCTAGAGCCCAGCATTTACGTTTACTTTCAAGTGTACAGCTCAGCGGCGTGGAGGACATTCACTCCGCGGGGCCCGTCACCACCGTCCACCCGCAGAACTCCGTCTAGGCTGTAAAACCGAAACTCTCGACCCGCGAAGCGACTCTCCATTTCTCGCTCCTTCCCTCTGCCCTCTGGCAACCACCATTCTGCCTTCCATCCCCCCATCTCCACGTATTTGAGTGTTTGAGGCACCGCAGAGGCGTGAAACCCAACAGGATTTGTCTTGGTGTGACTGGCTTATCTCCCTCATTTCACTCAGGATAACGTCCTCGAGCTCTGTGTCGTAGCAGGTGTCAGAATTCCCCTCTTTTTTTTAAAGGCTGAATAGTGTGTGTGTGCATGTGTGTGTGTGTTTGTGTGTGTGTGTGTGTGACATTTTGTGAACGCGTTTACCCATGGATGGACATTTGGGCTGCCTCTACATTTTGGCTATCGTGACTAATGCTGATCTGAATATGGCTATGCAAACATCTCTTTGAGTAAACAGTTACAGTTGTTTGAGCAACGTTGGGTTGTCAACTTCCGGCGCAGTAAAACATCCACATATAACGCCCCGCACCAACTTAACTACTACTAGCCTACTGTTGACTAGAAGCCTTACTGCTAATGTAAACAGTCGATTACCACATATTTTATGTGTGTCTTGTATATTGTATTTTTTTTTTTAAAGATTTTACTTATTTATTTGATAGACAGTGAGAGAGAGAATGACAGGGGAGAAGGTCAGAGGGAGAAGCAGACTCCTCATGGAGCTGGGAGCCTGATGCGGGACTCGATCCGGGGATTCCCGGATTATGACATGAGCCGAAGGCAGTTGCTTAACCACCTGAGCCACCCAGGCGTCCCTATATATTGTATTTTTATAATAAAGGAAGATGGAGAAAAGAAAATGTTATTAAGAAAATCATAAGGATGGGGCACCTGGGTGGCTCAGTGGGTTAAAGCCTCTGCCTTTGGCTCGGGTCATGATCTCGGGGTCCAGGGATCGAGCCCCGCATCGGGCTCTCTGCTTGGCAGGGAACCTGTTTTCCTCTCTCTCTCTGCCTGCCTCTCTGCCTACTTGTGATCTCTGTCAAATGAATAAATAAAATCTTTAGGAAAAAAAAAAGAAAATCATAAGGAGCACAACATACATGGACAACGTTGTACTGTAAAAAATCTGCGTGTACGTTGTCCTGTGCGGTTCAAAGCCATGCTGTTCAAGGGGCAACAATATTATGAATCTCCTTTTTCTGGAGAGGGAAACTGAGGCTCAAGATATTGAGTAATTTCTCCTGGCTCAACAAATAGTAAGTGGGAGAACCAGTCTGTGTGACGCCAGACACTGGGTTCCTAACCACTGAACCATCCTATCTCTAAAAAACTCAAAAATACTCGAGTTCAAATCCCAGCTCTGCCACGAACCGACGGTGACATGAGCAAATACAAACCTGTGAGTTGTGGGCTTGTTTTAAGGAAGTAAATTGATGTGCTTCTCGTGCCAGACTCATCGTAGGTGCTGGGTAAATAGTGTCTTTTGTCATCACTGTAACAACTGGTAGCGAGAACATAGGAGAAGTGACCCAGGAAGCCACAGCCTCGGACTCCGTGGCTGCAGCCTGCCGGGTGGGCTGCAGGCTGGTTCTCGCCGGTTGGGCTGTGAGCTGCGCCAAGGCCACCTTTGTCATCCGTACCATGAGCCAGGCCAGGGCTGAGGGTGTCACGGCACTGGTGTGGCTGCAAGGTATAAAAAGAGAGCACTGCCTGGAGTCAAGAGAAGGGGGTCCTAACCCAGGACAGCCACTAACCAGGCCCCACTCCTTTCCCCGTGGGCCTCAGCTTTCGCACCTGTCGATCGAGGCTCTCACAGGGGACAAGTGTTCTGGAACTTCTAAGCTGTGACCTCAGTGTAGCGGTGTGAAGGGTTGAGGTGGTGCGCTCAGACTGTCTGGGTCCGACCCTGGGACTGCTGTCCACTTGCTGCGTAACTTTCAACCAGGGGCTTGGGACCTCTTTAGCCTTTGGTTTTCTCATTACTAAAAATGGAGCACACTCCAGAGCTTGGGTCACAGGGCTGAGAGGGTCAAGTGAGGGGTTTAAGTGCTCAGTAAAGTCAGGCTGTTGGAATTCTTCTTACGATTATCAGAATGAATACTTGCTGACTGCCCAGCTTCCGGAAGAGAGACCTAGCATGGCAACATTACTCACCTGTGAATCTGAGGTTTCTCCTTTGACAGCAGGAACCCCGTCATCACTAACTCAAAAGGTCGTGGTGGGGGTTAACTGAGATAATAAATGCCGGACACCGAGGAAGGGCTTAGCCAGTGTGTATCAGCGGTAGAGCGATGCCCATTGCAAAGTTTTAGAGATCTGTTCCTTCCCACACGGTGATCGAGAGTATATGTTTGTGTAATTTCTATGACTGGCAATTTGGCGATGACTCTGAACACCACCAATCCGCCTGCCCCTTGACCCGGAAGCTCCACTGCTAATTACAGATAACAGCTGGGAATTGATGTGGGTCCAAGGCTTTCCAGTGTGACATTGGTGTAAATGTCTGTCTGATTAAAATAAGTTGTGGGTTGGCAAACTATGCAGCTATGCAAAAAAATGGTAGAAGAAGCTCTTCATGTTGTAAGACCTAATAATTGAGAAAATTAAGAAACAGAACACTATGTATCACTATACAATGTTTAGCATTTGCTAAAGAAGGAAGAAGGAATGGGGTAGTATATAATCATATGCCCATGTAATGCTTGTATATACACTTAAAAAAAAAAAAATCTCTGGAGGGATGCACAGTAGGCCCTGAGTTCCTGAGAGATTGCCCTGTATCTTTTTATAATTATCTGTTCATAACTTTAAGAATGTATTACCTGTTCAAAAAATTAAATAGAGTAACATTGTATTAAGGAAAGAAGAAGGGAAGGCGGGACAGCAGGAAGGGAGGGAGGAGGGAAAGGAGAGAAGAAAGGGGAGGGAGGGGGAGGGAGGGGGAGGAATCTGTTCCTCTCGGTCCTGGGCCATCAGATGGGACTGAGAGAGAGCAGGTCTGTCCTGCTGACGAGGGGACGGATGTGCCGAGCATCACGGGATGTAGCTGGGCGTGAGCATCAGTTATGATAAGGAAGGTGGGACGCTGACTTACAGGAGACCACCTGACACTGAAGTCTGGCGGCCCTCCCGGCAGGTGTCTTTCCGCAGGGGTGTGACAGTGACATTCAAGCTTCTGCTCTGTCCTTGTTTCCAACAGCGGCTCCCATACGTGCACGGCCTCCGCCTCAGGCTCCTCTCCACTCCCAGAAAGCTCCCTGTTGGGACTCCTGCCTCCTGAGAAAAGAACAGAGATATAAAAAGAAGGACACAGTGCATTTCCCCACTTCCAGCGTCTGATTTCTTAAATTAATTTACGTGGCAAACAGAAAAGCTGATGACACAAAAGCTTCTGGAAACCAAAAAGTCTTAAACACGTGAAAGGCAGAGGTGATGATAGTCATTCCCTAGGCCAGCACTCCTCTGTCTTCTCGGACAAATAATCTAGAGACCTGACTGCCATCTTTTTGGGTTATAATAATTTCTTGTCATTGACGGTGTGAATTTAGCAATGAACACACTGTTGTAAATAAACATGCATATTTCTGTTTCCCTCAATGTTGGACTCTAGAGGAGTCTTTTTGCTTAGGCTTTGGCACATGTTCCTATTATCAATACCATTAATACATACGGCATGTCATTCTGTATAAAATTCATAAATATATTCATGGAAAATAAGAATAAATGTACTGGCAATTTATGGTTTGTTTTCCCATCCATTATCTCATTTGATCTTCAAACAGCCCTAGAGGGTGGGTATTTATTCAACAAACACTTACGGAGCACTCATCGTGTCCATGATGCTGAGCTACGTCCTGGTGTTTCAGAGGTAAAACGTCAGGACTGTGGTGTAACTGAGGTCAGATACGCAGACAGATGTGCAATTACAGCTGTAGACAAGACGATGTGGGAACAGCGAGGAGAGGCACCCAATCCACCAAGTGGTGGGGAACAGATCAGAGAGGATTTCCAGGCAAGCTGTGGTCGGAGCTGAGCCTGACACAGGGAAGCACTGAGTCAGACCCCTGGCTTTCCCAGCATCTTCTTCCTGTGAGCCGGAGCCCAACAATCTCTCGTAGACTCTCCACTCCATCCCTGGTGGCTATGCCTAACTCCATGCTACACATTCCTCGGGAAACTTGTCAGTTCAAGATCTATGCTTTGGTGAGGGACCTTTATTTATTGGTTTGGCTTCTTTCCCTGAGGAGTGGTCTGTCTGGTTCTCTCACCCCAGACGCACCAGGGCTGATTCCTTGCACATCTGGCTCGGCACCCCCCACAAGTCTGGACATGGCCCTGAAAACCACCTCTGACTTCACAGCACAGTGTCCCACGCCCTGGGAGGTGGGCTGTGTCTGGGCTTGCTCAAGTCTGGGAACGGCAAACTCCGGCCAGAGCCTATGCAGCCCAAACTCTGCTCGGAGGAGGTTGGCACAAGCCTGGGGCTTTGGGCTCTGGCTGGGAGGTGGTCCCAGGAATTTGCAGTGGTGAAGCCCTGTGGGTCTCTGCTCCCTGGGAGAGTACGAGCAGCTCCTAGAAAGTGAGGGAGGTGAGCAAAAAGATGGTGCCCAGGATGGTGGTTAAGAGGCTAGGGGGTGTCCTGGGGTACCTGGGAGGCACCGTCGGTTACGCATCAGACTTTTGGTTTCCGCTCATGTGATCTTAGGGTTGCGAGATCAAGTCCCACATGGACCCTGCCCTCAGCAGCTCAGCACAGAGTCTGCTTGGCTTGCTCTCTCCCTCTCCCTCTGCCCCTCCCACTCATGCTCTCTCTCAAAAAGAAACAAATAAATCTTTTTTAAAAAGAAACTAAGGCCTGTCCTATGCGGGGGTCCCCAAAGCAGAGGATTCAAGGGCAGTTGACTCATTAAGGAAGCAGAGACCAGGATGGGAGTAGAAGTGGGACAAGGAAGAGGAAGAAACCCGAAAAGCTGACCTTGAACCCAAAGGACCTTTCTGCTTCAGAGGGATGGAGGGATTTCCCATTGAGTCCCAGCCTCAGCCTGATCCTTGATCTCGTGGGGTGTGGGGGGTGGAAGTAGGTCTGGGGTGTAAGTTATGCCTTCAGAGTTCGTCTCTCCAGGAAAAGCAGGGCTCTCACACTCCCCCAGAGAAGGGCTGCCTCTGGACACACACTCCCAAGCACTTCCTGTGGGCAAAGCTGACCCAGGAGACCGAAGCCCAGTTTCTGCTGTGCGACCAAGGGCAAACTAACCTTGTTGACAGTTTTCTCTTTTTTTTTTTTTCCTTTCCTTCCCTTTTCTTTTCTTTCCTTTTCTCTTTTCTTTTCTTTTAAGATTTTATTTATTTGAAAGACAGCGAGTGTGGCACAGGAAGAGGGAGAAGCAGGTTCCCCGATGAGTTCCATCCCAGGATCCTGGGATCATGACCTGAGCCGAGGTCAGACGCTTAACCAACTGAGCACCCCCCAGGCACTCCGACAGTTTTTTCGACTCTAAAGTGGGACACTTACATCTCCTTCGTAGGACTGTTGTTAAGGGGAAAGGAGATAATATGAACAAAGTGTGTAGCATGGGCCTGGCATGTGTTAGGAATTACTTATGTCTGAACCTGGCTCGTGTCCATCCGGGGGATTCCACCATCGGAATGCTGACACAGGTGAACCTGAGCTCCAGCGTCTCTGCTTCGGCTCCTTGTGTCTCTCTCTCCCTCTGCTGGGAGATCCTCCTTCCTTGTCTCAGAAACCCAGCCCTCCTGCCTCCTCTGCTCCCCCAAAGCCCTGTCCAGTCAAGCCTTAGGACCTCACACTTGAATCCACCCACCGCCCCGGTCTTTTCCTTACCTTGCTGGCCTTGCTACCTAGAAGCTTTACAAAGCAAAGTGATTAAGAGCCCAGATTCCAGAGTCAGGTGGTCTGCGTTGGCGTCCTTGCCCCAACACTTCCGGAATGTGCAAACGTGGCAAAGTCCTTAATCTTCCTGTGCCTCAATTTCCTTATCTGCCTAATGGGGTAACACTCACTCTACCTCTTAACAGCTGTTGTGAGATATTACTGAACAAATCCAGCTGTGTGCTGGCTAGTGCAATCGTCAGGATAAAAAGTCCTTATGGGTCAGATTCCTGCTCTGTTTAATGCTCCGATTCTTGGGTTTATAATTTCCTCATTAACCCCCGCTATTTCCACCCTCTGATAATGGGCAGGGTTCCCACCCTTGTCCTCCTTTTGGTCCCTGGAGCTCCAGGGTCACTTCCTGTTGGAGCCTCAGATGGTCAGCACAGGGAGAACCATGAACACGTGCATGGCACCTTCCGGTTTTCTCCATAGCACATGTCTGACCTGATCTGTGCCTTTTCTTTCAAAATTAAGTTTTTAATTTTAATTCCAGGGTAGATTAAAAAAACGGTATTATATTAGTTTCCGATGTACCATTTTGTGATTCAACACTTCCATACATCACCCAGCGCTCATGATGGTAAGTGTACTACTCTTAGTCTCCATCCCCTACTTCCCCCATACCCCCACCACACCCCCGCCTGGAAGTCATCAGTTTGTTCTCTATAGTTGAGAGTCTGTTTCTTGGTTGTTTTTTTTTCTCTCTCTCTCTTTTTTTTCCTTTGCTCATTTGCTTTGGCTCTTAAATTCCACATTTGAGTGAGATCATATGGAATTTGTCTTTCTCTGACTGACTTATTTTGTTAAGTATGATACTCTCTAGCTCCATCCATGTTGTTGCAAATGGCAGGATTTCCTTTTTTATGGCTGAGTACTATTCCGTTATATATATATATATATATATATATATATATATGCGCCAACTCTTCTTTATTCATTCATCTATCAATGACATTTAGGCTGCTTCTGTAATTTGGCTATTGTAAATAACAACGCTATAAACATCAGGATGCATGTATCCCTTTGAATCAGTGTTTTTGTATCTTTGGGTAAATACCCGGTCACATGATTGCTGGATTGTAGGGTAGTTCTGTTTTTAATATTTTTAGGAACCTCCATATTGTTTTCCACAGTGGCTGCACCAGTTTGCATTCCCATCAATGGTAATCTGTGCCTCTTTTTTAAAATGAGGGGACTGAGGCTCGGAAAGATTAAGCATCATACCCAAGTTCACCCAGATCCCAAGAACTACCATTAACTCCAAGTTCAGTGCTCCTGTGCCCCCAGAGACACAGCCCATCATAGGCCTTGGCATAGCATAGATGTTAGATTTGTGTTTGTTGAATGAATGGACAACAGTTCTGGGCATATATCCAGAAGTAGGATTGTTGACTTACAGAGTATGGGAAAATTCAATTTTACAAGCAAAAGCAGACTCTTTTTCAAAGTGGTTGTACCAGTTTACATTCCCACCACCACCATATCAGGGATGCTATTGGATCTCATTCTCTCTGCACTTGGCATGGTCAGGCAGTAAAACAGGAGAGTAGGGATCTGCATTTGACCCACACCCCTCCGGCCCCTGTTAGTGGTCATGTGGGCCATCACAGTTTCTGCCACACATTTCCCAAGTGATGTAAGAAGTTATCTATCCCTGTCTAGGGGCACCCGGCTGGCTCAGTTGGAAGAGCATGCAACTCTTGATCTTGGGGTCTTGAGTTCAAGCCCTACACTGGGTGTAAAGATTACTCAAATAAATAAAACTTTAAAAAAATAAGTAATCTGGGGCGCCTGGGTGGCTCAGTTGGTTAGGCGGCTGCCTTCGGCTCGGGTCGTGATCCCAGCGTCCTGGGATCGAGTCCCGCATCGGGCTCCTTGCTCGGCGGGGAGCCTGCTTCTCCCTCTGCCTCTGCCTGCCACTCTCTCTGCCTGTGCTCGCGCTCTCTCTCTCTCTCTCTCTCTCTCTCTGACAAATAAATAAATAAAATCTTAAAAAAAAATAAGTAATCTATCCACATCTAACCACATGACCACTGTTAGTGGCTGTCCTCTGTCTCAGACCTGGCCCTTTCCGGAGTCCTCAGCCTCATCTCTTGATAGTCCCCGCTGCCCCTGTGGCCAAGGTTCCAGCAGCAGAGAGACTCTCTGTCATCTTGTTGAGTACACACCATATGTTAGACATTTATTGAACATTTATACAGACATTATCGCTTTTAATCCTTTCAGTGACCCCTTCCCCCATTTTATAGGTGAGGAAATTGAGCCTTGGGAGTTTAAGTTCACTCTCAAAGGCACACAGCTGGTAAGTAGTAAGGCTGAATTTTAAACCCAAGGGTCTGATTCCAGAGCCTGCACTCTTCACTACAACATGTTCTCCACTAAACAACTGTGTTTATGAGTCTCTATTTTTTCCTTTGCAGCTGCTGCTTTTTCTGCTTGGGAGAGCTCTTTCCCAACTGCTTTGCTTTGCTTGGTAAAATTTTTGCTCATCCTTTGGGACTCCAGTCAAGTGTCACCTTCTCTGAGACGTCCTCTCTGACCACCTTTGACTGGATTACCTGTCTGACTCCCAGCGTTTTATAGCTCTCTCATCATAAAAACTTATAATCTAGGGGTGCCTGCATGGCTCAGTCAGTTAAGCATCTGACTCTTGATTTTGGCTCAGGTCATGATTTCAGAGTCATGAGGTCTGAGCACGGAGTCTGCTTGAGATTCTCTCTCTCCTTCTCCCTCTGCCCTTCCCCCCACTCACATGCCTCTCTCTCTCTCTCAAATAAATAAATATTTAAAAAAATAAAATAAAATAAAAATGTATAATCTATTTTTATTGTCCAATTTTCATTTCTCTTTGTGAGACTGTGAACTTCTGGAAGGTGGGACACCTATTCTCTCAATAAATGGTTACCAATGCCTACCAGGTCCAAGCTCTGTGGTAGGTCTGAGGCTACCATGGTAAAAAAAAAAAAAAATGAAATCCATGAACAAAAAAGAGTTCTCAATCCAGAGGGGTTGAGAGAGAGAGAGTCATTTTTGCAAGTACATGATTGTGTTAGGATAAGTCCTAAAACTGAGCTGTGACATAGGGCCATACAAGGCCCTATGCAAGGAGGAAGAGACAAATCCAATGAGCTAAAAGGCTCAGATGTCTTAACAAAAGGGATGACATTTGATCTAGGTTTTGAAGGATGAAGAGGAGCGCATCCAGGGATCAGGGCTGGCTTCTGGAAAGGCACAGCGTGGGAGGTGTTAAAGATAAATATGTGGCTTCCCATCACTTGGAATAAAGCACTAAAAGTATTCGGAAAATGTCTGTTAGATGAATCTATAAAGGAATGAATTACCTCTATGGCCAGGAAAAATTTGCAAGTTATTACCTTATCCCAAAAGATCCAGGTCTAGTTACATGGTTACTTACAGACCTACTGCCTGGGTCTGCCATCCTGCTGACTGGCTCATGGAATTCAGTCTAGTGCATCATTCAAGCATGTAGATTTCTACCACCACACGAAGCTGTTGCCAAAAATGTTACAGTGCTCACTCAGTGCTATGACATGGCTTTTGCATAATCTTCTCTGGAGATGAGTCGTGAATTAGGTAACAAGTCAAGGACACTGATTCCTCCAATGTCAGAAGCTGAATCTGCCCTGCAATTCTTTACACAAGTCAAACCACACCTGTAGGCTGAACTCAGTTACGGGCCAGTTTTAAGACGTATTTTGTGGTGGACATTATGGTTACTTCTTCACATGGATTGAATTGCATCCCTCCACAAAAAGATATGTTGGAATCTAACTCCCTAGTACCTCAGAATTTGACATTATTTGGAAATAAGGTTGTTGTTGATGTAACTAGTTAAGATGAGGTCATATTGGAGTAGAGGTGGCCCTCAACCTAATACAACCAGTGTTCTTATAAAGAGAAAGCCATGTGAAGAGAAAGAAACAAACACAGAGGGAAGATAATGTGATGAGACACAGGGAGAAGATGGCCGTTCTCCAGCCAACAAGAGATGCTGGAAACAGATTCTTCCCTCACAGCCCTCAGGAGGAACCACCCTGCTCACACCAGTGAACCATGGTGTGAGAGATCCTCCCAGCACAGGCAATGAGGCAGTATATAATCTGCAGAATTTAAACACAATGGTAAAACTCATGACAAGTAGATATGCTTTTATTAGCATTGAATGGTAGAAATTCTAAACAGCTTTGGTAATAAAATATTCTCTCCTACTGGGACAGGAAGTTCTGACTGTCCATCTACTGCTTGATATGCAAAGGCCAATGAGGAGAAACCACAGGGAGTGAAGTTTCAAATTTGGTAGAAAAAGACCTTTCCAACAGGCAATAATGGAATGGGCTATCTTGTGGCTGATGAATTATCCAACACTGGCAGTGTACACATAGAGGCTAGAAAACCACTCTTCTGGGATACCGTTCAGTAGACTACTGAATTCAGTGGAGAATTCCCTTAAATGACCTTGAAGACACCAGCTGACTCCATGAGTCTCTACTAGGAATGACAGGGGAAGAACTGAGACAACTGTGTTCAAGTCAGAAAAGGAATTCTGAGTGGGAGATGAATATTTCTGGTCTTCTCCATTAGGATGTGAGTAGCAATACCATAGAAACATTCCAGGGTCATGTGAGCACTAATGCCTTCATGAGAACTGGAAATCAAGTCATATCAAAGGGCTGGAAGGTAAGAGGTAAAGTCTGTGGTTATTAATGGTCAGAAACACACAAAGCCTGGGAGCTAGGGCATGTGCTAAGGGAGGCAAAGGACCCGAATCCAGAAGGTCATGGAGAAGAAAACCCGAGTACTAGTAACAAGACCCCAAAAGGGAGCATGACTCCATCACGTTAGCCCAGGGCAGATCAGCTAACCCTTCTGCATAGTTCCCATCTCATTGGATTGTAAAGGCTAAAATTAATATGTATAAAGGTCCCTAGTGCAATGTCTGGAGCAACGAGCTGCAGAGACATGAGCTATGATTATCTTTTCTTAAAGGACCTGCCCTGGCGAGCTGCATGCCTCTTTCTGCTCTACACATTGCCATGACCCCTCTCCCCAAGAAGGTCAAGACAAAGTTATTTATCCCATCCCGATCCCATTCTAGCTCCTTAATAGTTGCTAACTGGTTTTTTGGAGGCTAAAATTGTGATTTTTTTCCCAATATAGTGGAAAATTGTGTCATTAGAAATGTTTAATATTACACGCTCTTTATTTGTCCATTCATTTGTGTCTTCATTCATTCAAATACTTCCTGGGTGCCTCCTTGATTCTTAGAAATTGAAGTTCAAGAGTTGGAACAGTCAATAAAAATAAGCCAGATCACTGGGCTCACAAAGCTATGGTCTGATTGGTATGGGGCAGTGGGAGAGGGTGGCCTTAAGACTTAAGTTAGTAATAATCACACGGAGACAGGTGGAATCATAGCTGTGGCCACATCATCAAGAAAGGGAGACAGCGCTGAGATTGTGAAGTCAGGCAACATCCTGGTCTGGGTGGAGCTTCCCTGAGCAAGTGATCCTTAAGCCAGAATTTAATTGCCTGTGTTTTAATTTAGGAAGTTAGGAAAGCTCTAAGCCAAAGTACCAGTGTGCTCACATGTCCTGACATCCATTAACTGTCATTTACAAGTGCCGATCTTGCATCAGACACTCTGATAACAATGTTATGCTCGTTATTTCATGCAGACATCACGTCAACCCTTTGAAATAGAAATTATTGTTTGGCCCATTTTACAAATGAGGAAAGTAGAATCCAGAGGGGTCCAGTACCTGATGCAAGGTGATTGATCTTATAAGCAGGATTTCAGGTCAGCTCTAACTCCAGTCCCTGGGCTCTTATCCCTGTTAGCCAAACTGTCTTATTCGTCTTTGTATCTAAAGCCTAGAACAGCACCTGGAATGTAGTAGATGTCAGTAAATGCTGTTGTATAAGCACTAAACTGGGTGAAATTGTATTGAGGGGAAGAAGGCACCCGTGCATAGAGGGAAAGGATGACTAGACTGAGGGCAGAGGTGGAAGGGTTTCAGGAAGAAGTCACTTCAACAGTCAAGCTTGCAGGTGGGGATACACATTGGCCTTGAAAGGATATTCTTCTTTGATAGGTATGGACATGTTTGGTTATTAAAAGTATTCAAGTATTGAAGACAGGATGAATACTTTGGTCCTGAAAATGTAGTAGGTCTGAATTATCTTTAATTATCACATTATCTTCCATTCTGGAACTGATCTAATACAAAGTGTTCTTGTAAATAAACACCAAAAATTTACCAGTTCCCAAAGCCTCTTACCTAAGTGGGGACCTAACTGGAATGATGGTGGGTGGAGTGGGCAGACAGAGAGTGTGACAAACATTAGGGAAGACCGAGTTACCACTCAATATCCTCTGATGTTCAAACCATAGGCTCAACAAAACAGATGTGTGCAAACCCCTAGGATAGTGTCTGCATATAACATTCACAAGGTGGTAATGTTTCTTGTTATTAGGTACACAATTTAAAAAAAATTTTTTTTTTTGCTGGATCACTGCTTTTGTTTCATGAAATGGGCTTTTGCTCAAACGGATATCCAAGGATTGAGGAATAAAAGACTATTTTCCATTCCTGCCAAAAGATTGCTTTTTGGTGTTTGAGGTGTGGATCTTGGCCAACACTATGATTTCATTCCAACTTCCTCAAGCAGGTTAAGTTTGCCCAGGTCACAGGCCCTCGGTGGGTCCCAGAGTCTGGAGATGTGAGGTTTCCAAAAGGATGCTTGAAACTCCATTTCCTTTTTCTAAGGTTTAAAAGATAAAAATGAATATTCATATCACAGTTACAAATCCCAGGTCTTCAAAGCCCAGAACCATAAATCCTTGTACATTGTAGGCAGTATATAATCCCATCCTTATAATGTTGCAAGAGGGCACACTATTATTTCCCTATTTTACAGATGAGTAAACTGTGGGTAACCGTGCCCTAGATATACAGCTGGAAAGTGGTAGAGCCTGTAGTTCCCTTCCCCTCAGAAGGAAACACAATACAGCAGTTAAGAGCACAGCTCTCTGTGTCATTAAGAAGTGGACTTGAATTCTAGTTCTACTACTTTTTGGTTGTGTGCCTGTGGGCAAGCATTTCATCTCTGTCTCTCCCTTTGGACAGTCTTCATCTTAGTTTTTAGAATACTATGATTCCCATAGTCTCCTTCCTGGGTATTTCCCTAATTCCTTCTCTTTTCTATCTTGGCTTCTCTTCTTGTCTTTTACATTAAATGTTACCAGACAGTCCATTCTCCATTTCCTTTTCTTTCCTCCCCCCACTCCATCTCCTTCTCCTTGGTAGTGTGAGTCCCTTTAGCATGGGAAAGAGGGTGTGGAGAATTACATCCTGGTCTTTTAATCTTCCAGTTGGAAATATGACACACTGATTGTGCTCACTTTTCTTGGACAGAACAAATACAGGACCATATCTAACTTCAAGATGGACATGCTCTTGAATGACAGGAGCACCAGATGAGGACAGCATCAAGTAGATCTTCTGGAGCTATCTTATACCCATCAGAATCCTCAACTCTCCCTCTGTCCAGGAGATTTGCAGATATATTTATTAGAAAACAATTAACAGGGGCACCTGGGTGGCTCAGTGGGTTAAAACCTCTGCCTTTGGCTCAGGTCATGATCCCAGGGTCCTGGGATCGAGCCCCGAATAGGGCTCTCTGCTCAGCAGGGAGCCTGCTTCCTCCTCTCTCTTTGCCTGCCTCTCTGCCTACTTGTGATCTCTGTCTGTCAAATAAATAAATAAAATCTTTAAAAAAAAAAAAAAGAAAATAAGAAAACAATTAACAACTAATCGTGCTTCCCTCTTCACTTTGGCTGCTTTGGCTGCTAGGAAGTTCGAAGCCAAATTTGGGGTCCATCTCTAACAGAACCTATGGCATGAGATGATGGGTTAACCTTACAGCTTAAAAAAATTCAATTTTATTTCGTATCTTTGTGTTTTCCTTTCTTTAGTTTGTCTATTTAAATTGGTGCAAATCTGTATTTGCCAAATAACTTTTTGAATGAGTCAAGGTATAAACAAATGCATTCAGAGGCACACATCCGTTCGATCTTTCAGCTCTCATCTCTCATTAGAAAAATAAATGATAATTTATCACTGCCCACTGGGTATCTCCACTGGGGTATCCTACAATTGCCTCAAATGCAATATGTTCCAAATGAAACTCAGTATCTTTCCTTTAAATGGTCTCCTTTATTTAAAGTCTTCTTTCCACTCCAAAAAACACCAAAAACAAAAAACAAAATGCTATAATCTTTCTTCCTTTCCTGTATTGTCATTCTGTTGGTTTATCTCTCATGACTTCTTAACATACAGTCAAAGGAGTCATTCTCTGCTCTCCAAATATACCATGTGTTTTCCCATTACCATGTGTTTGCTCATGCTGTTTCCTTTGTCAGAAATGGCCCTAGGAACTCTCCATCTGTGGGAATCCTTCCCATTCTTTAAAATTCCAGTCGGTTGTCTTTCTTTTATAATGTCTGCCCTCAACAGCCAACCAAATGAGAGTATCCTTTCCTTCCAATCTCACTTATTACATTTGACTTAATTGACCTTACAATACGTATTTCTCATATACTTATTTTGGCTTCCTAACATTTCAGGAACCCCAGGGGCAAAGACCTGGGGCTCCTACTTTTTTTTATTTTTAATTTCTTTTCACTGTACCAGAATTCATTGTTTATGCACCACACTCAGCGCTCCATGCAATATGTGCCCTCTATAACACCCACCACCAGGCTCACCCAACGTCCCACCCCCCGACCCTTCAAAACCCTCAGATTGTTTTTCAGGGTCCTGCTTTTTATTTGCAACACTCAACTCTCTCTGGCCTGGTTTTGAATTGCCTTGAGCCTGAAGTTTGTCATAAATGAACTTGATGACCTATCAAATGGGAGTGTGTTTATACTTGCCCCTCCCTGTCCACTGGTCACATCTCCCAGCTGCTCAAGCTTCTCCCCCAACATAGCTTAAATCTCTTCTCTTCATGACCTTCGTTCAATCCCATCATCTTTCACATGGACATCTTTCACCTTCAAGACTGATTAACTCTAAAACACATATCCCTGCCCTGCTCAAAGCCTTTCAGTGTCTTCTCAAGGGCAGTAAGATAAAGTGCAAATTTCTTTCATGGCATAAAGTTCTCCATAATCTAGCCCTGCCCATTCCTCCTGTTTTGATGCCTTTCAAAATCTACACTACCACTGGTCATACATTCCTTCTCGACCCTAACCTAAAAAAAATGGGACTGGCCATGCACTGGGCTTTTATATTTTTGTCTGTTCCTTCTCTCCTTTTTTGTGTAACATATCCTACACTTCTAATAACATAGGTAGCGTATGACCCATGTTGAGTATGACTCATGTTGACCAGTTAGAAGACTTCATTCCTTTGCCCAGTGAGAAACTTTTGGAGATTTTTTTTTTTAAAGATTTTATTTATTTATTTGACAGACAGAGACCACAAGTAGGCAGAGAGGCAGGCAGAGAGAGAGGGGGAAGCAGGCTCCCTGATGAGCAGAGAGCCCGACGCGGGGCTCGATCCCAGGACCCTGAGATCATGACTTGAGCCGAAGGCAGAGGCTTTAACCCACTGAGCCACCCAGGCACCCCTTGGAGATTTTTGAAGTGGAGCTAAGTGACAGGTTGAGAGTTCAAAGCTGCTCATGCAACACCCTGTGAAAATAAAGGAGATAACCCAGAGACAACTCAGACAAGGTACTAGGAGCAAGTCCTTCACACCACCCGGGACACCCTGGCTCTGATTTCTGGGCCAATGATGCCAGGCCTGTTTGCTCAATTCTCCTCTGTATTCTGTGAGCCACCCTGGGAGTCTTCATGACATGTAAGCATTTGGTTCGCTTTTTCCTTCTCAACTAGATTGTATTTATTTTTTCTGCACTGCATCTTTGCACCTAAATTAATATTTATTTACTTACTGAAGGGCGGGTCTATGTGGAGAGAGCTGAGGGTTTTTATAACCTGCCAGATGGGCTCCCAGGAGCCCGTGCAAGTGGACTTTGCATGAGCGGATATGCAATTTCAGTAGTAAAAGGAAGGACGGCCTGGTCTTCCTCTGGACTCTGTGTGCACAAGTAATCAGCTCAAGGTAACATTTTTTTTTTCTAGTAATGAACTGGAACATTGCATTTCCACCCATAATGGGCAGACATTATTTTGAAAATGCAATTTTTGAGGGGAGGGAATCTCACATTATTTAAGAGACCTGAGTTTAGTTCCTCAGACTCCTTCTTCTCTACATAGACACAGAGTTCTTAAGGGTGGGTATACACCCAAGAAAACTGAAAACATATGGTCATGCACAAACTTGTACACAAATGTTTGTAGTATCTTTGTTCATAATAGCCAAAAAAGGGGAAACAACCCAAATACACATCAACTGACGTGTGTAGAAACGAAATGTGGAATATCCATAAATGGAATACCATTTGGCCATAAAAGGAGTGAAGCCTGACTATATCCTTTATATCCTATAGAGTCTCTTATCATCTTCTATTTTGACCTTGATTCTAGGGCTTTGGTGGGTTTGTTTTGTTTTATCAAGACTTCCTTTGCCAGAGTGAAGATGTGTCAGGATGTCGCAGGAGAGAACTGGAATGTGGAGTTATTTATAAATAGCCCTGATAAGAAAAATCAAACACCTTCATTGGAAGGAGTGAAAAGGGGACCCAGAACTCTCATCCTCTCTTCACTGGCAACACTTGCTGCCTCACCCCCACTACCTTGGGGTCGTCAGGATTTACCCATAATGCTCTCTATCCCTATCTCTGAAAAGCCCTACACAAAAGTCCAAATTTCCAGGGCATCACCAAGATTGTGTATATATCTTGATTTTGCCCCATCTCCCAGCTTCCTACTTCCCAGTGTAACTTTGGAAATCCATTGACCACCATCAGCAATGTCTTCTGCATTGTCAAAAACTTTTCTCTCTGCTCCCTTCACCCTCTTGCTCTAACTGTGACTTGGTGCTCCCCTGAGAACCAAGCCTGAAGATCATGTGAAGAGATGATATCACCCACAACTTCTCCTGGGTGCAGTAGTTACCAGACCCAGGTGACATCTCCATCATTTCCTGAGGATTCTAGCTCCTGGCTGCTTGGCATTCTCTCCATCACTATGCCTAACCTAACTTTAGTGATTTCAGTGTCCACATGATTAATCCTTCCAGTGTCCTAGCATCTCCTAGTTCTTTGATTTCTTTTCCCAAGATCTTATATCTCAGCTACCCACCGCCATGGTTATAGCCTAGACCTTGCCCTACTCAGTATCCATACCCCTGCAGATAATCTTAATTTTATCCATTCTCACCCTGATCTTCACCTCCTATCTTTCCTATTTACTCTCTCTGGTATCCAACGTCAATGATTCTTCAGCTCCATCAAGACAGAGACTGGTCCAATAAACCAAGATCTGCCCAGAAAAGCATGGCACTTGCAGAGATTGACTGCAGAGTCAGACAACCTGGGCTCATGCCCTACTCCTGCCCGCGACTAGCTCTGTGACCTTGAGCAAACTGTTTAACCTTGCTAAGACCCAGATTCAATGACGATAACAATGACTCCAGTCTCACAGATTATTTGAGGGATATATGAAATACTGTAGAGTGTAGCGTAGTGCCAGACCTATATGGAATTCTCAGTAAAGGAGAATGATGATTCTGTGCAGTAAACATATGTTTTGGTCAGCCTAACAATTCTTCTTCTTCTTCTTTTTTTTTTTTTTGAACAGTAATACTATCCCAACTTTAAATGAGAAATAGAGTTCCTTTCTTGGTGCTAGAAGGGGCTAATCCCTAACTCAACTGCATGAAGGGCATAGGAACCCAGGCCTGACAAGTAGGAGCATTCTAACCCCTGACAATGGTGAATAGTGTCATTCAGGGGTGGGCACGTAACTAAGCTACATCAATGGGAGTCTACTCAAAGACTTTTTGTGGGAACAATCAGGACAGAGGGGTCCTCCGCTGGACGTGGGGCTGGTAGGAATTAAGCAGACAGCAAAGGAAGCCCACCTGAGAGCAGCCAATGCAGAGGAAGGTGGAGGGGATGGACGAAGGAGGTTGAGATCTGCATCCTTGTGTCCAGCTATGCTTAAAGTCTATCTCGGGTTTTCAGTTACACAGGAATGAATTCCCTCCATGGGACTTGAACCAGTATGAGTTGGCTTCTATCTCCAACAAAGTTCTGATTGTTATTATACAGTGAAATGCCAGTTTGCCGTTAAAGATGGTGCTATAAGGCAACATGTGGACACAGAGAGATGCTCATTGTATATTTTTAATTGAAAAAAACCTTATAGAATAATAAGACATCAAAAAGGATGAGAATAAGTAAGATTCCATTTTGTAAAAAATATATAGAAAGAAGTCTGGAAGGCTATGTGACAGTACAGCCTTAGCAGGTTAACAAAAGATTACATAAGCTACGTAACTAACCCTGGATTTCATGGGTGGTAAGACTGTAGGTAATCTGCATTTTCTTTCTCTTGGGGGACTACATGATCTAGTGTTTTTACAATGTACATATACTATTAGTTCAATTTTTTTAAATTGAGAAAATCATCCCTCCCTTGCCACACATGTTATCAGAGCATTAAATTTATCCTGTCCTAGGGGCTCCTCTCTCCATTCATCGGGAATCCGGGACTGGGTGAACCTGTTTTGTGGGTTTGAGGCTCCTGGGTGTGCCAGGCCTTACAACCTTGAACCAGTTAGAATCACCATATCACCATTTACAAGTTTGAACTGTCTTAGGGCAGTTGAGAAATTCAGAATTAATCAACTGTGCCCTCTTGGGAGAGAGGTAAGCAGAGTGAAATGTGTACAGAGCTTTCAAAAGGGATTAATCATGGCTTTGGGGATTATGCGTGGTGATGGGAGGGGCTCTGGGAATATTTACATGCGGCATTATTAGCCAGCACGCACATGGCAACCTCTTCATTGAAAAGGGTTTCACATCGTAAGTTTTCTAGCAGAGAAAGGAGGTTTTGCCCACATTCTGAGGGTGGAGAAGCTGAAAAACCAGAAATCTTCTGTGACTCATTGAGGGGTACACGGCAAGAATGGCGTTCTGGTTTAGGGTACTTGACTCTGTGCCCTATTCCAGGTGCCAGTGTTTTTCTATTAGGGCTGCTTCAGACACATGTAGCCCACCTCAGACAAGACAGGCCTCCCTCCCTCCCCTTCTATGAGCTTATTTTTTAAAAATTCATGTCAAAATAATTTTCTCTGGGTTTTTCCTTTTAGAAACACTCAAGGTTCTCTCCCTTAGTTTATTCCTTTCTCTGTCCTAACTCGGGGAGCCAACAGGGCATGCTGCAAACATCTTTGGCTCCAAATTGGGGTTACTGCTTGGGAAAGTTGCTGCCTTGCATCTACGGGGCGGTTCACATTTTGGGGAGTGGTGTTGACCTCTCCCCAGGTGGTTAGCTCATGTCCATCCTAAGCGTCTTCCTCAATCCCCTCCTCTGTGCGACTGATGTGCCAGCCCCCTGGGTCAGGCACTGTCCCTATTTTCCAGCCCCTTCCTCACTCGGAGCCTCGGTTTCATGCCTGGAACACCTTCCTGCACTCTTCTTTCTCTCCCTGATCATCGGACACGTTAGCTTAGCCATCACTTACGGAGCATTCACTGGGTGTCAGATTGTTGTTTAAGTCTTTGCAAATGTTAACTCTTTACAGGAACCTAATGATGATGAACTTACCTTTACTATGACCTCATTGTACAGATGGAGAAATAGAGGCACAGCAACGTGCTCAAGATCCCAGAGCTGGCAGGTGCTCCAGGCAAGATTTGAATCCAGGCAGCTGGCTCCAGAGACCACGCTTTAACCACCATGCTTTGCTACCTGCAACCTCCCTGCCCACGCATCCTTCCAGTCTCCTGCCCTGTGAAGTCACCCTGTGTGTACTTGGGGGAATTGCCGGTCCCTCTAAGGTTCTTTTGTCCTTGGGCATGGTTTTTTATTAACCTTGGGGTCCTACCAGCGGGGAGCTTCATAAGGACTGGGATTTGGCGTGTTTATCTCTGGATCTACAGCATTCTCACCAGCAGATAGTTTCCAGGTGTTTTAAACACTGGAGCTGTGAAGCACATGTGGGCTCAAATGAACTGATATCTACTGAATTAGAAGGCCTCAAGGTGGACACCTGGGAGGCTCAGTTGGTTGAGCATCCTACTCTTGATATTGGCTCAGGTCATGACCTCAGGGTGGTGGGACTGAGCCCCTTGTTGGGCTCTAAGCTCAGGGGGGAATCTACTTGAGCTTCTCTCTCTCCCTTTCCCTCTGCCCCTCCCTCTGCTTGTACTCTCTGTCAAATAAGTAAATAAATAAATAAATATTTTTTCTAAAAAAGAGACCCCATAACGAATAAACACTTGAAGACAGTCCGGGTAAGATGCTCCCATAAAAGGTGTAACTTAAGCCAAAAAAAAAAAAAAATGCAGATAATTCTTAGCCATCCAAGAGCTGATTATTTTCTTGAGATCATCATTCAGCCCCTTGCTTCTCCTTGTGTTTCTTCTGATCCTTTAAACATTTCATGACTTTGGAGAATCTCCATGAGGAGGTGGAGAGCAATGAAAAGCACATTGGGTCACAGCAGTTCCCATGTCTTACCAGTTCTGTGACTTTGGGACAGTCACGTGAGCTTGCCAGACCTCAGTTTCCTCATAAATGGGATCATAATCACACTTAATGACCTATTAACTGCATGGACAGCAGCTGGCTTGGGGCTTGGTTTTTAGTGAAGATTGTGTAAATATGATTGTTGCCACCATTATTCACATGGCCTGGCTAGCAGGACCAGGAGAAAGGAAAGGAACCTGAAATCTTTGATGTGTTTCTTAAGACTCTAAAAAAGGGTGAAAATGCATCAAGTGAACATGACTGGTGGAGATGAGAGCTGAAATAAGTTCCTTTTCTCTCTCTCTCTCTCTCTTTTTTTTTTATTATGTTATGTTAGTCACCATACAGTATATCATCAATAGTGTTCCTTGATTCATTGCTTGCATATAGCACCCAGTGCTCCGTGCAATCCGTGCCCTCCTTAATACCCATCACCAAGCCAACCCAACCACCTACCCCCTTCCCCTCCGAAACCCTCAGTTTGTTTCCTGGAGTCCATAGTCTTTCATGGTTCATCAGCCCCTCTGACTCCCCACCTCTTCATTTTTCCCTTCCTTCTCCTGATGTCCTCCATGCTGTTCCTTATGTTCCACAAATAAGTGAAACTATATGATAATTGACTTTCTCTGCTTGACTTATTTCACTCAGCTTAATCTCCTCCAGGCCCATCCATGTTGAGGCAAATGGTTGATGTTCATCCTTTCTGATGGCTGAGTAATAGTCCATTGTGTATACGGACCACATCTTCTTTATCCATTCATCTGTTGAAGGGCATCTTGGCTCTTTCCATGGTTTGGCTATTATGGATATTCCTGCTATGGACACTGGGCTGCATATTGCCCTTCTTTTCACTACATCTGTATCTTTGGTGTAAATACCCAATAGTGCAATTGCAAATAGAAACAGGAGGAAAAATCCTTGCAGCAGAGCAATGTCCTAAAAGAAACAATTATGTAAATGCAACTAAACCTATATTTGCTCCTTTGGTGCACAATTATGAAGTACCTGCTGTGTGCCAAGCCCTGAGCTAGCTTTGGAGTTCCAAAGCCACCTAAGACACAGTCCCTATCCTCAAGGAGCTCCCACTCTGATGCAGGGGACAGATAGGTCAACAAAGAACTCAAAATCAAAGCCAATGCAACGGATTTGCTCTTCTTTTGGAGAATGTATGAAAACGTAGAAGAGAAGATGGATTGCCAGGCAGCTTTGTGTAGGAGGAAGATGTGAGCTGGGCCTTAAAGGGGCTTATGTCAGAGTTCTCAGAAGCAAGCAACAGAGAGCTTGCTTGTCTAGTTGAAACACAAAAAGGGGAAAAGTATGGGAAGGAGATTAGGGGTTCACAGAATTGTCAGGAGGCTGAAACGACCAGATTTGGAAAATGGAAGATGAAGAAGATGAACCCCAGCAGAGGTCATGTAGAAAGACTAGGCTGGTTCATCCTTGTTACTGCTGAGAATGTCTTTTTATTATTCTCTCAAAAGCAAAGTCCCAGGACGGAGTGTATGACAAGTTGAGCATAGTCACACAATCTGCAGTTGGCTAAGCCCCGGGTGAGAGGAGGGAAGGAGTAGAAGCATCCAGTACCATTGGCTTCTTTAGTCGGAGTTGGCCACTCCTTTCTATAAAATCACAGACATGAAGAATTTCTCTCGTGGATCAGTTTTCTAATCAGAAGGACACGGCTATAACAATAAATACCCACGCATCCAACATTGGAACATCCCTATATATAAAGCAAATACTAGCTGACATAAAGGGAGAGATGGACAGTAATATGGTAATAGTAGGGGACATTAACACCCCACTTGTATCAATGGATAGATGATCCAGGCAGAACGTCAATAAGGAAACAGTGTGTCTGACCCACACCCTGGACCTAATAGAAAGGGAGTGATGGTGAGTACTGACAGCAGAAAAAGGCAAAGGTCCTATACAGTAGGTAGGATTACAACAGTAGGCAGCAATGAGCGAAAGGCACACCTGGGATGGAACAGAATCTGCAAAGGTACAGGAGAAAAGCTTCTGGTTTTCTAGGGAATGGAAAGGAGCCGACTGTAATGATAAAGAGTTATATTGAAAGACAGAGGTAGGTAGGTTGAGCCCGAATCACAGGTCTTATAAACGTTGCAGTAAAGTCTAGCCAAGCTCAGCCACAGTCATCTTTTAAGAAAGGAAGTACAGTAGGCAAGCCTGGGCGAGAAGATGAGGTTGGGGCTGTGCTTCTGACCTGTTTTCACCACCAGCTCGCAAGGTTGCTGGCTGCACTCGACATTAGCAGTGAACACTGCAGGGGCCCCTGGATGGGAGACCAAGAGGCAGCGCAGCCCGTGGGAGGCAGACCCCATCCCTGTGAGATCAGAGTCAGCAGTGTAGCCGGAGCCCAAAGGCAGAGGCCAGGACCCAGCGCAGGAACTGAGCTAATGAGATTGGCTTCACGGGGAAGAAAAGCTTTGAAGGTGCTTCATTTGCCCCTGGATTTGCTTTTCCTTGTTGGTCAAATGCAAGGAAACTGGGTAACTGTCCAAGTCTCCCTGGAATCTGAGAGTGTTTTACCTGCCCCATATCTCTTTCCATTTCCTGCGGTAAAAGGCCCTCAAGTTTTCTCTCTGAAGCCTGTCTCACGCATTCGACTCCAAGCCCATGACTTTTTAGAAGGGACTGGCCCTATATTCTGGCTTCTGGGGGAGAGGAGGAGACCTGTAAACCAGGTTTAGCCAATCAGAGGGTTCTACACTCTCTACCCCCACCATGGTGATTGGTTTAGGAATGGACACATGACCCACGTACAGAATGCCCACTTCATAAATTTTGCCTGGGCCACTGCGAAGTGGGGTGGCGGAGGTTCTTTCTGGAGAGTTGCCGGGTGGGTACAAGTTACAGCGGCGCTGCTACTTGGCACCTTGCCCACTTTATTGGGAGAGCCTGACAAATAATGGAGGCAACACAGGAACATGATGCTGGGAGATCACTAGGGATCACTGGACATGTCTGACCTAGATTGCTCAGAGATTAGTTTCCAGTTGGAACCAATACCTTCTCTCTAACACCTTCTCCTCTTCTCTCTCTCTCTCTCTCTCTCTCTTATATAGGCCACTTTGAGTAGTTTTTTCACTTGCAACTAAAAAAAATCTTAATTCATAAAATCATCTCTCAAAAAAGGGGTGGAGTCAGGTACAGTGGAGGAGGGAGGCCTGAGGAGTAAGTAGGCAGTGGAGAAGTCTTCGCCAAGGAAAGTCTGAAGCACCGTAGCCCAAAACAGAATCTGGTTCCGTTGGGCCACTGGGTCCAACCCATTTAGGTAGTTTTTTTAAAAAATTGGACTATGTCTCCTTCTAGTAGGAGGGCTTGCGATGTCTGATCACTTTTTTCACAGGATGGTGATGGATTTTAGAAGGTTCCCACTTTCTGCCACAGTTTTTTTAAATGAATGTAGAGAACTCAATTTTAATTTGGAAGATAAACTAATAATGAAATTTAGGCCACACTAGGGGAGATATTTAGAGGAATGAGGCCACTTCCCCAGTGCTCTTCCATTCATAGCACCCGGGAGGCCACCCTCCTCATTTTCCTTCTGATCAGAAGTTACAAAATGGCGGCCATGAGCCGTAGCTGGGCTACGGATGGATTCTGTGTAGCTTGCAAAATACCGCCGTTAAAAATTTTTACTCATGTTTAGCAATTAGGAGATTTTGTCTATATTCATGGATTTTCTTGGGAAAATAGGAAGGTCTGTCCACACGGGACCTATTTACCAATTGGCAACTCCAGGCTGGAGTTGAAAAACAGCTGCCCCCTCTGGAGGAGTGTGAGTGCCCTGGTTTGCCACTGACTCCAACCCGCTGTTCCATTCGCTTAAGTCCCCTGCCTGACACCGGTAAGCAACTGATGCACGGGAAATACCTCAAATTCCTCCAGACACTCAGATCAGACTGAACCCCTGCCATGTTTTTTCCACTATTGTTGATAAAATAATTCCTTGAAAAGACAAGTTCAAAACCGTGGGGTTTCATTCCACCTGCACAGTATGAGAACATGAGGAGGACTGGGGAATGATGCCATCGTCATCCTTTGGTTGATCAACTCTAGACCCAAAGAATAGAGACTTCTGGAGCCAGAGAGCCTGAGTTTGAACCCAGCTCTGGCGGTCATGGTCCATATGCTCTTGGTCAAGTTCATTAACTTTGCCAGTGCCTCAGTTTTCTCATCTGCACAAAGCACTATATTCTCTTCATCTGTAAAATGTAATAGGTTTTCATTGAATAGGGCCCTTGGGAGGATTAAATGAGTGAATGTACTTAGAACCCTTCATAAATGGTAAGCAAATTGTATGCATGTATTATGTAATGTTTGTATTTATATGTAAGTCACATATAAATTCTATAAAGCCATATGTATAGGAATATCATTTATCACACAAAATTTATATGCTCTGCATTTGTTTGTACAAAGCACATCCTTATAAAGCAAATTCCGTTTGTTTTTTTTTAATCAGCTTCATTATAAAAATGAAGTGTGTATTTTAGGGGGTAAATAATTTGGTAAGAAACTTTGGCTTAGGAAGCAATTAGACAATGATAAATCTCATGAGGCCCTGGGCATTGCTATTCTGCACTGTATGTTTTTCCTTCGCTAATTACAATTCCCCTAAACACATGCTTCTGATGAGACTGTAACTTGCTACAAGCTTTTTAAAAAATGCAATAAAACAATTTCTTTAAAATGTCGGTTGTAAGCCAATAACTCCTGAGCACCACATCTTCAACATATAGTTATTAAAAAGGGTAATATTAAAACCCCACATGGTTGTCACCTCTTTACCAAGTCAGAGTTTGCTAGCAGTTGAGACAGACTCGTAGAGATATCCTTTATTATAGAGAATTGGTATGTTCCAGCAAACATGAGTCAATCCCTGTAAAACAAATCTTTTTTTCCCATTAACAGCATCTAATAAAAATAAGGTATGTGTTCCCAGGGTACAAGTAATACTGGTGGAAAGGTTTTGCTTGGAAAGGAATTACACAGTGCAATCCTTCGTGTCTAGGTGTCCAGACATTTTCCCGTAAGGAGCAGGAGAACCTCTGGAAGCTCTCAAGCTCAGAAATCAGATGTCTTGGGTTCAAATCCAGCTCCGCCATTGATTGGCTGTGTGATCATGGACAAGATTAACCTCTGGAAGTCTCAATTTCCTGCAAAGTGACAGTGATCGTCTTATTACCCACCTCAAAGATGATTACAAAGAGTAAGTGGGGTAATATGGGAAAGAAGCTTGTTGAAGACCTAGCACTTAATAATTGGCTATTATCCATATAAAGCTGATACCACGATAAATTTCTTTCAGAACAACTTTACGATTCTAGGATCATATCAGTCACACATTCCCTTTCCTGTTCTCAAGGAGAGCAGAAATTTCTCCCATGTCTGGCAACATCCAGGCATTATGATACCTCTACAATCCCCCCTCCTTTTTTTCTTTGTTCTTTATGTGCCGATAATGGTATGCTGTGGTGATGGCACGAAAGGTTTCTCTTTCATAAATGATGTTTGGGGTTTTGAAAAAGATGAAATTTCAGATATTTTAAAATGTTTTCTTAAAAAATCTTAGCTGGACAAGGTTGTTATGCATTGAGGGTTGGGTTCCATGGGAAGCTGACTCTAATGGCTTGTATAGAAATATCATTTCTCCTCATTGGAGAGGAGAATGTTGGATCCTCCAAGCATCCAACATGTTGGATGTTGGATGTTGGATGCTTGGAGGATGTTGGATGCTTGGAGGATCAATAGCCGTGGGAGAGTGAAGGGACCAGAATGGGACTACGATACAGTCCCAGTGAAGGTCTCAGCCCATTCAAGGAGACTCTGGAGCTGGGATGGTACTGAGGAGAGGGTCTCACTTGGGGCAAAGGGGCCAGCTGTTTATAGCCCAGTGTTAACTAGTCATTGCCTGCAGGCTGCTCAGGTAAGGAGACAGGACCCCAGGGGAGGAACTTTCTTCTGCTAAGGACAGTGGCATCCATGGAGGGGCAGGGTGTGGAACCCAGACGAGCTGTCAGTCACCAACACTTCCAGGAACAGCCAGAAGATGTTCAGTCCCAAAAGAGAGGATACTTCAGGTTCCCCTACAATCTGCCCCTGGGCCCCTTTGTAGAAAGGAAAAAGCGAAGGGGGAAGCACCAGGCGCTGCCACTGTGGCCTTTCCCCAGGTAGCAGCTAATACTCGTGGTCTCCCTCCTCCCACATTCCATCCTGGAGTGCCCTCACCCTCAGCTAGCATCTCTGCTGATCTAGATGGCTGACCTGGAGGCATGACCTGACCTTCCAAGTGCCCAAGCTCCTAGGCACGCCGCCCTTCTCAGGCTGTATCTGTGCCTTTGTCCACTTGCCTTCAAAACTAGGCAGAATTCACCAACATGGTGGGCACCTAAATCTTCACAGGACTTACCTCCCATCCTCCTGAACACATGTGACTTACCAGGACCTCCCGCATATTTGCCCCTTCTTGCTCATCTGATCTGGTCAACAGGATGCCTTCAGTGCAGTGACCCACTGTGATGTCCTTTGAAATGCGTAGCTGGTCCGGGTCCCTTTGGCATGTATCAGCTGGGCCCTGACGCTCATTTGGCATATAGTTTTATCCTTCTCTATGGGGCAAGACTGTAACTGTATGCTGGTGTGCATTTCATGTGAATTCAAACTACTTCTCATTCTCCTTTCTAATAGGGATAAAAAAAGAAGGAAAAAACGCAGATTCGCCAGATCAATGGAGGCATGCCATGTGCCTGAGACCATGACGGTTTAATCTAACTAAGATCCTCCTTCTGACACAGCGGTTACAATGAGGCTACCCACGGTGGGAGTCCGCTGTCATTCTCTGGGATGCATTTGCTTTTGAAGGAAGTGTGGTAAGGAATCACTGCCACTCTTTAAGGAACGCATAGCCTGCTGTCTCTGCAAGGGTACAACATGACTTTGGATGGACCGTGCTGACTGTGGGGAGGGGCCATTTCTAAAGCTTCCACTTAACCTTTCTCACAATGGTAGCTCTTCCCCCACAAACCAAGGGACCAAGGTGGCTGTTCAGTGAAGTGCCAAGTAGATCCATTAAAATTACACATTTGGGGACTGAAGAAAACAGTACTAGGTTTGTCCATGGACCCGGTGGACTCACATGGAAGCCAGATTCAATTTATTAACTGATCCCCCTAATCTGCTGGGGACCAGGTTGACACTTCAGGTCGCAAATACTAATGATAACTTGAACTCTGTGTCCAACAGGCCTTGGGATATTTGAAACATTTGGAGGTCTGCCTTTCTCCAGGGCTACGTTACCCTGGGTAGTGACTGGCCATAGGAAAGGACGGAGGAACTCATTGCTGTATGTTTGTCCTAGTGTTCCAGGATCTTCCTCCTGGGAATTCACCGCTCCCTCAGGCAAAGTGTGCTGAGTTTGGAATGGGCTCAGGTATAAATGGGCAAAGGATTACGAATCCTTATTGGAGAAGCAGCCCTTAACCTCCTAATCACCCATCCTTGATTTCTTCTGTTTATAGATTAAGCAATGTCCTCCTTGGCTGTCCATGCAAACAGAGGAAAAGAACTGAAGCCAAAATGTGGAAGATTCCTCACTGCAGTTGAGGATAACCCAATTATTGGCTTAGATTTTCTATTGGAGTTCTCACCGTTGACCTAATTTGGATTTCTTAATAGACCCATTTGAAGTTGTTTTCTATCATTTTACTCACAGCTAGAAAACTCTCCTGGATTCGTGCATGAAAGGGGTTCAATCTGTTACGATTTTCAAAATTTGTTCCATTCTGATTACTCAGATGCGGGAGTATAATTCTTGCCAGGAGGGGAGCTGGAATCCCTCCTCTGGTTAGAAGGATGGGCCAGAAGCTCCTCTGCTCCCTCCGTCGTGTGCACATCACCAGAGCGGGAATTTCCCCAGTAATCTTGGCTGCCATCTTGGGGAGGTGAGATCATTGAGCAGTGGGGGTGTGAGAGAGTTAGGTGCTGTGGGCAATAACAGCTAAAGGGAATATTCTAGACTGAGGTAGTGGGTCAGAAAAACACCTGCAGGCAAAAGCTCTCATGCATGAGCAGGCAGCTCCTGGGAAGAGTCCTGGTGGTCAGAGGGAGCCTTGGAAAGCCTCAGCCAGCAAAGCAGGAGGCCGATGCAATAACATGACGTTGGTCTCATCAGCCTGCTGCTGAGGTTTGCTTTGGGGTGAATCATCTCAATGACCAGAACGATCAGCTTAAGCCAAGTTCACCAGCTAATTGCTTGGTCCTTATCTTCATTTCACCAGTGTGGACAGAACCTTGGCTTCTGGCCCAGGTGATCTGAGTTTCTACCATAATCAAGCTACAGGCCTGAAATCCCACAAGCGACTGTCCCCTCCTTCAAGATGGCGATTTCTTCAGTCCTGTCCTTCCTTCACCTCCAAATTCCTGCCTCTCCCCACAGGTTTCATCAACATTTTAATAGAGTGGTAAGACCCTAAAGGGAGCCAATACTTCCCCAGGTTAGCTTTCATTTTTCACCTGTATTTTTCCCATGGTCCAAAATTTCTATATATAATATGGATTATACATATTTATTATATATCTGTAGAATGAATTATATATTTAAATATGCTTCTTTCTTATGTCATATTAGATCATACTTATAAATGCAAACTGCATTTTGGGTTACTAACTATAGTATAAATATTATATATAAATTGTATATTATCAATTAATATAAATATGTATTTTATTTATATAATGTACATTCTATATTTATTTGACACCCAGTGCCATCACTCAGCCAAACTCAGCCACTAAGTCCCACCCCAAATATCACTTCCTCCTCTATGAAGATGCCACCAACATCCCCAGACTGAGGTTATCTCTTCTCTGTGTGCTTCTCATCCCCTGGACTGCACCCTCCTTCAACACTTGTACAATGTTTGCATTATTTTTATTTTTTTTCTATATTTTTTCATGGGCTTGCACGCTTTCTGATTACAATCAGATCACATTAAACCAAGCATCCTTAGTACCAGTCCTCGGCACTCCGGTGACACTCAACGTTTATGGAAAGAATGAAATTATTCCAATGCCTGGTTCATAGAAAACATGAAGCAGGTGTGTGTCAAGTGAATGAAGAGGGAACAAATTAATAGATGAGCGATAGTCTGGGACCCAAAGCGGATCAGCCCCTCATGAAGGGCCTGGGCGAGAGAGCTCGGCTGAGGCTCACTTACCATATATCTAAACAATGAAAGTTACAAGACAAGCTAACCGACAAACTTGTAGAATAAAATGTTCTCACTTCCTGTCTCGACAAATACATCTTTATAACAAAAAGGGGAAAGATACATGAAAAGCTATGAGTGAAGTGTGACGTAAAGTGGGGAAGATATCAAAGATGTTTGAGTCTAATTAATACCCCAAATGTTGAGGTATTCTACTGAGGGGCTGACGATTTGGAGATAAATAACGAAATAATGACAAATATAACCCATGAAGTATACACAGCTAACCCATACCATTTATTTTTCTTGTCTTCATTTCATCAAAAGCAATGGTTTTTTGTTGTTGTTGTTATACTTGAGTTTTTCACATCATTTCTGTTTTATTGACAGTAATGCCAGATTGCAGAAACTTTCTTGGATCACTGAAGTTTTTACATCTTTTTACGTAGAAGTTACTTTCAACCTGGAGAAGTGCAAATATGTAAGCTTGTATGTATGAGAATATTAAGTGCACCAGTTGATTGCTGTTAGTGTTTTATAACGACAAAAATAGAAATAAATGGGCCCATCGCTACAAGAATGGTGAATAAATTTTGACACAGCTGCACCACATTAAGCAGGCACTGAAGGGAGGAAATGGCTATATCATTTGACTGGGAGGGATCGCCGGGAGATACTCCTGAGAAAAGCTGTATGTACAGAAATGTGTATAATTCATCTCATTTCCACAAAATAGACAATGACAAAAACCCACGTGTGTGTGTACTTTTGACATATTTCCGTAGGATGTTTGAACATGGAGAAAAGGGTGGACGGAATCCCAGTCAAGGTTAACATGGATTTTCTGTGCATATATATGGAGGGAGAGGTGATACAAGTTGTGAGAGGAATGTAGATAGAAGAGAAAAAGTAAAATCTGGCTAAGAAGAAATTGTTCTATATTCCGTACGCACTGTGCAGAAGATGGGGAATCAGAGGAAAAGTTTACATTCACATTTACTGTTACAGAGATGTGATAACAGATATGGAATTGTCCAGAAAAATGCTGTGATATCAATCTATTCCATTCACAGCAAATAAGCAACCTAAAAACGCTGTTCATAAATGTCTCTGTGTTTAAATGGATGAACAAGGAGAGAAATATGGGAAGACGGGTACGCGGGCATTAACACTAATCCTCTCAGGGGACGGAGTAAGAGACGGAGCAGGAGAAAGGTAAGTTTTCTTGATACAGCTCAGGGTTGTTCTACTGGTTACAAATACCCTGCTTTTGTAATTGGAGAAATAACAAATAAGATCTTTTCTAAAAAATGGAAATCCTGAAGAGCTGGGCTTCATTGTGATAATGTCACTTAACACCTCTATTTCCTTGGGCAAGTTTTTTAACTTAAGAAATGGGGGGCCTGGGTGGCTCGGTTGGGTTGAGTGTCAGACTCTTGATTTCTGCTCAGGTCATGATCTCAGGGTTGTGAGATCAAGCCCTGTGTCAGGTTTCCACGCTGAGCATGAAGCCTGGTTAAGAATCTCTCTGTCCCTCTCTCCTCCTTGGGCTCTCTCTCTCTCTTTTTCTCTCGCTCACTCAAAAAAAAAAAAAAAAAAAAAAAAAAAAAAAAAAAAAGTACCAGGGCACCTGGGTGCTTAGTAGGTTGACCATTGGACTCTTGATCTCAGCTCATGTCCTGATCTCAGGGTTGTAGGTTCAAGCCCCACGTTGGGCTCCATGTTGGATGTTGAGCCTACTTTAAAAAAGAAAAAAAAAAAAAAGAGTTCTAAGGTGTTTAGATAAAACTAAGTCCAAAAGAAGTAAAAAACAGGTCTGACATATATGACTGTGGGACCATGTAGCTCTTTTATATTGTGAAATTATTTAAGTATTTTAACTTGCTAAAACTAAATTAGAAGAACACTTTGTACACTTCAAAAGTGAAAGGAAATAAATGAACCTAACTAACTATGCATCCAGTGAATGGCGTAATCATGTCACCATCACACAGGAAGGAAGGAGCTTTCCTTAAAACTCCATGATTTGACCAGACATCACCAGTGACATAAACTCTAAGGAAAAAAGGAACTACAAAAAAAAAAAAATGTTTTCACTGCTTTCAGGGACCCTATTGTTGGTAATAGCATTTGACCTGATATTCTGAGAGTGCTCTCTGTCCACTATAGGACAAACAGAATAGTTTCCGCAGTGTGGTATCATTGAGAACGGAGACTTATGGCATGGTTGGAAGGAGACAGAGTTTTTAAGATCAATGAAGTTAAATTAAAAAACCTTGTAATCCTAAAGTGCAGCATAGGGGACATAGTCAATAATATTGTAATAACATTGTGTGGTGGCAGAGGGTAAGAACACTTAACGTGGAGAGACTTTCATAATGTATGTAATTGTCAAATCTCTGTGTTGTACACCTGAAACTGCTGTAATACTGTATATCAACTGCACTTTGACAGAAGAAAAAGGAGAAAAAAAATCCTGTAATTTTAAATCTGAGTTGAAAGAAAAGTCAGAGTACATCTATATTTTAAAAAAAGAGATCAGCAATACATTATAACCTTACAAAAGAAAGATAACCAATCAGATGTCTCCAAATAGAAATATACACTACAACCTGTAAAGTGGTCTTGAAAACCAAACCTGAATCTGATCAAGCCTCCGGATCTAACTTCCAATCCACATGAAATGCAGGGGCAGGGACAAAGGGGGTTGCAGTTGGAAGAAATTCAGAATACGGGAAGCTCCACATAGCAAACAACTTAGTCTCTTTCACAAAAATGTACAAGGATCGGGGTGCCTGGTTGGCTCAGTGGGTTAAAGCCTCTGCCTTCGGCTCAGGTCATGATCCCAGGGTCCTGGGATCGAGCCCTGCATCGGGCTCTCAGCTCAGCGGGGAGCCTGCTTCCTCCTCTCTCTCTGCCTGCTTCTCTGCCTACTTGTGATCTCTGTCTGTCAAATAAATAAGTAAAAAATCTTTAAAAAAATGTATAAGGATAAAAAAGAGAGAAATAGAGGGGACAATACGAATTAGGAGACAGAAGAGATTTATCAATTAATTGCAACTTTTGGAACTTTTTTTTTAAAGATCTTATTTATTTATGACAGAGAGATAGCAAGAGAGGGAACACAAGCAGAGGGAGTGCGAGAGGGAGAAGCAGGCTTCCCGCGGAGCAGGGAGCCTGATTCGGGGCTCGAACCCAGGACCCTGGGATCATGATCTGAGCTGCAGGCAGATGCTTAATGACTGAGCCACCCAGGTATCCTTGGAACTTTTTAGATCCATTTTTTTAATGCAAAAAAAAAAAAAAAGATATAGGACAATCAGGAAATGTAAATGCAGACTACATATTTGATGATATTAAGAAGTTACATTTTTTTTAGATGGGATCATGGTTTTTTGTTTTTTAAAAGGGTATCCATCTTTAGGAGATGTATACTCAAGTATTTAGAAATAAAATTTTATGACGTTAGTATTCATTTCAAAATAATCGAAGTGAGAGAACACTGGTGGGAGAGTAAAGATAAAACCATATTGATCACATTGATAATTTTTGAAGCTGATTTTTGCGTATATTACATTCATTATATTATTCTGTTTTTATATATAATTATAGATGTTCACAATAAAAATATATGCATACACACTTATATATGTGTGTATATTTATCAATATTATTTTTAAATAATCCCAAAGTAAAGATAACCCAAATATCATCAACAATAGAATAAATTAATTAATTAAGGCTTATCCTCACAATGGAGTACTCCACAGAAATGAAAAGAAACTACAGCTGCCTGAAAACATACTAATGGATCTCATTTGAATAAGAGAAACTAGATGCAACAGAACATACATTGTGCGATTCCATTCAAATATAAATCAGAAACATTCAGAAACTAACCTAAGGTAGGGGCGCCTCGGTGGCTCAGTCCGTTAAGTGTCTGGCTCTTGACCTCTACTCAGGTCATGATCTCAGGGTCGTGAGATTGAGCCCCAGGTGGGGCTCCTCACCGAGCATGGGGCCTGCCTGAGATTCTCGCTCTCCCTCTCCCTCTGCCCCCACTCACGCATTCATGCTCTCGAAACAAACAAACAAACAAATACTAATCTAAAGTGTTATTAATTATTAATTAGGATGGGGCTACCTTTAGGAAGGAGGACAAAGATGTGATTGGGAAGGAGCGTGATGGGTCTTACGATGTATCGCTAATACTCTATTTTTTCCTATTTTTTATTTTTATTATTGAAGCACAGTTGGCATACAGTGTTCAATTAGCTTCAGACGTACAACACAGTGATTCAACAACTGTACACCTTGTCAAGCGTCATCACTTTCTATCACTCTACAACATTATGACAACATTATTGACTATATTCCTTATACTGTTGTTTTAATCTCATGACATATTTATTTTATGACTGGAATTTTATGCCTCTTAATCCTCTTCACTCATTTCGCCCATCCTCCCACCCACCTCCTCCTGGCAACCATATTCTCTGTATTCATGGGTCCGATTTTGTTTGCTCACTTGTTTCGTTTTTTAGATTCCGCATATAAGCGAAGTCATATGGTGTTCATCTTTGACTTATTTCACTTAGCATAATTCCCTTTAGGTCCATTCTTGTTGCAAATGACAAGATCTCATTCTTTTTTATGGCTGAGTAATATTCTGTTGTATACACCACATCTTTTTTTATCCATCCATTTATCAATGGACACTTAGGCTGTTTCCGTATCTTGGCTATTATGAATAATGCTGCAATAAACATAGGGGCACGTGTATCTTTCCAAGTTAGTGTTTTCATTTTCTGTTTTCAAGTTCTACTTCTATTCAGAAGTAGAATTTCTGAATCATATGGTACCTGTGTTTTTAATTTTTTGAGGAATGCCCCTACTGTTTTCTGCATGGCTGCCCCGGTTTAATTCCCACCAACAGTGCACAAGTGTTCCCTTTTTTCCAAATCCTCACCAACACTTGTTATTCCTTATCTTTTTTTTTTTTTTAAGAGAAAATGTGTGCGAGTGGTGGAGTTGGGGAGAGGCAGAGGGAGAAAGAGAGAAAAGCAGACACCCCGCTGGGTACGGAACCCAGCACAGGGCTCCATCTCATGACCTTGAGATCATGACCCGAGTGGAAATCAAGAGGCAGACACTTAACCAACTGAGCCACCCAGGTGTCCATTCCTTGTCCTTTTTTTTTTTTTTTTAAAGATTTTATTTATCTGAGAGACAGAGAGCAGGGGCAGGAAGAAGGTACAGAGGGGGAAGGAAAATAGGACTCTCCACTCAGCAGGGAGCCTGACATGGGGCTTGATTCCAGGACCCCAAGACCATGACCTGAGCAGAAGTCAGACACCCAACCGACTGAGCCACCCAGGTGCCCCTCCTCGTCTTTTTGATACTAGCCACTGATGTTTTATTTCTTAACCAGAGAGGTATACACAGAGATGTATTCGCTTTGGGATATTTCACAGAGCACTTATGATTTATGCACTTTCTATATACATATTATACTTCAATTAAAAAATAAAAGCATTAACATAAAGAAGAAATAGACTCTGAATGAGCACCTGAGAAATTTTCCTTTTGTAGTATTCATTTTTACTTTTGCAACTAAGAACTTGGAAGAGTCAAGGTCAGGTGCCCAACAGGAGGGTGTGGTGGCTACAATGGAAACTGTGCAGGAATGGCTGTTGGGAGTGGGAAGGGGTAGGCTGGAAGCAGGAACCCAGTCACCAGTAGGAAAAGCCCATTCAAACCAGAATTGTTGGGATAGCACAAGGTCAGAGGCTGGCAGGAAGGAAAGGCTAGGCCACCAAAAGATTGGGTAGCATGTTCTCACCACTCTCTCTACTGAGGAGGTACGGTGGGGTGTAAGGGCTACAAGGCAGTGAGCAACACTGTGGCTTACAGCACAGCGGTCAGAGTTGAACCATTGGGCTTCTTCCCAAGGCAGCCAGTGGGATGTGTTCTGATTTAAATGAGAGTTTACCCCAGGGTGAGCTGGGGAAACTGAGATCTGCTAACATAATCCAAAAAATGGATATGGCTGAAAACAGGGTTAAAAATCAGAGTAGAAGATCTGGCTGAGATTGGGACTGGGGGGGGGCGGGGGTGGTTGGTAGACAATTGTGGACCTGGAGGCATTGTAGTTGATGGAGCTCGCCCAGGTTCGTCACTGGACAAGGGGAGGTGGAAGGTGGGTATCCAGCTTTCTTCAGATACAGGGTGAAGGTAGTAGGGCCATAGGGCTTTAATGGGGCTAACTTTTACTACAGTAAATTTGATTTGACGTGATGGTCAAATCTTGAATGCAGAGAACTCTGACCTCAATCACCAACACTTCCAAAGAAGCTCAGGTTGAGAGTCAGAGAGATCTGTGTTCAAATCCTTGCTCTATGACTTAATAGCCAAGGGAGTTTGAGGAAGTTATTTAATTTTCCCATGGCTTAGTTTCCTCATCCATGAGATGCACACAATAGTGCCTTCTGCATGTGGGGAGGGAAGAAGGAATGAAAGAAAAGGTGGGCAAGTGTCTGGCATTGACCAGCTACCAACCCATAAATGGTGGTTGCACCTAGAATACCAATTCCTGTGAGTATCAGTAGGTGACACTAGGAAGCCTATCTTGGCAACTCTGCCGTGATTTGGAACGGTTCCTGATGCTTAGCTATGCTCAGTGTAGATGAGATGCTGCGCTAAGCTGCCTCGGCTTAGTGAGCTGGGACTGTTTTGTTAGTTGGGGCTCTGTGAAGGATTTCACCCATTCTCAGGCATAGTTCCCAAGATGTCCTCCTGTGAGGGAGAGCCTCTTTGTTAAGGGACAGTCCCTGCCATCCATTCTGGGAAGGAGTTTCTGGCATGGCATGACCTCCACTCTAGGCCTGTCATCTTTGGCAGCCTCCTTTGGAGCTGGGTAAAGTCAAAGTGCCCTTTGAGGCTCCCTTCCCCGCTGTGAGCTGCCCAGAAGAAGCCCACAGCTGGCACTACAGGACTGGCTGGAGAGAGGAGCCTGGGCAGATGGCGCTCCAGCCTGCTTGCCACCTCCTGCTTCCCGAAGGCTCACCTCCCACCTCCTCACTCCGGTCTCTGAACTCCCTCCGCACTGTCTACAGACCACTTCCGGCCACGCCTCCCAGGACAAAGCAGGGAATCCTCCCTCCGCCGCATCTCCTCCCACCCATTCCTATCCCGCTGCATCTTCACTGGCTGTTTTCTGGATCACGATCATTTGGTCCATCTAGTTCATTGGATGGGTGTGGCCCCCAGAAAATTCGGAAGATGTGTGGGTACACCTCAGAAACACAATTCCTAATATTGGCTCTATGGTATATGATATATATACACACACACACACACACACACATACATACACACATACACACACACACGAGTGTGTGTATATATATGTATATATATACATATATACACACACACATATATATACACACATATATACACATATATATGTGTGTGTGTGTATATATATATATGAGTATATATATACTCACAAGTATATGGCATATTCCTACAGAGACCAGGATTTCAAAATCCGGTTCTGTTTTAGTTAAGGGCTTTTCTCTTGGCTGTGTGCAACAGGGTAAATAGTGATTGAAATGTGAGTGTAGTCATCTGTTTTCTTACCCCCTGCTCATTAAGGAGGATTCTGACTTGTACTACTCAGGTTTTTATCATCCTCCACCTTCCAAGGAGGACTTTGTCTGGTTAGACCAGTTCTTGGGCTTCTCTGATGGGTAATTATAAGACAGTGAAGAAGGGGGGAAGACAACGAAATGCACGTGGGAGGGAAGGCTAGAGTATCTTCCCGGGGGGCTTCTTAAGGACCTGTGCAGCTGCAGTATGGGAGGACAGGGGGTGTTCAGGGAGAAAAATATTCATGGTGTTTGGTAACTACCAGGTTTTGGGACATTCCTTTTTTGCATGAATTTTGTTTCTTTAACCATAACTCTGCTTCAAAACTGGACCACACAGATCATGACTTTATGATACAGCTGCCATGAAGAGACACACTCAAGTTTCTCAGAAAACCTGGGGAGGGGATTTTAAGGATACAGAAGGGTTTGAGTTGGAATTGGAGCAGGTCTAAACCAGACACAGGTCCAGGAACCATCTTCTCATGGGCCCCGTGGGCCCCGTGGTGTCTGGTCCCACCTCTTCTGATTATCCATGACTCACAGGGCCTTTCTGCTCTACTCTGAATTAGTACTTCATAATCCCTGAAAGAGGGAATCTGCTTAGCCCAACTCATCTTTTTGAGTTGGCCCACATCCTAAGTAGTTTCTCAGACTATGGATTGGCTGCCTTGGATCTGGGACATACTTCTAATCCCTTCAGAATGTCTCAGAAGGTGGGGTGCTTGGGTGGCTCAGTGGGTTAAGCCTCTGCCTTCAGCTCAGGTCATTGTTCCAGGGTCCTAGGATTGAGCCCCACATCGGGCTCTCTGCTCAGCAGGGAGCCTGCTTTCTCCTCTCTCTCTGCCTGCCTCTCTGCCTACTTGTGATCTCTGTCAAATAAATAAAATCTTAAAAAAAAAAAAAAAAGAATGTCTCAGAGGGATGGGCTCAGTTGGGGAAAAAATACGGCCTCTGTGGCTCTCCTTTTAACAGGGTTGTTGTTGGCATAGTTTCACTTTGTTGGTAAAATGAGACGCCATGGTCTGGTGCTGGTATGGTGGAAAGCACAGGCCTGGATTCTGGTCCTGGCTCTGTCTGGTGTGGTGACCTTGGTTAAGTCATTTATCTTCTCTGCACCTCGGCTTTCTCATCATGAGCCCTCCCCTCTCGAATATGACAGGGTGGCCAAGGAGAATTAAATAAAATCTTATGTGAAAAGCTAACTCAAAAAGATAGATGCACCCCTATGTTTATTGCAGCATTATCAACAATAGCCCATTTATGGAAGGAGCCCAAGCGTCCACTGATTGATGAACGGATAAAGATGTGGTATATATACAATGGAATATTACTCAGCCATAAAAAAGAACGATATCTTGCCATTCACAACAACACGGATGGATCTAGAGAGTATATGTCGAGTGAAAAAAAGTTGGAGAAAGACAAATGTCATGTGATTTCACTCCTATGTGGAATTTAAGAAACAAAACAAATGAGCAAAATAAAGGAGACAAAACCAAAAAACAGACTCTTAACTATTGAAAACAAACCGAGAATTATCAGAGGGGATGTGGGGTGGGGGATGGGAGGGTAGGCAATGGGGATTAAGGAGGACACTTGTCATGATGAGCACAAAGTGATGTATGGAAGTGTTGAATCACTCTAGTGTATATGTGAAACTAATATAACACTGTATGTTAATTAACTGGAGTTAAAAAACAAATCTTGTATGAAAGGCTTGCGGGAATTTCTAGGGCTTCACAAATGTAATCATATTGACATTTTTTTAAATACCAAGCTACACTTCTCATTTTATTGTTTTTTTAAAATCAGATATCTTACAATTTCTGCCTTATAGCTGATGCGAACATTTAATGTCAGAGCTTTTATTGTTTCCCCAAATGTTATGAAGTCAGTGGTATGTCTTACACTCAATGGCAGGTCTTAACAGTAAACAAGATCTGCATTAGTGTTCTATCACTGTGTACCACAGTTTAGCAGTGAAAGCAATGCCCATTAATTATCTCATTGTTCTCGTGGGCTCACCTGGCTTTCCCATCTCAGCATCTCCCAACGCTGAAATCCAAGTGCAGGTGGCCAGGGCTGCCGTCACTGATGAGGGTCAGGGTCCTCTTCCAAGCTCACCGGTTGTTGGCAGAATTCAATTCCTTGCACCTGGATGGCTGAGGCCCTCAGTGCCTGGAGGCCACCCATAGTTTCTGGTCATGAGACACTCTCCAAACATGACAATTTGTTTCTTCAAGGTCAGTAGGGAAGGGTGTCTGCTGCTTTCAACCTCTCTGACTCTTCTGTTTCTGACTTCTAAACCATCATTGAAAGTGTTTGCCTGATTGGGTCAGGCCCACCAGGATGCTCTCCTTTTTGATGAACTCAGAGTTAACTAATGAGGGACATCTGAAAAGTCCCTTGGCCTTTGCCACACAGTGTAACTGAAAAGAGGACGGAGATGCCACCAGACTCTCATGTCCCACCCACTCCACTCGCTCTCTCAGGGAGGGGATTATACCGTGTGTACACACCTGGGGCAGGAATCCGGGGGCCATCTTGCAAGTCCACCTGCCACAGGATCTACCAATACAGCAGACACGGCAGCGTCACGAGGAAGGTTTATTACGACGCCCAGTTGCCTTTTGTGTCTTCCTGATCCACTTCAGGGCTGTATCCAAAGTAGCTCTCAGAAACCCCCAGTGGAAGTGTTCATTGATAATCTCTCTGTAGCCTCTCCTTCGTTCCCCTCAGGTTGCCAAATGGCCCAGGGTGACAAATAAACTTCAGCTCCTTCACCGGCCTGCTGGGATAGATAGCGGCAGCCTCGTGTCACCCATGGAGGACGACTGTCGGGTTGCACGTGGGGTTCCTCAGACAAGGAACCCCCCGCGCCCTGGGGGCACAGATGAGAATGGATTCACTTCTCCCTTGGGCCCCTGCGGTGGGATGAATGGCGTAAATTCTTAGGGCAGTGGAGGCAGTCGTCCTCGCCGTGTCTGATTCTGAGGAGGAAGGCTGCTTGAGGTCAGGCCCGCGGACGGCAGCTGCTGCTATTCGCCGTGGGTGCCGGGCAGGGGAGCCAAGGCGTCGGTGCTGGGCCTTTGTCCTCCCAGCCTCCCCTCCCGGGAGAGCTCCCGCACGGGCCATCCCAAGACCTCTCCTGCCATGAGCACGGGAGGGAGCGGGGACCTTCTCAAAGGCAGGGGACCTGACGAGCTTCCTGTCCTGCTCTCCCTTTCCAGCTCTCGGGTGCTTTGTCCTCCACCCCTTGTGTGTCCGTGTGTCCCGGGATTAGGAAAATGAGTGGAAGATCACATCACTTGAGCTAAAGCCAGAGGCACTGGTGATCTTGGGCAGATGGCAATTGTCCACAGAAAGCTTTGTTTTGCCTCTAAGGAATCCCTAATACACTATTGTTAGCAAAGAGAACGGCCTGACAACTTCCATCAAGTCAAATCAACAGAAACCCTCCCTCCTCCTCCTCTGGCCTACAACCCGATAAGGCAACAACCGTCCAGCTCACTCACACTGCCGCCGCTTGTATGACCCTGAGGTGTGTGTTTTTTGTCCCCATGCTCTGTTAGACTGTGAGTTTCTTGAGGAAAAGGGACCATGTCACGTTCTCCGTTTTGTTCCCACTGCCTGGCACAGCGCCGATACGTCGTAAATTCTTGAGGGAAGAAATAAATTCACGTGGGAATTTACTACACTTCTTCATGCACCCAGCACCAAACCTTAGTTTTGTTGTGATTGTTGTTTGTTTTAATAAAGTCCCAAAGTACAACCTCTCTTCTCCCTTCATCTTGATGAGACCGGCTTATTTCAAGGCGGGGGGGGGGGGGGGAACGTGGGAAGAAGGAAAGCGAGTTACACCAGGATCTGAAAGGAAACAGATAGTGCTAGTGATTGTTCTTGTCGGCTTGTAACAGGCAGGATATAAATATACGTTAGAGAAGAGGAAATTCAAAACAGGCATAGGGAAGCAGGTTGGAGATTTAGAAGAACAGCATGTTCAGAACCTGCTTACTCAGAGGCAATTAGACTGTGACCCTAGGCAAAATATGTTTCACTTTTGAATGAGATGAAATTTCATAAGCCCACGAGCCCCACCCCTTCCTGCTTATTTCATTGGGGCATAAATTATTTTTCAAGGGGTGAGGTTTGGGTGAAGGATGAGACTTTTGCCTTCCTCGGAAGCCCAAGTTAACAGAGAGGGGTGCTCTTTTCCTTCTCAGGGATCCCGCCTGCACTCAATCCCATCTGTTATGCTAAACTTTAATTTTCAAGGCATTCAGGAAGCATAAGCCCCTCGATTATAGGTTTTCACTAGACGTACTATGGACAACATAAATTTATCTTGGTTTAAAAAAAATGTCATTGCTTTCATCTAAAAAAAAAAGAGAGAGAGAGAGTAGTTAACACACAGATGGCTATTTTGAGTTCAGGAAAACAACTTCCCTTGCCCAAGGCAACTTGCAACCAAAAGGAACTCAAAAGTCCTTTAACTATCCCCTTGAACTAAATGGTTGCTACTCTAAATGGCAAGAGGGGTCTGCAAATTGTGCTGCCAAACACTCCAAGGATCCAGAGGCCAGTGCTTTGCAAAGAAAACTCTGGGCCTAATGATGGTGTCTGGTTAAACTCCAGACCGGACAGACAGGGTGTAGGACGGGGAAACCCAGGGGTTAAGACTCAAGCGTCTGGCGGCCACCGAGCCAGCAAGCTGGGCAAAATGCAGGAAAAAGACACAGACACTCTCAGCATGCTCCCTTGAACCTTGTACCTCAGTGTGTCCCAGCTGCCTACCTGCCCTTTCCAGCTTTGGAGAACACAACCACCCCCTTGTTCCTAAAGAACGCCAGGCAAGGACCCGGCCAGTACAGTCTTCCTTCACTTGCTTGCAATGGGCAGGATCCTTGCCTACACGTGTTACCCTCCTTAATGGGAAAGGAATTGTGTTGTAGATACTAGATATTCGATATGTAACTGTAAGGACCTATTTAGCCAGAGCGACTCCATCTTGAGTAAATAGCCATTTTGTTGTTTGTGCAGTAAACTTAAACTGACTCTCCCCCCCAGAGACACTTACTTAGAAGCAAGTCTGGGAAACCAGTAAAATGTAGTCGGCTAGTTCCTGATAACAGAGCCCAGAATACAAGGACGAGTCAGGCCAGATAGAGACATCTAATCAGTTCGAAGTACTGTTTGCAACAGTGAGAAGTTCTTGCCCAAACCTAAGTGACTCCATCTTGGGAAGGACGGCCATCTTATTATTCACACTGAATATGTTAACTGACTAAGCCTTCCCAGAAAGTACTGTTTTTAACTGTCCTAGTATGGAGCAATCTTGAATAACACGTCACCAAACCAGATGAAACTAGCCAATCAACAAGAGACACACAAACCCAGTGGGTTGAGATACCAAGATATGGGTTACAGTTTTACCCAATAAAAGGTAGCCTGTAAGATTGGGAGGGGTCGCTCTCTTTGGAGACGGCCCTGACGGGTCAGTCAGTCAATTCTTGAGCCTGTAAGCTGGGGGTGGTCGCTCTCTTCAGAGACGGCCCTGGCCGGTCAGTCTGACTTCTAATGTTTGGCATAGAATAGAGCTTTGCATAACTTTAACTTTGTTTCAGTCTCGTTCCCCTGGCCAATCAATCTGATTTCTAATACTTATCATAAAATAAAGCGTTAAATAACTTTCACTTTGTCTCAGTCTCGTTTCATTTAATAACGGACCTAACAGTAATGCATTACACAACGACTCGGGCTCCAAGTCTCTGATGGATTCCCAGAGTGACTGGAAAAGGGGCTCAGGCAAGCTTCCTCAACCGGCTTCTGGTGCTAAAGAAGGGTTTTTCTAAAGTGAAGGTCATGTTAACACTGAAATGTCTCTGGGACCACAGCAGGGAGTAGATGAGAATGAGTGGGGGGAGATTATGACAATCTACAAAGTCCATTCTTCATAGGCATTCAATTCAGTTGTGTGTTTGTTTAGATCATGGACCAGCCAAACTGAACACAGCTGTGGACCATCTTTGGTTACTAGGCCAAGAGTCTTCCACACCCTGCCCAAGTGGTCCTCCGACAGGGTGAATGTGTTGTGTTACTTCACATGAACTTGGGTGTTAACTCAGATGAGCCCCAGATCTACCCCCAGCCCCAGGCCAGCACCTCCCACTTGGTGACTTTGGACCAGGTGGGTGACCTTCCCTTCTCTGAGCCTCAGCCTCCTCATTTTTAAAAATGGAGATAATGCCTTCTTCATAACGTCAGTCAGTGTGTGAGGATTCAGAGAGATTCTGTATTGAGAGAATTTGTCATTGTGCCCAGCATAGTTTAGAAGTGCGCAATGAACCCCAACCACACACACACTCACACATCAAGACCTCAACACAGAGCAGCTCTGAGCATGCGGCTAACCCCCAACACCTCAGAGCCTCAGCTTACACACCTGTCTGGTTCCTCTCCTCTTCTCCAGACTGGCTTCCCCTTCCTCCCAGGCCCATGCTCCTCCTGGGCCCCAACTGCAGACTTGACTTCTCTGGCTTGACTCTGGGGTGGGGGGGGGGCTCCTTCCTGGGAGAAGGTTTGCATTTGCCTTCCAGACCTTTCTAGAGGCACTGGCCCATCCCCTCAAGAGGTATTTGGACAGAAGTCATTGTGTGGTCTCATGTCTAGGTTCTGAAGGGCCCAGGCTCTTATGCCCCATGGTAGGGGGAGGATGGCGAGCCTGAGAAGTGGCTGATGATTCGGTACAGAGGGCCCCTGTTCTCAGGGTTCTTGGGTTTCCAGCAGTGGCAAATTCTCAATGGCCTCGGAATCTTCACAGATTCTCCTTCCTTGCTCCTCTATTTTTCCCCGACCAAATCCTACCCATGCAATCTGTCTCGGCTTAAGTATCTCTTTCTCAGCCTAGCTGATACGAATGAAGTTTCCTGAGCCCTCAAATTCAAGTCTCAAAGTGCTAACTCCCAAAGTGATGGTATTTGAAGGTGGGGCCTTCGGGAGGTAATTCGGTTTAGGTGAGGTCATGGGAGCAGGCCCCTGGCAAGGGGATTCGCACCCTTACAAAAACAAGAAGAGAGCAGAACCCACGCTTCCTCGGCCATGTGAAGACGTGACGAGAAGGCAGCCATCTACAAGCCAGGAAGAGGGCTCTTGCCAGACACAGAATCTGCTAACACCTTCGTTTGGACGTCCCAGCCTCCAGAACTGTGAGAAATAAATGTCTGTTGTTGAAACCACCCAGTCTGTGGAATTTGTTAGAGCAGCCTGAACTAAGCCAGAAACCTTCCTTAACTGGCAATTATAAGTCAGCCCCCCACTCCCAAATTCTATTCTCTCAGGAAAAATGCTATGTGGTTTTCACTGCATTTATTATAATTTGTACTTATACAGATTATATCCTTGAGTGATGGCTTTCTTCGATCTTTTCTTCCCCTGTATTTATTTGGGTGTATATATAACCTCCAAATGACTTCACAGAAATTTCTTCCTCTCTCACGTAAAACTTGGAGTTGGAAGGGCAGCTCCGCTTCACAGACTCACTGGTTCTGCCATCCCTTAGGTGTCGCCTCACTTACGTGGCCCCAAAATAGCTCCACACAATATCCTCATTCCTGCCAGTGGAAGGGCGGGACGGGGAAGGGCGTCCTTTTCCTTTTCCCTTTAGGGGCTGGAGCCCAAAGTTGCAGGTGCTCCGTCCAATCCAATCCCATTGGTCAGAGCCTGGTCACATGACCACATGCAGCTACAAAGCACGCTAGCAACCCAGTCTTTATTCCGAGCATCTATTCACCTAGCTAAGAACCAGGATTCTGTCGGGTCAGCAGAGGGACGGGTGGGTGTTGGGGGCAATGAGCGGATTCTACCTGCTGCCCTTTCTGACTATGGGAAACTCAGTGGCGGGGACCAGCTTTCTTTCTGTCAAGGTCTTGTACTCGGTGTCCAGTCTAGCGTGTGGTCCAGGTGAGAGACGGAATAGGCTGGCGGAGCGAAGATCGAGACACGTGGACAGGTGTGGGGTCCAAGTTATGTCCTTCCCCCAAACGTGAGCTTACGGCTTGCGGTCTTATTTACCCTTTCAAGCCTTTATTCCGTAAACATCCAACTAAATTCTAAGCTGTCCAAGCTGAGTGTAAGCTATGGGTTCACGTCTTATTTCTGTCATTTAGCCAGCTGCACGAACTTTAGCCTGCTTTCTTATCTATAAATTCAGGATTAAAACACTCCGTGATGGGACAAAACGGACTAATGAACGTAAATGCATAGCACCGTGCCTGACGGGCACGGATCCTCAGTAAATCACCTGCGGTTCTACTACTGCTGTTTCACCGCTTACCCACCCTAAAGCTAGCGCAGGGGGTTTCCATCACTGTTTGTCTGTGGATAGGAACGTAAATAAGTTGGTATCTGGTATCTGGTAAATAGGTTGGCTCTGGAAGAAACCGTGCACCGATTTCTAGAGAAGAGCCGAAGTCTGCTGGCTCTCTACCTGACAGCTGGTTCCCAGTGGTGCCTTCTCAATGTGTTCCTCTCTTTGTCCTCAGCTGGGCAGGCCGAGCTCTGTGGAGATGACCGGTGGCCCAACACCCACACCCAGTTCAAATGTCACCTCTTCTGTGAAGCCTTCCCTGACCCTTTTCCTCCCATCCGCTTCCTGCCCAGAAAGGCCTGGAAGAATGAGTCACTTCCTCTGTACTCTTGCTGCTCCCTGCCCATTTCTGTTCAAGCTTTTATCTCTCTGGTAACAGGGGGAGGTCTTGGGCTGGCTCCTTCTGGTCTCACCCCAGCCCAAGCTCCTACGAGTCTTTCCCTTCTACCCCCTAGCAACTCAGCCTCAGGCCATCCAGATAGAAAGGTCATCTATGCAAGAAAAGTCAGAATGTTGTTGAGCCAAGTCTTGAGTGCACACATGGGAGCCACTTCCACTGATGAGCAGCCAATATGCTGGTTGTTGACCAGAAGGTCGGACGCCAAGGAGGACAGAGACCGTCGGTCCCCAGCGCCGTTGATCTGTGCCGCTCAGAGGTCTAAGTTTCCAGGAAGTCCCCTGGTTCTGATGTTGGATGGCGTTTGTTGGGATGAACTCTGCACTGCCCTGCTCCACGTGGTTCCCCTTGGCTGAGACCATTTCTCTGGAGGCCCCCAGGCCCCCACCCTGACGTCTCCCCTCCGGGGTGCCCACAAAGCCCAGTTTCTAGTCTTGGAGGGGAAGGGGAAGCTTTATCTTGCCTCACTTTGTCATTTCTAACCCTCCAGGCTTCCTCAAGTCCAGGCTTTAGACAAAATATCCCAAACCTTCTTTTTCTTGAATTCTTCGGGCTCGTCCCCTTGCCAAAGCCCAGATGCAGCACCCTCTGGTTGTCTGCAGGAAAGGGGGTTCATAAGGCAGCAAGGAGCATGAGCAGGAGCTTGGGTCGGGAGGGGCAACTGGTTACGATTTCAAAGATCTACCACATCACGCAGTTTTATAGTCATTCGCTCTTCTGCCTTATTAGGCAGAGAGCTTTCTGCAAACTGGAGCTCTGTGTTACTGTTTTTGCCTTCAAGGCCTGCACTGGGCCACATTTTTGGTAAATGTTTATGAAATGAATGGCCATACATGTGCATGGGACTTCTTTGTTGGCATACATTTATAAGGCCTCTACAGATCTGTGTCCGTTCCTTGGTTTAATCCTCAACACAGTCTCAGTAAGGGAAGGCAGGCGGGGTTCTTGCTTTATGGAAACCAGAGAATTGAGAGACTTGCCTAGGGCCCCTGTGCTGGCTAAAAGCAGGGCTGAGACTGAGACTAAAGTCGGCCTGCTTCAGGGTCCATGTTCTGTCCATCAGCAGGAAGAGCAGGAAAGGGAGAGGGAAAGGGTATGTGCCCTTATCAGAGCCCTTGTCCCCTGTTAGCATTCTCAGCTGTCCTTTGAAGTCAAGTCCCTTATTTTAGGGTCATATTGAAGCCTGGGGTTGGGGAATAATCTGGAAAAGGATGTTAATGTCAGTTATATCCCCCACCCCCACCCAGGGTAGGTTAGATTTTGTCCACTTGGCCACAGGCTCCTGGGGACAGGGGAGAGCATGCGGGCGCTGGGACCCCTGGCTAATGCATCACTAGCTCCCACTGCCATTAGGAGCCCTCACCATTTTAGCATAAAGCAGTCTATATATTCTTAAAAATTATTGAGGACCTAAAAGAGCTTTTGTTTATATGGGTTGTGCCTAGCAATATTTGCAATGAACTGAAATTGAAATTGAGGGATTTTTAAAATACTTATGTATTAATTTAAAAGTAAAAATTTAGGGTAAAGTTCACTTTACAGTTGCTTCATCTTTAAAATGAAAGATGTTTGGTGGTTGTTTTTGTCAAATTTGCTTCCAATGAGCACCATCATCTGCCCATCCATTTGGGAAGGGGGTCCCAAGCAAAAGGGCTCAACACCCTCTTTGGGAATTGGAGGCAGGGACTTGAGAGGTCTTCAGGCTCAGACCCCCCACCTCCACCCCATGCACTGGGTTCAGTTATATTTGGAGGGCCCATACTCAGGGTAGGCTAGACTATGTCTACTTGGCCATAGGCTCCTGGGGGCAATGAAGAGAGTGTGGGGGAGTTGGGACCCCTGTCCCGGGACAGTTAGAAGTTTGGGAACACCACCCCTGACCCCCTGGGAAGAGCTGGAGATTAGGGGAGGTTGATCCTCACCCCTAGGAGATGCTGGAAATTTCCTGGGGTCAGGGGAGAGGGACCCTAGTCTGTGGGAGGCAGTGGTTAAGAGGTAGACAAAGTGTTCTGAACTCTGCAGGGAAGAACTGTAAGTGGTAGGGGGCCGGGGCTAGTTGGGGCTCAGCTGTGCTTCAAGCTGTCTGGCTTCATGGAAGACAGCTAGAGCTTCCACTCTCCTTCTGCATTCCTTCTCCTCCAACATGTTTCAGTAGAAGTACATGTAGAAAGTCCAGCGTCTTGCAGCTGGGCAGTGGGGGAAGCAAGGAGTGCTCTCATAGCCTCTTCAGATAATTGGGGATATTACTTCTTGATGCTTCCCAAAACTCGGCAAGTGGAAGTTTCCCAAAGATTAGTTGCAATGTGGAATCTGAAACCGTACCAATGCAACATTCCTACTCTGTTGGACCTTACGCTTCAAGTGGATCTTTGACCCATACCGATTTGTTCCGCCATGTACTGGTCACTCGGAAACTCTGCATTTACAGAGTTATGCAGCTCCTCTAAGTATAAGCACATTTCTTCATGCAATTTCAACAAATCACATTTATTAATATCATCACTGATATTATCAGAAAAGTCTAAATATTGGAAAGCTGGCAAGCTCAACGGAGCGAATGAGCTTTTTCTCTATTTTCGATTTTTCACTCAAATGCTCGAATTTTATCCATAACAAAAAATATTATCAGTTGCTTTCCTTTATGTGACAGCCTCGCTTTGTTCATTTGGTAAGAAGCCATACACCCAAGGCTGAATACCTAGAGCTTGTCAGTCATTCTCTCATGTGACAATTGTATTCTGGGAGGTGGGTAAATGAGGACAGTTTAGCTTGCAACTCAAATCACTGGAGAAACACCGTTCTGCAAGAGAACAGTCTTGCTTCAGGGTGCAGCAGAAACGCTTTCTGAATAGTTCCAATAAAGTCACAATAGCAATGTGAAACTGGCTATTTTGGCTCCATGAGCGCCAGGGGACTGAAGAATATAATGACAACAAGGACAGGTGGAGTCACAGCTTTGATTCACTCTCAGGTGATTGGCAGTTTTGCCTGCATTTGCTTTCACACCATTAGTGAAAAGGTCAACACAGAGAAAAGGCGAATAAGGTCTTAGTATTATTAAGGAAATAGCTTTGACCTTGAAGACCTGCTGAAAAGGTCTGGAGGACATCTGGGCGTTCCTTAGACTGTCCTTTGAGAACCATTGACCTCAAGCAATAATAGGTGGTGGAAATTCAGCATCAGCTGGTGGAGAAGAATCATCATCACTCTGGATATCAGGAGATTTGTATTTAGTCCCAGCCCTTCTCTGGGCCTCAGTTGTATCTTCTGTAAAAGGGGATAATAATACCTTCCTTACAGAATTGTTGTGAGAAGTCAGTCACGAGATGCTGTGAAAGCACATTGCTATGGGTAAAGATCTGGGGGAATAAAAAGGCTATTTTTTTCAGGGTCTGTGAGTATTCTTGAGGAAGGGAGAAGCCTAGGCCTGTGGTCCTAATGCCAAGGTGACTGTCTTCTGTGTCCATGTCACTCAAGCTAGAAGGGGAAGGAGTCTGTACCCCACAGAGCCCCTTCCAGGGAGTAGAAAGGAAGTTGAAGCCTCTTCCCTCTCCCATCGCTTTGCCACCTGTCCCCGAATCTCAAGTGGGCCCTCAGTTCTGGCCTATGTTTCTGTAGTCAGTTTACACTTCCACTTCCCGAGACGACCACAGCAGACAAACTATGGACAGTAGGGCTGAGCACAGGTTCTTAGACTTACACCCAGAGCACAATCCATAAAAGGAAAAAGTAATGAATTGGACCTCCTCAAAATTAAAGACTTTCGCTCTGCAAAAGGCTCTGTTAGAGTAAAAAGACAAGCTGGACGCCAGGAAAAATTGTTTTCAAGTAACATATCTGACAAAGGATTCATGTCTAGAGTATATAAAGAACTCCCAAATATGGACAACAAAAAGCTACTAAAAATCTTTAAAAAATAGACAGTGAACAAAAGACAAAAATTTCACTGAAGAGGATATATGGATGGTAAATAAGAACATGAAAACCATTCAAACAACATAACCATTAGGAAAATGCAAATTAAAACCACAGCGAGCACTCGTAGGTGTGACATTGCATTTACTTTAGCACAATGCTGCAGTTGGAGGGAAATGGGACAAGGGTACACAGGATTCCTCTGTATTGTTTCCTACAACAGCATGTGAATCTACAAGTACCTTAAAAGAAAAAGTAAAATTTAAAAATAGAGGATGTCACAGCCATGCTCCAAACCTCTAAGCATTTCCTATCACCCCTAGAACAAGTCTAAACTCCTGATCATGTCTCACAAATCCTACAGGTGCAGACCCTTGCCTCCAATTCCATCTGCTACCTCTCTCAACCTTCCTCACTCTTTTCCTAGAACACTGGCTTCCTTGCAATCCCTTGAATATTCAAGCTGGTTCCTACCTCAGGACCTTCTCATTGGAAGTCCCCCCACCCCCTTCACTCAGATCTTTGTATGACTTTCCCCTCATTACTTTGGTCTTGATCAAATGATCAGGTCTTGGGCTTTTCTGGAACATTCTATCCAAAAGAGTGTCCACACTGTCATTCCTGCCACTCTCTCTGCACTCTGATGGTGTGTTTTGTCAGTATTTGTTTATCTGCATATTGCCTATCTCCATAGAAAAGGGGAGACGAGAGGTTCAGTGTGGGTGATGTCCTTGTCTATTCTGTTCACCAGTGCACCCCCACCTGCATGGCACTTGGTAGGTACTCAATGAGTTTTGATGAATGAATGAATGAATGAATGAACAAATGTAAAAATGGCAAGTCGATGTGCAGAAATGTTTGCTTTACCACACATTACTCTGTACTAAGCCCTCCTTACATTTCTTGCAAAGCAAATTTGCTTAGGCCTGGGAAACTAATTCCAGAAAAAAAGAAGACCTAGGTTTGAGTCCCACCTCTGACACTATTCTGTCCAGGTGAATTTGAATAAATCTCATTAGCTTTTTGAGTCTTGATTTCTTCATCTGAAATTAGGATTGTCCTAAGGAGTCTAGGCATTACAAGATCTCAGTAACTGCCCCAAACCTGTTCCTCCTCCTGATCACTATCTCAGCACAGGGTACTACTCCTCCATTCATGTGCCTGAGCCAGGAAGCCTGGTGAATCCATCCCTGGGCCTTCCTTCTTCCCTGCCCCCCACAAACCAGCAGTTGCCAAGTCTTAACTTGTCTACTCGTAAATCTCTCCTCCACGTCTCTTCTACCTTTCCCTCTCTTTCAGCTACTCATCATCTCTTGGCCAAACCATTGCAATATCCTCCCTAACGGGTCTTTCCCATTCATCATCCATACCACCGATGGAATAATTTTTCTACTATGAAATCTGATTATATCAGTGCCTTACCCCAAACCTCAGATCGCTCCCCAGTGCTTTCCAGATAAAGAGCAAATTCCTTACCTTGGCACCCAGCTGGCCCCTGGTTATCTCTTAATCCCATTGAGGGTCCCTCCCCAGCACTTCCTGTCAGCTCCAGCCTTACGCTGAAATAAGCCATTCTCAGTCACCTCTGACTGACTTTGATGCTTGATTCATCTGCCTGCATGCCCTTCTCTGCTGCTGGACCCCTTGCGAGATTGTCAGGGTTCACTTAGCCTCAGCTGGGGGCCTCCCTGACTTGCGAGTCTGTTTGGTGCCCCCGCCCTGTTCTTACAGGATAATAATTCATCCTCATGCCTAACCATATCACAGCGCTGGGCTTAACACACAGGAGGTGCCTAATAAAAGTTTAGCCAATGAATGATTTATGTGAGACATGAATGAGAATGTTAAACCTGCAAATCCTTGTCTAAGCTGTAATGAGCTGTTTGGGATTTTTTTTTCTTTTCTTTTCTCTAGCATTAATTTAAGGTAGTTATTTGTAACCTTCAGGAGGTCGTCTGGATTTGACCCTGCCCAGGGCAAAGGAATGGACAAGATGACCTCTGACTTCTTTCTCCTCCGACTTTGTCCAGTTCCATGTGTGATCTTGGCCCAACAATGAAATCTGGATTTAAAGAGATGTGGGTTTGAATCCCAGCTCCGCTGGCTCGTAGCAGAATGACCTTGAGCCTTAACCTCCGTGAGGAAAATAATGAGATGTCTACAAAGGGTTGTCATGAAGATTCGACAAAACCATGCAGGAAAAGCCCATAGAAGGGTGTTTGGCACTTTCGTGTCCATTTAAGTTTTAGTATACCTCCATCTAGTGGTCTCAGCCTAAGAGAAGGAAGAAAAAATAATGACGAGGGGCAAGAGGCCCTAGGGAGTTAGGATGGATGAGGAGGAGCAGACGGTCTGAGGTTGGCCGGAAGAAGCACAGCTCCTTCGGTGCTGAGCAAATGAAGTGGCCATAGCGAGGCAGAACAGGAAGTGGGGAGGAGGAGCCTGGGGGAGAGGACATCACTGTTTATAGACAACCAGAGCAGCTAAGGTTTAGGGGACTGGGACGATCTTCCCAGCCAGTGGGTGGATCTGCAGCCTCGGAGGTATTTTCCAGAGTCAGAGAAAGAGGTGGCCTAGGCCCCCTGCCAGCCTGTGGTAATCCTGTCTGCAGATCATCTCCGGCCCTCCTCCTCCCAGTGTGTTCCAAGTCCAGGCAGAGCGCCCACGTGGGGACTAACTAGGAGATCCAACATGGTCCACCTGAGGTACGGCAAAGCCTGGCTTCCACCCTGGGCCAGCCAAAGACCGGAGTTGTGTAACCTTGATTGGGTCATCGGACTTTTCTGGCCTTCAATTTTCTCATCTGTAAAATGGTGATAAACTACCTACTTCAAAATCTTTGGAGGACAAAGATGAAAAATGGACATCGAGATGAAAAATGCTTCGTACAGAAGAGTCCATCTAAGTCACATTCCTTCCTTTTATCTGACTTACTGGGTTTTCTTTTTTTCTTAGCACTTACAACCTTATACTCTACAGAGTGTACTCGTTTGGTTTGTGTCTCCCACACTACGGCATCGACCCCACGAGAAAAGGAACTTTGCCTAGCGTCTTGCTTGCTACTGGAATCTTAACACCTGGCAGGATTTACTAGTACTGAGTCAATGAAGGAATAGATTCTGCTCCTTTAATTCTTCCGCTAGAATGTAAACCTCGAGAGGAGAAGAGCGTATCAGTTATCTAGTGCTGCATAACAAATCATCTCCAAACTTAGTGTTTTTTAGCAACCAGGATCCTGGCATCTGTGGATCAGGAGTTCGAGAGTGGCTCAGGAGGGCAGCTCTGGCTCAGGGTTCTCCCATGCGCCAGTGGGGCTGTCATCGTTTGAAGGCTTAACAGAGCCCAGGGGATCCATTTGCAAGGTGGTTCACTCGCGTGGCTGACGGGGGCTGCCCAGTCGGCTCCTCTCTCGGACCTTTGCTGGGGCTGCACTGTCTTCCTGTGCGGGCAGCTGCCTCCCCCTAGAGTCAGCGCTCCAAGAGACCAGGGAGGGAGCTGAAAACGCTTTTATGATCCAATCTTAGGCCACAGAGCCTGAAAGTCGCAGAGCCTCCTGCCACAGTCTGGGGGCCACATAGTCCAATCTCCATTCAGGTGGGAGGAAACCACACGAGGGCATGAATACTGGAGAGGAGGACATTGGGGGCCATCTTGGAGGTTGGCGACCACAAGGACAGTTTATCTGGGTCCTGACACGTGGTCGGCGTTCAAAGAGCATTTGTTGAATGTGTGAGTGAATGCGCGTGTTCCACGTGTTCCTGGGCTAGGCCTAGAAAGGAAGTCAGGTCTCATTCTAGTGGAAGGGTGGACACATAAAGGGACATAATAATTCTGTGTCTCTTAGCAGAAGGTGGTCTAAAAATTCCTGGGAGACTTGTTCAGTCTCCCGGAGATCAGGCGAGTGGCTGGCATGTGGGCTGGGTTCTGAAGGGTGAGTGGAAGGAGGAGGAATGAAGGGAAGGGGAGTGCCAAGGAAGGGGGAACAGCATGTGCAAAGGTCCAGTGAAAGCTAGGGAGACAGGAGCAGAGCAAGGGTGAAAAGAAAAAGAGTGAAGAGAGAAAGACGTGTCGTCAGAGTCGTGTTTATTTCCTTTTTATATACGTGAGACTTCTATTAGTGCCTTTGCCTATAGTAACAGTACATAACGTTAGTAATATCCTTCAAATAATATATTAGTAATAACATATGCTATTACAGATAGGAAGTAATATATAGTAGTAGTAATATAAGAATAATAAAGAGTGTAACAATGAAATAACGAGGGGAGAACGGAAAGCACCTTGAGGTGCTGTGTGGTCAAGGTCCATGACCTCCCAGCGATGCCAGTTCGACATGTGTTCAGCAACCCACCAAGGTCAGGCTCCAAGCCAGGCGCTGAGAATATGAGGATGAGGGCAGCTAAGGGTTAGAGGGAGGAGGGCAAAGGCACGAACGCGAATCATAGTGATGAGAACCAGAGTCATCCAGGTTCCTGGAGGCACGAAGCAAGGGCTCAGAGGGCCAAAGCAGGCACCGCTGCGGCCCTTTGGAGGAAGAACCGAAGCCTAAGAATATCCAAGAGACCAACTTGATCCCTGGTCAACAAAAATCCGGGCCTTTGTAGAGACTGACTCAGGGTTTTTTGAACACTCTTCCTGCATGCCTCCATGAGCCAGCCAGAGGCGCAGTCCTGCCCCGCTTGCCCGCAAGGGAGAGATGCCCTCCCCTGGAGGGTGGTTTGTGGCAGGGTGGTTGGGGGGGGGGGCGGGTTCTGGATACCCCTGCAGCCTGGTGGGCTCCCTCCGCCATGTCAGGCCTCAGCCGGGGGACTGGAGAAGCACGGAAGGAAACCAGGGACAGCAGGCCGCCCCACTCCCCAAACCCCGGCTCCCCACAGCTTGGGCTTAAATGATGACTCGGTATTAGTTCTCCATGGAGCTTCCTCCACATCCTCAATCCTGAGGAAATGAAAGCACTTCTTCCAGATTCTCCCCCGGCGCCCACTGCCAAGTGTGCTGCACTGAGGAGCAAGGAATTGCTCCCTCATACAAGGAAGGATGTTGAAGTCGGGGCAGAAGCAGACTTGCCCAGGCAGCGGGCCAAGGGGTGAGGCAGGACTTCTGAGAACCACACATGGAGTGAGGAAAGGTCTTTAGGGGTGGCCTGGGCAGTCTCCCACAGGAGTGGGACAGGAGAAGCCTGCGAAGGGACTGGGGGAATGGGCTCCCATCTCCCACAGGAAAGGGACTGCTCGAAGCCACGGGACAACAGAGGAGAGCCATATCGGAGCCTGGGCCAAGAATCCCCGCCTGGTACTTTCCACTGCATCACGGACGGACTCTAGCTTCACAAGACCCCTCTGGGAATTTGAGAAATTTAGAACCCAAAGGACACTGGCCAGCTCTTCCCACCTTTCCTGAGCTCTCTGCTGTCCCAGGGAAGCCATTCTCCAGGTTCTGAGGGGACCCCTGCTCCCTGAACCATGCTGCCCAACCCCAGGACAACTGGCTGGCCACTGATGCACTCTGCTTTACACTAAGAGACATTAACTTCACACCCAGTTATTAACTTCAACCCATTATTGCCCACACCACTGAGACAGTGAGAAACACCCTCTCCAGGCAGCTTGGATTAATGAGACCACAAAGCACCAGTAGTAAATACCCATGAAGCACAAGCATATGGAGATTCAGCCCCTGCTCTCACAGCTGGTGACAAAGTCATAACTTGTAGCCTGGTGACAACCAAGCCCAGGGAGTGAGAGGTCCATTCTCTAAGTGTGGGACACACTCTGGAAAGGTTCCGTGAAGGAGGCATCCTTTAAGCTGAGCTTTGGGAGATGGGCCTGCCTCACAGACCGAAGGGGGAAGGCATTTTGGGGGAGCAGTGGGAGGCATGGGGTCTCCGAGCAGCTGTGGGCAGCTCCACAAGGCTGAAGACCCAGGGCTTGGGGCGAAGTGCGATGAGTGATAAATCCAGTCAGAGAGGCTGAGCCCAAGTCACAAAGGACCCTATGACCAAGCTGAAAGTGTGCATTTTGCCCTGACGGTCAATTTTTGGGGAGTCACTGAAGGATTCTAAACCAGGAAGTAACACTGAAGCAGAGACTTTTCCTTTTAATGGCTGTGTGACCCCAGACAAGATACTTAACCTCTCTGTGTCCCAGTTTCCGTATCTGTGAAATGGGGATAATGAATACCTTTTTCATCCAGTTTTTCGGGAGGTTTTTAAAGAGATTATGCATGTGAAGAACTCAGCACAGTGATGCACATATAGCAAAGGTTCCACAAGTCATAAGCTCACTAGTGGTACATTTTAGAAAATCACTCTAGTTTCTAGGTAGAGAATAAAGTAGAAGGGAACTGAAGTGGACCAGGAGGGCCACAGAGGAGACAATTGCCATGGTATAGGTGTGAAGTGATCATGGCCTGAGCTAGCACGGAGGCCTTGGGGAGGGACAGCGCAGGCTGAAATGGGAGATGTTGAGAACAGAGAACCTTCTGGAATGATTGGCTCTTGGCAAGTGGGGGTGGTGGCGGAGAATGAGGAATGTGGATTTGCCTGTTAATCACTGAGATAGAAAATCCAGCTTGGGAGACTGGACATGGGAATGATTCAGTGGTTGTTGACATGTTGAGTTTGAGAATGTTGTCTACCCAGGAGAAAACTGCCTAGCTCGGCTGAAGAAGGGTCATCTGGGGAGTAGAACTGAGGGTCAGCAGCATAGAGCTGGCCACTGAAGCCATCAGAGAAGACAAGATGGCTCAGAGGCTGAGTATAGCCTCAGAGAGAATGTTTGAGGGGGTGGGCTGAGACCTCCCCTCATCCCCCAACTAGAGCAGGAAATAAAGAGACCCGTGGAGTTCTTGGCTGGTCTGTCATTAAGAATGCTGGTTTTCTGTAAATTGAACTTTATTTTCCATGTCCTAGAAGAGGCTAAAAATAAAAGCGAACAGTAAACTCTTGACATGATCTATTTTCTAAATACAGATCTTCACATCCTGGGTAACAGACCCCTTTAATGTCTGAAATTTGAAACGGGGCAGGTCCCCATCCCACGGTTTTCACCCCCTGCCCTCCATCCAGAGGACTGGATGGGCATCAGAGGACTTTCCCACATGGCTGAGCCAGAGCCTGTGGTCTTTCTAGACCAGACTCAAATGCCACCACCTCTACCCACTCTTCCTCTCCCACCCAAGGCAGCCACCACGGAAATCGTTTTGAATTATGTTCCACAGCAAAAACAATGAGACGTGATTTTTTGGCAAAACACATCTCTCGATCTGCCTGCACATTAGCATTACCTACAGAGTCAAAAAAAAAAAAAAAAAAAAAAAGCCCCACCTGAGCCCTTCCTTGAAGCTCTCAGAATCCCCGGGCAAACTTGCCATGAGGCCCAGGATCAAGAACCTCAGGAACAGTTTCCTCATCTGAGCAGCCTGGTCACTGGTCACTGCGGGGATGACAGCGACACAGACCTGACCTGGAGAAGGTCAGCCCCCAGCTGCACCCCAACTGTCCCGGAGCCCTGGGCAGGTGCTTCTCTGGTCCCCGACCTCATGACGGTAGCTCAGCTCTAGCTTGGTGTGCCAGGGCTGTGGGAGCTGGCTAGGGTTCGCGCTCCACAACTTTTCTAGACTGCTGATGCCCAAGTTTGTGGAAAGGACTAGGAGCTAAAGTTTTGGCTCCTTCTTACCCGAAGTCATCCCTCTCTGATTAAAAAAAAACTTCCCAGGAATATTCTTTCTGGTTAGAGAGGTGCCCTTTGGACGAACTCTCGGACAAACGTCTCACTATTTTCTTCTACCTTGAATGACCGCTGTCCTGTCCCGTCCTCGTCACTATTGACATCGGGGGTCGCATCATTCTTTGCTGCAGGACGCTGTCCTGTGCATTGTAGGGCATTAACAGTTCCTCCAGCCTCGACCCACTAGAGCCTGGATCCCTACATGACCCACCCCCCACTCCAGTCGTGGCAACTGAAAATGTCTCCAGACATGGCCTGAGGTCCCCTGGGGGCGCACATCACCCTAGCTTGAGAACGAGTTCTCAGGGGGAACAGCTCGTTGAGGGCAGGGTTCATGGGGAGGTCAGCTCTTTCTCTTCGGTCACGGCTTGGCCCTGTGCCTGGCCCTTGGAAGGTGCTCCCTCGGTGACCGTGAGAGAGCCCCTCTCGGCGTGGTGGCTCACGTGGACAGATGTGGCAGGCGGAGGGCTTTGTGAGACGGTGATGTAGGATGTTTCCCCCGGCTGTCCCCCTTCCCTGATCCCCCTCTCCCACTCCCAGGTATGTGGCAGGCCCTGCGCATCTTTTCCTTCCTGTGCCCAGACCTTTATTTCCAAAACCCATTGAGGTGAACAGGGTATGAGAACCAAAAATTTTCCTCTGGATTAAGAAGAGATTTCCAGGGACTTGGGCAAGAGGTAAGAGAGTAAGGTCGGCAAGCCCCAGAAATCTTCCGAGCCTGTGGACGGAAATGACGCACCAGGAGCCTTGGTCCTGGGCAGGGACCCATGGGCTCACCCAAAACCTTGAGTCCCAGGTGTGGCACAGAAGTGGCAGAGACCTCCAGGTCAGAGACCAGAGGCACCTTAGTAGATGGGGGTTGATGGCCAGCAGGACCCTCCAGAAATCGGGAGATCATGTAAGATGTCAGATCCCTGTTACAAACTCCGGAGGACTCGGAGAAGAGAAACCAAGAAGTACTGAGGCAGTATGAAGCTGGAGACGAAATCAAGTTGACTTATTGAAAATGGAGAGATGCCGTTATTTCGGGTGCGCCTGACTTTCTGGCCTGGGATCTGAACCATGGTAAGTACAAAGCGCCACAGTAATCCTAGCTAAAATTTACTGAGTGCTTATTATGTACGAGACACTCTTCTTTCAGCTTATGGTGAATTGTCCCCCAATTGTCCCCAATACTCCTCCTCTTAGTAAGTTCCCCTATAACTGCCAAGTTAAGAGACAAGGACTCAGAGACCTATTCTGGCTGGATGACTTGCCCGGCATCTAAGGGGTAGAGGCAGCATAGGAATAGCAGCAAACACAACACTGTGTCAGGCGCCGTACCCTGAACTTTATAAGGACTAATCGATTTACTCCTCACCAACAGCCTAATGGGGTTGGTTTTGTCCCCATGCGCATTTGTAGAGAAACAAATGGAGAAACAGACTCAGCGAATTATCCAAGTCTTTCAGCTCACAGAGGGCAGACTTGGAATTTGAACTTGGGAGAGCCTATCTGCAAAGTTTGTGTATCTAACCATGAAGCCATCCTTCTGAGACTCCGGGACCCAAGCTCTCAGCCATACTCTGCTGGTTGGGCACCTAGATATTCATAAATGACCGAGTAGTAAAATGGGAAATTTGTAGGAACAAAAGCATGGTTAGAACCAAAATGGCTTGTTCGTGTTCCAAAAAGAAGAAATCAGGCAAAGCCGTGAGTTGTTGGCCTACCTCTGGGATGTATAATACTGAGCTGAAGACCAAGTCACCCACCCAAGAAGTTATCATCTTTCCTCATCTCTAAAGTAGAGACACCAGTGCTGATCTGAGTACTGATGACTGAGGAGATCATCTCCTTGTGATGGGTCTGCCAGGGACACTAACCAAGCAGAGAGTGCAGGCAGAAGAAGACAGGGAAGGGGGAAAGAAATCATTATCAAAGAGAAACAATGGAAGGAATTGGCAATGCTCGACTTGGAGAAAGCTGAAGGGGAACACAGGTGTTTTCAACAACCCCAAGGAGCCAGGATCAAACCGACCGGGAGTCAGGATCTTGGGAGGCTTTGTGGTGTGTTTCCAGCTACCCAGAGTGCTCTGGGCTCGTGTTTTCTCAGGTGCTGTCCCAGAGGAGGCTCCCCAAAGACAGCGAGTGGCCTTCATTTAAACCCTGATTTGAACAAATGATAAAGACAGTTATTGGGGGGTTGTTTTTGTTTTAGATGACAAGGGAAATCTACATTTGGGCTCAATGTTGGGTGATATTAACAAATTCATGTTATCTTCAATAGGTAGGTGTGATAGTGACGTCGTAATTATGCAAGAAAATGATCTTCCCAGGTCCCCGCCCCTTACTTTTCTAAAAAGTTGGATGTAAGGGTGAAACAGCATATTGTGTGCAGTTGGTGTTACAACTTCAGCACAAATAGGTTGCATTTGGTAAAGCAGGTCTGGTGAAACCAGGCTTTGACCGCGTTGTTTATTGTACTCTCTAGTTCTGTTTCTGTTCAGAAGTTATCATGAAAAGTAACAAACTTATCCATATGTAATTTTTACCCATAGATATTTCGACAATGAAGGAACAGAGGTGAGGTGTCTAACCTTGACCCTGAGACCTCCTGTAACTGACCTCCATACCTCCTGTAACAGAATCCGTTAGCTGGTGCACATGGAAAGGGGGGTTCCAGGCAAGCTCCCTCTCGCACTCTTTCTACACTTGTGTCAGCATCTCCTGAGGCGTCTTTGTGAACATATCCCAGGCACATCAGGCTATGTCTCAAAAGGGATGGACTGAAATCCTTGCTTGTGGGTATACCCAACAGTGCCGAGGGTGGTAACTTTTGTACAAGAAAGGGGGTAATAAATATAAGGCAATATGAACCTAAACCCATATAAATACATATTTATTTGTATTTCCCAGAAGAAACAATGGAAGGATAACCCTAAAGGAATGAAAATGGTTGTCATAGAGGAAGAGCCGGAACAGGCTAGAGAAAAAGAACTGAAACTTCCTTGACAGTATTGGTATTAAGTATTGTGTTTTACATGATTTAAAAAAATTAAACAAGGGGAAAAGGAAAACTACCTGCCTATGTATTTTGACTTTGGAACAATATAAATGTTTTACATAGGTTTAATAAACATTAAATGAGTAAAAAGCAATCTTTAAAACCTGAAAACCACTGAAACAAACAAACCTAACTATAGTCCAGTGGGTGGCATCGTCATACAGAAAAAAAAAAGAAAACAAAACTTTTCAAAAGATTTTAAGCTCAGTATTTTGATTGTATGTCCCAAAAGCAGGAGTCTTTAACCTGGAGCAGTGCCCCCCACCCCAGCGGACATTTGACAGTGTCTGGGGACATTTTTGGCTGTCACCAATAGAGGGTGACTTCTGGTCTCTAAATGGGGGAAGAGACTACAACCCACAGTGTGTTCCCACAACAAAGACGCATCCAGCCCAAAATACAGTGTTGAGGTTGGGAAATCCTGCCCTAAAGGAGTATATTGTAAAGGCAAAAAGAATAAAAAGTTACCTTTTCAAGTCACAATCTCAAATATTCTACGAACAATACTGACAACACTCTTGCCACTTGAAATGTTTATAGGTATGTTGTAAGATAAGGTGAATAAGTGATTCTGTGTTAATGTCAAGAGAATTCAAGATTTGGGGCATAGGAGAAAAGAGACACGAGAATAGAATCAGAGAAATTAAGTGAAAATTCTGCAATCTCAAACGTTTCCATGTCTGGTGCCTCGGGCCTCCCTGGGACACTGGGGTCTCAGGGCATAGACCAACTTCTTACACAGTGTGGCTATCTTCCAAAGAGGCAGAAAGCAAAACCTCGGGCCAGTGAAGGGCTACACCCAAGGGGGCACAGCATCACAAGCAGTACCCAGGTCTACCCGGCTTCAAGGAGGTGGTAAAACCAACTGTACTTCTTGGTGGAGGCGTGGCAAGGACACAGTGCAGAGGAGTATTCAGAATGGAGGTACTGGGTGGCAGCTTCCGACAGCACAGCCGGCCACAGGGAGATGGTGGATGAGGACAGAGCAGGGCCCAGATTCCCCACCAGGGGTTACAAACAGGGCTTCTGACTCTAGGAAGCTCAGGGAATGGCAAATTCCCAGCCTACTTCCCCCCACATGAGCTTGCTAACACTTTGAGATTCATCGAGTTTTCCAGAACTCTGGGTTACTCCTGATTTCCAGACACAATTGCATTTCCCCTGAGGGCAGTGGGTTGAGACCCAGTATCAGGACCCGAGAGAGAAAGCTCGCAGCTGCCTCTGCGAGGAAGGGACCTGGGCTTAGAAAGCCCCATCCAGAGGACTGCCTGCTTCTCCTCCTGGTCTGGATCCTAACAAGGAGGCTGCTACAGAGGGAGAAGCGGCAAGACCAGGAAAACATCTCTCAAACCACTCAGCACCGGAGCCTTCTGGCCCACATCTGCCTCTCACCACCCTTCTGGCACTGGGAGATGGGCCAAAACACAGGAAGGCTGGAGTCGAAGGGGTACTCCAGAAACTTGGGGCAGATGGGCACAGGAAGCACGGGAGGAGGGAGAGGCCCAATGTCAAAGGAACAAATGTTGTCCAAGGGCTTCATCATTGTGATAGCTTCTCCATGCGGAGACTGGCAGCTTTGTGGGCACGGTGCTCATTCATGCTTGGAAAGCTCTAGGAATGAGTACGTAGGTGAAGGGAAGAGCCAGTTAAAGAAAGTAGGATCAGGTGGGGGCGGGGGGGGCACTGTGGACACAAGTGGGGTACAGGCCAGAACACTCCCTAGCTGGGCTGGTGTGGGAGGTGGTGGCCTCTGTCCTCTCCCACCTCCTTCCAGAGATAAAGAATTTTATTGCAAACCTGTTTGTTTTCTACCAAGCTCAGTTTCTCTCTTCCAGCTGCGGACCTAACTCCACACCCAGGGGCTCTCAGCTGCCCCTTCAAGGCAAGGGCACCAGGATGAGACACACGCGGTGTGGGAGAGGGAGGTAACGGGAAGAGGAGAGGAGGAAGAGGAGCTTTGTTTTCGCTCCCTCCAGCTGTGGGCAGGACCAGGGACAGGGCCCAGGCAGGAGCACAGCACACTACAGCATGGTAGGTGATCTACCACGAGCGTTGAGGAGGAGGAAATCGTGCTTCCTCATCTCTGTGTGGTTTCCATCCTGGTCCACTCTGTCCAAAGTAACAGAGAACTAGTGCGGGGCAGTTAGAGAGCTATGGACTGGGTTTTAACAAATCTTACTGAATGAAACTAATTATCAGCGTGCCTTAGTAGTTCCACCATCTTTACCAAGACATCCAAGTTCTGAAGAGCATTGTTGTCCCTGCTTGTGGCCAAAAGTCCTGGGTCTCTTTCCTTTCTTCTCCCCAAACACACTTTCCTCTTTGGGTCTCATAGCACCTTCCTCACTTTAGGTCGAGGGTGGGGCGGGCTGGGGTGGGGCTGACTCTTTTGCCCTTTATGTGGTCCTAGCCGGGTCCCCAGTCATGATGCGTCACACTATGGTGGCCAAATGACTCAGGCTAACTGAAGAACTCCTTTTCCTGGGCATAATGACTAATTCAGGGTAGGCAGGCGACAGAAACTGGGCCAATCAAGAACTTCCCTAAAATTTTATGCGTAGATGCTGGAAGCAATCATGTGGTCCTCCCCTAAAATCAGGTCTCTGTATGCTTAGAGGTGCTGGCAGAGCTGGCAGAGCTGAGTGACAATAAATCTGGAACCCAACACAGTGGACAGGTGGAGAGTGAGAGAGAACTGATGATATGACGTGAGTCCCTTGTAGGGTGGGGTGAGTGGACTAAGGAGCTTTAGCAAAAAATAAGCCTCTGTCTGCAGTCTTTTCTCAAGCACCGCTATCCGGAGTTCTCTGCCACTTGGCAGCAGCAAAGCCAGAACTAAGGGTGTTGCCTTCCTACCCAAACTGTTTATTCAGGTGGACTCAGGACAACTTCGATTGATAGCATGGAGGTCAGTAAGTACAGTTTTTAGACAAACCTAGCCCAAACCAGATCTCGGCTGTCCTTATTTGAGCAAATAGACTTGAAGCCTACTTGGGGCTTCTTGGGGGAATTTTATTGCCCCTGAAACTACAAGACTGACCTGCCAAAGCCCTTGATCCAGAAGCAGGTCTTGGCTCTTCCCCCACACCTATAGGAAGGGACTGCGGTAGCACTGCAGCCCACCCCCTCAAGGGGTATAAACCTGGAATGCCATCTCAGGTGGTCAAGGTGGGCCCTCCCAAGGGGACAAGTCAACAGCTACAGAGCATGTCAGCCAGGGGAGGTTCCCCTGGGGGGCAGGACCAGGATTGCCAGAAGGACCCCTCAAGTGACTCACTGACTGGTGGGGAAGAAAATCTTTTCTGTTCCCAACCAGTGGGATTTGATCACTGCTATGGTGCAGTCATGTCCTTGGGTTTTCTTTGTATGCCTCCTCTGAATAGGACTTTTTATTGTAGTTTTCCTGTTCCTACCTGGCATTGTCTATTGGTGTAGAGAAGTTGGGGGAGATCTCTTGTTTCTTCAAGTTGTGGTGCCAACAGAAATGACACTCACCCTGAATGCTTAGCACTCAGGAGCTCCTGGTTTTGAGCTCATCAAAGTCTTTGGGGTCTGGAGCTCATCTCCCTTGGAGAAGGTGTGACTGTGTGTAGGTGTGAGAAGACGAGGGCCCAAAAACACTTGGTGGCTGGAAACATGGATAGCTTCAGGCACTGTTAGACAACACCCTACTGCTAGTTCTTCCCCTTCTTTTAGCTAAGAAGACACTCAGTGTTTGTCTGGGCACCTGGCCAGCCTATTTCCAGCTTCCCTTGCTGCTAGCGTGGCCAAGTGCCTGAATGAAAATGAGCAGAAGTAATATAAATGACTCTGGGTCAAGCCCTTAAAAGGAAGGGACTTATCTCCCTTCTCCTTCCCCTTCTCCCTACCCTGCCGCTGGAATTCGGTTGTGCTGGAGAACCGCTTCGGACTATGCAGTCAAGGAATGGCTGATGCTGTGTCACAACTCCCAAACCTCCAAACTTTTGTTCTTGAGGCTTTTACGAATTCAGTGACTCTAAGCAAGTATAGAAACCACATCCTATAAAAATTACTGATACCAGAAAGCCATAAAAGCAGTATCCTTGGGAAGCTTTGAATTAAGAGTAAAGATTAGAAGACAATAAAGAGACAAGTGCAAATTCACAGTATTAGTGGTTGTATTGTTGGTATTAGCAGCGCATGGGTATACAACTTTTCAGGTGGGCTACACATTAGTGAGGGGAGACCTTCCCCATTCTGACTCTTGCTCTCCTTCTCTAAAGTTCCTGATAGAGTTAGCTAAGGATGCATAATGTCCTCAGAAGTCTGGGGCTATACAGGGCAGGAATAGCTAAATATATCCATAGTGGAGACCACGGACCCCAGAACTCCCAAGAGAAGCCAACCCCTTTGGAAGTATTATTCTCAGGGTGGGGGACTGACAGACCCAAGCTCATTTCCAGTCCACCACAGCCTCTCTGTGCGAGTGTTTTGCTACAGGATTAAATATTGTCATTCAGGAAGAACTAATGCCAACAATCCACACACGTAATTGACAGTAGGCTCATAAACCACCTCCTAGGTTCTGAGCCACACAGCATGAATAAGACTCCCTCCTCATACAAGAGAAGAAGAAAACATAGTATCTTCCCTTTGGCTTTCCAGTGTCTCAGAAAACCGTTTCCCCACAGCGTAATCACTTCTGTAATCAACGTGACATTTTGTGCATGTGTTGTCTGCTTCTCAAAGTGTTTCGTGCACGCAAAAGAATCTCACTTATTAGATTCATAGTTTTAATTATTTGTTTATGTAAGCTCTTGATTACAAATTTCTAACTGATGTTGAAATGTCCAGGGAAATTTAATGTTAAGTCTTTATGCTTTAGCTGATTATGTGTAAATAGAGAATAAATATTTTTGAAATGCAATTGCTAAATATTAAAGGGAATGTTGTTTTAGAGATTAATGAGTTAGCACCTTCATTACATAAAAGACAGGTAGGTTCTCCTCTCTGTATTAACAGCCCCTCTGAACTTAGCACTGTGCCTAACCAAGAACAGGTGTGATAGCTCATTAACTCCTTCGGGTCTCAGTTTCCTCATCTCTACAGACAGGGGGTTGGATTTGATCATTGCTAAGCCTTCATCTCTAAGATACTGGGTTATTATTAAAATTCAAGAACTGTTTTGTTCATGTTTATACCACATCTTTACCAAACTGGAACAATCAACCACACAGAGAAGTGGAAGTCATCTCCCTCAAAATGACAGTGACCTCTAGCCTGCCTGCCTTTCTTTTATAACATCACAGCTGCCTCTGTGTAAATAGACTGTCAGCATTTTGTCACGGCACATGTCTCATTGATAGGTTTGCTAGGCACACTTACAATCAAAACTCAACCCGTCTTGCAGATAATTACCAGCTTCCGCACATCTCAGCTGCTGTAGTAAACTTTCTGATTCTGTGCGCCAGCTTCCCAATGGGGAAAAATCCCCCAAAAACAAAAGAAATAAGAACACAAAAACAAAAAGCACAACTGCCTGCTTCTTAGTGGGCATCACATTTTTGCAAAGGCTCAACATTTGAGTAGTGTTTCACTGTTGACAACGTCCTTTTCTCACAATCACCCTTGTCTTAGAGATAAACTCAAACTCGGGAGAGCCCGAATGGGCTCCTCAAAATTACACAGCTAGAATGAGGCAGGGCAGGACTCAAACCCGGGTTCAAGCCCAATGGCTTGTCCGGAAACATACCCCCAGTTTATAGCAACATCTCTGTATCATGTAGGGTTGTCATGAAAGCAGATTTCCCTTTTGCTTGAACGTTTAGGCAGGTCTCCAATTTTATAGAAACAGTAACACTAATTCTAACGCCTTCTTCTCACTGTTAGTTCTGGCAAAGGGTCTCTCTAAAGGCTGGACAGACAAAGAAAAAAAAACCTGTGGGGCTTCATTAAAATGTAACAATTAATAAAGCGAACTAGGACAGGAGCTCCAAAACGTCGGTGCCCTTCCGCCTGCTCTCTAGGCCTGGTGCCTATCTCTGCGAGGGCGAAGGGAGGAGGGTAAATTTTTCCCTCCCAACTGTTAACTGCCAACTGCTAACTGTTAACGGCCCAAGGTTGCCTCACTGATGTCATGCCAGGCCATGTGACTCGCTCTGGCCAATGAAATGTGAGTGCAAGTGACACGATGTCATGCCAGGCCATGTGACTCGCTCTGGCCAATGAAATGTGAGTGCAAGTGACACGCGCCGTGTGCCAGTGGAGAACTATTGTATATTTCCACTCAGCATATTCTAGATCGAGACTGCTCCCACTAGCTTGGTCCCATAATGAAAAGGATGTGGAGCAGGATTTCAGCCAAACTATGAAGATCAAGTAATGTGAGGGAGAAATAAAATTTGACTGTTGTAAGCCACTGCAATTTGGGGTGTCATTTTTTCCTGGAGCCTGATTTCCCCTAAGCTGACAGATTCGAGCAATGATGCCATTGTATTGGAAAGATCTGTCAACGCCGAGAGACGGGAGGCTCCTCGAGCCGGTACTTCCCATCCCAGAACCTAACAGAGGGCCCAGCCTACAGGAGGTCACGAGGGAATCTTTGATGACTGGCTGGCTGGATGAGAGGAGGGATGGATGACCAGAAGGATAGGAGAATGATCAAAGGGAGCACAGCGTCCTCAGGATAGAATCCAGCTCTTTTAAAGCTCATTGATATCAATCTATCCTCTGACTTCATCAATCCCACTGCTCTCCAAATAATCATGTAGGATGTTGCTGATTACCTCGGGCCTTAATATCCCACCTTCATTCATCCAAGTCTACAGTCCCTAAAACATCTCTCGATCTTGCTGTGCGTGTCTCCATCAGTCAGCCACTTCTGTTGACTTACCAGGAAAAACCAATAGGAAACTGACATAATAGCTGTCTACCTTGTCTCTGACCCCTTAGATACGACTGCTGCTCCAAGCTGCCATGCCTCTTTGTGCTAGAAAAGCAATTTCTGGCAACAGCTCTCAGCCCAAGTGTTCACTGGGAAGACACTGCGATGTTTCTGTTTTCTTTCACTCCCTGCTGTTTTCTGCATAGCTCCAAGGCAGCAGAAAAGCATAGTAATTTGAGTACAGTCTGTACAGAGTCAGAAACTCCTTGATCAAATCTTTTTTTTTTAAGATTTTATTTATTTATTTGACAGACAGAGATCACAAGTAGGCAGAGAGGCAGGCAGAGAGAGAGAGGAGGAAGCAGGCTCCCTGATGAGCAGAGAGTCCGATGCGGGGCTCGATCCCAGGACCCCGGGATCATGACCTGAGCCAAAGGCAGAGGCCTTAACCCACTGAGCCACCCAGGCGCCCCTCCTTGATCAAATCTTAATGCTGTGTGGAAGTCTGGAACTAGAATGGCCCTGCAGGATTGTCCCAAGTTCAGCAGAGACGAACCAGCCTTCATCTCCCCACAACAAGCTGTTGTTGGATGCAGGCAAAAGCAGAGAGATCCATGTCTTGAACCTGCATTTCCCTCTCCAAGGCCCTGGTTACACCTGCAGCCTCTCTAGAGCAACTGGTTTGCTGTGACTCTAAGCTCATGAAACTGACTGGACCACGGCTTGGGAGCAGGAAAATGCAAATCGGAAGGACCGGGTTTAAAAACTTTTTGCTTCTTCTCTAGATCTGACAATAGACTGATGCCTCTCGCCAGAATTTGCCACAAAACACCTGACCCGAAGCTTTCAGGAGAGGTCACTTGTTGCCTTGTCATATCCTAAAGTCCTCAGAGTCATGAGCAACTTTTCATTCCTGGCACCTGCTTCCCGAACCGCAACCCAAACCCCTCTGCCGTTCCAGGGGCAGTGGAGGTAGCCCTCCATCCCATTCCCTTCTTTCCTGCCGCTAATGACCAATTTCCGGCACCCCTTTCTCCTCCGGATCTCTGTTCCAAGCCAGAGCCGTCATCTGTGGACTTGACCCTTTCTCTGAGGAGTGCTGTTGACAGACGGGATACAAAACAATGTACCCAAACAGCACGATGCCAGGTCTTCTCCATGGTTGGACACCGTGATCTAAAATTTGCATTAAGATCCTCAGATTGTGCTTTTCTAAGGTGGTTCCATCAAGTTGCCCAGGTATGGGGACCCTCTTCAGAAGCTGACCCCTCCTGGCACCAACCTCCTCTCTCGCTCTGCCCTGTCTCCCTCTCACAGGCTACATCCACTGCGGACGTTCTCCTCTGCCTAGCAATAGGGTAAGGAGCACAGGCCTTGCCAGGAAACGTTGCCCCGTACGGAAACTGAGGGGCCACGCCACAGCTTGGGGAGTGACAAGGGGGCACAGGATGGTGAAATGTGAGAGAACACCAAAGATACACCCAGTGGCCTAACACAAATCTGTTCTTAAAATCTTGTTCAAATTAAATTTCCAGAGATTTTTTTGGAAATTTTGATTCATGGCAGTGTTTTTTGGAGGAAACATAAACAAATGCAAAGGGCGATTCTAAGAAAGGGAATTTTTTTTCTTTCTTTTTAAAAAATTTTTTAAATTTCTTATTAACATATAATGTATTATTAGCCCCAGGTGTACAGGTCTGTGAATTGCCAGGTTTACACTTCACAGCGCCCACCATAGCACATACAAAAAAGGGAATTCTACTGAACTTTTCAAGAGATTTAGTTCTTAGAAATGTGGAGAAGTTCCAGTGTGTATGCTGTGTGTCTGGCACTCTGAGGACAGGAAGAAGAAAACCAGATGCATTTCCTATGGACCAGACCCTATTCTCAGCACTGTCCACATGCTTACAGCATTAATCCTCCTCACAACCCTATGAGGTAGGCTCTATTGTGAGCATCCCCACGATGCTGATGAGGCAAGTGAGACACACAGGTGTCCAATAGCTTATCCAAGCAGCAAGTTTGCCGGATGGTTGCAAAGTGGCAAAGCCGGTTGTGAAGTTGCAAAATGCGATACCACCATTTTGTTACATGGAAAGAAACTTCGAGTACCTGGGTGCTCATTTATCAAAGTCTCTAACTGAACTCAAGGAAACCCTAGGTAAGTATCATCACCTTCTAGTTTACAGATGAGAAAACTGCAACTCAAAACAAAACAAAAAAACTATGTGACTTAGCAGCATCACAGAGCTAGCAAGCCAGGTTTCGAATGCTGACATGGGATTTCACCTTGTAAGGTGGCTAAGGAACCGAAAGAGATGAGGGATGAGAAGCCGTGGCTGCTTTTGGCACAAGGGTCCCAGCCCAGGCTCGTGGCTGGAAGTAGAAGTCAACGTATCCATGCAGGCCTCCTTCTGGCCAGCAACGCTTCTCTATCTTGGTGCCATGACCTAGTTTCACTCACCTGGTAGCTCTATGGCCTATTTCTTTCTTAAGAATTATTTCATATATAATATATATATGAATATATATAATATATGAGTATATATTCATATATAATTATTTCATAACTCTTGCAAGTAACTGGAACATGCTGAGCACAGCATCCGTGAGCTTAGAGATGGGAAAAAACAAAACAAAACAAAACAAAACAACAACCTAACAACACTCCTTCAAATGTGTGGGGCAATATTTGCCATCCAGTAGAAAGACTGGAAGGGAAATTAAGAAGTGTCTTGAGGGGCACCTGGGTGGCTCATTGGGTTAGGGCCTTTGCCTTTGGCTCAGGCCCTGATCCCAGGGTCCTGGGATCGAGCCCCGCATCAGGCTCTCTGCTCAGTGGAGAGCCTACTTCCTCCTCTCTCTCTGCCTGCCTCTCTGGCTACTTGTGATCTCTGTCAAATAAATAAATAAAATCTTTAAAAAAAAAAAAAAAGAGTCTTGAACCGCCCTTTCCCTTATGTTCAGGTTGGTTTCCTTTTTACAGCAGCTGCCCTAACTCACAGGCGATGGGGCCCTGGATTGCTGGACCAGCTTTTCAATGGGACCCTCTGCACATGGAAAGTTCAAAACTTATTAGGATTAAGCCGTTCTTGAGTCTGCTGTGAGCATTGCATCATAAGTACCCAAGCTGGTTCCCTAGTGCCAATAAAATCCACTGTCCACGTAGGGTCCCAGAGCTGAGATCCAGGGAAGAGTGAGTTAAATGTGGGGAAGGGATGTAGACGTGTTATTTAAGCAACGCAATTCACTACTTTTGAGAAGCCTGTGCCATAAAATGCTGTGATAAAGGGGCTGCCTGTACAACTAAATGGATAGAATCACAGGTGAAAGCTTTCTTTCTCTCTCCCCTTTGTGCCAAGCCCAAACCTGCTGGTTCTGGTGTTTCCTTCTTCTTCTTCCTTTTTTTTTTCTTTCTTTTTTTGCAACAGGCCGTGGGCACTTGGCTGGTTTTCATCTCCTTTCCCACAGGCCTCCTACCCCACTCCTTGGGGTTCCTTATCATCAGCTCCACCCGATTGCCCCATTCTCCAGAAACAAACCCACGAGGCCTTTGCAGAACATGGGATTACAAGCACAGCAAATATAGGGAAGTTAAACATCCTACAAATTTCTTACAGATACGGCCCTTTGTCTTCAGCTCCCGGCTCTCTCTCAAAGGTCGACCAGAAGTCCCACTGTGACTACAGGACTCAGCCCTGAAGGGGCGGCTCGCGCACTGTTCACTCTTCTGACCTGACTCCCACCCTAGAAAATCTTTCCAACATACAAATCATGAGACTGACGTGCTGCCTACCATGCTACGGAGGCACCTTTAACATAAGATCAGAACGTATCCCCCCGGGGCGCCTGGGTGGCTCAGTGGGTTAAAGCCTCTGCCTTCAGCTCAGGTCATGATCCCAGGGTCCTGGAATCGAGCCCCGCATCGGGCTCTCCGCTTGGCGGGGAGCCTGCGTCCTCCTCTCTCTCGGCCTGCCTCTCTGCCTGCTTGTGATCTCTGTCTGTCAAATAAATAAATAAAAATCTTTAAAAAAAAAAAAAAAAAGAACGTATCCCCCCTTCACCCGCCCTCCGTTTCCCCTCCCTGAAAATCCCCTCCCTTGTCATCCCGTTGTGATTAGAGTCCCTCCGGGCTCCTTACCTGGAACTCTGGGTCCTCCGTGATCTGGACTCCGCTTCTCCAGCCTCCTCTCTCTATCACTTTCCTGTCCATCCTGTGCTCCAGCCCCGTCTAGTCCCCTTGCCGTGCTTTGAACAGCTCCAAGTCTCTCCAACTCAGGAGCTACTCCTTCTCCTTAGCACGCCCCCATCTACAACGCTGGCTCCTTCTCATCTTGTAATCTCAGCTGAATGTCACCTCCTCAGAGAGGCTTTCCTGGATCACTTTCTCTGAAGGGGGACTCCCTCATCCCAGCCATTCCATTCTTTACCATATGTCCCTCTTTTGTTTAAGGGTTTCCCAAACCCTTAACCACTCTCAGAAACGACCTTGCTTATTCATGTGTTTGTCTCTTGATTGTCTGCCACCATCTACCGCTAAGCAGGAAACTCCATATGAGGGCAAAGACCACGTCTGTCCCACTCCCTGTTGTCTCTTCAGAAGCAAACAGAGCACGTGGGGGCCCGCAAATATTTGTAAAACAAAGGAACATATTGTGTTATTTCACCTGCCACCAGTTTGTTAACTGGACTCACAATTTCATGTCAATTGCCTCTTGTCCCAAGAAGCCATTGCTGACCCTGACCTTTATATCACACTCTGGGTTATCAGAACTGCCGTCATTTGTTTTTTAAGCCACTCGTGTTAAAAGGCCATGTGCCATGTGCTGTGTTAGGCAGTAATTTCACCAAGTCAAAGGAGACATGGTTCCTGCCTTCGAAAAGCTTCTAATCTAATGGAAAGGCAGGCTAGTAAGGGTGATCCCTCTAGGATGCTCTGGTAGAAGAAAGAAAAATAGACAAGAAGAGCCTCTCAACCAGACTAGAGGGTTCTGGCCAGGCTTCTAAGAAATGACTCTTGAGCTAAGTGTAAGTAAGAGCTAGAAAGAGAAAAGCAATGTATGTTGGGGTGAGGGAGTCCCATGGGCTGGGAAACTATGGTGTGGGCACCACGGGAGATAGACTGACCTAAGCAGGCAGTGGGCTCTGGGGAAGGTATGCTGGGCAAGGAGTTTGGGGGACCGGTTTCTGCATAGTCTGTTCCTAATCAGCTGCGTGATCTTGAGTGGGTTACCTCCTTTCTGAGTTTCAGATTCTCACTCTGGCTGACATTTAGTGAAACCTGAACTTGTCTTAACATTTCATACCTTCTATTTAGTCCATAAAGTATTCAGTCTCTCTGCTCACTGTCCCTTCACACCAGTTTACTGGGGGCTCATTTTATGCCCTGCAGAGCACTGAGTGCTCTAAAACATAAAGTTAATGGAAAATGTAGTCTTTGCTCTGGTTGCAGTTATCGTTGGGAGAGGGGAAAAAACAAGCCATAATAAAATTAGGAAAACAAAGCAATTGAACACATCTTACATCTTTTGTTAATCGTTGCACACGTACTGGTCTTGTTGTCCCATGTACATGCCAACAACATCAGGGCCAGAGACCCTGGGTCCTCATTCAATTTAATCCAGCCTCCCACTTTCTAGCTGTGAAACAGAGGCCTACTTCTACTTCTCTAAGCTCCCATTCCATTGTCTGTAAAACGAGGAAAGTGCCAAATTTATAGGGTTGTTGTGAAGAGCAAATGAGCTGGAACAGGTGAGGCACTTAACAGAGGGCTTGACACATGGTATCCACCCCCATGAAAATCTGTGCTGGTGGATATTGGCATGCGTAACAGTAGAGGTGAAACATCAAGAAAAACGTCAAAGAATGATCAATGAAGACTGAGACTGCACACCTTCTGGAAGACCCTTGAGTGAATTTTTCAGGAAATGAGTTAACTGAGTTGTTGGTGAGGAATCAGCAGGGACAAAGGTCGGAGGCTTTTGTCATGGTCAAGTAGAAGGCGGGGTCAGGACCAGAATGGAAGTAAGAAGGAGACACGGTGGTGAGTCAATAGGACCTTGATGGTTCTCCTGGTCAAGGACTTTGATATTTTCTCTGAAGGATCAGGCCACCAGCATTTTTTGACCCTTCCAAAGACTTGTGGCACAGTCTAAATTCCAAGTGAGTGCAACAGAGATCTGGGACCTCCTGTTTCCACCTAGCCCACCCATAACACAGAGGTTTATGTAAGTCTTATGTGCTAACTTGCCTGTAATCTTCCAGGGTGTCAAGGTCATGAGTGGCAAGGGAAGAACTGTTCCAAGTTAAAGGAGACTAAAGAGCCTTGATAGCTCAACGCAGTGTGTGATTTTTCTGTTGGAATCCCTGACAGAACTTCAGTGAGTTCTGTGTAGATAGTCATAACTATCAATGTCAGCTTCCTGACTTTAATGCTTATATTTTGGTTACATAGAATAATTATGGACACGCTCTAGATGACAATGAGCAATTATGATAGCTTGTCTCCAACGTGGCTGACCGCCATGAATTCCTTCTGCCCTATGTACACAAGTCAGAAGTACAGACTGTTCTTGTGCTTCCTTGAATGTGGCCTGACTTAGGACTGCTGTGAGCAACAGAATGCTACTGAAGTCATGCTATGTGGCTTTGGAAGCTAGGTCCTAAGAGGCCTTTTAGCTTCTGCCTAGGTTTCTCAGAACGCTTGCTCTGAGAGAAGCCAACTACTACCTAAGAAGTCTGAGTGCCCAGAAACCACCACGTCTGAGGAAGCCTGAGCTAGGCACGCAGGGAGGTTGTGTAGAAAGATTCTCTCTGGGGCGCCTGGGTGGCTCAGTGGGTTAAAGCCTCTGCCTTCGGCTCAGGTCATGATCCCAGGGTCCTGGGATCGAGTCCCGCATCGGGCTCTCTGCTCGGCAGGGAGCCTGCTTCCCTCTCTCTCTCTGCCTGCCTCTCCGCCTACTTGTGATCTCTGTCAAATAAATAAATAAAATCTTTAAAAAAAAAAAAAAAAAAAAAAAAAAAAAAAGAAAGATTCTCTCTGGATGTCACCATCTGAGACCCTTCTAGTAAGAATTGCTTCACTCAGCGCATCAGGCCCAGAACTCTGACAGACGTGAATACATTTCCTGAACCACTATGTTTGGGGGTTGTTTGTTACGCATTCATACACAACAAGACAATAGCTATATTTGAATGTTAACGGAACTATGGGTATATATAAACATCTTGGTGTTTTTCTCTTTTTTTTTCCCCCACTAAGTGTATGTTAAATTCATAATTAAAGAAATCGTTTCTTTTCCCCCAGCACTTTGAGTTAAGAGTAGCATCGCCCAAAGTGTACCTTCCAAGACATGGCTATTTCCACCAGACAGAATAAATTATTCACTATGATATCTATAGCATCCAGCATGATGGCTGGTTGTGTTAGGTGCTTAGTAAATATTTATTGAATAATTGATGAATGTAAAAACACTGAATAAATTCTCTGAGGATGGAAGGCTATTTATTTATTCATTCATTTATTTACTTGAAAGAGATTTATGTTAGTCTGGCATCATACTAGTTCTCTGCTCTCTTTAAAGATACTAGAAAGGGAGGCCATGTGTTGAAGCTATGATTTGTTGTTTTTTGTGTGTGTGTACATGTCTCTCTCCAAGCAGGGATTAATCCAAAAGAAATATTTCAAACCAAGGTATTTTCAAAACGTTCATTGCAGTGCTATATTTAGTAACAAAACCTCTCAAGTTAATGTTCAACAATAAGGGGATAGTTTTGGAAATTTCTGCACCTCAACTCAATGGAATATTATGCATTCATAAACTTCATTCAGTGTCCACAATTCAGTGCCAACAACTTAACACATAGACTAAATTAAATCAAAGACACGCAATAATATTGAACACTGTATAGAAGTAAAATTAGTTGCTGGTTTCTCACCTGTTGGTTTCTTAAACTTCTTTGTTAGGACTTGGTTTCTCAACCTTTAGTGTTGGCATTTGGGTCACATAATTCTCTGTTGGTGGCGGGGTTTGTCCTGTGTCTTGCAGGATATCAGCAGCACCCTTGGCTTCCACCAACAGGCCAGTAGCGCACCCTCCTGCTTAGTTTTGACAAGCAAAAATATCTCCACACGTTTGCCAAATGTCCCGTGGGGGGCAAATTTGCCTTTGGTTAAGTGTAACACATACTCAACATATAACACCACTCCATGAAAACCTGTATATACATGAATAAAAATGGGAAGAAACAATGAAGAAACAATCCTTGCTAGGATTCTAATGGAATTCTGGTCGTAGTTTCTTTTCTTAGGTTTTTGGATTGTTTTAGCGGTAAACGCAGCCTGTGCCTGAGATGTGCTTTTTTTTAATGATTTTATTTATTTATTTGACAGATAGAGATCACAAGTAGGCAGAGAGGCAGAGAGGAGGAAGCAGGCTCCCTGCTGAGCAGAGAGCCCGACGCGGGGCTCAATCCCAGGACCCCGAGATCATGACCGGAGCCAAAGGCAGAGGCTTTAACCCACTGAGCTATCCAGGCTCCCCTGAGATGTGCTTTCTAAACAGCCAGATGTAGGAAGAGCTCTCAGTCCAGGAATACCAGTAATACCCAATTGGCTGTGCTGATTCCCCTGGTGGGCTGTTTCGTGGTCTTAATTTCCCTTATGTCTCCCTGAGTTCTAGCACTCTACCAAAGGCCCTGGAGAGCTGAACATCTCCTTACATGTGCACCAAGATCATGGACGTCTGCGTCCAGCAGTTCCCGGATGACTCTTGGTCATTTCTGGTGCACCTGTGGTCCCAGCTGCGATGGTTAACACTTGACTGGGCCCCGTGGTGCCTAGATATTTGGTCAAACATGATTTGGGGTGTTTCTGTGAGGTTGTTTCTGGATGAGATTAACATTTAAATCTGTAGACTGAGTAAGCAGATTGTCTTTGCTAATGAGGGTAAAGCTTCATCCTATCAGGTGAAGGCCTGAATGGAACAAACAGGCTGACTCTCCCCTGAGTAGACAGAGTTTCCCCTCCTGACAGCCTTGAACTAGGACACCGGTGTTTCTTCCTGTCTCGGACTCAAACTGAGAGGCTGACTCTTAGGTTTCAGGTTTTTGGACTCAGGCTAGAAGTAAGTGTTGTTTCTTCTGGGTGTCCGGCTTGCCTAATCACTCTGCAGACCCTGGGCCTTGTCAGCCTTTATAACTGCATGACCAAATTGCTTATAATAAATCTCTTTGCCTCCCTCCCCTCCTCCTTCTGTCTCCTATTGGTTCTGTTTCTCTGGAGAACCCTGACTAATATGCCAGCAAATGTTCACCTCCAGTCCCAAGGACTGGGCCTTTCCAGAGAAGTCCCCAACAAGATGTCACAGCCTTGAAGTTCATCAGAATCAAACCCAAACACTCATTATTCTGGTTTCCATATTTAATTCTCAAATGGCTTTGACCTTGGGCTGGCACCATGTGGCTTATTCCTACTCAGATCTGACCTTTCTCAATGGGCGATCCCACAGTAACCTTTCCCTTCGATTCTTCCTTTGTTTTAAAGACATGATTTTGGCAAACCATCTACATGTCTACCCTAGAAACAACTTCAGTTTGCTTTTGTATCGATCTCACTCCTCCACCTTTGCTGCTGGAAGCTGACAGAAATCGGCAATGCCTTCCCATGTGACTGAAAGAGGCCAATTCTTTCCTCGTTCATTGTGCGTTTTTTGGAAATGCAGCAAAAATGTACTCTGACAGATGCCTTTGGTTCCGTGGTGCCTTTGCAAACACAGCTATATAGCGTGGACTCCTGAAATGTGGCTCCTGCGATGGGACATTGTTTTACTGAGCTGGTGATGGAGAGTGAGCGAGACAGGACACAGCTCACACAGACACCATCAGCTGGCCACACTGTCGCCTTAAGATGCTGATGAGCTTTGGGGGACAGGCATACACGCTTCAAGTTTCCAAATATCCAAGTGTTACCAAATATTCCAGTGGCCTGGACCAGGAGGGAGTCCAGACTTGAATTTAAGATCATAGGTTTGGAGATGTTCTTAGCGGGACTCAAAGAATTCTGCCTGGGGTTATGCTGTTGAAATAGATAGGCTGGTTAACAATGGAAAATAAGCCGAGGCAAAGCGTGCTTCATTTTCTTTTCTGTCATATCTGTTTCATCTAGTTTGTAGGGTGTTTGTGAGAATCCAATGAAATAAAATAATAGAAAACCACAGCACTTCTTACATGGTAGGTACAGATTTAAGAACTTGACGTATTTGAATTCAAGACAGTGGGGAAAACATTAAAAATGATAAATGCATTCAGCAAAGGAAATGTGCTATTATTAGAAATATTAATTCCTGTTCATTGTTATCAGGCATGTTTGCAGGAGTAGCTCTACCCAGAAGCAAGCTCTTGCCATAACAGATATCACGGGGACCACTGAGATATTAACAGGGACCGGAAAACCAATAATCTAGCCAGACAGATGGGGCAGACTCTACCCCTCCAGGAAGCCTCATGGCCTTATCCCCGTGAAAGAATCTGCCTCCCCCAGCAGAAACACACGGACAGATCATGAGTTGCCGCGTTGTCCTTCCTGACTGTTCTCATCAACCTCCTCCTCTCCGTCCTACAGAAGCCATTTCATCTTTCCTTCCTTTACCCTTTTTTTTTTTAAGATTTTATTTACTTATTTGAGATAGAATGAGAGCGAGCAAGCAAGAGAAAGCACAAGCAGGGAGGAGGAACAGAGGGAGAGGGAGAAGCAGGCTCTCCGCTGAGCAGGAAGCCTGACATAGGGCTCGATCCCAGGACCCTGGGATCATAACCCGAGCTGAAGGCAGATGCTTAACCGACTGAGCCACCCAGGCGCCCCTCTTTTTTTTTTTTTTTTTAAGATTTTATTTTAAAGTAATCTCTACACCCAACGTGGGGCTCGAACTCACAACCCCAAGATCAAGAGTCGCACGCTCCCCCCCACAAAGCCAGCCGGGCGCCCCTCCTTCCTTCATTCTTGATTGCATCTTCCAAATACTGACCATATTTCCTGATCCAAACTGATCAGTCCAAACTGATCAAACCTGGTGACCCACAGTAGAGCACTAACTCCTCATTATTTGACGCAACCAGGTCTGTTTATTGAACTGTGCTGCTCAGGACTGAAAAGTCACAAACTTCCCAAAAAAAGAGACGAAGATTGATGTCTTTTGCCATAGAAATAGGAACAGGACAGTGTCCTGCCAACCTCTGCTTCTGCCCAGTGATTAAGGTGACTGTCCATCCCAGTATTCCCGAGACGGTCCTGGCTTCCGGGTATTGTCTCGGAGTAATTACTCATAGAGCCTCTTTCGCTCTCCAGGGTGTCCTGGTTTGATAAATCTCATGGTCACGCTATTGGTGACCCGCCATGGAGGGCTGCGTCCAAATGTAGTGAAAGACACATTGAGAATGGGGGCTGGAAGACCAGGGCTGGAAGAAACCCGACTCCAGGGGCGCCTGGGTGGTTCAGCTGATGGGGCATCTGACTCTTGATTTTGGCTCCGTCATGGTCTCCGTGTTCTGGGATCTAGCCTTGCATCGGGTCCCCTGCTCAACATGTAGTCTGCTTGTCTTCCTCTCCCTCTACTCCTACCCCTTCATGCCCCCAACTCACTCATGTGCTCATTCTCTAAATAAATCTTTAAAAAAATAAAAATAAAAAACCCGACTCCACCACCGGCTCTATGGGCTTAGGCAACTCACTTCCTCTCCTGGATCCTCAGTTTTCCTGTCTGCAAAATGGGCATGGTTCCTGTTCTGTTCTCTTCACAGGCATGTGGTATGGAATACGTGACAAACTGGTAGGGAAGTATTTAGTCAGCTTTGCACACTCAGCACATGAAGGCTCTTTTTATGATGACAATTTAGATTAGCAGCCCATTGTTTCCTATTATTATCTAATATCTTAGTAGGTTTGTCCTTTATGCAGACGAAGAGACTCCATTTTATTCTTTTTTTTTAATTTTAAAATTTTTTATGGAAAAGTCATACAAAATATAAAAATTAAATCACATGTAGTCACACATTTTATAAATAACATTCATGAAAAGGAGTAAGAATACGTAAACCTGAAAATATTCTGGAAAATTTCATGGCAGGTCGACACCACAGGGCACAAAAACTCCCTGGTATATATTTGTTAGGTTCCTCAGCTTATAGTGAGAACAGCGGCATTGTTTCATTTTTGTCTCTGTATTTACCCAATATATGTATTTATTAGCAAAATGCTCTCATAGCCAAGAAATTTCAACAATGGTTAAGTTTCTATCTAAAGCCAGTAACATTTATAAGTGTTGAAAAATGTCTGTCACATTGGTGCTACAGGGACCTTATTATCTTTCCAAGTTAATTAAAATATTATGTAACTCCATTAATTAGTCTCCTGAAAGCAGACAGCAAAATTCTTCTTTCATAAAATACGTATTTGTTTCCTACTAAAATGAAGCAAGGATATAAATCACACTTGGGCTCCAACATAACCCATCTGAGTTACGTAATGTTCCTGCTTCTCACGTTTTCATCCACAAAAGAAGTTTGGATGACACCCCGTATTTCCCAACTGGCTTTAGAATTCTGTTAATTCTATAATAAGGAAATAGCAAAATACTAGATGAGACTCCATTTTAGAATAGAGACTGTCAGGGTAACAGCTGACTCGTTGAACTTGACAGTGTGCAGATGCCATTTTGTAAGGCACCACGTTCTTTGTGACTTCCTTCTCCCTCCTTCCCTTTCCCACCCTTCTAAAGAGTCACCGTGTCATTTATCCCAAAGGAATGTGGTTGATCTTTCTGGATCCTGGTAAACAAAGAACCTAATGGTCCCAATCCTTTGTGAAAATGCACGTTCTTGGTCACTCAGGCTGGAGTTTCCTTGAACATTTATTCTTTTGTAGCAAAGAAAATTCCCAAGGCTGACTGCTAAATCTAGTGACCCAAATGCACTGGCTTTCCCGCTAGACTTGTTTTCTGATGCAGAATCCTGTCTTCACCTTTTCACCCATACTCATTTCCTAGCGAGATGATGCTCAAGGAGGGATGACTTCCTTCAGTGACACAGCATGTTTTTTGGGCAGCTCCTCCAAGCCCTAGTGCCATTAAACCCACCACTGAGAAGGGGTCACCACTGTCCATGTAACACATTCCCAGGTTTGCTTGCCAGAAAAAGACAGGCAGCAGGACTTCGGCTCTACTTTCTCTATGCACTTTCTGAATAATTAGTGGCCCAAGGCCATTAGAAATATCATTTGTCACACCATAAACTCTGAGAAGAAATCCGAAGGAAGCAAACTTGGAGTGCGGAACAATGAGCAGTGAGTCAGAGATGGGCCTGTCCTTAGGTCTTCCAGGATGTGAATTTATGAAACCAGCTCTTAGGGTTTCCTCCGCAAGTAGAGGAAATGTAGTGAGTGAGTTCAAAAGTTTTAAAGATACCCCCTCGTATTAAATTATTTCTTCTTCTCCTTCTTCTTTAGATGTGGAAGGGAGATGAAGAAAAAAGGAAACTCATTCATTCGTCCAGTAAATATTTATTGAACTACCAGACACTGTTTTAGATGCTTAGAATACAGCAGTGATTACATAAACAAAACACTGTCTCCTAGATTTGATATGCTAGTCAAAGAGAAAGACAATAAACAAAGAAACAAACAAATATAAAACGGAATGTCAGGTAACCATAAGTGACTGGGGTACAATTTCCAGACAGGGGGGCTGGGGAAGGGAGGAGGGGGCACTAGCTTCCTGTTTCCAGGAAGGGCTTTGTTTTCTTTTGGGAACCCCCACAGGAAAAACTCTTTGAGCCCCAAAGCAGACCCTTCATATGTGAAAGGACTTTAAATAATCCTCTCTCAAGACAAGAGCTTGGCAAAGAATGCCAAGTTGTCTTGCAACAAAATCTTATTTTTGAATGACAACAGCAAAATATTACCCCAGTCTGTCTCTTGGCAGTCCCTCAGGAACAAATGATATTTCCCAAGCATGTAAATGGCTCAGGTGAACTGAGACTCCAAGAATTAGACCTGACCCCAAGAACTAGAATTCCTCTCCCTAGCCAGGAATGAGGTCTGGTTAGCCTTGATTTTTCCTTTCTGGAGGAAGACTGGCTTACAGCAGAGTGGGTGCCAAGATGAGGACATTTGAAGACAACTAACCTTGGAGAAAATCTGTGGCCAAGGAGGAGAAGTGACCCCTGAAATTCTGGAGAGTGCTATTTGGCACTCGGGACAATAGTCTCTCTTCCTCTATGCTAATTAATTCTGAATGGTTCACATTAGAGAGAATCCATAATCCTTGTAATCCTCCATTACACCCAGGTTTATCCTGGTGAACCCTAATTGGTACAAATATCACTTTGTGTTTGCGTCAAGACTCCAAGCTTACACAGGATTCAGTCACTCTGCAGTCACGTACATTTTGCGACAATCTCTCCAAACAGCTGCCTCTGGGGCCCCCTGCTGACACAGTTTGGAGTCCTGAGCATTTACCAGGACTAAGGAAAGAGCTCTCCTGTGTGATTATGAGAGAGGCACAATGTAGGCTTGTTTCTGTTGATCCCTTGCCTTGCTGTAGCACAGAATCTGATCAACCTGGACGTTTCTTGCCCCTGCCAACCTCTGAGCCAGCCACCCACCCACCTTCCAAAAAGATGGTAGGATGTCCTCAGTATCAGTTTCAACCCAAGCAATCCTCTGCGTTGGGGATGGATGGCTCTTGGACTTCTGATGCCTTTGGTGCTCTGTGCCAGTCCATACTTTGTTGCTCAGCCAAGTCTCTGCTCTATTTGACTACACCCTGGAGGTGTTGAATCAGGCGCAAAGGTTCGTGGATTAAGGATCGCTGCAGTAGCAAATCTCTGTATGTCCATGACTTTGTCCCCCTGCCAACTAGGGACAGGGACACCATAATTCTAACCACCTTCTCTTTTGAAACGCAAATACCCCTGCAAAGAATAAAACCTGACAACTGAGGATTTCATGCAAGCAATTATGATCACGTCGTCAGCTCAGTACTGCGTCGGTCCGCTCAAGTAACAGAGAACCATAACAAAATGGCACAGGCTGGGGTGGCTTAAACAACAGATGTTTATTTTCTCGTCGTTCTGGAGCCTGGAAGTCAGATCAAGGCACTGGCATGGTGGGCTTCTGGTGAGAGCTCTGTCCCTGGCTTGTAACGGCTACCTTCCGACTGTGTCCTCACATGGGGGAGAGAGAGAAAGACCTTTGTTGTCTACTCTTATCAGAGTTCTAATAATCCCATTATGAGGCCCCCCTTTCATGACCACCTCTAAACTAAACGTACTTGCTACCTGAAGGCCCTGTGGCCAAAGACCATCACACTGAGGGCTGGGGCTCGGACATAAGAATTTTGAAGAGACTTAATTCAGTTTACAGCAAGTACCACGCCCCTCCCTCTCTGAGACACAGGAGAATTTTGGGGCGGCTTGATCTATCCCAGTACTGCCTACTTTAGACATTTCTTAAGTGAATAATAAAGTACTTACAGTTTAAACAACTGTAAGTAAGGTAACTTGTAATGTGAGGCTGAAAACCCTCCCAGAGAACCCATGTAAGACCGTTGCAACCGTTGTTCTCAGTGACACGGCTGCCCCAAAACAGCCGTGGCTGGGGAAGGGCATAAGCCCCCTCTGCCAGCGCCCCGAGTCAGCCAGCCAGGGGCGAGGGCGAGCGATCCCTACCCCAGCGCAGGGGGCCCTCTTGGGCAGCCAACAGCAGGGGACACTCAATGTTGGTTGCATAAACGCATGAAAGAACAAAAGAAACAAGGGACACGGAAGGAGGAATAAAAGGACTTGATGAATTTTCCCAGCTGCACCCAAGGATAAACCTCCCCTGCCTTCCCGACCTTGCACCCGAGCAGTTTATGAAAGCATTCCACAGCCATTGGCTCCTACTATGTCCTACGCGCTTGGAATGGAAGAATGACACAGGATTCGGGGTTCAGCTCACCTGCTACCTTGGGGGTCAGATACCTTCACAGCCTCCTACAATATAAGACAATCTGGTGAGCAAATTCACTCATTTATTCATTCCTGAAGCCAGTCTCAGGTGTAGAAGGGAGGGTAAGAACTCAGGCCTGAGCAGAAGGAGAGGTTCGCCTGCGACCTGGGGGCGCTGACCTCAGCTTCTCCTGCCCACCCCACCGCGAACTCAGGAGCTGAAGTTGTTCCCGGGAGTTATCTGCTTTGGGTGCAAAGGTCCAGGCTTTTATACTTCAGCCTCCATCAGTCATTGTTTTGGGCTGCCCGGGAAGACTGTGACTTCGGGAGATGCTGTTGTCTACCACCGAGGCAATCCTCGAGGGGGGCTGAGAGCTGAGAACTTTCTGCCCATAGCACTCCCAAACGCTGGGCAGCAAGCCTTGTCTATTTATTTATCTATGTATCTATTTATTTATTTATTTGAGGGGGTGGAGAGAAAGGACGGAGGGAGAGGGAAAGAGAAAATGTTAAGCAGGCTCAGCCCAGCACGGAGCCCAGCGCCTGAGATCATGATCTGAGCTGAAATCGAGAGTCTGACCCTTAACTGACTCAACCATCCAGGCGCCCCCATGAGTCTTTTCTTAAAAGGGAATCTGAGTGACGCATTTCTGTGTCCGTCAGTCATAGACTATGGGACCTGACTTCTCTGCTTTATTTCCTCCCATTGTTCATCTCACTTGAGTTGCCCTTACTGCTTCTTGAGCAGGTCAAACACATTCCCATCTCAAGGTCTTTCCTCTTACTGTTCCCCTGTTCAAATTGTTTAGATAGATAACTGTATGGTTCTTACTTTCTCTTCTTTCAGATTTCTGCCGAAATATCTCATCTGAGAGAACATCCATGACCACCTTAACCATAATAGTAGACCTCCCTCAGCATGAGAGAGAGAGCGAAATAGACACAGGTTTGTAGATAAATAGACGTGGTTGTGTTGCTTGTTGATGGTCTCCCCCACATTATTTTGTTATATCCTCAGGGCCTAACAATGTACAGTAACAGGAGCATAGGAGGCTCTCGACAAATGTTTGTTAGAGTCAGACACTGTGCTAGGTTCTAAGATAGAATGGTGAGCCAAAACAGGGATGAACTCTTCCTTCATGGAGCTTGACATTTGCTTGGGGAGGCAAAATAAAATAACAATCATGCAAATAAAAATTAAGTTGCAGTCAGAAGATAGGCCTTGGAGAGAAACGTGGTGCTAGAAGGACACGTAACAGGGATTTGACCCTGTCAGGAAGGGTGTGGAAAGCTTTTGTGAGGAAGTGATGTATGACCTGAAGTCTAAAGGATTAATAATAGGTTTCGACTAGGTGAGGAAAGGTGTCAGATTCAAATTTATCTTCGGAAAAGATCACTCTGGGCTCATTGAGGAGACTGGATGAGAAGGGGCAATGGGCATTTGTAAGATTGTTAGTGTGCTGCTGAAATCCTTCAGGTGAGGGTGATAGTTGTCTGAATTTAGGGTGGCCCAGGTGGTTGGGAGAAGTATCTGGGTTTGAGGATTCTGTGTGAAGTACACAACAGATGAGGCTTATGGATTGTATACAGGAAGGGAGGGAAAAAGGAGGTGCCAAAAAGGACTTCTGGGCTTCTAGAGATCTGGATGGTTGGTTGGGAGAGAAAATTGGAAGAAGAACAGGTTTATTTTGTGTTTGTATGCATATATGGGAGAAGAAAGTGAGAGAGAAGATTCTCACTTTTGACATTTTGGTTTTGAGGTGTTAACTGAGATCCCTAGAATGAGATGTCAAGTAGACCATTGGTGATAAGAGTGAAGAGCTCAGAAGTGTAGCCTGGCTGGAGATATAAAATTTGTGAGTTGTCTGCACAGGAGGTATTTTATTTTTCATTTATTAATTTTTTAAAAAGATTTTATTTATTTATTTGGCAGACAGATCACAAGCAGGCAGAGAGGCAGGAAGAGAAGCAGGCTCCCTACTGAGCAGAGAGGCCGAGGGGCTTGATCCCAGGACCCTGAGATCATGACCCAAGCCCAAGGCAGAGGATTTAACCCACTGAGCCACCCAGGCGCCCCACAGGAGGTATTTTAAAATGTGGAAGTGAATGAGGTTGCCCAGACAGAGGACATTTCAGGATAAGAGAGAGGTCCTGGGATGGCGTTAAGGAACATCAACATTTAGAGAAGATCGGGCTTGCAAAAGAGACTATCAGGACTGCTAAAGATGTTGGAGGATAATGAGGATAATGTGGTGTCACTTTAAAAGAGTGTTTCTGTTATCAGCTTATATAAGATACACCAATATCTTGGGGTGCCTGGGTGGCTCAGTTGGTTGACTGGTGAACTCTTGATTTTGGCTGAGGTCATGATCTCAGGCTCCTGGGAATGAGCCCCAAGTTGGTGTCCATACTCAGCAGGGAGTCGGCTTCTCTCCCTCTCCCTCTGCCCCTCTACCCCTTGTGCAGGCTCACTCTCTCTCTCTCAAATAAATAAAATCAATCTAAAAGAAAATTACACTGATGTCTTATGTTCATGTTGTTTTCCGAAAGTCCTCATTTATTTTAAAGATGATAATATAATCTAGGGCAAAGGTAACTAAAGATTAACAAGGCTCTGTTACAATGGAAGTGTTTCTAGAAGAGAGGAATTCTCAGCAGGCTCAAAACTCCTGAAAGACTTGGGAACTGAAAAATACCAGCACAGAGGTCAGTGGTGATGTTAGTGATTTATTGCTTTTCCTGCGGGAGAAATGAGTAAAAGGGTCAGTGGGAAGCCATTAAATGGAAACATTGCGGGCGAGGGAGGCGGGGAGGGAGCCTAAGAACTATTTTGGGATGGAAGTGGTAGAATTGAGAGGTTAGTTGTTAGTGTAAGGATTCCAAGAAGGTAGGAAGGAAAGTGAGTACCAGTAAAGGGCTCCTTTTAAATGTAGACCAATCCTGCATGGTAACAGGAGGGAGGAGAGTGGTTAGGGAGCAGACATAAGTAGATTTGTAGGCTTGCTACGGGGGAGACAAAGGCTTGCCTTCCATTTTCTCTGTAATGAAAGACCAGAGTTTAAGGGCTTCTCCGGGTGTTATTAGTAAGGGCGCCTTGTTAACTAAGTGTTTTGTGCGTGGGTGGATGCCTCAGCTGTTCAGCTGTTTCGCAGGTAGCTAAATATACATCCCTGTTCACAGCGGTGGCAACGGAAACAACAGGAGCTTAGTAAATGCTAGATTCATTTCACTTGTACTGATGATGATAAAGCCAATAAATGCCCTGGTGGCAAGAGAAAGTATTCGCTCCAATCAGGCCCCTCTTAAAAGGCGCCTGGCAAGTGTGAGGAGCGAGAATCAAGCGGGCCGACCACAGACAGCTCGAGGGAAGGAAATCCACCAGCACGTCCCTTTGGGTCTGGGACCGTAAGGGTTAAGACCATCGAGACCTGGCCATCCCTGCTTCCTAGAGAGACGGCGGCTTAGCCCGCAGGGGGGCTAGGGTGACTTCCTGTTTCTGTCTTCCGGGCTGGGGAGTTTAGTACCCTGGGTTGGTGGGGTCAGGAGGAGCTGGGGGTTCCTTGCTCCGGGACAGCTGGGCCTGCTGGGGTGCTGGGCGCCTCGTGTGTGGCCCCCGGAACTGTGAGTTCCTTCGGGGGGGGAAGGGAGCCAAGGGCTGCGGGCTGGAGGAGTGGCCACTGCACCATCCAGGCTGCAGTGTGTGCCAGGAGGGGGATCCCGCGGCTGCGAGGGGCCGGGGCCCGGGGTCTCCCGCCGCCCCGGCCATCGCCCTGCCCTGGCCTCCCTCGCCTCCCTGGCCTGGCGGGTCCCTTAAAGGAGCTTGTCGACGGTCTAGCCTCCTTGGAACTTCACCCCGCAGTGCACCCAGCCTCTGCCCCCTGCCAGCGGTTCTCAAAGCTGAGCTTCAGGCAGTGCATTTTCTTCGGAAGACTTTTTAATTCAAAGCGCAGCCCCATCCTAAGCACCTCTGCTCTAGGACAGTGAAAACAGCTCATCTCTGTGGAATGACATCTAAGGGACAGCCTTGTAATACCATTTATGGCCTGAGTTTGCTACCCATTTGCTGAGCCAGTGATCCTCAGGGGTCCCTGCTTCCAAAGTTAATAGTTTCTTAGCCAGGAAAGTGCTGCACGGGTCTCTGTTACGTGGACTTTTAGTTCGTTTGTAAAGACTTTGATGGAAATCGATAACTCGGACAGCAAAACATATTAATCCATAGGAACAATTTTCTTTTCTTTTTCCCCCCTTTTAGAGGTGTGAACCGCCCCCCCCCCCCAAAACGCTAGGGCTATTTGTCATTTAGACTAACGTCACCTTTTCCTGTAACAAATCCCTAGTTGCTGAGAGTGCTTAGGGAATGCCAGCTCCGTTTGATATCACGTCTACAGATGTAGCTCTTTTTTTTTCTTTTTTTAAATCCAGTTAATGTTTTCGAAAATAAAGGTGCTCTTTGAGATTCATTTGCAGTTTGGGGTTATGCCCAGCTCTGCCGCCTCTGGTTTACTGTAATAGGTAAGAGTGTGAAAGTCAGTATCCAAACAGGCTTGGGACTGAATTCTGCTCTACCGCTTTCTGGTTGTGTGACCTTGGGAAAGTTTATTAATGTCGTTTTTGTTCATCTATAATAACATGCTGGTAATGTTATGAAATTTAAATGAGAGTAAAGTATTTAGCTTACTTCCTGTACTTAAAGTATTTAGCTTTAAGTACTTACTTAAAGTATTTAGCTTACTTCCTGGCACATAGTAGGCAGTGATAAAGTCAAAATTACACCTTTTTTATACTCCCCCAAACAATTTTTTGTTTTATTCTGTTTTCCGTGTGTGCCTTTGTACATCCTTATTTTAGGCTCTTGTTTTCCCCAAATAATGCTGTTCTGTATATCCTGAAATGGATTGCAAGCCCATATATACCTGCCTTCCAGTGATAGATCAGTACCTTAAAGTAGGTCAAGAATCCTAGTTGACTCCAAAAGATAAAGTTTAGGCTAAAAGCAATATTGTGATTATGATAGATTGAGAAAGACAGAAGCAAGGAAGAGTTCTCTCATTACCTTCCTTTTTATCTTTAGGGGTTATAGGCTGTAATTATTCTGGCCCTGTTTTGTCCTATTTTTTCTTTTTCTTTTTCTCTTTTTTTTTCTCATATAAATTCTAACTTCATTTTGAAATTGAACTTCAAATGTTTCATCTTTCTGTCAAGGGCCAGCTTTTCTTTCTGAACAAGCTTCTTAGACCTGCATATCCATTTTTTTGAGGTCCTGCTATCGTTACTGTTTCCGAAAAAACCCTTCATGTTTTCAATTAAAACTGTATCTAAACTCTGAGTGGACAATGAGGATTAGTATTCCTTCTGTTTTTGAAGCTTGATCCTCAGACTTTAGTGTAAAGATTTAATTTTTTATTGGCATTTCGTTAGAAAAAGTAAATTGGGTTAACCTTAATTCGAAACACTTGCATCTGAGATAAGATTTTTTTTTTCCCCAAAAAAGACTTCAAAAGACTGTGTTTCCTTTTTTCAGCCAGGGCACTCTGTGCCTACTGTGGTTATGTTGCAATGGTTGGGAAGGAAAGAAAAAGAATACATTTTAGCTGATGCCTGCAAGCATAACCTGTTTCCTTCCACAGGATTTCTGATCCCTACCCTGGTGTGACCACTGATGGAGCAAGAGCAAAAACTGTTGGTCTCAGACTCTAGTGGCTTCAAGGAGAGGGAGAATTTGAAAAGCCCTTTTACAGGTGAGAGATCAAGAAGTTGATCTGAATCCACTGGAAAGTCAATGTAAGATGTGCCATGGAGCGCTCTAGACTGTGTGGAAAGAACAGAGAATTTGAATCGGACAAACTTTGATTCCTGCTCAGTTGCTTACAAACCATGTTAACTTTTACAACCTCAGTTTTTTCATCTTTAAGAAAAATGAGTATCTGTCTCATATTTTTTAGGATTAACAAGATACTACATGCCAAGCTATTGTTCTTAATAAATAATGGGTATCATTGTTATTTCTGTGTTTTCTCAGATTTTAACTAAAGTATCATCAAGTTTTCCCTTTAGAATGTGTCTTATTCAGTTTCTCCCCTACTCAGATCCCCTTTTTTCTTTTAGGTCTTCTAGAATAAAGTTTAATGAAGTTTTTAGATCAGTAAGCAACCCCCTTGGTAATTGCTGACAGCTGTTCAAATACTTCATTAGTGTTGTTACCAAGCGCAAAAAATTCACTTCCTTCTCATGAACACTTAGAGTATAAAAAAATAAAACCAGTTTTAAACTTTTTTTTTAATATAAAAGAATTTATGAGGTTTTACTCTGTTATTCCCTCCCTTCCACTGCAATTCAGAATTTCTTTCCCCCGGCAGAGATTAGGGAATGTATTTAGAACATTTGTTTATTCTTACAGGACATGAAAGTAATTTGGAAACTGCTCAACACAATAACTCCAAGGCAGAGAAAGAGAGAGCCTCAAAGTGGTCTAAACGAGATGGCCTGCAAAATTGTAAGCATGAGGATACGAAAGAAATTCCATTGACATGGTCCCAAGGAGATGAGATCTGGTGTAATGATTCCTGTGAGAATGGTGGCAAGTCAGAGAATCAGGGAAATTCTACAGGAAAAGATGAAAAACCCAATCACTGGAGTTGGGACCCAGGGGAACAGTGCAGTGGCTCTGTCCGGCAGAATTCAACCTTCGGAGACAAACCCTACAAATGTTCTGAATGTTGGAAAAGCTTCAGTAACAGTTCTCATTTGCGTATTCACCAGAGAACCCACTCAGGAGAAAAACCTTATAAATGCTCTGAGTGTGGGAAATGCTTCAGTAACAGCTCTCACCTGATTCAACATCTGAGAACGCACACGGGAGAGAAGCCCTACCAGTGTGGCGAATGTGGGAAAAGCTTCAGCAATACCTCCCATCTCATTATCCATGAGAGGACTCACACAGGAGAGAAACCCTATAAGTGTCCTGAGTGTGGGAAGAGCTTTAGTAGCAGCTCCCACCTGATTCAGCACCACAGATCACATACCGGTGAAAAACCATATGAATGTCCTGTTTGTGGGAAATGCTTCAGCCACAGTTATGTCCTAATAGAGCACCAGAGGATTCACACTGGAGAAAAACCTTATAAGTGCCCGGACTGTGGAAAGAGTTTTAGTCAGAGTTCCAGCCTGATTCGCCACCAGCGGACACACACAGGTGAGAAGCCCTACAAATGTCTTGAGTGTGGAAAAAACTTTGGTTGTAATTCGACCCTAATAAAGCATCAGCGAATTCATACGGGAGAAAAACCCTATCAGTGTACAGAATGCGGGAAGAGTTTCAGTCGAAGTTCAAACCTAATTACACACCGGAAAACCCACACAGGCGAAAAGCCCTCTGAAAGTTCCGGATATGAGGAAAGCTTGAGTCAGAACTGCAGGGTGGTAGAGGAATGCAGACTCCAGCCAGGGGAGAAACCGTACAAATGTTGTGAATGCGGAAAGCGTTTTGGTCTCAGCTCTCATCTCATTAGACATCAGAGAACGCATACGGGAGAAAAACCTTACCGGTGTTCAGAGTGTTGGAAAACTTTCAGTCAGAGTTCCACCCTGGTGATTCACCAAAGGACGCACACAGGAGAGAGACCTTATAAGTGTCCTGACTGCGGCGAGTGCTTCAGTCAGAGCTTTAATCTTATCAGGCACCGGCGGACTCATGTGGGAGAAAAACCTTACAAATGCACTGACTGTGAGAAATGCTTCAGCAGAAGTGCCTATCTCAATCAGCACCGGAAGATTCACATAGAAAAGTCGTTCGAGTCTCCTGAAGTTGAAGAGTTTCCTCATGGGTGGACTTGGAAAAACTGTCCGGGAGAAATGGCCCTCCTCTCTTCCTTTTCGTTCCCAAGTCCATCTTCCTCTTGAGTTTCAAAGCCTGTTTATTTTTTAATTTTTTTTTTCTTTTTCTTACTGGGCCATTACCATGATGAGGTGGCTACAAAGCTTTCTTTGGTGGGTCTACCACTATGTCTGGAAAAAGTCAACCTTCCAGGTCAGATGACAGGAAGGTCCTGATCCCCAGCTCATTACCTCTGCCCAGTGAGATGCTGCCAACGATGGAGAAGAAATGTTTTTTTTGATTAAGGTAAGATTGGAGTAGCTTCAGAGGCAAACAGAAAGAGAAATGCTGGGAATAAGAACACCTGAGAGCTCGAAGCTGAGTTAGCCATTGAATGTGCCTATTTCCTCTTTCCTGACTGGGTGGCAATAAGTCCTTCCTGGCCTCACGGATTTATCCAGAGAAAGATTCTTTTTGAACAAATAATGTGATTTCCTGGCTGTTTTGTGGCTGTTAAGAAAGAAAAAGCTCAGTTTTTAAAATGCATTTTTATTTGCTGAAAATAAACTTTCGTAGTATTTAGGACTATTTTGTCTAATACAGTAGCCACATGTGGCTATTTAAATAAATTTGTATTGAGATGAAATGAAACTTAAAGTCTGGTTCCTTAGTTGCTTTAACCACTTGCCAAGCACTGAGAAGCTACACGTGACTGGTGGCTGCTGTATGGGATATCATATAAAGTTCTTTCAAGATTATTATTCTTGACAGACTCATAAAGATTTCCTATAAGACTATAGGAAGTGTACTGTGAGGTGTCTGCTGTCCAAGAAGAATTGTAACATAGAGTAGAAATGGAATAGAGGCACTCAGTCTAGAGATTGGCCATTCTAATGCTTGTATGTCTTAAGTTCAGCCATCTTGGTAATCTGGTGTTGTGATCCCATTGTCTTGGCCAAAGCCAGATTAAGAGGTAGAATTCTTGAATTCTGTTTAAAAAATTCTGACCAGTAGTCTTTCCCCCTCAGTTTTCTTATTACACAGCTCCTAGACAGATCAGATCCTGGGTTCTTTTTCTTTTTCTAATAATTAACCCCCTGAGTCTGAGCCAGTGTGCAGGGACAGTTGGCCATTGGGGATGGAGACTGCTTAGTTCCAGTCTTGACAGTTTTCTTTTGCCTCCTGACTGACTTAAAAGGTCTGTGGATCCTCCCTGTTTGTCCAATGGGAAGGGTGCTTTGTAAAGTATTAAGTTATTTTGTATACGCCTAGCCCCGATTTTTTCCTGCCATGGCAGGGAGTAGGTGTGTAGGAAGGTCAAGACTCCTGAGTTGTTCGGGATTTCTGGTCTCATTTTTGGATTCAAAATACATTTTCAGAAGACCATGTAGACATACAAATTAGGAATGTAGAGCCAGAAAGGGCCAATTCGAGCTGCTGCAAAGGGCTGTAGCTGGCAGGTAACCAAATTGCATGGGGAATATTTCTTCCTTCATGTACTATGCCTGATACTGGTTAGGCAGTAAGCTGTTTCATATTGTTATAAGATTAAAAAATAAACCAAAAGTTAACAAAAGACTTACGAAGTATTTGGGGTGATTTTCTGCTCTCAAGAAAGGGGAGAACATAATAGGGTGTCATTGGCTTTTATGTGACCATCTTTTCGCCTTCGTATGTTCGGTAGGATCGTTCAAATGGTCTTCGGCTGTAATATCTGGGGACAAGTGTTTATAGTATTTTTTACCACAGACAACTAAGAGTTTGATTAATGTTTGATAATTAAATTTGGGCATTTGCTATCGAGGCCGAAATTCAGTTGCAGTGCGGGGGCTGTTGGGGTTGTGCCACGTCATCAGTTATGTTATGTGTGGCAGGAACCACTCTGGACCTGTCCCCTCATGTGTAAAGCAGAGATCATGGCTGCCTCACGGGGTTTCTGTCAGGATTAAATAAATGTTTGCAAGGCAGCTAGCACAGTACTTAAAATATAACAAGGTCTAAATACATGGTAATCAGTTATTATTGGTGGAAATAAATTGGAAACTGTCCTCCCCACATTTGCAGAAGCAGCAGCACAACCCCAGCTTATATCCTACGTGTGAATTCTTTATGACCAACTTCAGGAACCCTGAGGAATACGGTTTTGTAAAAGCACAAGACTATATAAAGTGTTTCAAGTTTGCAGACTTTTGAAAACCCTTTTATTTGATTTGGCTTACCGAATTTTTTTGTTGTTGAAACAAAGGATTCAGTTTAAGTCAGGCAAGAACGAAATCATAAGTTCAATTTCAGCTTAGTCCCCATCTGAGGAGATTAACAACAGGTACAGTTTCTGGCCTAATAGCATCACCTACTCTGTTTTATGACTGCCCATGATTGCATAAAACCGGTTTCACAAACCTTGATGTCTATAGAATCATAGATGATCCCATTTTAGATGGGTTAGGATGGGCTCCACGAGTAAAACAATTTAGCAAGAATCACTGTCTCTTTAGATCGAAAACTAGGAAAACAGAAGAGAGATGTGTCACTTATGAGAACATAATAGTAAATCTAATCATATTTGATGCTTTTGCCTCAATTTCATTAATCAGCAAACAGGTTTTTTTAGCTTCCCGAGAAGTGAACATTCTGTATTCTTTATTTTTCTTGCCAGCACAAAGAATATATAAAGCATTCTTTCTTTTTTTGTACTTGCCACACAAAATATGATTGATGGTACACCACCCCAACCAACAGTGCCTGCCTTGCAACTGAGTTTTGGCCTTTATTTATTTGAGAGAGAGAGAGAGAGAAAGGGAGAGGGAGTACGAGCTGGGGGAGGGGTAGAGGGAGAAGCAGACTTCCGCTGAGTGGGGAGCTTGTTGTGGGGCTCGATCCCAGGCCCCTGGCATCATGACCTGAGCCAAAGGCAGCTGCTTAACCAACTGAGCCACCAAGGCGCCCTAATAAAGCATTCTTATTTAACTGATTTGTTCCATATATATGGACATGGATTTCCTCATTCCATTGTAGGGAAAAAAATACAAGCCCCTTCTTTGAGTAGGAGATTGTATTTTTTTCCCTACAATGGAATGAGGAAATCCATGTCAATGCATATACCCACAAATGTAGTGGGGAATTTACTCCCTAGCTGCTGTACAGTCTACCAGAAGGCATGCAAACAGTGAGTCTCTCATCATAGTACCCGAGGTGAGGGTTTGCTCCCATCATTCCAGGTCATCCAAGGTGGAGCTACCAAATGAGCCTTCTCCTTAGTGCTGTACAAATTTCCTCACTGATGGTGGGAAGTAGTGGAATATGGGTTGTGACTGTTGCCTCTCATCCGTTAGTCCGATGTGTTAATCTTGGCCAGTCTCACTTTCTGAAATCAGGGTAGTGACAAAACTGTGATTGCTTCTTGATTTTGTATTTGAGTTTACGTAATTCCTTTCAAGCAGTATGGTCATTCATTCAACAGAATTTTACCTGATGCCTAATATGTGTTTAGCAGATGTTCAAATGACCTTGGGAGGGGCAAATATAAGGATAGACTAGTAGGAAAATGTGCAGCTTTTCAGATGACTACCTTCTTGACAGCTCTTGAACTATGTAACTTATGTTGAACGCTCCATCTTTAAATCTTCATCTTCAGATAATTTGATAATCCCAAGGAGCTAGAAATAGCTATATATTAAAATGGGTTAGGTTTGTTCTGTGAAAACACAAACTTGGTGAAGTGTGACACAGTGCTTCGCACATAGTGGCAATCAACCGTGACTGAGCTTGTGTGTTTATGCTCATGCTCAAGAGTGTGCTTTTCCAGGATATGCCTTCCCATTAGACTGTCAACTCCTTGAGTGCAGAGAACGGATTTCATTTTTGTAATTCTGATCCCTCACACAAAGCCTGGTATGTGATGTGTTTATTGGTTTTGGATGAAGGGCATTTGCAATGGTGAAGTTTACTGGAATAAGCTGTCCAGTCTCGGGATCCCCCTGGGTCCCTCTAACACCATTATCACCCAGTCCATAGAGGCTGGGCTAGCTTGGAAGTGAAAGTGACTTCCCTAAGAGGCTGGGTCTATCCTCACACTGACCCTAGAGGACCCTTCAATGTCCCAATTGTTCAGAATCCTCTAGAAGTAAGACCCTGGACTTTTGATTCAGAATGTCCAGGATAGGTTAAAAATCTGTTTCATGTTTCCATTACTTTGTACTCTGTACCTACCTTGTAAGATTTGGTTAGCCGTAAATGAGGTAAGGTGTCTGGCACGTTATAGGTATTAAAGAAACAGTAATTTCCTTCCCTATCTGCCCTCATCTGTGCATAATTTTGCCAAGGATAGATTCTATGCACAGAAATGTTTAATCATTTCTTGGATTTATTATTTCTAGGTTTCTAAAATAAAGATATTAATAATATTTAGCTCATAGGCTTGTTGTGAGGATCAGTGAGATAATCATGTAATGGGCTTAGCATTGCTAGGATCTAGTAATCACTCAGTGTTAGCTGATAGACCATTATAAAATGCCTCTTGACAACCATGGGTCTTTGGATCATCTCTGAAGTTAGCCCCAGAGACGTGGGCATCCCCTGGGGCCACTAGAATGGTGGAATCCTGTTGTTACTATTTCCCCCATGAACATGAAGGGGCATGACTAGGAGGAGGTAGCAAGCTGAGTGTGTAGGCTAGTAATGTAGCATATCATTATTATTTTGTGGCAGATGTTTAGGCAACGACTGCCTTTTCTGTTTCAAAAGGACCTTTCCTTTAATTCCCCGTCTCTTTTATTTCACTTTTGTTCTCTTTTACTTCTCTTTGGCCCTAACCTTTTCTGCCTTGTCCATCCATATTCAAACCCAAACTTGGGCTTTTTCTACCCTTTATTCTGTTCCCTTTTCTTCCCTCTCCCTTCTTCCCTCCCGTGAAGCAGGAATGAAGTCAAGGCTAAGGATGGTCCAGACTCTTGGTTATAAAGGTTCAGATGGAAACCTGATGCTTGGGAGTCCTGACTTCAAGGGCATGGAGCCACTTACAAGCAGAGGTAGCTTGAGAGGGCTAAGACAGTGAGATTTCTGATCTAACATTGCATGACTGGTAAAATCAGTGTATGTTCTAGGACTTGACACAGTGAGGGATGAAGTGGACCCTTTGGTTGAAAAAGGATCATGATTAATTTTGAGCCATGTTACATCATATGGATTAACAGATTAAAGAAAATTCTAGTTGATTAGACTGACCAACACAGGTGAAAGATTTTTCCCCTTAACATAATAGCTTACTTTTGAAACATTAAAGTAATACTTATTGCTAATTGTAAAATATACAGAAAAGTATAAAGTAGGAAATATGTAAAAGTATGAAGACCAAAATAAAAATGGCCCATGATCATTTTTCCAGAGATGACTCACCACGAAAGTTCTGGAATCTTTCCCAATAGCCCTTTTTCTAAGTGTGTATCTGAATAAGTATTTTTAAAAATTGCATCATGTGGTGTGTTTGTGTATGTCTTTATAGAGTATTGTGTCTTGATTTTTTCTCTAATCTTTTGTGATTGCCAGTTTCCTTGTTTTAAATGATTATGAGGTTTTTAATATACCAAATGATGTACCATAACAACTCAGTTGTTCTGATGGTAGATGTTGATATTGTTTCTAGTTGTTTGCTATTAAAAAGAATGTTATTGTCAACAAGGCTTTTTTGGTGGTTTTTGTTCTGTTTTGATATTGTGGTTGTGAACGATCAATTATTTTGTTTTTTGTTGGTACACGACTTTTAGTGTACATCTCTAATTATTTCCTTAGAATGAATTCTTAGCAGTGAGATTATTGAGTCAGAGGACATTAAAGTTGTTAAAGGCCTGTTACTTAATCTCTTTCCAGAACTGTTTATCAGTTTAAATGACCCCAGTGAAATAATTTTAAGTTACCCCAGTGAAAACATTTTTTGGAGGGGTTGGGGGAGGTAAACATGTAATTCGGAGTCAGTATATCTAAATCATGGAAGCCTCTTTTAAGGCATTCCCCCCACCCCCCTGCCTTTTATTTAACCTCTCTTTCCCTTTCTTGAGTTAGGATCAGTGGACAGTCACTTGGGTTGAGTCGTTTTAAGAACTACTTGGACTTTTCCTTGTGAGGCTCCAAGAACAATTCCAGTAGATGGCGCTAGAAGTTGCTAAGATCTAGGGAAGCGATCGTGAGGCCCAAAGCCTGGAAGAAGTACTAAGAGGAAAAATGATTGGGAAAAGGGCTGGCTACTTAGTTCAATACCTCCGGTCACCTGATTCAGAGAGCGAAGTGCACCCCAAATTTAGGAGACGAAGGTAAATTCAGCTTTGGCAAATGGATGAGTATCTTTTTGTTTGTAAAATTGATGTTGAGGAAAAAGCGCATTGGAAGCTTCTGAGGATACCAAGTGACACTGCTCAGAAGACTAGAATTCTCATCTTTCCTGTCCTACTGCCATCAACAATTCAGGGAAGAACTTGCATTGTCAGCTGCAGGGATCGAGGAACAGCCACACTGTGGGAGGGGGGGAAAGAGATGTAAGGTGTGGTCATTGCCATTACCAGAGGTTACTAATTCTTCCAACCTCAGCTTAAACATAACTTCCTCTGGGAGGCCTTCCTTGACCCCTAGGTTCATTTAGATCTTCTCACCCTCCAGTGCAACATGTACTTGCTTTCTTTTTTTTTTTTTTTTTTTTTGGGGACACATATCACATCCTTAATTACCTGTATGCTGCTGTCTTCATGAAACTGAACCCCCACGTGACAGGTACTATGTCTGCTTTGTTCAGTGCTTTACTCCCAACACCAAGCACAGAGCCTGACACAAAGTAGGCACTTGACATACACTGATTACACTGAATTGCACTGATGTCTGTACTCTATGGCTTTATGAGAGTATTCAAGAGGAAAAAGAAAATGAAAACACAGTTCCAAATTCCAACTAGAATTTGCAAAAGATTACATAAGCTCTGAGGAGATGCAGAATAATTAAATGACTGGCATTAAAAAGTTTATGCAGGGCACCTGGGTGGCTCAGTGGGTTAAAGCCTCTGCCTTCAGCTCAGGTCATGATCCCAGGGTCCTGGGATCGAGCCCCGCATCGGGCTCTCTGCTCAGCAGGGAGCCTGCTTCCTCCTCTCTCTGCCAGCCTCTCTGCCTACTTGTGATCTCTGTCTGTCTGTCAAATAAACAAACAAACAAGTTTATGGACTGGAGGAATGGTGAGCAAGTAACTCTTGAGGGTTGTTTTTTTTTTAAAAACATTTTATTTATTTATTTATTTATTGACAGAGAGAGAGACAGGGAGAGCAGGAACACAAGCAGGGGGAGTGGGAGAGGGAGAAGCAGTCTTCCCACCAAGCAGGGAGCCGGACATGGGGTTGGATCCCAGGACTCTGGCATCATAATCTGAGCCACCCAGGTGCCCCTGAGGGTTTTGATACAATGTGTTACAAACAAAAACATTAATGAAAAAGGAATTGCTCAGTTTGTACCAAAAAAGTATAAAATGAAGAAAGGAAAGTTGACAATTATAAATCAGTGACTACCATGGCCAAGAGGTAGAATTACAAAAAGAGATGGTGGTTAATCTGTATATGAAAGAAGGGATAACTGAAGAAAGGAGGGCAAAGTTTTTCCTTGAATTGAGAATGGTACAAGTCCAGTCCTGACATGCCAAATCAGGCCAACAGGGCGAGTAGAGGCCTCACCAGAAGATCAAATGTGCTATTTGTTTGTTTTAAGGTAACCAGATCTTTGTATGGGGAGGAAAAAAATGCATTCTAGTCAAACAATCCTTGATTCCTGAACCAGATTTTCTTTCCTCCCTCCCTCCCTCCCTCTCTCTTTCCTCACTCTCTCCCTCCCTCCCTTTCTTTCCCTTAATTGATTGATTGATTGACTAAGTATTAGCTCTTGTCATGATTACAAAGTAATCACCCCGCATATCCTCTCCTTCCTTCTTCTGACTCAAGCCGGCCCAACTCGTTCTTCCAGAAGTTCGGCCTGAATGTGTCACGTTCTCCACGCGCCGGTCTCCACTGCCCTCTTCACACACTCGGTTGGGGACAGAAAGGCTGTGTCCGTTTCATCTGTAGGATCCCCCGGCCTCGTAGTAAGCGCTCGAAAACGTTCACGGGATGACTGGCCCCGGCCCGACAGTAGGCGGCGTTACTCCGGGCCGCGGTTTCCTCGGAACGAGCTCCACCTCTTCCCCCGCAGGGCCCCAGCGGCCGGGGCTGCGGCGGGCAATCGGACCGCGGGACGCAGGGAACGACCTCCTCCGCCCCCTCCATCCCTCGCAGCCAGCGAGCGCCTTCCCATCCGCCCACCCAGCGGCAGGACCACACCCCACGCCCCCACCCTACACCACGCAACATCGCCCTAGCGCCTCACCGGGCGACGCCGCGCGGGCCGCGCTGCTCGCGATTGGCCAAACGCGGCATAGCGCCATCTCGGCCTACCGCGCGGTGCGCGCCCTGATTGGCCAGCGGCGGCGGTGGGCGGGGCTGGCGCCGGGGCGTGCAGGGTGGGGCGGGATCGCGCCCTGGCGCCCCGCCTCCTGGTCCTCGCCTGGGCGGAGCCCCTGGACGGTCCCAGCGCGCTGGGGCGAGCGGCTAGCAAAGGGCGCGTGGCGGTTACTCTGGTTACTGCGGAAGCACCGGGTCGGGGAGGGCAGCGGCAGCCCGCGAAGGATGCTGGCGAGGGGACCGTCAGGAGCCGTCGTCCTCTGAGGAAGCTCCGTGGAGACCGCCGTTCACGCGCGGGGAAACGGAGGCGCGGACTGGAAGGTTCGAGGGCTGGTGACTCGGAGCTTCTGCGGAGCGGCCGCGCTTGTGTGCGCGGGGGCCGCAGTCTCGAGTCCGAGGCGGTCCGCGGTGGGAAGAGGCAGGCCGGGCGCGGGGCGGCATCTTTCCGCTCTCCCCTTCCCCGCCAGGCCGCGCCCAGACGTTTCTTTGATCTCCCCATCCGCTTCTGAAAGGGCACCTGCTGCAGGTGGGCGAGGACGGTTCTCCGGCACGGCGAGCCCACAGAGGCCTTGGAGACGCCACCAGCAGCAACCCTGGAGAAGTCCGTCCAGAAGAAATACATGGATTGCTGGGAAGAGGAGAGCCTGGCCGGGAGCTGTTGGAGCAGGCGATTTTTTTAATACTGCTTTCTAAGTCTGGACAACTTTCCCTTCTTTCCGTACTTTTATACCAACTTGATATGATTTTGTAGATTCCTCTGATTTGAATTGTAATCCTGTGACGGTGTTTGCTAGAGTTTGGCCAGTTCCTCGTGCTCCCTTTGGTGACACATTTTGGGGAAATCCTCGAGTCACCAAAACCCTACAGAGAAAAAGAGGATCTTAGCTTTGACCCGGGAGCACCGGAGGAGCCTTTGAACCATGTGGACCTTCTTGGGCATTGCCACTTTCACATATTTTTACAAGAAATGCGGAGACTTCGTCTCTTTTGCCAACAAGGAGCTGTTGCTCTGCGTGCTCGTGTTCCTGTCCCTGGGCCTGGTGCTCTCCTACCGCTATCGCTACCGGAGCGGAGCCCTCCTGGGGCGCCAGCAGAGCGGTTCCCAGTTCGCGCTCTTCTCAGATATTCTGTCGGCCTTGCCTCTCATTGGCTTCTTCTGGGCCAAGTCGCCCCCGGGATCAGAAAATAAAGAGCAACTTGGGTCTAGGAGGGTAGGTGGAATTTTAAGTAGGCAAATGAGTGAGAGTGTTCTTTTTAAAATTAGGGTTGGGATCACTCAAATGTAAATTTTCGTCTACTCTAAGGCCAGAAGGCAGCAATATAGATAATCTGGTTATGATAAATTCTCCTTTAATTGTGCTTTTTGTTGTTTTGTTTCGTTTTGTTTTTAAGCTCTTGACTGTTCCTTGGCTACATTTTTGCCACTGTTAGGAGTGATTGAAAAGATTTGTTTCATTTAGTGCTGGTTGAGCCAGTGCTACTTGAAATTGATTTGATTATGAAAGGGGAAATGAAATGTTAGAATTTCATTTTGAAGGAGGACAGAATCGCTTTTTGCTATTGGGAAAAAGTGTTTTACTGAAATCCTTGTATGTGTACCTGAGGAGAATGTGAGCGGCTGCGGTTTGAGTCCTGTGCTTATAAATGACAGCTGGAGGGGGGCGGGGAGAGGAACAGAAGGAACAATTCAGAAGGCTGGTGGAGTAAAAATTAGTTCAGCGTTTTAAAAAGTCTTGGGCAAAATCCCCTCCTCTTTCGTTGTCAGTGGGGCCTTGAGTAAGTTAGTAACTTAATGTCCCAGGTCGTGAGGGTACTTGACTAAGGTCCACAGTTCAGGCAAGTTCCTAATTCTGAGGCCAGACTTCAATCACATGGGAAGTGAGGCCTTCTGCAAAGACAGCAGAGGAGGACAATGGTAGATGAGGGAGAAGAGGTCTGGCTTCAAAGCCGGAACGTTTAGGGCCTGTTGGCCATGGGTGTTTGGACTTTTTCCCCCCGAGAGCACTGGAGGATTTTAAGCAAGGGAGTAACAATACTTGATTTTAACTTTAGAAAGCATTTCCAGTTGGTGTGAGGAGAGTGGATGGCAGGGGCAGGAGAATGGTAGCGGGGCTGTCCGGTGAGAGACTGGAGTAGGAAGCCAAGTGAGGGGTGATGGTGATTCCAAGTTACAACGAGTGGCCTAAAAAAGTAGTTTACTCCTTGAGGGTTCCAGAGCTACTTTATTTTCCTGTACCCACAGTACAGATTAGCAAGATTTGTAGAAGGGAGGACTTGAATTAGAATTTTTGCCTCACCACTTCTGGCTATGAGACCTTTGGCAAGGCCTTTGTTTCTGTAGGAGTCAGTTACCTCTTCTATTAGACCAGGGTGGCACCAGTCTTGCTCTTAGCTAAGGAATTAAATGATGTAATGTGGCCCGAAATTGACTAATAAATAGTAGCTCTTATTAGTCTAAAGGTAGTGTACATCTAGACATAACATGTTGGGAACCTTTAGACTAGTGCTTGGAGCAGCAGGAAAGGAGGGAGAGGGAATCTTAATCTCAGTTTGAAATCTTTGGTGTTATCTGAGGTAACTTTAGCCAAGGACACCGAGCACTAGTGTAGGTGCCTGGAATGCGATTACATCATGTGATGTTGAGACATTTTGGGGAAGGGAGAATTGGATTGCCAGCAATCAATGATTGGTTCCATTTTGTGAATGCTTCAGGCTTTCTGCTTATTCCTAAACATCAGGGACTTGGTGGACTCTCATTTGAGTGCTAATTTCCCATTAGTGCTTTTACTGACCATTCTCTGGATGACTTAACTAACTCAACTGGCCTTTCAGGACTGTGTGTGTGTATGTGTGTGTGTTTAACAGGGGAAAACTGAGGAAGAAAAACTAGTTACGAAGTGGCTAAGATGCAAAGAGGGTTTATCTTGCTTTCAGAACAGTAGTTTAAATATAGTCAGTTATGCTGGACATTAAGAAATACTTCTGGGAAGAGGAGACTCTTGTCTTATCTTAGTAAAGGACAAAAAGGTAATTTCTCTAAGAGAAATTATTAAAAAAATGGAATGGACAAGGTCCCAGTCCCTGTAGAGTGAAGGAAGACTGGATGCATATTAAAATCAGAGAGAATCAAAGTTCTAAAAGATTTTAGATTTTATTTCCTTCCTTTTTGCCTCGGGTCTTCTGTTAAAATCCCTTCAAAATGGCATTTGGGCTTATCTTAATCAATACAGCCAGAGAAGTCAAAGAAGATTATTCCTTGCAGTTCTGTATCTGAAATATATTTGTATTTGTCAACCTGCATACCAAGAAAAAAACTTATTTTAACCCTGAGTTATTCATGTTAAGTAACCCAACAGGCACTGTTACTCTGAGTGGGCATAAATCTCTCAAAACAGGACTTTTTCATCATTTTATGACTAAAGTTTTTATCGTCAGCCCAACTAGTGATAGGTTTGATGTTTATAACTAAATGGACCAACTGTTTGGCTAGGCTCTCTTAGAGTATCAAAATGGGTCAAATTAAATATATTCTTATATGTTAAGGACTCAAATATGAATGGGTCAAATCCCAAGGGACAGGAGGAATTATTTTGTCCTTTCAGAATTCTCTTGAGTTAAATAATTCTCAATTAATAGATTAATAGCCAGGATTTGACAGTCTTTTTGTTATATAAAAGGAATCAAGGACACCTGAGTGGCTCAGTGGGTTAAAGCCTCTGCCTTCGGCTCAGGTCATGATCCCAGGGTCCTGGGATCGAGCCCCGCATTGGGCTCTCTGCTCATCAGGGAGCCTGCTTCCTCCTCTCTCTCTGCCTGCCTCTCTGCCCACTTATAATCTCTGTCTGTCAGATAAATAAATAAATAATTAAAAAAAAAAAGGAATCGTTAAGGTAAGATAGATTTTTTTCAGATGAAAATCCAGAAGGAGAAAATAAAAATAAATAGTGGAAACATGTAAAAGGTGCTGAATAGTTTGCAATATGAAGTCAAAATAGAAGCTGTATGTGATTGTCATCTGGTAGATGCTTAGAATGTACTTGAAGAATTGAGTAATTAATGACAGAATTTTCCCTATAATGAGTCTTCGGAGCCCCTTGTAAACATAATTTATATTTAGCCTGGTGTGGATTTCTAAATATGGCTGTATAATAGCGTTTTCTAAATATATGTGGAAAAATAGAAGATATATTTAATTTTATTGGGATATAATTATACATTTTTATTTAACTAAATATTTTGATATCTGTGATTTTTATATATGATCTGGATTTAAAAATGTAGTGCATTTCGTTTGATAATAAGATGTACCTTTTGCCCAAGATGGGGAAGTCCAGAGTCTCTATATAGTAGTAGCATGATTTAAGGACAGCAGATGTGGGTATATAATTAACTTTTTTTTTTTTTTTAAAACAGCACAAAAAAGGAATCAATATTTCAGAAACAACCTTAATAGGAGCAGCTGCCTCTTCAGTATCTTTTCAGAATGATCCAGAAGTTATCATTGTGGGATCTGGTGTAGTTGGCTCTGCTTTGGCAGCCATGCTTTCCAGAGATGGAAGAAAGGTGACAGTAATTGAGAGAGATTTAAAAGAGCCGGACAGGATAGTTGGAGAATTTCTGCAGCCAGGTGGTTATAATGTCCTCCAAGACCTTGATCTTGAAGGTAGGTTCATATTAATTTTTAGGAGTTATGTGGTATAAGCAAGCACTCTTCACTTTAGACTATCCTTTAACTGGTAAAAAAGATATTACAATTTATTTACATTTCTGAAAGTTCCTATTTACCAACAGATCTGCATGAAAATGAGAGCAAAGAAGAAAATAAGGCTTTAGTGTATGAAGAGATATAGTAAAGTGGCTAAAAAACAGAAATGGTCAAAATTAAAGATTAGAAAACTAGAACGAAGGCGTGAAGTTTAGTGAAAGGTGAAAGGGAACTATCACTGGTAAGGTACATATTATGTGCCCTTTATAGAATCTTTTATTTAAGTATCATCTGTTAAACCATCGGTTTTTAAACACAAACTATTCATTTCGGGAATACTTACTCACTGTGTACTCTCTGAGGTGTTGAACTTGGTACCAAGGATGTACTGGTGAATGAGACAGATTTACCAGCCCCTCTTAAGGGTCAGAGTACAAAATATGCTTGTGCTCTGAACTGAGGAAGAGCTTGCTTGGCTCATGTGGTAGGCAGGATGGTGTGGGAATTATGAGCATTGATTCTGGAACTAGGTTGCCTGGGGTTGAATACCAGCTCAGGTGCTTAAAAAGCTATATGTCCTTGGCTAAGTTATTCATCCTGTTATGTACCAGTTTCTTCATCTGTAAAATGGGCATTTTATATGAGTCCTTGCCTCCTAGACGAACCCCACATCGGGCTCTCTGCTAGGCATGGAGCCTGCTTTCCCGCCCCCAAGCCCTGCCATCTGCCTGCCTGCCACCTGTCTACTTGTGATCTCTGTCAATAAGTAAATAAAAAAATAAAATCTTTAAAAAAAATAATTGATTGCCCTATGGCTTAAGCTTAATATCTAGAATTCTTAAAATTAATACATTATAATTTAAATGCTATAATTTTATATTAAATCTTAATATCTAGTGAGGAATTTCCTTCCCATCTTGTTTTCTTTGGGATTATTTTGGCTTTTCTTGGTGTTTTGTTTTCTATATATAATTTAGAATTAGATTAAAAAAAAAAAAGTCTGTCAAGATTATGACTGAACTAGCACTGAATCTATACCTCAGTTTTGAAATAATTGACTTGGACTTCCTGTCCATGAATGTGGTATACTCTCCATTCAGTTAGGTCTTTAATGCATTTAAGTAAAATTTCATACATCTATGTCTTTTGTTATATTTATTCTTTGACTCTGGTTTATATTTGGACTTTCATAAATGATGCCTATTTTGTTATGCACTGTATACTCAGTTTGAGTTTCAGTCTTTATACCAGGTCATGGCACAAAGATTTGTCTGGATTCCATGCCATATCTCAGGACACTGAATTGAGTTTTTGTGGTTTCTATATTATTGACAAGAAATTTATGAATGGTGCTAAGTTTCATTGTCCCTGGCCGTGGGGAACCCCTACCTCCTATTCAGGACTGGTCCTTAAAACTCCAATCATTTAGGCTTGTGGTTCTGATGCCTTTTTGCTGTTGCCTTTAAAACTTGCTCACTAGTTTGACTTTGAATTCGCTTTCCATTTTTAGCATAGGTGGTTTTTGTTTCTTGTTTTTTCATTGCTAGTTTTGTTTTTTAATTTGCCTGTTTATAGCAGGCAATTCTGCATTTTTTAATGCGGAAGAATGTTTTCCATTTCATCTTATCTGATATGTTGACCAGTAGTGCTAGTATCTTAAGTGTGGAGCTTTACGATTAATAGATGGTGATAGCTCTAAGTTATGTCACTGGCTTCAATGTTATTAACATCTAGTATTTATGAAGCATGAATTTCATTGAAGTGTAGGGTACTGTCCTCTTGTCTGCTTAAGAAAGTAAAAGTGTTCAAAGTGTACTATATTTGATTTTATCAATAAAGTCGAGATAGAGACAGATAGATATTAAGAAATCTTAAGTTAGACCTTATTTAGCTTATCTTAAGTTAGTTTACCCAAGGAAAAGTTTTCCTGTGCTACTATACTTTTTACATTTTCTGGTGTGTTCTAAAATTGACCAGTTTAAACATTTCAAGTACTGGGGTGCCTGGGTGGCTCAGTCGGTTGGGCAACTGCCTTCGGCTCAGTTCATGATCCTTGAGTCCCAGGATGGAGTCCCATGTCAGGCTTCCTGCTCAGTGGGGAGTCTGATTCTCCCTCCCTTCCCCTTCTCATGCTCTGTCTCTCTTTCACTCTCTCTCTCAAATAAAGGAATAAAATCTTTGAACATTTCAGGTACTTCTGTAATACAGTTATGGGTTAAGAAAAACAAAACTGTCTCAGTAGCTGGACAAAGCAGTATAGAAATACCAGATGGGTTTCAAATATTTAGGTCAGAAACAACTGGCAATTCGCTGAGATCCAAACCGAACACACTGTTAACTGGCAGCTTTTAGGATGTCTGTGTACTGAATCTCTGACTGAATTTTAACTGTCATAATTTGTGAACCATGCTGAAAAACTAACTAGTTTTGATTCTGGGTCAGATATATGACAATATTCATCCAGCTTGTGTCTGTGTGGACTTTAAGTACAATTAAAAAGAATATCAGAAAACAAATTTATTTTGATCTTAGCTTAGATGTGTGATAGAAGTGTTTCTGAAGATTTTCTTTCATCTATTTCTTTCATTATTCTAATGTACTTCAGCTTAATATACTAACCATTATGATTTTAGGCCTATGTTGTGGTATATTCTCAATTGATATTTCATAATGTACTCTTTCTAACTTAGATAAATATTTAGGTTGTTTTCAGTTATTCTTTATTAGAGATAACACTATAGTGAACTTATTTTTGCATGTAACTTTAAAGATTATAAAAAATTATATCTTTAGGATGAACAATAGGTGAATTTACAAGACTTAAGATTATTATATTAGAGGTTGTAACTTCTTTTTGGTTCTTGATAATTAGTGCTATAGTTACTTTCTAAAATGTTTTTAGTTTACAATATGACCAGTAAATTTATCAGTTTTATTACAATCTCACTAACAACTTTGATAGATTTTGTATCTTACTGTTTTAATTTAATTTCATTGATTTTTTTAAAATCAGGTTTTGAACATTTCTCTGCTGTGTTCAGTATTTCTATATCACTTCATGTGAATACCCATAAACTTTTCAGCTGTTATTACGAGGGTCTTAATATTTTTCCTATGGAATTTAATGAATACATTTTATATATAAATATTAATCTTTTGTGGTATTAAAGATTTGCTAAGACGGTTGTCTTCCAGACACATTAAGATTTCTGAAATAGTTATATTAATGCCCAATTGTCGAAATGGTTTCATTGCATTATGAAGACAAACTCATTTTCGATGCCTCCTTATCCTTAGAACTCTGAGCATGTTAGCAAAATTGATTTTTTTTGCCCTGAATTGTTTTGCAGATGCAGTGGAAGGTATTGATGCCCAGGTGGTGGATGGCTACATAATTCATGATCAGGAAAGCAAGTCAGAGGTTCAGATTCCTTATCCTCTGTCAGAAAACAGTCAGGTGCGGAGTGGAAGAGCTTTCCATCATGGAAGATTCATAATGGGTCTCCGGAAAGCAGCTATGGCAGAGCCCAAGTAAGACTACTCAGATATAGAATGTTAAAGAAACACATTTGAACTTGGCCTTTGCACAAATACTATTTCATAAATTGTCATAAGTGTTTGGGTAGGGGATGGAGCATAAGTGTTCTAAAGTAAACTGTTAAGTTACAAGAATGTTAGATCTGCCTTGCCTTTGTTGACAATATCATGTAGAGAATTTCCATTTAAACGACAGAACTATTGGGATTTTTCTTTTGACCAAATACACTGTGTGGTTTTATTATGCTGTTGTAATTTAGAGGATACAGTTGCAACTGAGGTTTAAGTCCTCTAACTATTTGGGAGTTGGGGTTTGTGCTTATGGTATTTTCTGTTAAAAGTCTGAACAAACAGAGACTTCAAGGGAAGACCCTAGTTGGACAGGACTGGCTCTTTTAATTATTAACTTCTGTTTGCCCCTAGCCCTTAAACACTATAATTGAGGAAGTCTTACACATGAGAACCCTCATCTCATTAGCAAGGGCAGAAGTGTTGAGAAAGTGGGTGAAGGTGTGAGTGGACTTACCCTTAGGACTGAGAGTTTGATTATCTGTGGAAGTAGAATATGTTCATTGTGGAAACATGGGAAAATACACACAAATACAAAGATTGTAAAAATTATCCATGATTTTTTTGACTAGAAGTAACTATTCTGAGTAATTTGGTGGATAAGCTCCCAATTCAATATTTTCCCATCTGTGTATGAATTTGTGTGGTGTGTGTGGTTTCTCTGCATGTATTTTTCTTAATGAAATGAGGTAAAAATCTTGTGTTACTTTTAAAAATTATTACATCAGTATAGATGTATTTAACTTCAAGAAATTAGAAAATAAAAACCACACTTCTAAAGTCCATAAATGATGTTTTTGCATTTTGTCATTCCAGACCTTCCCTACGTACATGTGTGCACACTGGAGATAAGGAATAAGGAATTTGTCATTCCTTATTTAAATTGTTCAAGTGTGCTACTGTATAATTTCTTTCTGCTTATCCTTTAGTACAAAGTTTATTGAAGGCATCGTGCTACAGTTACTAGAAGAAGATGATGCTGTGATAGGAGTTCAATATAGGGATAAAGAAACCGGGGACATCAAGGTGAGAGATAGCAAATGTTAGCTCTTCCTAAGACATGTTTTTCCTCCTTTTTCTCCTACTCCTTTGAAAAGTAGGCTCACCGATTCACTCGTCTGATAGACTGAGTTTTCTCTAAGTCCTCTGCAGCAGGGTGATTTCAGACTGCAACACATTGCTTCTTCAGAGCTTTGCAGAATTCTGTACAAACAGCTTTGTAGACACACGCCACTAGATCAGCAGTATCAAACTGGAATATACATGTGCAGAGAGATGGAGAGGACCTGGAAGGTGATAAAAGGAAGGATTCAACATAAAAGAAATGATTAGGCTAAACAAGCAATTGTTTTAATCTGAAAGGGAAAAGTAAGAGAATCTCTGCAGAAATAGCAGAGTGAAATAGTTGCCAGTACCTGCTCATGTTGGTTTAGTAAGAGAAGAGAAAGTAAAAGGCTAATCTGTTGGCGTTTCTGGGCTGATCCCTAGGGTCACCACCTAGAAACTGTACTCTGATGGGGGTGATTGCAAGATAACATGGGGACCTACATCCATGTGTACAAAAATTCTTCTAAGCGCTAGCCACTGATTGAAAGCAGTATATGAAGTTAGAAAATTCTAGAATAAACAGTGGAGTCGTCCTTGGACTTTGTAATGAGATTCAGTATTCTGTGGTCCACACTCGGATTTTAGTTGTTTCCCCTGTTGTTCATCAAAGTGTAGCTTTAATCCCAGATGGTTTGGATGGTAGTGCTTGGAAGGCAGGCAGTCCTCCCAAGAGGAAGTGTCTCTAGAGATTGGCCATTCATTAACTTGAGCCCAGTAACAGCTTCTATTTTAGCATTATCTTCATTATCCTCTATAACATTGTCCAATAAAATATGTAACTGTTTTACAGGAACGCACATTTTAAGAGAATGGTCCCTTTACTGTGTATTTCTAACCATTTAGCTGAGCATTGTTTATCTTTGTTGTAGGAACTCCATGCTCCATTGACTGTTGTTGCAGATGGACTTTTTTCCAAGTTCAGGAAAAACCTGATCTCCAATAAAGTTTCTGTTTCATCTCATTTTGTTGGCTTTCTTATGAAGGTACTATAGGAATGTAATTGTAGAAAAATAAAAGCAACTTGGAATTTGAAAGTTATTAAAAAAAAAAATATATATATATATTTTTCCCCCTAGAATGCACCACAGTTTAAAGCAAATCATGCTGAACTTATTTTGGCCAATCCGAGTCCAGTTCTCATCTACCAGATTTCATCTAATGAAACTCGAGTACTTGTTGATATTCGAGGAGAAATGCCCAGGAACTTAAGAGAATACATGGCTGAAAAAATTTATCCACAATTACCTGGTAAGAAATAGGATTTCATTCACATTATAATCTGTAATCTGAAAGTAATTATCACAAATTATCTCCAGTTCTCACTAAAACCAGGCCAGAGATAAGGTTGGCAGGTAAAAAACGCACCCAGTCAGATACACTGGAGTTGAGTTGTTTAACCAGCACATACAAAAATCTCCAAATTAAAAGAAAATAGTTTTTATATTTTTCATATTAATAATCAAATCATTGTTTTCAGAATAATTATTAGTATTGGGGAAAATGGTACTTTTTTAGATAGCCTGGCTACTGATGTAAGGTCTCTTAATTCTTAAACTATCTCTCCTACTTCCTTAACTTTAGCGCTTGGCTTTTGTGGAAATGGTAGCTACCATTTATTGAGTATCTACTATAAGGTGCTTTACAAACTTGATTTCATTTATCTACATGGTCACCCTCTGAGATAGGACATTATCATTATCCCCATTTTATTGATGAGGGAACTAGGAGTCAGTAAGCTCCCCCAAGGATAGACTATTAGTAAGTGATGGAGCCAAGGTCGAGGCCAGGTGTGTCTGGCTCATACATCCCCTCCTCGGAACATGAGAGCTGTAATCGATCTTCAAGATCTTTTCTAGTTTGGAGTTGAGTACAGAAAGGCTTTGTGAAATTTCAGACACGTTTGTAAAACACTCCTAAAAAGTTGCTTTCTGGCCTTTTTTTTTTTTTTTTGAGAATGGGAATATGTAAGGAAAAGTAAAAATTTAAGGTATTAATTAAAATATTAAGAATATTGATAAAATTCGGGGCGCCTGGGTGGCTCAGTGGGTTAAAGCCTCTGCTTTCGGCCCAGGTCACGATCCCAGGATCCTGGGATGGAGCCCCGCATGGGACTCTCTGCTCAGCAGGGAGCCTGCTTCCCCCTCTCTGTCTGCCTGCCTCTCTGCCTACTTGCGATCTCTGTCTCTCAAATAAATAAATAAATAAAATCTTTTAAAGAATATTGATAAAACTGGAGGGAAACCCTGCTTGCCAATGGTGATATTATAGGAAACTGTCTTTGGTAGGGGTATATTTTGTTTAAAAATTGTTTATTTTTCGAGTTATTTTTTAATCTAAGTGAAAGCACTCTGTTTAATAACAATATTAACAGATATGAAGGTATACATGGACTAACTTAGATTTTTTTTAAAGATTTATTTAGAGAGAGATTGAGAGAAAGTGTGTGAGTAAGGTGGGGAGGGGCAGAGGGAGAGGGAGAGAGAGTCTTTTTTGTTTTTTAAAGATTTTATTTACTTATTTGACAGACAGAGATTGCAAGTAGACACAGAGGCAGGCAGAGAGAGGAAGGGAAGCAGGCTTCCCACTGAGCAGAGAGCCTGACTCGGGGCTCGATCCCAGGACCCTGGAATCATGACTTGAGCCGAAAGCAGAGGCTTTAACCCACTGAGCCACCCAGGCGCCCCAGGGAGAGAGAGTCTTAAGCAGACTCTGCTGAGCGTGGAGCCTGACACAGGGCTCCATCTCATGACCTTGAGATCACAACCAAGAGTTGTGCCAAAACCAAGAGTTGGACGCTCAATTAACTGTGCCCCCCAGGTGCCCCTTACTTAGATTTTTAATAATGACATTTTCAACATTTCAATACATTTGTACTTAGTGAAGCCATTTTCGAAGCTTTCAGAGGAAAAATGAATTATTCACATTTAAGAAAAAAATAGTCAATAATGTGATATTTTTAGCATTTTTTTCTTTTATCATAGATTGCCTTTTCCAATCCAGAGTGCCCTGAGATTATGGTGGGAAACCATTTATAGGTTTATATTAGTAGTCATTAGGTTATTGAAATTCTCCTTATAGGAATGGAACAATTTCAGCTTAGGCATTCTGCACCTCTATTCCCAGATTACAATGGGAACTTCATGAAAATACAGTTCATTTTCTATACAAGTAGGAGCACAAAACTTTAAACTGGGGAGTGTCTTAGAGATGAGCTCTTTCAAGCATTTCATGTTACAGATGAAGAAACTGAAGCTCAGGAAAGCAGAGCTCTCTACAATTTACCCTTTTTCTGCCGTACATACCCTCCTGTTGTTTGTGGGTTACTAGTATATTTCATCTGTAATTCCAAGAATATGGCGGTGATGGTAAATTAAGTGTTAAATATGATACTTGGCAGTTAATATTTGGGAGAAAGGGCGTGGTTTTTTTCCCTGTCTCATTTCTGAATTTGCTTCACTCTTAGCTTTTTTGTTCATTCAGCTGTATCTATTTAAATTAAATCTCTCTTAGAATCCTTAGTCATTCCTTAGCTTGAATAACTAGGTTCTTAATGAACAATCGTACTAATAAAATAATTAGTTCTTGATTTATCACAAAGTATCACAAAGTATATATAAAAAAGTATATCACAAAGTATATATCACAAAGTATATATAACATATACAGCACATATTGTATGTAACATATAGAAGGTATTTGTTTAGAATTGATGAGAACATGTGATAATTAGAAATTGAAATTTTATTAACCATTTATTTGGTTGGATGGGATTTATTGCAGATCACCTCAAAGAACCATTCCTAGAAGCCACTCAGAATTCTCGTTTGAGATCTATGCCAGCAAGCTTTCTTCCTTCTTCACCAGTAAACAAACGAGGTATTGTTTTATTGGAGTGATTTTATAAAGGGTATTGTAAATACTCAAATTTAAATTTCCAAATGTAATATGGGATGGAATTTATGCTACTGGGAATCATATGTGGGACAGAGGACTGGTTCCTATGAACACATTACTAACACCAAAATTAGTTTTATGATGTCTTGATTATTTCATAATGAGTGTAAATATCATTATACTAGTTATTGGGGCTACAGCAGTTAAGTATAGTCCTAAATCTAGAGAAGGCAGTTTTTCTAGTGAGGTGTATAAACTGGTACTTTCAGAACACTGTTGATAAATGCTGTAGTCAAAGCCCACTCATGGTACCACAGTGTTTACTGTGAAGGGGTGCACTTGGTCGGGGGCGGATCTTGTGAACTGTCAAGGGTGATTGGGGAAGATGTGTCTCGGAAATAAAACTGGAGTTGGGGCCTGAAGGATTGGTGGGAGCTCATTGGGTGGACAGTGAAAGAGGGACTTCTAAGTAGATGGAACAATGTCTGCAAAGGCCACGAGGGCTGAGAAGTGATGGCACGTTCAGTGAAGTCCAGTAGTTTCCTATGGCTGGAGCACACGATAGGTGTCAGAGCAGTGGACAGGTAAGGTATTTCTTTAAAGTTTAGTTTTAATCCTATAGACAGTGGAAGTCATTGAAAAGTTTGTTTTTTTTAATAGCTTTATTGAGATGTAATTCACAAATCATATAGTTCACCCATTAAAGTTTATAGAGTTCGTTTTTAGTATATTCATGGATATGTGTGACCATCACCACAGTCAATTTTCGAAACTTCTTTTCACCCCAAAAAGAAATGCTATACCCTTTAGCGGTCACTGCTCATTTTCTCCCACTCCCAGCCCAGGCATCCAGTAATCTGCTTTTTGTCTCTATAGATTTGCCTATTCTGGATATTTCCTATAAATGTAGCCAGTGGATCCTCTGTAACTGGCTTCTTTGAGGTTCTTCCATGTTGTAGCATGTCCTTCATTTGTTTTTGTGGACAAATAGTATATTCTGTGTGTGGATATACTACATTTTAACTATCCATTCTTCAGTTGATAAGACATTTCATTTGTTTGCACTTTTGGAGGTTATGAACAATGCTGCTGTGAACATCTGCATATGAGTTGTTGTGTGGACTTAATTTTCACTTTTCTTGGGTATGGTAACTCTTTTAACTCTTTGAGGAACTGCCAAATTGTTTTCCAAAGGGACTGCCCCCTTTTATATTCTCATTAACAATGTATGAGGTTTCCAATTTCTCCACATCCTCACCAGCATTTGCTGTTATCTGTCTTTTTAGCCATACCCCTTCTTTTAGGTGTCAAGTGGTACCTCATTGTGGTTTTGACTTGTATTCCTCTGATGGATAATGGTGCTGAAAATCTTTTCATGTGTGTATTGGACATTTGTATTTCTTCTTTGGAGAAATGTCCATTCAGATTGCATATTTTTTAATCGGTCAAATAAAAAAAAACTTATTGTTGAGTTCTAAGAGTTCTTCATATATTCTAGATATAAATCCCTTATCAGATAAATGAGCTGCACAAACTTCTCTCATTCCATGGTGATGGGGTCCGTTGAAGTTTTTAATTTTCATAAAGCCCAGTGTATCTTTTTTTTTTATTTGGTCAATTGTGTTTTTGATGCCATATCTAAAAAGTCTTTGCTCAATCCAAGGTCATGAAGATTTACTCCTATATTTCCTTCTAAGAGCTTTATAGTTTTAGCTACTACATTTAGGTATTTGATCCATTTTGTGTTAAAATTTTGTGTATGGTGTGAGGAAGGGGTTCAACTTCATTTGCGTGCGGATATCCAATTGTCCCAGTACCATTTGCTGAAAATATAGTTCTTTCCCCATTGAAGTGTCTTGGCACTCTTGTCAAAATTAATTTGACTGTAGGGGCGCCTGGGTGGCTCAGTGGGTTAAGCCTCTGCCTTCCGCTCTGGTCATGAGATCTGCTCAGCAGGGAGCCTGCTTCCCCCTCTCTCTGCCTGCCTCTCTGTCTGCTTGTGATTTCTCTGTCAAATAAGAACAATCTTTAAAAAAAAATTAATTTGATTCTAAATGTAGTGAGAGTTTTTTTCTTTAAACAATATTTTGTAGTTTCAGAGTGTTTTACATTTCTTTTGTTAAACTTATTTCCAAGTATCTTACTCCTTTTCATGCTATTATAAATAGACTTGTTTTCTTAATTTCATTTTAAGATTCTTCATTGCTATAAACAGAATTGATTTTTGCATATTTATCTTTCTCTTGAAACCTTACTGAACTCATTTATTAGTTTCTAAGAGTTCATTGAAAAGTTTTAAATAAGATAGTGGCATGATTAGATTTTTATTTTAGGGGCACCTGGGTGGCTCAGTGGGTTAAAGCCTCTGCCTTCGGCTCAGGTCATAATCCCAGAGTCCTGGGATCGAGCCCCGCATCGGGCTCTCTGCTCAGCAGGGAGCCTGCTTCTCCCTCTCTCTCTGCCTGTCTCTCTGCCTACTCGTGATCTCTGTCTGTGAAATAAATAAAATCTTTAAAAAAAAAAGATTTTTATTTTAGAGATACTACTCTGATATGTTGTAGAGTATGGCTTGGAGGACAGATCAGGCTAAATCTAGTAAGACTGTGTAATTGTTCCATATGAATGGTGAAAAAAGGTTAAAACTAGGGTTGTGGCTATAGAAATGGAAGGTAGGGAATGGAATCCCATACTTTCTAGGATATAGAATGCATGCAAAGTGGTGACTCATTGGCTGTTGTAGTGAGGGACAATGAGGCCTCTTGATGGATTCCAGGTTTCAGGTTTCGGTAATTTTGCCAACTATTTGATGACATTGGAAATAAAGGAAAAAGAATGCAAGTTTAAGGAAGTGTGGGAAGAGGTGATGAGTTCACTTTCGGACATACTGGGTATGAAGTGCTGGTAAGGCATTTGAGTGGAGATGTGTGGAACACCACTGAAGATGTGAGTGTAGAGCTCCCAAGAGAGGTCCGAATAGGAGCTGTTGATACACTATGGTTCCTGAACATAATGGATTGAATTTGCTATGGAAAAACAGGCTTAATAAACTGCTGATCTTTTTTTTTTTTAATTTTTATTTATTTGAGAGAGAGACAGAGTGAGAGATCATGAGAAGGGAGGTCAGAGGGAGCAGCAGACTCCCCATGGAGCTGGGAGCCTGATGTGGGACTCGATCCACGGACTTCAGGATCATGACCTGAGCTGAAGGCAGTTGCCGAACCAACTGAGCCACCCAGGCGCCCCAGAACTGCTGATCTTTTAAACAGACTAATGCAAAGCAGAATGAAGAAGCTAATGCCAAATGGACATAAACAACATGCCAGTGATAACTGGTGGAATTAGAAATGTTCCAGGGAAGAGGAGGAATAAAAGCTCTTTGTAGTTTGTGCAGGTTTTTAGTGGGAGATATGAGTCATACATAAATTTCAATGAATATTTAGAAGTTTTCCTTTTTATAAGTTAATGTATATGTATTTTATATTTAGTTGTAAATGTAGCATATTGTGACAGTGCAGAAAAGAACATCCATAATTGTTCCATTAATGTTATTATTATGGTTGTCTATTTCTCTCTCAGATTAAATTAAATTAATGCTTTGTTGAAATGTCACTGTGAGTGTTAGGTCATTAACCAGGCTGACCGTGGCCGGGGAATCTTTGGCAGCTCAGAAGGTGCACCTAGAGGGCGGCATTCCTGCTTCTGAAGTTTTGAATCAAGGGGCTCATTCTCAGATAAGATTCAGTCAAGGCTTAGTCCTCTAAATTAACTTCAGATAGGTTTGGAGTATCTGCTTATAGTTGCTTTTTAATTCAAACCACAATGTGGCTGGGTATCATCCTCCTGGGCTTACTTTCTTTCCCTTAGAACCATACAGACATTCATAATGTTTATTAATTAACAAAGAATTTTTGTTTTTGTTTTTGTTTTATGGGATGCATCCAGGATGATGTCATTATCTAATTCTCTCATTATAGGTGTTCTTCTTTTGGGAGATGCATATAATATGAGACATCCTCTTACTGGAGGAGGAATGACTGTTGTTTTTAAAGATCTGAAATTATGGAGAAAATTGCTAAAGGGTATCCCTGACCTTTATGATGATGCAGCTGTTTTCCAGGTACGATATTATTCTTTGCCAAAAATCTCTCAATAGATTTCTTTCTGGGCCTAAGAGGAATGGGGCCTTATTGGGGAGATCGGTACCCAGGAATCTGATCCTAAGTCCTGGTCTTTAGGCAGTCTTGTTCAGGCATAAAGAACCGTGAGCCTGTGCAACCCACAAATCTCACAGAATTTCTAAATTTCTGTGTTTGAATATTATGTCACATTGGATTGAATGGACCACTTTGCTCATAGAAATTGTATATTTTGCTTTAGAGTTTTGGAAAACCCATTTCTTTGGAGATGTTTTGTGTGTATATATAAATGATAAATATAAGGTATACTTACTTATAGATGATCTTCAGGATAAACATCAGTTTGAGGAGATTGTAAACATTAATTTGTGCTTTCCCCCCACACTTACCATGTAATAAGTGATCTTTTTCTTTTTTAGGCCAAAAAATCATTCTATTGGGCGAGAAAAACATCTCACTCCTTTGTTGTGAATATCCTTGCTCAGGCTCTTTATGAATTATTTTCTGCTCCAGATGGTAAGTATTTTTAAACGAAAATTACTGAGCTGCAGATTTTTAGCACAGGAAGGGAGCTTAATTGTAAACAAGTTAGTGATTAGGAGAAATAGCCATGTTTCCCCAGTCTGCTGGCTCCCAAGTGGCGGCCCTTTGTAACTCCATCCTTGAGCAAGATTTTTCGCCTCTAATCATCATGTATCCACCACCTTGTGTGGAAGGCTTAAGACAACCTTCCCAGCACTATTTCAGTAGTGTATCTTTATTAATTCCTCTGGTCCAGATCAGGGCATGCATATCCATAAATGCGTAAGTTGTGATGGAGGATCTTTCCGACTGTGAATTAAAATGTAATACAGTTGTTAATCTTTTTCTTCCTGAACACTAGTTTCAATTTCTTTTTGAAGTAGTATTTTTTAAAATGAGTATGAGCTGCATAACAAGTTTAGATTTTGTCTCCTATTATAGTGCACAAGTAAAATGAATCTACCTTTTACTCATTTGAAATAGTCCCATGCTTTTGTTTTTGTTTCCATATTGTAAAGTGGCGAAGGTCAGTCTGTATATTAAGGAAAACGTGACTTAGCAGAAGCAGCATTAGAAATGGAGGTAGAGGTGACCATGCCACCTCCCAAGTCCAGCAGTGTAGATTAGTTAAGGGTAGGTTAACGAAACTCGATGTGTAGGTTTTCAGGAATAAATGTAATTCCAGTCCTATTACTTCAGATATATACAACAAAGCTACTTCTGTGAACTGGCCAGGGTCCCAGTGATCTATGCTTTGATGACTCGAGTACAAAAGATAATACAAGTACCTTCTGTAGCCTCTATATGCATTATTCTTGCTAAAAGAAAAAAAAAAAAAAACCAACTCATTGATTGTGGTTTGCCAGTCAAACTTCTCTTGCCAACTGGTATGGAAGCTGAAATGGCTGGGTGGGCAAGTAAAAAGGGAAGAAACCAAGTTTTGAGTTCTTCAAAGTGCTTCTTTTTAAGCTTTCATAAGCTCTTGATTTTCTTACATTATGAATTTGAATCTGTCAACAAACAGCTTTTAACAAGTTATGAAAGATTAGAGGAAGAAAGAGTTTTATTGGGGTAAGTGTACAATATTACATCTTTCTTTAATCTGTTCTAAAGAAAAAATCTAGGTATACCTTAAACATTTATTCCAAATAAAATTATTGGTTGATAATACTATGTTGTGAGGGTTTAATCAGTCACTTTGAAAAGTATGAAAAACTATACAGATCTAAGGCATTGTTAATGTTTACCTTCATAGCTGTCCTTTTACTTGATAGTTTACTGCTCAGAGATACAAGTTGGGTATCTTAGAGACTGGGAATTTGGTTTCTAGAATTGTGTTTTTTAACAAAAAGTTTGCAGAATATTTGCATCACTTAATGAATTTACAACACAGTCAAGGAAATAACTTTTAAACAACTTTTTAAACAACTTTAACTTCCAAATTTTGTTTTAGATTCCCTACATCAACTAAGAAAAGCCTGTTTTCTTTATTTCAAACTTGGTGGAGAATGTGTTGCTGGTCCTGTTGGGCTGCTTTCTGTGTAAGTTGTTTTGTTGACACAAAGGAACCAGATCTTTCAGATTTTCTTTGGACTGTTCAGTTTATGAATTACTGCAAGTCTGTCTTCCTTCTACATTTTGTCACTTTACTATTCCTAAGAAGCCCAATCAGAAAGTTGCTTAGAGAAATGAAGAAAGCAACATTTAGCCCTGTGTTTTATTTCTGGGAAAACAGTGTTGAATAGAAGCTGGTGGTAGATGAGGCCAAAGCTCTGATTAAAATAGAAGCTTGTTTTTTGCCAGTGGGTTTAACCATATGATCAGATCGGTGGGAGCCATGGATAATAGAGGAATCTGTATTAAAAATTTACTTTGATTAAGGTGCGGGGACTTGTGAAACTCACTAATGGTTTTGACAATGCAGACATATGTAGAATTATTCTTGAAAAGTCTGCACAGTAAAATTCTTTAAGTCTGTTCTCATTTGTCTATAATCTGAGATGTCAATACTGTTCCTTCTGTAAAACCTAAGACTCCCACAGGTCAGGCCATCCAGGTACTTCAGGCAGAGATCTCAAGAACAGTGAAAGAAAACAGCTTCATACATACAGTGTATGTCAAACAGACTTAGAGTTCCTGGCTTCTCTGACAGGGGTATATTCTAAGGAGTTTCTTGTAAGAACATTTATTGTCCCTGCTATCAGAGCACAGGCAACACAAGCTTCCAGAGTCCTCTAGAATGCAGAATATGTGTTTAGTTTTAAAGAAGATATGTAATTAGAATCTTTCTATGAGTAAATTTTAATTGCTGGGTCTTACTAATACATGCATTTTTTTTTTCTCTTACAGCCTGTCTCCTAACCCTCTCATTTTAATTGGACACTTCTTTGCTGTGGCAATCTATGCCACATATTTCTGCTTTAAGTCGGAACCTTGGATTACAAAACCCCGAGCCATTCTCAGTAGTGGTGCTGTATTGTACAAAGCATGTTCTGTAATATTTCCTCTGATTTACTCGGAAATTAAGTACCTGGTCCATTAAACTTACAGGGAAACCATTTATGAACAAATATTTGGAACTCACCAAGTCCTAAGAGACTTTTGGAAGAGGATGTACATAGCATAGAACTATCCCACTTCTAAAGTGGAAACTCTTGGACCAAGATTGGGGTTAATTCGTTTTTGAAGTTATCTGTATATAAACATGTAAATATATACTTTGCAATTTAAAATGAAGGGTAAAATAGACATTTAAAAGAAATGATTTTATCTTAAATTAGTGCTAACACTGAGGAACTGTGGTTTTTCTTTTGAATTTAGTATCTGCGAGGAGTCATTGTGGGACATGCAAATAAAGTGAGGAATGAACTGTAATGTCTTTTTGTCTCTGTCGTGGCCTTGAGGTAGCCTCGTGATCATGGGAAGGAAAACCAAAGCGGGATGGAAAATGCAGAGGGAAGCCTGTTCTGTGAAATAACTGGTGTTGGGGAAGTTGCCTTAAAAATTTCTGGACTTGATTTTTCTCATGTATCCTATGAGGCAACTTTAAGGTTCTCCTCTGGGTTCTTTGGAAACACCAGGTTCACAGGAACGTAATCAGGGCTTTATAAGTTCCATTATGTAACATAACTTAGCCAGGCTAGGATTACTTACAGAAGCAGTGAATGAACAAATAAGCATTTGTAATATCTGGCATAATGCTTACAAATCAGAATTCACTGAGTTTTCATATATATCATAAAATTTCAACAAATCCCTAAATATCACTAAAGTCACTCCCCCTGAAAGAGCAGTAACACATAACCTTGGAATGTTACATAACTACTTCAGATTATAATGATAAGGGCTGAAAGAACTTAAAAAGCTTCTATAACAAAAATTTCTCTTTTTCACCTTGTCAGTTGTCTCCACTGAGGATTGGTCACTAGCCAAATCGCTCATGGTGTTGGTCACATACATCATTTGCCTCATTTTAGCAGCATACGGTGGACCCATTCACTCGATTCTGTGAAAGTCCCCTCTGGTTTATCGCATACTTTTCTAGTTAAAATCTCACTTTTTCAGATCAGGCCTTTTTAGTAGCTGGCTTTCTTTGGAGGCCATTTTCATATAGAACCAAATATCTCACTTCATGCAGTTACTGATTACAAATGGAATACAGCAAGGTATTTTTGAGATGTGGCTGTAGGATGGCCATGGCCTGACTGGCTAAGATCTCATATACCGTACCAGCGTCCCAGTGCGCGACAATTCCAAACTCCGTACGTGCAGGGTAACAATTCACTCATAAAATGCTGTGTTCAGCCTCTAGTAGGCTGGACCGCTGGGCTGGGGCTTAGGTTGCTGAGGAAGGGAGGGGAGGATGGAAGGAGCAGCTGAAGTTGGGGAGACCTACAGAAGGAATGCTGAGAACCCCCCAGGGTCTCTGTGATTGGAAGAGGACAGTGAGCCTCAGACACCAAGAAATTTCCATGGTATGTGGTCCACTGATTGCATGGTCTCTGTGTTTGCTACTGGTCCAGCCCTCACCACACGCCTGCCAGCCTGTTGTGGGAGTATCCAAGGGACCTACCCAACATACCTCTTACCTTCTGGAAAAGATTTTTTTTTTTTTTTTTTTTAACAGGATGAATATACAACTTTGTAATCACAGGCAGAATGAGAACTTTGGGTACTGGCAATACTATTTTACTGAAAATCCAGAGTTGAACAAATAGTTCTTTAGAACATAAAACTAAATGGATTTATATGTAACAATGACATTCAGCATTTATAAGAGGCAGTACAAAACCGTGTTCTGCTTCTCCATGATACAAATTGCATATAATATCATGATTTAAACAATATTTATATTAACTAGCGCCATGAGATATATCTTACTTAGAATATCTGATGTTTCCCACAATTAAGGGGAAAAAGGCAGTTCTATGAGCAGCTGAGTTTCTTCGCTTCTAAATTCCTTTTAGTAATGGGAAGATTTAAGGACAATCCTTTCACTGAAGAAGCAGATGCCAAAAAAGTTTACAGTACTGTTCTGAATTCATCAAAAATGAAATTAGGCACGTGAGCTTCAGCAACCTAAAACCATGAAACAGAAACGTTAAATTACTCATAGTGTTATAATTCAGAAGTTCAGAATTTTCCATATGAAAGTTAAATGAAAACATGCTTTGGAGCAGGGGGAATCACAGGGGAGCGCTGGATTCGCAGAGGTGGACCGCTCCTTGAAATTGCTGGCTTCTGTTTCCACTGTTCCTCACCCTGGGGTCTAACTTCTTGGCACTGCTGTCTGAGGGAATGCTGTACAATGCTCCCTGCCTCCTCCTCGGTTCTCAGAGGCACTTGGATCTGCTAGGAATGCACAGGCCTCTGGGAAGTACGAAGAGGTCATCTCGGTCACCTTACAATTCACTGATGACCCACCCGGAGAAGAACAGCATGTCAAAAGTGACAAGCCAGAGAGGGAAGAGGAAGGGCCTGAAAGACATGCATTCCTTAACTGTTCTTAGGGGAACCCCTGAGAGGGGTGGAGGAGGGTGAATGGGTAGAATGTAGAGCCAGGTGACCTCCAACTGCTAGAAATGGCTATTTTTTAAAAGCAGTGTTTGTTTTTTCTGATTATAAAGGTATCACCTGCTACTTAGAGGAAATTTAGCAAATAGCAGAGGAATGTAAAAAATCATCTCTCATCTTAACCCCTTAGACAAAACTAAACCTGATAACTTCTATAATGAATCCCTCTAATTTACACATACATGTGTGTGCATATGCACTAACACATTCAAAATTAGGATCACATAATCTTGTGTCCTTCACCTCTGCTAAATCTTAATGAACATCCTTGCACACATACCTTTGTGAACTTTTGCACGTATATCCAGCAGATAAATTCCAGGCAGTTGAATTGCTGGGACCAGGTGAGTATATGACACGTTTTTTTTTTGTTTGTTTGTTTTTTAAATAAAGCCAAACTGCCCTCCTATAGGATAAACAATTTACACTGCCATTGACAGTACTGAGAAGTCCTATTTCTCCAAAGACTTCCATGCAGTGGGAGCCCAGCATTTAACTTTTTATCAATTGGAGTAAAAAACTGGGTTGGTGGAAACAGTAATTTTACTGTTATTTTGATTTGTGACTCTTGAATTAAGGTCAAACATTTTTCCAAATACTTACTATTTGTATTTCTTTTCCTGAAAACTGCCTATTACTATCCCTTGCCCATTTCTGTTTTTTGTTTTCTATTGGATTGGTTATCTCTTTCTTATTCATCTAGAAGAACATGTTATAAATCAAGAAAACCAGTCCTTTGTTAATATTTTCCCCCATTTTTTTTTTAAATTAAGAGACATTTGACAGAATTGTGTCATTACATTCAACATTCATAAGAGATCAGATCTCTAAATTTTCTTTATGGTTTCCTCCTTTGTTTATCTAGAAATTTCTGAGAGCTCATACATATTTGTATAAAATTTCTGAATTAATTGGTTCCATTTTCCACATGACCTGTAATTTACTTTGATACATGAAAGATGGGAATAGACTAAGTGGCTAATTTTTAACCACATAATGAACTAACTGTGCCAGCAATGTTGACTAAAATATTTCCTTTCTCCCCTTGTTAGAGCGGCTACTTTTCCTCAGATAGAACTGTATGCACTTGGATTTGTTTATAGACTACATATTCTGATCCACCAATCCATCTGTTTCATACCAGTACCACACTATTATTTTTGTAGTTCTACAGTATTTTTACATACTTGGTATGTTCTAATATTTTCTTTTTAAAAAATTCTACTTTTGGCCTGAGGCCTAGAAAATTTAAAAAAATTTTCCCACCCCCCCCCAAGGTAAAAAAGTTATCTGGGATTTTGGTTGGAGCCACAATAAACCTATAATCTAATAAGAACTACTATTTGAGTTTCCTCATTCAGAGATGGACTTCGAATTTTTATAGGTTTTTCTAAACTGTTATTTTTTTCTAAACTGCCTTTCTTATAGAGGTTATAACTCCTGACTATTTGTTAATTCTGCAAGTGAGATATTTTTCACATCCTATTTTTGAATTGGTTATTAGTGTATCTACCTTGTACATTATCTAATCAGTTTTGTAAGCTTATTATTTTAATAATTTTCCGCATGATTCTAGTGGGGATTTAAGGAAGACAATTACATCCTCAATAAATAATACAAATTTGTCTTTCTTTCTTTATGCATTTTAAAATGCTCACTTCTTGGGACGCCTGAGTGGCTCAGTTGGTCAAGCGGCTGCCTTCGGCTCAGGTCATGATCCCAGCATCCTGGGATCCAGTTCCACATCGGGCTCCTTGCTCGGCAAGGAGCCTGCTTCTCCCTCTGCCTACCCCTCTGTCTGCCTGTGCTCGCTCGCTCTCTCTAACAACTAAATTTTTAAAAAATCTTAAAAAAAAAAAAAAAAAGCTCACTTCTTGTTTTATTGCCTTGAGCCTGAACGACAAAAGTGGTGGCGAGAGTCAGTATGGCCATATTACTTTTACAGCGCGGACTTTGATGGGAATGGTGTTAACTTCACTACTAAGTATGCTGTTGTTAGTTAATTTTTAAAAAGTCTTTCGCTTTTGTTATTTAAGAAAAAAAGGGGGAGGTCTTTGATCCCTAACCCACTAATTTTTAAAAATCAGAATGGCTTTTCAGAATCTATCCAAAGTCTTAGAGTATCAAGCTCTGCCCTTTGAGCGAAAACTTATCAAAGTGGAATTACTAGTGAGGCAGGAAAAGGAAAGAGTATCTTAGAACAAAGAACAAAGCCATTTTTGGAGACTCTGGCCAAATATTTTAGTTGCGGTGTGATCGTAACCAAACTTGATGTGGGACCCAGGTGTTCGGGGACAGGAACCAACCAACCACAGAACTATTTCCCTGCCCCGGCCTCTTAAGGACTTCCCTCTGGGACCGCCCGTCCGAACGGCTCCGGAACCGGAACCAGAACCGGAACCGGAAGCAGGACTGGAACCGGGTGCGCTGCGGGCAAGACGAGGGCGTGGTAGAGCGAGAGGAGTGGGGAAGTGCGGTGAGAGGTGCGCTGGCGTCGTGCGCTGCGCGGTGAAGGAAGCGCCCTCACAGCCTTGGGTCAGAGCAGGGGCGCGGGGCAGCCCCCCAACACGGGCTAGTGGGGCGTCCTCCCGCTGAGTCCGGGGCCACCGTAACGCCATCTTTCCACAGCAAGGGCTTTAGTGTCATGATGCGGTGCTTACCCTCCTCGGCAGCTTTGTGTACCGGACGTAATCCTCCAGGAACAGAAGGGCGCCCACAACGTCCGCAGGCATTTCAGGGATCTTCTGGCTGCAACGGAGAACACTCTGGATCAGTTCACGGCCTCGCACAGGGCAGGGTAAGTCCGCTCGCTCCTTCACCCGCTTTCCCAACACTTCCGCCCTTGCTAATGAGATGAGGGTTCTCCTGGGTAAAACTTGTGCAGTTACAGTGCCTGAGGGCCTTGGGCAAACAGAAGTTAGTGATTAAGAGAAGAGCCAGGCCTGTCCGACTGGGGTTTTCCCTTCAAGTCTCCGTTGGGCCTTTCCACAGAACATACCAGAAGCACGAACGCCAGCTCCCAAACTGGCAGACGAGGACTTAAACCTTGTTACTGTAGCCTCTGAATTCCAACGACAGATTAGTCAAGTCAAAGGGGAAGCCAGTCTCTGGAACCCCCTCTTGATCTGCAGAACACGACCTAGAGGGTAAGGTCTGCGCTGACTGGTTCCCGTGGGCCTCCAAACATGGCGCCCGCGGGCTGTCCAGTCTCCTCCCCCTCACCCCCTCAGGCCTCCACGATTCAGCTTCATCGGCCCGCAGGTCCCTGAACAGGCCACACCTTCCCACACCACTGGTCTCTGCCGCTCCAGTTTGCTCTGTCCGTGTACTTGAAAGTAAACTTCGAGGCCCTCTTCCAGTTCCGGCCTGGGTTCTGCCCTCTTTGGAAGTCCTCCCTCCTTCCTGACTCCTCTGGGAACTTAGGCTTTCATCATACTTAGTATCTGCCCCCAAGACTCCTGACATTTTCAGTTGTTTGTGCGCGGGCTTCCTTGAGGGCCTAGGTCCTGTCTTTATCGGTTTCCAGAATCTGTGACTGTAGCGGCAGCTACTCTGTATTGGAAGGTGTCAGATACATACAGCATCTAGTAACTTTCTCTATGGGCTCCTCCTTGTTCATTCATACAACCACTGTGTTGCCAAGCACTGTTCTGGGGCAGGGAATGCAGCAAAGGCTGTGACAGTCTTGTGGAGCTCACATTGTTTCTGCACATCAAAAGGAACTTTAGGTCTTAAAATTATTTCCAGTTTAGGTACAGACTGACATCTTCAGATTAACAGGATTTCATGAAACTGGATTACTGATCTATTTCCCTGATGATTTTTTGCTCTTGAAAAGAAGGCTGAAGGCTGATTACACCTGGAAAAGTTGCCACAGCTCTGGACCTTTCAGTGTGTGGCCAGGGCTGTGTCTATACTTGCTCTGCTCACGTGAGGGAAGGGAAAGGGCCTCCGTGCATCCCAGGTTCCTTATGTCACTTCCCTTAGCCAGATCAGAAACCCGGAGCCGCAGCAACACCTGCCTCCTGAGGACCTCTCTCAGGGTCCCCAGAAACATGCTGCGCCACAGCCACACTTTGTAGTCATCAGTGAAGAACAACCAGGACTTGCCAATTCTTGACAGATGGGGAGCTATGGCTGGGGTGGCAGGTGTGGAGGTTTCTTCCCAATCCCCTTGTAGTACCGACTTGAACCTGGTCCTTGGCTCCCTCTCTATGGTCTGGAGCCCATACCCAGCATTAGGTTTCTAGGTGCCTCCTGTGTTCCTTTGCAACCGACCTCATTTTGTGATCACTACAATCTCATCTCTGAGACTTCCCTACCCTTCTGAACTACCTTCTGTGTTTCAGTTATTAAAAAATGTGCTGTTTGAAGCAAATCTCACCATCTGTCCTAGAAAAACATCCAGTGTGTGTTTGTTGTTCAGTCCATTAACTAAGATGGGGAAGAACTCTACTGACTGAGGCTCTTGGGGAAAAGATGTCAAGATTTAAAAAGAATGCAAGGTCACTATGAGCCAGGTGTATCCAACAGATGTCAAGAACCTGTAACTACAATTTTAGCTGCCCTGCACTCCACTGGGGGCCCGGGCAGTCCTCTCGAAGGGGTTGGCTGTTTTTGGAATCTCAGTACAAGCTTGGGAAACCACAGAAAATGTAGAGATGAGGGTCAACAGCCAACTAAAACCCCCAGAAGAGGTCACAGACGTGGTGAGCCACCACAGCGTGGTGAATAGGAATAGGAACGGGGAGAAGCAGCTTACCTAAAGGAAAAGGAGACTTAAGGCAGCAACCTGATGTCCACAATGTGGGGTGAAGCAAGAGAAGGAGACTGCATTTATTCTAATTTCAGAGCATAGAGGAAGGCACAACGAGTGACAATTCAGAGACAGGATGAAATTCTCCACACGTCACAATCAGTGACTTTCTGGGGCCAGGCACACAGCCACACGCATCCAGCGTTGCCTTGAGAGGTGATGGTGCCTCACCAGTAGCCGGATCCCAGCAGAGGCTGGGGGACTCCTGCAAGGGATGTCTGGGAACTGATTCATGCCCTGGTTGGAAGGTTAACTAAATGGCCTCTGAAATCATGTCTGATGAGGACTGCTTTGTGACGTCCCATTAGTTTTTAAGTTAAACTGACCAAAGTGACCCAAGTGGTAATCTTCCTGACTTTGGATATGCAACATGCCTGAGGAATTTATTTAGGCACCTGCCTGCCTTTAGGGTAACAGAGGAGGCTCAGGACCCAGCATCTCGTGCAAATAACTTTTTTTCTATCTCAGAAAAGCCACATTTTGGTGGGGTAGGGTGGGAGAAAAAAGGTTTATGAACCTTGTATCCGCTAGGAACTTACGTGTGATTTCTGTTCCCTCCTATACCGCCACCCTGAGCTATGCCCAGGCTCTGACATGGATGTGCTCCCTGACTCCCACTGAAGGGTAGGAGGCCATCCGAAGCCAGTGCCCCAGCTGGACAGCTTGGGCTCCCTGAGCTCTGAGCACAGTGCCCAGGACAGCAAAGGAACAGGCCTGCACTCTCTTCCCCATGGGGGTTGCTAATCCTGGTATGACTTGCTCATTCTTGCCAAATCACTGTGGAGTGCACTGAGGGGGCTTCCCCGGTAGGGTGACAAAGGATGGGTGCACTTCTGGTTCCTGCCAACAAGGTGTGCCCTGACTTGCTTCGCACAGCAGGGTAAGCAGTGAATTCCCATCTGCACTAGGGAGGTAATGAGAGGAATTTGGAATGTAAGGTCCCCGGCCCCCTCTGTAACGTTAATTCCTTCAGTACCTTGTGCACTGCTCCACTGTGGAGCGGATAAACTGGCCGATCAGCGCCAGGAACTGTTCAGTGTACCGCGAGTGAAACTGCTTTAGCAGGGTGAGCAATCCCAGGACAAGGGGCGGCCAGTCCACGGGGTCGGCAGGCTTCCGGCAGACCATTCCTGCAAGGAGCGACAGATGAGTGATTAGACCATTAAGCAAAGTGCTTGCCTTTGGTGATGTTCATTCAGTGGCCATGTCTGTGATCATCAAAGTGTTTGGGGACTGCACCACTGCCAGCAGATGACTATCTGGAGGGAATGACAACTCTGAACTCATTTGAATTGGGCCTGGGGTCGGTGGGGGCTTCCACCGGGGCTTCGGTGGTCTGATGCAACATAATAACAATGGCGATGGTGACTGATTTTTATAATCACCATCACTGTCTCTTTTGGGTAATACGTGCCATTGTAGGAAAGTTGAAAGTTATAAATGAAGGTAAATGAGAAGGTGAATGTTACCTATAAGCATCTTCTGTTAGTGGCAGCATAGTAGTGTTAGATGTGCTGAACCACTCTCTTAAATGAAATCTTGGATAACATAACTAAGAAGTATCTTTAAACACTATGTTGAACGTTATACAATAAAAGATCTGCAGGAGCCTAGACACTAGAAAGAAGGAAATGTGGGAGTGAGTGAGCACCAAAACTGGTTTTTGCACTAAGAATTTCTTCCCCAATCTGGAGACCTTGGCCTTCTGCCCAGATGGCTGCAAGGGTCCATGAGCTACAGCTTAGACTCTTTGAGGGGAAACACAATACTGGAAAAGAACAAAGTTAAAAGACTTACATCACCTGATTTCAAGACTTATTATAAAGTTATAGTAATCAAGGCAGTATTGGCATGAGGATAAAGAGATCAATGGAACAGAAGATAAAATCCAGAAATAGTCCCACCCTTATATGAACAATTGAATTTCCAGAGATATCCCAACGATTTAATGGAGAATGAGAAATCTTTTCAATAAACGGTGCTGAAACTGGATATCCTTACACTGTACATAGAAAGTAATTTTAAATGGACCATAGACCTGAGTGTAAGAGCTAAGACCACAAAGCTTCTAGGAAAAAAACAAAACAAAACATAGAAGACTATCTTCATGACCTTAGGGTTAGTCAAAGATTTCTTAGGATACAGAAAGGACAATTATAAAGGAAAACTGGATAAATCAGGTATTATTAGTATTGAACATTTCTGCTCATTAAAGTCACCAGCAAGAAAATGAACAGGTAAACCAGAGTCCGTGAGAAAAACTCAGTACCTAATAAAGAATTGTATCCATGATATATAAATAACTCTTACAACCCAGTGATTTAAAAAAAAAAAAGCTATTAACCTTATTTAAAAACAGGAAAAAGACTTGAACAGACACTTAAAGAAAGATAGAAAGAATGCCCAAAAAGCACATGAAAAAGTGCTCAATATCATGAATCATTAGGGGAAGGTAAATGAAAACTATGAGATACCACATACCCCCATTAGAACGGTTAAACCTGAAAAGACTAACATTGCCAAATGCTTCTGGGATGTAAAATGTACACCACTTTGGAGAAGGCATTAGGCCAGACAGGCCTTCAGATCCTGCATCTGGATTCTTGTGAAGACTGGGCCATCCCTTACTTAAACCAGAGTTGCCCAAACAAGTTATCCTGATTTCCCTAACCTGGGTCTTGGCAACTCTGAATTTACTCAATGCCCAGTGTACCAGACAATGATGGTAATCAGAACATGGAGAAATAACCCTTTCCAGGTGGAGAGCAGCAGTGATGCTTACAAAAGCTTCCTTCCTCTCTGAGTGTGGCCCATGGAGATGGTGCCTTGAAGACAAACCAAGGCAGGCAGGCATTTCTTAGATCAGTCTTGAGAACAACGCACAGCAAGGTTACATATGTGTTTTCTGGGTCTCCAAACACCCTGACGTTTCTTCCTATTTCTACTTTTCATTATTTTGCCTCTCAGATTAACACAATCTAATTCGTGAAAAGAACTGTTGTCAGATATAGAAACATCTCTAAGACATGAAGGGGTTTGTTTTGTTTAAAGATCTGGAATTCAATGGAATAGTGAAATGCTTCCTATGAGCAGCTAAGAATGAGAGCAGTGAACAAATAGTCTTTAATGAAGACCAGATTATGCACTGACAGTCCATCATTATAACGGGTCACGTATTCTTGTTTAGTTCTAACACAGAGACAACGGAGGAATGACACGACTCTTGAGATAAACTCCTAAGTCCACCCTGGGGTGGTTCTTTAGGTTGATTTTGACCAATATACGGAAAAGGACTTAGCATCAGGGCAGCACTTGTTCTGGTGCCATGTAATGTATTAGGTATTTTTAAAAATCCGGTTGGCCTGAGAGGTTAAGTAACTTGGCCAAAGTCACACAGGTGAGTGCTGGTGGAGCCGGAATCCGGACTCGTGTTTGTCCCTCAGTCCCACCGGCAGTATTACTGGGGGCCACTGTGCTCTGCATTCTGCGGCAGGGGCATGTCCTTATGGGAGCTGTGTCTGGAATCAAGGAGTATTTCTGATTGAGAGAATAAAAACCTTATAGCCATTCCACATCTTTATCCTTAAAAAGTTTATGGAATAGGAAGGGGAAATAGCTCAAGGAAGAAATTCATTTTGAAATTGCTGGTTAAGAAGTAGCACATTTACAGGAAAGCGCTATGATACTTTTAAAGTAAATTAAACTTGATAGTGGATTTGACAAAGCTCAACTGTGATATAAAGTTTGGAGGCAGAAGAAGGACCTGAGAAGCTCTTAGAAAAGTGTTTATAAAAATAGTCAAAATAAAGTGATCAATGGCAAGAAAAAAATTGAGGCTCTGTGCCTGCACAGGACAAACATACTGAAAGACTTTGGTAGTTTGTTTGTACCAAATAGTTTCACACGTCATCACAGGTATAGACCTCGTAAAGTACTGGGGGTATGCCTGTGTCAATTTTGCCTTCACTGTACTGTTACTTTTCATACTGCAGCTCCTGCTCTGTGGGAGGCACACGGCACCCCTGAGAATGGGACGGTAACCAAAGGAAGTTTCTCTCACACCACCATCAGCTGCCTAAACATTAATGAGAGAAGCAAAGATCCCACACATTTTACAAGTTGGTTAATTAATCTTTGGAAGTTAAGGGTGGACTACATTTGGCTAATGGTAAATCCACTGTCTACACCTCATGAAGGGACATTGTACTTCACAGGCTCAAAGTCGTGTATTTTATCAGCATGCCTCTGACTAAGAAAAGATCTCATCGGTGACACAGCATTCTCCATACAAAGAGCTGGTTTGTGAAGTATTAATCCATTATCGTGTGACGGTGACTTCTTGTAAGGAATGCCATACAGGGGCGCCTGGGTGGCTCAGTGGGTTAAAGCCTCTGCCTTCGGCTCAGGTCATGATCCCAGGGTCTTGGGATCGAGCCCCACATCGGGCTCTCTGCTCAGCGAGGAGCCTGCTTCCTCCTCTCTCACTCTGTCTGCCTCTCTGCCTGCTTGTGATCTCTGTCTGTCAAATAAATAAATAAAACCTTAAAAAAAAAAAAAAGGAATGCCATACAGTACCTAGGTTTTTGTTGTACTGAAGTTTTGGCAACTGTGCGATCAAAAATAGGAAGTTGACAACTGGAAAGTAGGGTAAGCGCTTTGTTGTGATGTATATCTGGAAAGAGAAAGGTAAGAAAAATTGATGGCTTCTTCCCAAGGCACAATGCCTCGGAATCGATGTTCAAACGGAAAGCTTCCATTTTCTTTCATTTTGCTCTTCAAGCTACCGAAAACAGGGATGGTTTCACTGATCTGCTGCCTGCAGAGTCTGATGTAACACCACTGGTCCCTGCAAACATAAATACCTATATAAAAATGAGCCCTTCTGGGAAAGAAACAATTTTGTTTGGAGATGAGCAGTTACTTTCCCCTCAGATCCTCTTCATGTCATTCCCAAAGGAAGAGGGAAAAGGGTGATGAGTGAGGATGGGACATGTCACGGAGCAGCCTCCTTGCTTGCTCGGTGTGCACAGTACGGCCTGGGCATACCCAGCTACCTCCCTCCCTCCCTCAACTCCCTGGGAGGCTTGGCTCTGGTCAGACTGCCTGCCTCCAGTGCTCGCCCATGTGGAGCCCTGGGGAAGTCATCAGCCTCTGAGCCTCGAGTTCCTCACCCGACGATGGCCCGTTTCATGGGGCTGCTGAGATGACGGGACATCACCCACCGTCGGGACTCATGGGGCTTCACACGAGGTGAGCACTCATAAATTGTTAGCTGCTGATTAGGTTCACAAGCTTTTGTCCAAAACCCAGGGGATCATATAGATTTCCTATTTTACAGGTTTTAGAAAGGTCATATAGGGTGCAGGGTAACACCCTATCATCAAAGTCATCAGTATTTCTGCATCAAAACATGAATATTCATAGAAGTACAAACAGCCTTATGTCAGTTTGGGACAAGTTTTGCCACCAAATAAGATCTGGCACAAACTTGGTGAAAACATTTCAGCTCACACAGGTTTTTGGAAGTCAGAATTGCAGAAGACAGTCTGTGGCCCCAGATTATGTCAGCCATGAGGGACGCATCTTTGGGCCCCAAGAATCAATGCCATCACTTAGCAGCAGTTCAAATAAGAAACCCTAGACAAATCCAAAACTGATCTCCTATAGATAAGAGTATCTAACTTTTTAAGGAACCGTGGAAAACATGGTATCACCTGATTCCCATGGCCAGCATCAGGGAGGAAAAGCCTGATTATCCTATCACTCGTGGGAAGCGAACTCAGGAAGGGAGGGGGCTTAAGAGATTGGAGGTTTTGGGATTAGAACCCAGGCTCTCCCAATATTTTAGCAAGTGATCTGCTCTCTGGGCCAAATCTCCGTGGGGACCATCCATCTCCCACCACCCCACTCCCTACTTGAGTCATTGACCTTATTCAATGGGTTGTGGATGCCAGCTGCCTCCAGGTAGGCTGTGATCTCGTATAAGAGTGTGTTGTCTTCTTTGGGGTAAGGGAGTGAAGGGTCCTGATAATGGGCTTCAATATCTGCCAGGAGAGCCCTATGTGAAGAAAAACAAAACAACACAGAACAGGGATAAACGTTAGAGATGAACACAATTCATAGAACAGTTAACACAGGCTATGATGTGATCTTTCCAGGCCTTGGTTTCATTTGTAAAATGAGGGCTTGATCCTCCTAATTCTTAATGTCCATACCCGTGATTGGTTGTTCAGTGGAAAACGTGATCTAGAATTACTTTATCTTTTGTAGTTAACCCGAATCGAATGCTTTTGCTGTTCTAATTTTTATGAATCAGTGGAACTGTTTTATACCTGCTTTGTCAGAAGCACTGACTTACTGACTGGCAAGAAGAGATTACTTATTTTAAAGTAGAGACTGGGAATGAGAGCCCGTTGCTGGGGAGGTGGAGGATATGATTGTACTTCGGGACGTGTGCCCATAGCCAATCCTGGTAATTAGCACGCTTCAAACAGCTCTCCGGATGAGCAGTGACTCAGTCCTACAGAAATCCAGGTGTGGATTTTGGTAATAATTGCTTTCTTAATCTGTGCAAGTCTTTTAGCACAATGTCTGATGTGTACAAAGTGATAACTAGGTGTTGACTAAATAAATGAATTCATCAATAATAGAGAGAGAGAGAGAGCAAGACCAAGGGACAAGACTGAGGAAAGAGGCTTATAAAGACAGATTTGATTATCCCTGGGACAGCAGGCTCTGAATTTAGACAGCCTTCCTACCCGAAGAGTGTAAAAGGGTAAGTACTGAAGAAATTGGGGTGCTAATCGATAATGAACAATCCAGGCCCCTGGATGGCTGTTTTGAATGCAGGCACTTACTTATTGAGATTCTCCAGAGCGGCTGCCAGATGTTTGGAGTCAAATCGACAAGAATAATTGAGTTCATTGGCAATCTGTTGTCTCAGAATCTGCATCTGCCCCACCTGGGAATGAGCAAGAGGAAGAAGAGGTAGAACACACACACTGCTTCCACGTGTCAGTGGAGGCAAACGCGAAGATGACAATTTTTTACTGGAAGGATCACAATGTTCTACAGGAAAATCTAAGGGTTTCCTGGACTGGCTCCATGGCTAAGACCAGCATCATTCCTGATGGAGCACAAGGATCATCTGGATAGACTCCTGTATGCCAACCTCAAGTATCTCTGAAGTCTGGTATTTTACAAAGTGACATTAATGGTCAGTTGTTCACATGTTAAAGGTGTGTGTTCTGAAGCTCTATTTATGATCTTTTGAAATAAGTTCTCCAAGCTTAGTAGCTGCTAATGAGAAGCCCTACTTCCTTCATTTGTCCTAAGCTGAACTTTCTTGAGTCCCAAAAGATGACATATCACTCTGTTGCTCTAAAATTTGGTGGATATAAGCCTATCCATGTCACCCAGAATTACAGATCATGTAACAACCTGGGTTATAAAATAAACTATAAAATCTTCCAAAAGGCCCTTCTAACAATGATAACCCCTCATCCAAGGGTTCCTAAACTTGTTCTGGTACCTTAGACCTCTTTGGGAATCTGGTTAAACCTATCGACACTGTCTCAGAATAATTCTTTTCAATGTGCAAAATAGGGATGCCTGCCTGGCTCAGTACAGCATGTGACTCTTGATCTTGGGGTTATAAAATTTCAGCCCCACATTGGGTGTAGAGATTACTTAAAAATAAAATCTTAAAAAAAAATAAAATAAAAAAAAATCTTTAAAATAAAATAAATGTACAGAATAAAAACATGTAGGATAACAATGGAAGCCAGCTGTATGTCAGCATGGCAGATTAAGCACTTCATTTCCAAGTAGTGATGAGCATAAATGATATCTGGAGATGTCTATAACCCCTGTCCAGTGATAGGAAACTATCTTTGGGTCAGGTCTGGGGCAGAGTTCAGATTGTTCCAACAAGTTCAATTTGTTGGCATCATAAAGTCAAAAGTAAATTTTTTGTGCTCGTAAATTTCTTTTCTATCTAGGAAAGCTGTCCCCAAAAGATTAGCAAGAGGGAGAAGAGGAAGCAGAGGGAGGACTGTTTTATGATGCTAGCAAGTGACGGAGAAAGGACACAGTGTCTGAGAGCAGAGAAAAGTTAAGAAAAAAAGAGAACGGCTTTCTCTAAGAGCAAAGAAAAGAAGGAAGCAGAGATATAGGCAGTTTAACCTAACTTGTTCTTCTTGAAAGCATATTCGGTCTCCATGACCAATGTTTTCTCTTTCATGCTCACTTACTCCAAGCCATTAATAAGATTCTGGAGGCTGAGCAGCCTAGGAGGTGATGTACTCATTCTACCTATTTGCCTTTCTAGAGAGATCTTTGGACTGTTGGTCTTTCTCCATTTCTCTGGAGTCACACTGCCCAGCGCAGCAGCCACAGTCGCATGTAGCTCTGTAAATGTACACTGATTAAAGTGAATAAAAGTTAAAATTCAGTTTCTCACTCCCACAAGTAACATCTTAAATGCTCAATAACTACATGCGGCTAGTGGCTACATGAGGCAGTGCAGGATATTTCCATCACTGTTTCACATTAGCCAAAGACAAACAGACAAATCTGTCCTTGAGGGCTTTATGTAAAGATCACTGACTTAGACAAATACTTGGTTATTACTGAATTACCAGCAATTACAACTCAAAGAGATCTGTAAGAGCCACTGGGGAACCTCTTCAAAGCATCCCTGTAATCTCCCTCAGCCTCCCACAGACCTGAGACTCAGGCCTGCCCAACCTCATGTCATTCTCCACTCTTCCTATAGAGGGCTTCCCAGCAATTAGAAATTTAGCCTGAGAAGCTCTCAGTATCTGGAAATCATGTGGCTAAGGGAGTGTCAGACATCTATAACAAGAGGATATCCAGCAGAGTCAGAGGCTCTGTGTGTTACCTATTCTAAGTTCCCACATTAAAAAAGAAAATAAAATTCACTGCAATTATGGGAAATAGACTGTGAATTTGGCTAAGACACCATCAGTACCATCTCAATGAACAACCAATATAATTGGGAACAAGAGAATGGAACTTCCCCAAATTCCCACAGCAGCCTGAACTTTTCCTGTGGTAGGTGAGGCTTTTAACTGTGAATTGGTTTTCCACCAGGAAACCTACTCTTTCCTACTAGATAAGTGGGCTTTCTGAGGAGGCAGCGAGTGTTTCCTTTAACTCTGTGTCTCACAGCAAGGGATGATGCTTCACACTTAATGACTGTTCAGCAAAGCAGTGCTGAATGTCTTGGATCATCATGAGATGAGACGAAGACACACAGAAGACACAGAGGGTCCCCAGAGCTGACAATATGGCATGAAGACAGGAAAGCAGATGAGCGAATTCTAGAGTAACTTAGATTTCCATCCAACAAGTTAATCTCATTTCACTTTCTTACTCATTTCTAAAGACAACAGTGTTCTATTCATGGTGTAACTGATAACTTACATCCCAGAGAACTTGGCTTTCCAACATCTGTGCAGACCCAAGAGGGGAGAAAGACAAATGTCCTGTTCTAGCACCTACTTGGAGCAGATCAGAGCTGTACACGCACAGAGCAGCTCATTAAATAAACTTGTTACATCAGGATGGAGCACCATTGAGGAAGGAAGATTTCCATTTCTTCGTGTGAAAGCACTTCTTGCCCGAAGTCATTTAAAAACAAAACAAAATGGTTCTCTTTGGTGAAAGGAGAATGACAGTCCAATCAATGAAAAACACAGTCAGGAACAGTTCCAGAATGGATGATAAAGGACAACTAATTTAAAAATAACAATACACTGAGGTGTTGTATGTTTGCTTTGACGAAAAGTGTGGCTTTCTTTGAGTAACAAAGTTATAAAAAAATAATAAGTAAAAAAATATGGTATTGCTTTCGCTCTCTCTTAACATACCTTCATGATAGCTTCAAGATAAGATGTCCAAATCTTCTGTGTTTTGGCAATGGCGGAAAAATAAATTTTATTCGAATTTGCTGAAAAGTTAAAATATAATTTTCTGTTTAGTAAAAATGGAAAAGCTAGCGTTACCTCTGTCTCAGGCCCCTTTCAGAACACCTACCTACTATGCTTTTCAGGGGGCTGACAGCATTCATGAGGGTTTTCAAAGTATCCTGTACAGTTCTGTCTTTCAGGATAATTTTCTGAAACATACTGAGGAAATTCTAAAACAAGAAGACATGCAAGGAACTAAATAATAATAATGAATAGAAGTATAAATATAAATAAATATAATGAATACAGTGAATAATACTTCAGTTAACTAAAGTGCCGTACAGGACACAGCCTGGCTTAAGTCACAGAACGCTATAAAGGATGACAGGGAGGCAGCAACTTCCAGTTCCTGTTAGAAACATCCCCTGCTTGGAGGAGTTGCTGGTTTTGAAGAGAGTCTCAACTTCCTCACATGAAACTCCCCAGACCACTCTACACATAAAAATACTGTGCTGGCCAAAGAAATTCTAGTTTATGCTCAGTTCTTATGTGCCTAAGAAGAAGCATGTGCGTGTGTCTGGTGCTGGTAGAGGAAAGCATGAAAGAAAAGCTAAGTGAGCTCGCATCTCTCCCAGGGTGGCAGCAAGCATGCATTGAAGCTGAAAGGCTCACCTGGAGCTCCTTGACAATCATAAAGCACAGAAGCCTGTCTAACCCATTCAGACCAAAAGTCCCCAAGGTGGTCTGGATTTCTGAGAAGAGGCGACTGCTGGTTACTTCTTGGTGAGTTTTCATATCGTACCAAGTGTTCAGCTGGTCAATGTGACACGTCATTCTAAAAGAAAAACAAACACTCAGAATCCAAAAGCAGCTCAGAATGCATTCATCCTGAGGAGATGTGGGACACAACAGGATTTAGGCATCAGATATGAGGAACGATGGTAATGTGATCTGTTTAATAACCTCTGTATCTAGGCACCCAGTGTATCTCACGGTGAATGCCCAATTACAAGGCAAAATTCCTTCAAAGCTGGCACAGGGGCCTTAAATCATTGTTGAGCGGGTTAAAAATATATGCCCAGATGCCATTCCTGGGGTTTGACTGGGTAGATCTGGAGTGGAAACCCAGCCTCTGAAATTCTAGTAAGCTCCAGATGATATGCCCCCAAGTCAAGAACCAGGACATCTCTTTGCTGAAATGAGGCATGGGAGGAGAGGCATATATCTGGAAGGAAATGGGAAGAACAAGATTATTTCCAGAACTACATCCTACTTTTAAACTTTGAAGTGTCCTGCTCCTGTCACCCAGTACTGGTATTCTGAATGTGTCACTTGAGAGGCTCCCAGTGTTGATGAATCAATCAGTAATATGACATGGAAATTGCAGTCCCAATGCTTAGTCCTCTCTTTGAGTCTTAACATGGCACTAGATGGAGAGTCTTCTAGAAGGGCTTCAGTGACCCACCCTTGGGTATCAAGAAAGCAGGAGTTATAAAACATTTTGGATCATTTACACCTTTTGGTCCATGGGTCATAGACAAAACTCACTTGTGCTTGAATTTTTAGAAGAAGTTTACATATGGAATGCCAAGTTGCCTAACTTTTGAGAGACCAAATAAGCTGGAATTTGAAGGCAGTACAGAAGAGCCATGTCATAAAGACATCAACTTACACAAATCCAACAACTCACTCACTCCTGGACAGAGAGAGAAGGGAAGTCATCTTTCCCTGGGTAATCCCACCAACCACTCCACTCACTGAGCATGTGCACAGGGCGAAACACCAGACAGAAAACAGGAGCCTGCTCTTCCCTCAGTTGGGCTTAGTACTGCCTGCCTCATCAGAAGCTCAACTAAGAAAAAGGTGGAAAATTAGACATAGAGAAGTGTGCAAGTCTCTCCCTAAAATATTCTTAATGGCAATTCGATTTTATGAGATTTTCACCCATGTGACTGTATGTGCACTGTGATCTACTGCATGCAAAGCTATGTGGCCTGCCCTTGGACGGCACACTATTTAAGAGTTGGACCCCTGAGTCAGAGGGCTGGTATGTGTCTGGGGCTACCACTTAGACCCAGACTTTGGATAAGAGACTTGACTTTTCTGTGCCTCAGTTACTTCTCTTTAACATGGGAAGAATAACAACGCCTACCTCAAAGATTGCTGTAATGAGTAAATGAAGGGATGTGTACCACAGGCTGAGAAGTGTGTGCAAGTTCATGGGTGTGTGGTTAATCTTCAAAGGTCAGGATCTGGCAAGTGCAGGACTCAGTGACTGGAATGGGACACTGTGCCACAGTTACACAGGAACAGATGAGCAATTTGTAATCAAAAGTTTTCATATATCAGGGAGTCCACAGGCCCAAGTAAGTAGAACACTAGTTGGAAATCAAGAGGAGCACAAAACTAAAAGTTGGCTGAACAGACCTTAGATTTATTTTAATCTCTATTTCCTTGGACCGGGGTCTCCTCAGGCACACTGCGGAAAACACCCAGTCTCAAAAAACGTGACTCATAAGCACATTAGAATGGATCCAAGCATAGTAAGAACATGGGTGTGATCTGAGGAAAATGTTCAGAGACTCCTATTGTCCACTGTGTTCAAGGCCCAGTGAAATTCAGATACACCTACTTGGGGTCTGTGATCCTCAGGATTTCTCTGCAGAGTCGACCAATAAATGTTACGGACTCATCCACAGGGGTGAACTTTGGTATTGGAATATGTGTAGACTGGTACATACTCTGCCAATCCTGAATCTAGAAACCAAACCATAAATATTTAGTACAATTAGCCCTTCGACAACATGAGGCCCAGGGCACTGACCCCCACACAGTTGAAAATCCACATGTAACTTTTGATTCCCTTAAAACTTAACTACTAAAAGACAACAAAAACCAAAAAAAAAACCCCCAAAACAAAACAAAAAACTTAGCTACTAATTAATAGCCTACTGTTTACCAGCAGAGCCTTATCAGTAACATAATTAGCACATATTTTGTATATGTATTATATACTGATTTGTACAATAACATAAGCTAGAGAAAAATGTTAAGAATATTGTAAGAGAAAATATATTTTACAGTACCACACTATATCTACCAGAAAAAATCTGCATGTAAATGGACCCGTATGTTCAAACCCATGCTGTTCAAGGTCAACTGCACATCTTTGATAAGATAACCTACTTATTCTTTTTCCACATATTTTACAACTATAATGTTGCATAAACAGTGACAATAAATGCTCCTTGGTTTTGAAGAGGAAACTTAAAACTGCATTAATAGCTCCCAGAAATGCCACATGTAACATTTATAAAAAAAGAAATATTTGTGACAAGCAAAGTGACTGAGAAATGAGAAGAGACACAGGAATTTCTGGCTTTCTGTCTTTAGGTTAACATGTATCAATGTAATAATAAAATTCCCAAATATCATAAGGCTGGAAGATACTTAATCTATTAAAATTCCAAATGATCTTGTGAGTTCCCTAATTAAATAAAAACTTACACCTTATCAACTATTGGCTAAAATCAAACTTCCCTGAAGATACTCTGAAGGTATTTGTGACTATCTAATGCTTGTTGATTTTAATAACTATTTAAACTTTCTTCTTGGCATTTCTGAGGTTTAGAGCACGTATTTTATTTTTTAAGATTTATCTATTTTAGAGAGCGAGAGAGAACAAGAGTGGAGGGACAAAGGGAGAGAGAATCCGAAGCGGACTCCATGCTGAGCATGGAGCCCAACGCAGGGCTCAATTTCACCACCCTGAGATGACAACCTGAGCCAAAAGCAAGAATTAGACACTTAACTGACTGCACCACACAGGTGCCCCTTGGCGCATGTATTTTAAATGTCAGAACAACAACTGTAGTCAAGAATTTTCAAAATTTAAATAGATACCTTTGTTCTTAAGAAGTTGTTACACTCTTGTTCCACATTATAATTTATAATACGAGAAACTTCTTCCTGCCAAATCTTCAGACCATAAATGTTGACATAGTCCTGTATGTACTCAAAAGAGCGATGGAATCCATCCATGGTAGCGCCCAACTCTTTCAGCTTGGGCATCAATTCACTTGACTGTGGGAAAGGGGAAACACAAAGCTATTACACTGGAGTAGATGGTCAACCACTAATATCTACATTAGACTTTAAATGAGACCCCTACTGGGTAACCACAAAGATAGTGGAAGACAGCTTTGGAAATGCTCATTTCCTGACTCAACCAGGATGAGTGGTAACTGATGTCAGGCATTCAGCAAAGAGGAGGTTTCATTCATTTGGGAAGGAAGCCTCATACAAAAGAATATAAAAAATGAAACTTGACAGTTTCTCTCACGTCATCTGATGAATATATACATACAACCTTAAAATACTTAAAATAGTTTAAATTGAATTTACTGCAGTGAAAAGTAACCTAGATAAAAATTTTAGGCCCATTTTTTTTTCCTCCTGAGAAAAATGATCATATTCTTTAACAGATCAAGGAACGTAAAAAATTACAGGCTTTATAATTTCTAAATGCAGTAGGGTTAACGAATTCTTTTAACTTTAAGAGGGAACTCTGAACTGCAGACATCAGTTCAATTCTTAAAATTGGGGATCAACAGGTGAAGGAAAGGACTGGTTTTGGAAAGGATTTTTGTATCACACAACAGATTACAATATGGGATCGAAAAGCACATTGGTCAATTGCACCGAACATCATGTATTAGGTATCTGTTAGGAGGAAAGGTGTTGTTCATGATAGTTAGAAATAGCGTGCTCAACCATTCCGCAAGCTGGGCAGAGAGAAAGGACATCCGTTTGGTCATCTGGTACCTTGGCTCGGGGGTTGAAGATCAATCCCTTATGAAGAGCAAAAGCAACACGTTTAACCAGCTCCTTCCTTATTCCATCTTCCAGCAACTGTTTTGGATCCACCTGCGTGCAAATCAAAAAGCAATACATGGCAGTAAGGAAAAGTTCAGTCGCGAAGAAATCCAAAGGAAAGACAGTTTCCAGAATCTGTGGGGGAGCCCTCTCCTACCCCATTTCTCAATGACTGGGACTTTACTCCTTTCCTGTCCCTTTGATCTTCTGCAGCTTGGACAGAATGATTAACCCTGTAACTTTAAGACTCAGTTGACAGCAGTAAAATTCACAGTAATTTTATGACAGGACATCCCAAAGATAGGGGGTCTGAAAAGTTTAAATTGCCTCTCATTTTTCAAATCATTTCATTAAAAGTAAAAACTGCCTCCCCGCCCACCCCTGCACCAGGAGGAGGGGTGGAATCAAGGACGTGCCCTTGAATTTAGTGCATGCCTTTCTTCTGCATGCACTTCTGTTACCTCAGGGCATCTCCATCCCAGGTGAGCAAACTCAAGCCTGCAGTCAGACAGAGCTAACAATTCTCTTTTCTTTCAGCATTCTTGAAATGCTGTTTATAATTAGGGAGATAGAGTGGGAAAGTAAATCTGCTATCGAACTCTATAAGCTTATTTTACTGGTTCTTTTTTCTGTAATGAGAAAGCATTTGTTATTCCCTAAAAGACAGTCTTCTGTCGAATCCATAAAACATTAAATAGTTTGAACACAATCCTTTGAATTCCCTGAGTCTTGTCTCTTGTACTTCAAATTTGTAAAATGAACCATTATTTTACTTCTTTTTTTTTTTAAAGATTTTACTTATTTATTCGACAGAGAGAGGAAACGCAACTAGAGAGGGAAGAACCATTATTTTAAAAAGTCATAAAGACAAATGGATGGGTTCCATCTGGGTTTGATTATATTTAAACTTTAAGAATGACAGTTGTGGGGCGCCTGGGTGGCTCAGTGGGTTAAGGCCTCTGCCTTCAGCTCAGGTCATGATCCTGGGGTCCTGGGATCGAGCCCCGCATCCGGCTCTCTGCTCAGCAGGGAGCCTGCTTCCCCCTCTCTCTCTGCCTACTTGTGATCTCTAGCTGATAAATAAATAAAACCTTAAAAAAAAAAAAAAAGAGGGGCGCCTGGGTGGCTCAGTGGGTTAAAGCCTCTGCCTTCGGCTCAGGTCATGATCCCAGGGTCCTGGGATCGAGCCCCGCATCGGGCTCTCTGCTCATCGGGGAGCCTGCTTCCTCCTTTCTCTCTCTGCCTGCCTCTTTGCCTACTTGTGATCTCTGTCTGTCAAATAAATAAATAAATTAACTAAAAAAAAAAAAAATGACAACTGCAATGAAAATTGAGCAAAATACAAAAGCCAGAGAAACATGTTAAGCTATATCATGACTAAGTAATCAGCAAAATCCAGACTAGAAAAGTAACAGGTCAAAGGCTGTGGGTTCCTCACCAGTTAAAGGAAAGGAAGGCATGGAGGAGAAACCTGAAGATTTAAAAAGACTGCAAAGATACAACATATATATGTGTATTTTTTATAAGATTTATTTATTTATTTTAGAGAGCGCAAGTGGGGGAGGAGCAGGGGGAGTGAATCCTCAAGCAGACTCCCTGCTGAGCGTGGAGCCTGACACAGGGCTCCATCCCACCACCTACGATCAGGACCTGAGCTGAAATCAGAGTCAGATGCTTAACTGACTGAGCCACCCAGGCGCCCCTAACATATTTTTTAAAATGCAGTGTCCAGAGATTTACTTTTGGACAATAAAACTCTAAATCGAGAGACCGAGATTAGGTCAGGGCACATGAGGAGGATTCTGGGGTAGGAGCTGTGAAATGATATTTCTTGACTTGGGTGGTGGTGGTGGTAATCTACGAATCTAAAGAAGTATTTCTACAGCTCTCAGTGTATCTGTGCTCTGTTTTACAATAACAGATTATAACTAGATGTAGTCAGTGAGGGAAAAAAAAAGAAGTAAAATGAAGTTTCCAAAGAAATACTCCTTGCAAGAATAGATTTGGTGAGAAAGAGTTAAATGTTTTCATGAATTTAAAGACCTTAAAAGGCCCTTCCAATCCTTCCTAAGACTTCCACCAGTCTAGGGCATATTCACTGCCTAGAGAAAGCCCCCTTCCCACACCCCTTTCCTTCACATTTCTGTCGCCTCCTCTGAAGTTAACAACAGTTAATTAAGTTTTCACGTGGATCTTCCAGACCTTTCTCTACTAATTTCTTTACAAATTGTCTTTAATACATATTTTAAAAATCTAAGTGGGACCATAATATGTACACACACACACACACACACACACTGTTCTGTAACTTGCTTCTCCCACTTCAAGTTTTAGAGTTTTAGAAATCTCCTGAGTGCAAATGCTTTTTGAATGGCAGCAGAACAATTTATACTGGGAATGCACCATGATATATTCAGCCATTCTCTAGTGATAAATGTCTAGATGATTTCTATTCTTTCAAAATTTTTACTTCTTTATTATTTTTATTTATTATTATTTTTAAAGATTTTACTTACTAGAGAGAGAGAGAGAGAGAGAGAGAGACAGCATGAGTCAGGATAGGGGCAGAGGGAGCAGGAGACTCCCTGTTGAGCAGAGAGCCTGACTTGGGGCTTGATCCCAGGATCCCGAGATTATGATCTGAGCAGAAGGCAGACACCATCCCCGCCTTTTTTTAAATTATTCTTTTTTAAGTAGGCTCCATGCCCAGCATGGAGTTCAATGCAGGGCTTGAACTCACCACCCTGAGATCAAGACCTGCGCTGAGATCAAGAGTCAGATGCTTAACTGATTGAGCCACCCAGGCACCCCTCTATTCTTTTTAAAATAATTTTTTTGGCCACCTCTAACAATGCACATTTATACATACATCTCTGTGTATATCTTACTTGTTTTAAGTCCTATGGATTAAAGTCAACTTGTACTTTTTTTTTTTTTTTTAAAGTGGGCTCCATGTCCAATGAAGGGCTTGAACTCACAACCCTTAGTTCAAGAGCTACATGCTCTGTGGACTATGCCAGCCAGGTGCCCCAACTTACACCCTTTACAAGTGTCTGAAACAGATGCTTAGCGTTTGAGGGTTAAAGATTAGTGGGGGGGCGGGGGCGGCCACAAGATCCCTTACAAAAAGACCTGAGTGGTTAGACTGGCAGCGACAGTCTGCTGGGTTGAGTGTGGTCAAGATGATATTCCCTCTGTTCTCATCTGAAAGACTGTGGCAAAAGATCTGCAGTTTTCCTTAGGAGGTTTTCCCTTGATAATTTTGCTAATGATTAGGTTTTATTACATCCTTCCTATACTGGTCATTTTGCATGTAAGACACTTAATCTGGTCCGAGGACTTCTTACCACCTTACGGATTAGTAATTCAGTTGATATGCAGAGAGTATGCATGCAGGTTATCCGCATGTGATAACCTGCAATGTACTCTCTGCGTATCAACTGAATTAAACTGGCATCAGGCCTAAAGCATGTTCAGTGGATTCTATTAATATTCTAGGGGCACAATGGGGGGGCGGCTCAGTTGGTTAAGTGTCTGCCTTTGGCTCAGGCCATGATCTCGGGTTCCTGAGATCGAGCCCTGCATCAGGCTCCCTGCTCAGTGGGGAGACTGCTTCTCCCTTTTCCTGCTCCCTATGCATGCTCGCTCCCACTCTCCTTCTCCCTCAAATAAAGAAATAAAATCTTAAAAAAAAAATACCACTATGCTTTAAAAAAAAAATTCTAGGGGCACAATAGTATTTCAACATCCTTGCAGAAACCCACACACTAAAGTTCCATTTTTATTTAGGTTCATTTCCTTTATTTTCTTCGATTTTAGTAACACAAATATTGATCTGGCAATTCAGTAGATACATTTTTTTTTTTAAAATCAGAAACATGTAGTGTCTACTGATACCAGATAAATGAAAAAGAAATAAAAGCACCGTGAACCCTGTGCATGGGCACATCACTACTCATCATAGGATTACAAATGAGAACAGCATTGAGATAACACTTTATACTCCTTGGGAGAGCAAAACTTAGAATGTGGACACTAAGAGCTCCTGGGTAAATTTTTGTGGGCAGACATTTCATGAAACAGTCCTTTCAGAAGGCAATCTGGTGGTATTGAGAGAAATTAAGTATAAACACACCTTAAAGCTCAATGACCCTGGGGTGCCTGGGTGGCTCAGTGGGTTAAACCCTCTGCCTTCAGCTCAGGTCATGATCCCAGGGTCTTGGGATCGAGCCCCACATCGAGCTGAGCAGGGAGCCTGCTTCCCCCTCTTTCTCTGCCTGCCTCTCTGCCTACTTGTGATCTCAGTCTATCAAATAGATAAAATCTTTAAAAAAAGAAAAAAAGCTCAGTGACCCACTCCTGGGGACGCAGGTTTTGGAGAAATTCTTGCATGGTGTACAACAGAGACATGTTCAGATAATGGGAGTGTTGTGATAATGGGAGTGTTGGGGTGAAAACAGACCATATGGGTGTCTGTGCCTTGGGGAATGGTTAAGTGGAATGTAAAATTCTGTGCAGCAGTTAGAAGTAACCAGCTGCCCAACTCATGGGGACATAAGTAAATTCCAAAAGCAGTAACTAATGAGAAGAGCTGGAAAAGGAATGGGCCTTAGGGCACAACAGGATGTAGAGAAATCAAACACATATACACATAAAGTAACACCTCATGCTTAAAATGCAGATACTCGCCTCCTTGGGGACAGAAATCAAACATACAGAGTGGGTGCTACTGGGGATGGGAATGACCGTGGGCATCCAGATGAGAAAGAAAAGATGAAGAGAGGAGCTTGCATGCATGTCTGATGACAACGGCCAGACAACGACAAGGGGGTAGGATTATCTCAGCTCTCTACACCTGAGATGCAGTATAAAAATACTAAAAGGAAGGAAGGTTGGGAGAGAGTGAGCCTGCTGTTTGGTCAAGGGAATCGAACCATTTTGTTTTGTTATTACAAAAACTCAATAAAATAGATTTTTCTTAGATTTAAGTAACTCCTGGGTATGGATGAAAAATCAGGATTATAATGCTCTCTCTTCCTCCATCAGTAAATGAATACCATGAAGATCAAGAGCTGAATGTGAAACAGCAAGGGACACAAGCAGACCATGTCATTCCCTGTTCCCCATAGGAGAACCACCACAGTAATCCAAGTAAAGAGTCTATGAGGTCACGTGGACCAGCATGAAAGCTATTACCTTGATGATGCCAACCAAAGTTGTCTTCATCATTAAGATGCCTTCAGTAAAAATGGAAATAGCATGAGTGAGCTTGGCAACCTTTAACAAAGAAAAAGAAGTTAATGAAGTACTACAGATGAAAGACCCATAATTTCTACAGGAAGTGAAATTAATTGGCTGATAGTCCAGGAATGAACCAAGACCGCAGGAATGATGTGCCCTGGTCAGAAATGCGGCGCCATGATGGAACTGAGAGACCACTGTTAGCCATGCTGGGAACGGGGTCAGCAGACATGAAGTCGTTCTTTAAATGCTGACCAATCACCTCCCCTTCTTTGGGCCTCAGTTTCCTATGCATAAAAGGAAGACAGGTTTCCATGAGATGGACGGTCCTTTCCACGTAGAAAAGGCTCATCAAGACCCTAACAAGGTAATCTCCCTTTTCCTGCCTTCTACTTTTTTCCCCCAAGCAACACAAGGGGACATGATAAGGTAGACCAATGCTATATTTTTGAGTGTGAATAAATACGTAAATTCAAAGCTTGACAATCCAAATTCCTGATGTAACTTCTGGAGTTGTGTCAGAGAGGATATAAAACTGACACTGGGATGTAATGTGATGGCAGCGAATTCCTATTGTCAGTTTCCACCTGATTTCACTCTCACATCTCTTGAGTTCAGGGGGAAGGAAAAGCAGAGGTATTTGGGAAGAACAAACCAAACAACCCTGAGGCTGCTTGACTACTGAGTGGGCTTAAAAGTCTGGCTGGAGGAACTGGTTAATGGAACCCAGATAACTTTGAGCCACTGATCTGATGTACAAAGCGGGAACCCGAATGTGAAAAGTCTTGGCAAACTATACCCCAGAAAGAAGGGCTCATTCGCCAGGACTGTTCGGGAGAAAAGTGACCAGTTGAGCTCCACTTCTTCTGAGGACACTCAGGCTGGCGAGGCTTTAAATAACTCCGGGACCAGGTAACGGATACAGGTATGGCTGCACTAACTTGGCACAAGTAGTTATCACTTAGAGTAGGAAAAAAGAAATCAGAATTGGTCTGGTGGTCCTAGGGATATGGCAGGCAACATGGACCTGGGACACGTCATGGTTTGGGATTTAAATATCCAAAGGCAGAAGTCAGAGGGACACCCCCACCTCGTATCGTGGGCCAAGCTGAGCATAGTCCCTCAGCTTGTCTTTGTCCAGGCGGGTCGGCACTTCAATGATATCGTGGGTCTGAAGCTTTATGATCTTTAGGAGAGAAGTAAACATGCTTTCTGGAATGATCTGTAAAACCTTTAGTGAAAGAGGAAAGGAAAAACAGTTGACATCTTTTATTTTGCAGCTGATAAATGCTAGGATGGCAGGAAGACAGTACCAGTGTGTACAAGGAGCCACTTGTCTACAGGAAGGGATGATAAGGGACTTAGAACTATTTTAACATCTGCTGTCAGGCACATGGCTACGTTCCTTCAAATATCAACTGCTCAGAGGATATAAAGCTAGTCCTTATATACATGGAGCAAAAAGATGTATCTTTTCCACATTACAAACTCTTCAAAGACTGAGGATCAGAGGTGTTAGTAACATGGCTATAGAGCACTCAGTTAGTATATGACACCCGTAAATTCTGAACCCGGGTCTGTTGGGCTCCATGCTGTACCGTAAGTTATTGAAACAAGGACCAAAATTCCTCTGAAACCTTTAAGTTCTAAGTAGGATATGCTGGATCTAGACCGGGCTCTCTTCCCAGCTAGCTCTGTGACTTCGTAGAAACCAATATAATCGCTATTTCAGTTTCTATACCTACAAAATGGGGATTAATACTACCAGCATTAAAAAAAAACAAAAAACCAGGTGTAAAAATTCTTTGGAAGTAAAACACACATCCATATCCATAGTACCAGTAAAAATAGGTTTATGTTCAGATATTGCAAATTTCTGCAGTCAAGTTAAGAATACAGGAAGGAAACACGGGTATACTTTTTCTAGGGCCCCAAGAGTCCTTTTTGTCTTTAAATAGCAGCTAGTTTGCCAATAAAATAAGTATCACCTTGATGCATTTCTTACCTTTCTCACATAGGACACCAATTCACCAGAGTAATATTGAGACACACTGAGAAGATCAGGACTATTTGCTTGATTAATTCGAAGAAGGGGAAGATCAAGGGCAGAGGCAAGCTGAAAGAAAAGTAGGTATATCTGTTTCTCTATCTCAAAAAGCCCTAGAAATCTCTTTCCACAAAGAGTAACATATAACAAACCTCTTGGGTCCTACCCAGGAAAAAGCAACAACCACTGAACTTCATCAAAGTCATTAATGACCACAATAATTTGTCATTAATAAAAATAATGGATTATTAATGGCATTAATTAATAAGTTAATAAAATTAATGACAACAATACAGTTTTTTAAACACAACAGTCATCGGCTATGGCAGTAGTTCTCAAACTGTGGTCCCCGGACCAGCAGCATCAGAATCAGCATCAGCTGGGGACTTGTTACAGATGCTGTTCCTTGAGCCCCAGCCCAGATTTACTTAATTAGAAACTTTGGGGGTGAAGCCCAGCCATCTGTGTTGTGACAGGCCTTCTAGGTGATTCTGATGCCCCTCAAGTGTGAGAGCTACTGTGCTACAGAAGTCAGCTACTCTTGGATGGAAATCACTGTGACGGATGGATCACTGTACTGAATCCAATTGAAGATGTCACAGCATGTATGGTGTGCCACTATTTTAGGTACCACTCAGAAAGAAAGAAGACGCTGACAATTGAACTTTGATGTGCTGTCAATTATAAAACCATCCCCATTTACAGAGATGTTTAAATAGGAAAGTGCACCTAAGAACTGGTGACTCTGTCGGAAGACACTGAGTCAATTATTTGCTCATTTATCTCGATCTGAAGTCACCTCGAGAGCAAGGGGCCTCCTTTGGTGTTCACCACTATTCCCTCATCTTTAGAGGAAACCCTGGTTTGTAGCAGATGCTCAACAAGAATTTTTTAAATGAGTAAGGAAAAGGACTTAATTCACATCTAGAGAAAAAAGGACCTTGGCAGAACTTTAAAAATGTATTTTTTTAGTACCACATTTTTAGTACCTTGGTAGAACTTTAAAAATGTATTTTTTTAACTTAAAAACTATTTTCTGTAAGACATCCAACTTATGTTAACTGAAACTTCAAATATGCATGGCATCTTTTGAAACTGTGCTCCTGTGGGAAAACTGCTAACAATTTTCAGTCTTTAAAGAGACTTAAATTACCTAACTCTCTAACAGAAAGAAACCTTGGACTGAATTCATGCATGAGGTAGTAACAAAGACCAATTCCTCCCCAGTGACTGAGAATGTGATCTAACTGTTCTTTGCTTACCTTTAGGAATGTAGCTCTGAGTTTAGTAACCATGGATGGGTTTACCCTTATGCTCTCTTGCATGATGGATGTGAATCTGTAAGAGAGATCAATGGTAAGGAGAATCCATGGTGGCCTTCATTAAGGGGAAATGTTAGGCTGGTCCCATTACCTGTCAATTAATTGCCAAGCAAAAGAAAGGTCCCCAATAATCTGCATTGTGATCAGGACCTCCTCTTTAATGTTAATGGTTCGGATCATTTGGTGAAGAAACTTGCGAGTATCAGCAAGAAACTGACAGACTTGCAGATTTGATTCCAGCTGGTGAAATTCTTGAACCTGTGTCACAAAAATACATTCAATTAGAAAATTCCAAATGGCTTTGGTAGTGTTCATTTTTCCCTGAGAACACTTCACGAAAGGCATGCTACTCACTAAGAATTTCTTGGCAAAATTTCTATTTCAAATGATAATTTTAGAAATGTATAAGCCAAGTCATAATATAATGCACAGGTTTCTAGAATTAGAAAATGTTCTACTCTTTTTACTGTGTATGCATATGACATAAGGAGTGGATACTTTCATCTTTCATCTTAGCCTCGATAAACACATATTAGAAAATCCTCTTAATTCTGAAGATTTGCAGGTTTGCCAAAAAAGAGTAAAAGTCACATCACAACCAGGGTGTTGGCATTTGGACATTATTAAGTTCTTTTTGTTGGATTCCTTAAAATAAAATAATGACTCCCCAGCATCCTGAAGTTTTAACGTATATAATTCAAGGTGCCTGGGCCATTGCTGACATAAATAACACAAATGATAAAAAGCCTCTGACATTTACCAAGTTGTTTATAGTTGTGCTACAAAGTAAAAGATCCAGGAAACAAGCAAAATAGGAACATTACAAGGGGAATTGTCGGCTAGGGAAACTGACGCACTAACAATGGAGAACTGTTTTGTGTTGCCATTAACAATGACTAACAAACCTCTCAAAAAAAGAAAAAAAAAGCCTGTAAGAAAGTATGCCAAATAAAGTATTACTTCTGTCTCTAAAGATACATACTTATGCCAGTTGAACAGGTTTCCAAGTAAGTATGGACGATGTTTTAAATAGCTGATGGTTACTGTTCTCATGCTTTTATTTTTCATTTTAAACCTAGTTATGCATACAATTAAAATTTCAGGAGTGGGAAAATATAATAATTCTTTTTTGAATTTGAGTAGATGAAAAACTATTTCTTTTTTTCTAGAAAAGAAAACATCACTTATAAGCATATGATCATTATACAACTATGGTTATTGGTTGTGTACTCCTCTGTAGTCCCCCACCCCAAACTCTTCCCCAATCTAGAAATGGTGTCTACAGTGTGGTCTTGTTTTAGTTCTTGCTGTCTTACCACAATTTCCCCGGTTTCTATATTGTTTTCATAATTATTTTTCCAAGACTAAATGTTTCTGCAAGTGGAAATGTCATCACTTTTGTTGGCATTCTCTTCATGCCGATCACTTCCTTATTCTCCCAGTTTTAGGACATTGGATATAATATGACAATGAGCAGAGTATGCCTTTTGTGTCTTCTGATGAAATATTCTCTCAGATGTATTTCCGGCACCAGATTGCTGGGTGGGTTGGAAACTATGATTCATGATCCAAGCGCCCCCTCCTTTAAGAAGGGTTTTCTTACCTCCTCCAAAGCTTGTATGAGCTGCACCGTTTTCCTGCCTGCAGCAGTGGAATCATCGTGATTTAAAGACATGATCTGTTTTGAGATCTCTCTGAACCAAGCTTGCAGGTTTTCTACAAACACAGAAGCAAGGAGAGACTGCTGAGACCCCAGGATTCCTGTACCTGTGGCTTTGAATCTACTCAGGAACCCTTTACAGATCTAGGTCTTGTTCACAGAGCTCTCACTGGGTACCTGACATCACCCTCAGGGATTCTCCACACAAGAACCACCAAAGTGCCTTGGGCATGTGACCTGGGAGAAGAGAGAGAACTTTCTACATCAGTGGCTCAGTAAATGCAAATGTGCAGCGATGGGCACAGGAGTGGGGAGGAATCAGGAAGGAAATGAAAGCTGGGACAGAGTTCCCAGGAAGGGTTTGCTGCAGAAGTGAGGATGGGTAGAGAGAGAGGCGCAGGGACATTTTGTCCCTAGGTGAGGGGACAGACATGGGCAGCAGCTTTGGGACAAAAATGACGATGGCATGTCTTGCAGGACAATGAGGGGCAACGTGTCAGGAATGGGAGGGATGATCTGAAGAGCTGAGGGGGTGCCATTTGCTTTCACAAACCAGTTTCACGCAGCAGAGAAAGGAAAGTGCACCAACATGCTCTGGGGACCCTCAGTGTGGCAGGTAAAGCTCGAAGCTTGTCTCACTGACTCTTCACAACAATTTATGGAGGGAGGAATTAGAAGGCATTTTCTCAGATCAGGCAGCTGATGCCCAGAGATGTTCGGATCCCAGGCAGGGTCACACTGTCACTAAATGCCAGAGCCACACTTTTCTCAATGGCCTGGTCTAATTCAAAGGCTTTGTTCTTTTAAACTCACCAAATTGGTTCCCTGAAGTTTTTGTTGTTGTTGTTGTCTTATTAATGGGATGATTTCACTTTAATAAAAGCACTTAAGGGCGCCTGGGTGGCTCAGTGGGTTAAAGCCTCTGCCTTCGGCTCAGGTCATGATCTCAAGGTCCTGGGATCGAGCCCCGCATCGGGCTCTCTGCTCAGCAGGGAGCCTGCTTCCTCCTCTCTCTCAGTCTGCCTCTCTGCCTACTTGTGATCTCTGTCTGTCCAATAAATAAATAAAATCTTTAAAAAAAAATAAAAGCACTTAAGGGCTTCTAAGTTATTTCAAGAATTAGTACAAGGCACGCTAGTTGTAATTTTAAAGGTTTTTTTTTTTTTTTGGTAAGACTGAGGGACAGCTCTGGGCGAGCAGAAAGAGCACAGGGTTCAGGGTCTGAGGTGCCAAGCTTGATCCAGGTTCTAAACCTTTGCTACCTTCAGCAAGTGACTACCTTTACAGCTTCAATTTCTTTACACGTAAGACAAGAATACAGATGTTTATTTCACCGTCTCATAAGGATCAAACGAGAAATATTTGCGGAAGTATTTCCTAAACTGAAAAATGCTATGTAGCCAGATAAAGTAGACGGTTCTTTATCTTTGAAAGACCTTTGAAAGGATGTTGGGATTTATAAGAACCTAAAAGCAATTAGAACAAAAATGAACATGCCTGATTCTCAAAAACTAATCTGTTTAGATTGTTATAGGTAGTTCCTTGTTTTCTAGACACAATCTAGTGACCTGCAAAACATGTTGCCAATTTATATCACATGAATAAAAACACAGCCAACTTTTCCTACTAGGAATAATAAAGTGACTTGGAAATACATCTTAGGCCTACCATTCAGCATCAAATAAATCAACAAAAGCCAAATATAGTAATCATAAGATCATATTGATAAAAATAATAGTTTTTAAAAAAAATATTTTATTTTTTCAACAGAGAGAGATCACAAGTAGGCAGAAAGGCAGGCAGAGAGAGAGGAGGAAGCAGGCTCCCTGCCAAGGAGAGATCCCGATGTGGGGCTTGATCCCAGGACCCTGGCATCATGACCTGAGCCGAAGGCAGAGGCTTTAACCCTCTGAGCCACCCAGAGGACCCCAAAATAATAGATTTTTTAAACAAAAAGCTATACCATTAAGCTTTTTTCAAACAAAAAAGCTATACTATTCTACTATGTAATTAACTTTATCAGAAATGAATTTCAGAGTTAAAGCATTAAAAAGTTTATCATCTTAAAGTTCATGATGGTAGTCTGGGGGCATTTTGAAAGGTTTCTATCTATATAAAAATTTTAAGTGAAACCATAACTTTCCTATAGATAAAATTTCCTAAAAGAAGGGGAATTAATATCATTAATATCATTAAAGTAATGATTAATATCATTAGAGTAGTTTTAGAAAGTCTGCAGGTCCCCTCTTCTGCCACAGATGGCAGGCACACCATGGGGCGGGGGTGGGGGGGTGGGGTATGGGGGAGCAGCAAACATGATTAGAAGCCGAGAATCTTGCATACCATCTATGTTAGTAGTTAGTAATATTCTTGAGGGAAGTATCCTGAGAAGATCAGGACAATTAGGTCCTTTTGTCCCTCCCCACAAATGCATATAAGTTAACACACCAGGGGTGCATACTCTGGTGAGGGTCTGGAATGAATTATGACCCTATGGACTAGGTATAGTATAACAACCCCTCTAGCCCAATCACATACTTCCAAAGTAAGAAACCTCAAGTCCAGAGAGGCTACGAAGGTTGCCTAAAGGAGCACAAAGCTACAGGCAGCTAAAACTAAGCTTTAGACCTTCATTAGCAACCCCGTAGCATACGATGATGACAATGTAAGGACTTTTTACTATGCTGCTTTCCAGTAATTTTTGTGTACACTTAAAGCACACCAATAGTTCCCCTTCAGCAATTACCATTTTTCTCCACTCGGGTTAGGGGTTTCACTCCTGAAAAGACATCAGCAAGCTCCATCATCCGCTCTGAACCCTCCTTCTTGTAATGCTCCCATTTGGCTTGCTTTTCTGAAAGCATTTGCTTGAACATCTGTTGGAAGAGACAGAAAAGAAATTACTTAGGAGGAAGTCTAGATTAGTCAGTTTACCAAGAAAGCCTGAGCGAAATCCAATTTATTATAAAAATATATGCCTAAAAGTAACATTACCCTGATGTCATCTCTTGAGCCATCCTCCTTTGTATAAATCGAGGGGCAAAGCTAGACCACTGCTAAGACAGTGGTTCTCAGAGCAAATGAACAGAGTGTCACCTGGATGGCTTTAAACTTCTCAGATGTCCACACCCCACCCTTGAAGATTCTGGTTCAGAGGGTCTTGGGTCGACCCAGGAAACAGCATTTTTAAAAGACATTAAACTTGGTGGCCACTGCTCTAAGGTCCTTCCTAAGTAACAATTTCTGGGGTCATATTTTAAAGTCAGGGAAGGTTGAGCATTGTCTTGTCTGTTTAGTGGAGAATGAGCTAAATTACCAACACAAGTTCTTTCTTTGTGATCATACAGTAAGTCTATTTATGAACTCATGTCTTTATAAAAATTAAAATCCTATAAAGGGTTGGGTAGAGGAGTAAACAGTGTGTCTCAAGGTTTTTTGTTTTCCACTGAAATAAACTTTAGAAACATATTTAAGGTATGTCACAAATGTACTGGGGTTTATTTATTGAGCTCGGGTCCTAAGGGGTAAATATGAGAGTATACTGATTTTTCTCTTAAGAAATTCTTCATTCCTCAGCATCAAAATGAATTTTAAAAGATGAAGACTTCATTGCAGACGAAAGGATCAAGACTGGTGGAATTTTGTGGGCCAGAGGAAAAGGAATCTCAGTGATCAGGCAGGATGATTCAGCAATGAAAAGTAATAGGATGAGGAACTGTCAGAATTATTTCTAGAGTCTGTCCTATCTTTTCGAATGCCTGGGATCAATCAATGCCAGGTGACAAAGTGGCAGTGACTAAAAATAACACTGAGGCCTTCATCACAGACCACAATGGCTTGAAGCCCTTCAAACACTCATTCACAGGTTGAACTCACAGGTTTCATCTTGCAAGATAGAATTTGGGATAGGGGATGGTCCTTCAGTTAGGAGATGTACCTTTATATAAAAATTACAAGAAACACTGGTCCAATTAGTGAGTTTATAGGAGAATCAGAAGGTGATCCTAGAGAAAGGGTTGAGGTGGGAGGTACGTTAACAAACCGAGCTGAAATGTATTATCTCTTGTTTGCTTGATTTGCATTGGGTAGTTGGTTTCTTTCTTTCTACCAGATCTTTCTCTTTTGAAGATCTTTCACAATGAGTTGGTCTTCTTTTCCCTCTACCCGAACAGAGAGAAGGAAGCTGCCTGTTCTATTCCAACAGATTCCAGAAAAAGATCAATGATTAGAAATGCAGGCTTGGCCAGGCAGATGACCCAGACCTGTCCTGATTTTCATGCAACAAGACTGAGCTTCAAAACTCTTGGGGAACTGGTGCTCGGTTCAGGTTCCTAACTGGACTGAATGCATTGTTGATTCCTCGGGGGCAACTCTCACTTGCCTCTGCAGTTTGCTTTGACCAACAAGTAAGATGCCTGGTTCCTGCTCTTGGATCTTTTTTGGTTTCTCATCTTGGCTTAATCTGTCTCTCTTCCCCCAACTGTACTGAGAGCTCCTTGATGGTAGGGACATGCCTTGTTCATTTTTGAATTCCTAGCACCTAGCTGGGAACAGAGCAGGTATTCAATAATGATTTGCTATTCAGAGGGAAAACATTAATGTTATTAAAGAGATCAAAAAGGGGTAGCGTTTCTCTGATCTTAAACATGATACCCAGACAAGTCACTGCAAACTGAAAACACTCCGCACATGCATTAGCATGATGTTAATAATCAGCATGTACTTTTCCTGAGCTACTAAATGGGGGAACACAGTGTCCTCGCATATCTAGAAGATAAACATCGAGCATACCACGAACCAGACTGAGGCAAGACGAAGATCAGTTCCAAATGGGCATTAACATCCACGGCTAGTTCCTGGCCCACTTGATCCAAACCTCCAAAGTTACTGGTTCCAGAACTTAGGCATTCCTGGGTATCTGCCACTTTTATTATGCCCGCAGAGGCTTGTTTTTTTTAGCTCTAAGACTGACTAGCCTCAGAATCTCCTTCAGGGAACCTGAAATCCTTAAAATCCGTAAGTTGAACTTGCTTAATTGCAAATCCTCCATCCGACTTAAAGGCCCTTTCTAACAGGTTCTCATGGCTTTTCCGATGACGACTGAAATCCTGCCAGGCCTGGGCTGGCTCCTGCCCACCTTTCAACCTCATTTCACACCACTTTCTCTCATTCTCTCTCCTCTAGCCAACTGGTCTTTCTGGTCCTTGAACTAGTCATGCTGTTTCCTACCCAAGAGGACCTGGGCGTGTTCTGCCCCCTCTCTGGCATGGTCTCCAGAATGCTCCCAATCTTTGTCTTAGCTAACTCTGACAGGTTCCTTTTCCGGGTCCCTTCAGAAGCTCTCACTTCTCTTCTCAGGGAAGTTGGGGATAGCATCTTTGATTTTAGGTCCTCTGAGAACTATGTTCCTTTCCTTCAGAGCACATTTCTCAGTTCGTATTTACATTTTCATTAGTGCAATTCTCAGATTACGTATTCGTATTCCTCGCTAGACGGCCACCTCCACAGTCTTGTACAATTTCCCCCATCCCTATCTCCCCAACAGCAGTAGGCACTTAAATGCCTGTTAAATGTTCAATCCTGTCTTTTTAGTATAAGAACTATTGCAGGCAGCTAGAATCTTAGCCTGAGCCAGAGAGACAGTTACAGAATCCAAATCCTTTAAAAATATTTTTAAACATAAAAACACTAAGATGCTGATGATTATTCATTCAAGGGTTTTACCTCTTTGAGTATAAACTCAAACTGTGCAGTGTCCAACAGCAACTGAAAGAGGATCTTGGGATTGTACCTAGAGTCCGTTAGAATCTGGTCCTTGATTTGACGAAGGCGTTTGTTGTTTGGGTCACAGGCTAGAAACGGGAAGAAAAGAGTTCCTAATTTATTAAATGTGTAGAAAACATGAACCGTAAGGGGGAATTCTTAAAAACTTTCCTTCACTTTCATTCATTTTAAGCATCTGAAAATAAGCAAAACATACACCATGTACAACATACGCACGGAAAAATATAGTATATCTATGCCGCAAATAAGTACAACTTAACTTTTAAAATATGGTAGTTGGATTTGGCAAGGAATGTCATTCATGATATATTATAGAAGGAGGAAAAAGCAAGCGGCAGAAAAATGTTTCAGATTTTGCAGGCATTCTGGGATTGGTTCATTACTGACTGTCCAATATGTATGGGCAGAGCCTTCGGACAGCATTCCGTCAGTGGGCAGCCTCCTGATGTCCTGTTTGCAGCTGCTTTTGCTTTAGGCATTGCTCTCTGGCATTCAGGGTGGACGCTCTCAGTTTTTTGAGATTGCTCTCCTCAGAAAGGCCTATTTGCAAGGTTGGCACATCTGGGAACTCAGATTTCAGGAGATGCTACCATTCAAGTACTAGTAAGAGTGGGCCGCTATGCCTTAACTGTTCGTACAATGTGTTTTATGATGGCCACCTGCTTTCCCTCTAGGAGTCTGGAATTTTGATACATGCCAGGCAGAGGCTGCCTGTGATCAGCCCCAAATAAAAACCCTGGACATGGAGTTTCCAAAGAACTTCCCTGATGGGCAACACTTCACACATGCTGTTGCAATGCACTGCTGGGGACAAGGGTTCAATTAAACACATCCTGTGTGACTCCACCAGGAGAGGACCCCCTGGAAGCTTGTGCCTGGTTCCCTCCAGACTTCACCCCATGCGCCTTTTCCCTTTTCTGATTTTGCCTTCTATCCTTTTGCTGCAATAAATCACAGCCACAAGTGCTAATACATTCTGTGTCTTCTAGGAAGTGATCGTAGCTAGGGTGGGCTTGGGGGGTCCCTGACACCAAGGGGAAGCAGGGTTACCCATACAAAGATATGGCACCTCCAAACAGGAAGAACCAGACCTGGGAGCGTTCTGTTCCTTGTAAAGACCCAAGGGCATGGCAGGCACTCGAAGCTTCTTGAACTATCTACCACCAAGGCCCAGAGAGATTCTGGCAACTAGGCCAAGGTGACAGAATTAGGCAGGGATGGACCCAGGGGCAAAACATCTAATATCCTGATTCCCTGCTCAGCCTCTCAGCTCCCAACCAAAACTATTTCAAATAAAATAAGCAATTTGTTAAAGAAAGGTATATAGAACTTTAAAAAATACTGATATTTGCTGAAATTAGTTTATGGGGCCAATTATTTATTTAAGAAAAAGTAAGAAAATATGATAAGGCACAAATAGTTACAAGTCAAGGCTAAATAGACTATAAATAGTCAAAATAAAAAATTTAAGGCAATGAACATTGTCATAAAATTCACATTTGATAATGTTCAAAGTCTCTGGTTGTTGCTCTGGTGTCACACGGCTTTCTTATTTTCTTAGCCCCTCAGTGGTCTCCCAGGATGTCTAATGTATACAGAAGGACTGTGTTGTATATGTCAGGGGTGTTTTCTGGTGTTTCCGTTCTGGTGAAGCCTGCAGATGGCCATTTTTTATACTGATTTCTAAGCCAATCCATCAGGAGGAGACTCATAACAACCTGGAGAAGGGCTCGGTTTTCAAGGGAAACCTCAGAGTAGAATTATTATGCATTTGTAACAACTATCTAGGAAGAGCTATATTGGAACCAGTGACGTTGACAGCACAGAGACAATTTTTTCAGCTTCATATCTGCCTAACAAAATCAAATAGACCAAAGTGACACAGAGTTCCATTTGTTTTGTATTAATTCTGATTTAATAAGAAACCTTCTGAGATAATTTGCTTTCATTTTCAGATAGGGAACATCGCCCTGCATTAGTAATTAATTACTTGGTAGAAATCAGGGATGGTTCCAGCATTCTCAGAGGCTGATCCCATCTCTGACATCTGACCTGCAAGAATGCAGACTCAGAGAATTGAGGCAACAGATCTTAGAAGCATGGTACCCTCAGAGTCAGACTTCAGGAGCCGGGCAGCCCTGCCTAGGGAGGTTGGCTCTGAGCGTGTTTCTTCAGAAGCTGCAAGACACTGGGGAGGCATCCAAAGCCTGGGCGAGATGCCTCCAGCGGATCAACAGGAGGGAATATAAAGAATACACATTCCTTCCTACACATGACAACCGGAACCACCACAAAAGCTAAATAAGCAGTTACTTTTCCCACACGTGACTCATCATCCGATAGATAAATCATTTGTTTCTGGTAAATGATGACCTTATGCAATCAGGTCAGACAACTGCCAGGCACAAAAATGGAAAACAAATGTGCCTGAAGATAAATGCACAGAATATTGTTTGTTGTCCCTGCAAGGGTGCAAATCCCGGAGACTCCCTGGCTCCCAGACTGGAGTCTTGGAGGTCAGGCACGGTCATGGGGAAGACGACAAGGAGGCTGAGTCACTGGAAACCCACTGTTGGTTTTATGATACAATATAACAAGGACCCGAGTTGTTTACATGCTTGAGCATGTAAGACTGGTAAAGAAGATTCAATACTGAGTCAGTATAGCAAAATCCTCAAATTCGAACTGGAGTTTATATAAAAAAATGTGACTAAAACCAGATCCATTATATGATTCAGCGTCAGCCATGGTATTCGTGCTGTGAGTAAACTGTAAACTGGAGAGAGATGTAGGCAAAAGAGTAAAACGGAAAAAAGCAAAAAACAAAAAAATGGAAAGCAGCACTTTTGAGAAAGGTTTTGGAGCTGGAGATTTCTAGCGTGAAGAGAGAAGGCTGAGGAGAAAGTCCGCGCATTTTCAGAGGTACAAAGGATGAAGAAGTCCACCTGCTGTCTTCACTGCTGACCACTCCCAGGACGTGGAACCAGATGGGAGCTAGAGGGAAGAACATCTTTCCTGGGAGGTCTGGGCTACGGTCGGCTGTGTTACCACGGGAGGCTGCAAAATCATGGGCAGGATTTTTAGAGACACAGCCTCATCCAAAAGCACAACTGTTGAAAGCAGTGCCTGTCTCAGGGTCACTCTCAAGCGAAGTTTGTTGATGAAAAACAAAAAGCAGGCGGCTTTACAGGGCTGCTGAATGACATGCCTGAGAGCGGGAAGCGCATGCGCTCCAGCTGAGTGAAATCGTTAGTTAATTAACATCAATCCAGCCTTTACGAAGTACAGGAATTGTGTCAGCGCTCAACTAGCTCAGGTTAATCCAATCTACTTATTTTTCCATTAAACTAGGTTTTTGTTTTGTTTTGTTTTGTTTTTAAGTCAAAGGCTCACGGACCCTGTGGAAGCATTTCCTACGATCTATGAAGCAACTGAACTTGAAGGCCCATAGTGTCTCCAAGAGGACTGTGGACCAGAAAAGGTTAGACCCAGTCTACCTTTATTAGGCCGTCTGGTTTAGCCTGTTCATCAACTCTGTGGGTCCATGTTTTTCTGTACTTCCCAAAGTATACCTTCTTCTCTATCATTTCTCCAGTCTAGAACTTTTTACTTCAAAATCCAAGGTTCGGGGGGCGGGGGTGGACAGTATGCTCCTGTATCCTGTGTGGAGATTTTCCCGACCGCCTTGACTTCTCTATGCCAACAAGCAACATTTCTCTCCTGCTCTGGACTCAAATCCCAAACCCCACCAGATGTGTTTTGCACATCTGGCCCTTACTTACTGGATTAGCTCTTGTATTAGTTTCCTGCTGTAACCGATCACTACAAACTTAATGGCTTAAGAAGACACAAATGTATTCTCTTATAGTCCCAGAGATGAGAAATCTGAAATGGGTCTCACTGGGGTAAAATCAAGGAAACAAGAGATCTGCGTTCCTTCTGGAGGCTCTGGGGGAAATCCTGTTTTCTTTCCTTTTTCTGCATTTGAGGCCACCTGCATTCCTTAGCTGAGGCCGCATTCCACCTTTAAAACCAGCAATGGCCTGCTGAGCCTTTTCATGATGCCTCCTCTCTAGTTCTGACTCTCCTGCTTTCCTCTTGCCCATTCAAGGACCCTTGTGTAGATTACCCTGGACCCATTGGGATAATCCCAGATAATCGAACCTGACAAAGGGACTATTCAGGTGGGCTGTTACCTTGTCCAAGTAGACACAAAAATAACTAACTAAAAAAGCAACTTGATTCTCAGGGTGCCTGGGTGGCTCAGTTGGCTGACTGTCTAACTCCTGGTTTTAGCTCAGGTCATGGTCTCATGGGTCATGAGATCAAGCCCCTGTCAGGCTCCGTGTTCAGGGGGGAGTCTGCTGGAGAGTCTCTCTCTCTCTTCTTCTCCTTCTTCCCCTCCCCCGCATGCTTTCCCTCCCTAAAATTAAAAAAGCAACTTGATTCTCTCCCAAAGGCTAAACCATTTTTGCATCATGGAGCATATCTTAATTCTGAAGGCCTTTCTGTGGAGTCATGCGGACGGGCACACCTCTTGCACATTACCTGAGTCGGCCGTGTGCAGCATCAGCCATCGGATGGCGACATTGCAGTCTCTCAGGCAGTTCAGAAGCCTCGGGATATTGTCCAGAACCATCTCCTCCCTCAAATAACCTTCCTTCAGGAGCTGCTGGACTTGAGCGTGCACTCTTTCACTGACAGTGGCGTATCTGCTTGACTTTTTAAAATGAAAAACAACACAACTCGATTTACATTTTCAAAAAGAGAAAATGCTCTTCCTCGAAAACAAATCACATGCAGACAAACCCCTGGACAAATAATCACATTTCGATAGGAGATGAGTAACATACGGACCATCGTTGGTAAGGCTCCAAGACAAGTGGTTTATTGAACATTTCTGAAAAGGACGTTGGACTCAGAACCGAGAGAATCCTAAATCCTACCTCCAGCTACGGTAAGATACTGGTGTGACTTTGGATTGAACTGCTCCCTCCTGGTTTCTGCAAATGTCAACTGGAGAACCGGGAACAAGTGGTTCTGGGGTCCCCTTCTATCCTTAACTTGGTTGGAAAAGAAACATAAAGGCAGGAGCTCAGCTGCCTATTCTTCCCGTAATTACTGACCAAGAAGGCAGAGCAGAAATACCCAGGAGAAGAGAGTTCTAGAGGCAGATGAAAGTACAACAGATGAAAAGTGAATTTTCAAACCAGCCTTTTGGAAATCTGGTCATTCTGCTTTCCCCGAAGCAAGAGTGAAATGTTCAAACTATCACCAGGTGCTTCACTGGAGGACTCTGAATATCTTCTTAAAACGGCACCAAGGAGAAAATGCAATTTTGGAAAGTAATTTTAGGGATGAAAAAGTAATGCTCTGATACCAATAAGTATTGGAAGCACTGCTTTCTCTAATATATTTCCAGGAGACATGCCAACGTTGAAATTATTTTGTGCATTATTGATGGAATTCAATTTACTTGAATAAAACATGCTGACGTTCTTTGAGTCAATATCATTTTAACTGTGCTGGAAACTCAAAAACTCAGACAGCCAGGCTGAGGAAGGTAACTGTTTAGAAATGTCAAGGATACTAACCAACAAAGATTTTTATTGCTCTGCTTACTTAGGAATTTCCTTCTGCCTTATGTTCTTTTAAATTTTTTAAATTAATTATTTATTTAAAATCAATTAATTAACATATAATGTATTATTAGTTTCAGAGGTAGAGTTCAGTGATCCATCAGTCTTATATAATTTAACACCTAGTGCTCATTACATCATATGACCTCCTTAATGTCCATCACCCCATTATAGATGAATGGATAAAGAAGATGTGAGATAGATGTAGACACACACACACAGATACACAATGGGATACTACTCAACCATCAAAAACATGAAATCTTGCCATGTGCAATGACGTGGATGGAACTAGAGGGTATTATGCTAAATGAAATTAAGTCAATCAGAGAAAAACAATTATCATGAGATCTCACTCATATGTGGAATTTAAGTAACAAAACAGGATCCCAGAGGAAGGGAGGGAAAAATAAGACAAAATCCCAGAGGGATTTAAGGGACTAAATCATAGAAAACAAACTGAGGGTTTCTGCCTTGTGTTCTCATCAAAGAGAAAGAATATAACCATTTAAGCTTTAAGGAGATGAAATGTGTCTAGTTTTGTTGCTTCTTTGACACATCAGAGAGGACAAATTTAAATTACAGTGATAGGACATATTGTGTACATTTAGTTACCATCCTCAATATTCATCCTACTAATGAAAAATTAAAACTCCAGCTACCGGTGAAAGCCGTTCTGTCCACAAGGACACAGACTTTAGCAAGAATAAGCAAAGCCAGTTGGGGTCATGTGACACACTGATTTGTCTTAGGATGTTGAATCTTAGAACCTAAGTCTCCCACTTACGTAAACCATGCAAGTTAAAAATCTATAATTACCTATTTTATTAGGATGTGCAAAATTCCCCCTTTTATTGATTACTGCACTTAAAATGTCTATGTGGGCATTTGCCAAAGCCCTTGGGAACTCTCCTCCTTTCCTACCCGCCACAGCGGGCTTGCAGCTATTACGAGAATCCCTCTGCATTGGCCAGCACCCACCTGTTCTCTGACGTTTGAAAGGTCCAGGGTATTGTTTAAAGCAGTTTTTGCAGCTTTATACGGTTCCCAAGCATCTGCTAGATTAACCGTGATCCCCATGTAAATACTAATTACCTGCAAGAGGACACATTCATACAGTATGTTAAACACTTGCTCACTTAGAGGCAAAGTTACAGAAGACAATGCCTACTCCTTCCAGTTCAAACTCCACTGCAATGGAAACGCACGATTTGCCAAATACAAAGTAAGCGTTCTGTCTTAGTGACACTTTGGAACAAGGGCGACAAGAGCTACTCATGGGAAAATGACTAAATCAAGGTTGACAGAAAAGCAGACTAGAGCAGTGGGCTCCTCAAACGTTTTCACCTCTGCCTTTATGCAACTAAAACTTACTGAAAACTCCAAAAGTCCAAAGGACTTTTTTTTTTTTTTAATGGGGTTGTATCTATTGATACTTACATTACACATTACAGCTGAGACATTTCAAAAACTACTTAATTCACTTCAAATAACAACAAGAAACCCACTACATGGTAACATAAAATGTTTTTCATTAAAAAACAAAAACAAAAACGACTAAAGGTTTCCCAACAAGTTTTGTGAGAAGGGTGGCATCGCTTTCCTTTTTTTTCGAGTCTCTGTAATGTCCAGCCTAACTGAAGACGGCCGAACTCGCACTCGGCTCCCTCAGTCAGGGTCCTGAGGTGACTCTCTCGGGGCCTCTGGAAATGCAAAGTGCACTTGGGAAAGGATGAGAGGAGAAAGCTCGGACCACTGTGGTGTTATCATAAACACAGTTTGACCTCACTGAGCCCTGGAACGAGCCTGGGGACTCCGAGGGCTCCCCAGTTCACGTGAGAATCTCTTGACTAAAGGAAACAAAGCATTATTTTTGCAGTTCTTAACTCACCTACTTCAGTCTGTATAAAATTGGGATTATTTGTAGCTTGAAATTTTGCTAAAAGTTGCCGGAGAAATCCTGTGGTCTTAGGGAGCCTCTCTTTTTGGTGGGAGTGGATAAGCAGGGAGGTTGGATCCCCAGTTTCATTTCTTTAACAGTCACAGCTCATCGCACTTCCTTTTTCTTCCTGAGTCAGATTTGGTATTTATATATTTTTAAGAAAATTTTCTATTTCTTCAGAGTTTTCAAATATATTGGCACAAAGTTGTTTAGAAGTTTTTTTATACCTTTAAAAGCTCTTTATTTTATCTTAGGTTTGTTTTTTCAATCTTAACATATTTAAACCTGTCTTCTCTCTCTCTCCCTCTCTGGTCAATCTCACTAAGTATCTATTTTATTACTCTTCAAAAAAACCAGCCGTTGTTGTATTGATCATCTCTCTTTCCCTTCTTGTCCAACTCAATACACTGCTGCTCATACGCTTATTGACTTCCATTCACTCGACCTACTCTAGCTTCTTAAAGCTCAATATCTAGCTCATTTATTTTTTTCTAGTTTTATTTTTAAGTCATCTCTACACCCAACGTGGGACTTGAACCCATAACCCTAAGATCAAGGGTCACATGCTGCACTGACTAAGTCAGCCAGGTACCCCTCTAACTCATTCATTTTTAATTGTTCTTATTTTTAAAATAAATATATTTAAGGTTTCATTTACTTCAGATACCCTGAAGAATAGTTTTAGTCATTCCCACGAGCTTCGCTTTGTAGTATTTTGATGTTGGGTGATTCTACATATATCTTCTCAGACATTGAGATTTCCTCTTTTGTTTTTTTAGAAGATTTTATTTATTTGTCAGAGAGAGAGTACACACAAGCACGGGTAGCGACAGGCAGAGTGAGAAGCAGGCTCCCCACTGAGCAAGGAGCCTGATGTGGGTGGGACTCGATCCCAGGACCCTGAGATCATGACCTGAGTCGAAGACAAACCCTCAACCGACTGAGCCACCCAGGCATCCTACTGTGATTTCCTCTTGAACACAAAAGTTATTTGGGAGTATATGTTTTTTCCAAACATTTAAAAATACCTTTTAAGCACTGGCTTCTAATGTAATCATGCTACAGTAAGAGAATACAGTCCATAGACTAAAATTGTTTTTTTAAACTCCATTCACTTTGTTATCTGATGTTTCCTAACTTTCATACATACCCTTTCAAATATACACAAGACATCTATTATGGATTTTTGAAAGAGCAGGATTATACAGAAAAAGAGGTATGCTAAAATTTCCCATCATGATTACAGTTTCATCAATTTTTACACGTTATTTTATTTTTGCTTTATATATTTTGAGTATTTCACTGGGTGTGAATTTATGAATTGACCTTGGATTATTCTTTTTTAAAATCATAAATGATACCTCTTTATTCCTATTAGTGTTTTTCTTTAAAATTCTCTATGGTGTGATATTAATATTTTCTTACTGGCTTTCTCGGCTTGCGTTTGCCTGGAATCTCTCTTCTTAATTCCTTTTTAAAAAAAAACAACTATTTATTTATTTATTTATTTATTTGAGAGAGACAGCAGGGGGAGGCGCAGAGGGAGACAGAGGGAGGACTTCATGCTGAGTGTGGAGCCCCATGCAGGTCCTAATCTCACGACCCTGAGATCATGACTGAGCTGAAACCAAGAAGAGTTAGACACTTAACTGACTGAGCCACCCAGGTGCCCCAATTCCTTTATTTTTAGTGTGCCGGGTGTTTTTTAGGAGTGTATCTTATAACCATCATATAACTGGATTTTGACCTTCCTTAACTGTGAAAGTATTTCTGTTTCTGATTACAGCACTATGGTCAAAGCTCTTAATTAAGCTTGGGCAAATTATTAGGCAGATTATTAGAGTTTTCCTCTGGGTTGCTCAGCCGCTAGCTCCTGAGCGTGATGTGTTCATGGAGAGGAGGCATCATCTCCTCACTGTGGGCTGTTCTCCCTACAGCTCCCTAATCACAGTCTGCCATTCAATGACCCGTAACAAGTGAAATAGCATCTGCCACCTGAGAACACGATCCAATTCATTGTAGTTTATTAAAACCTCTGTGTAGAAAGAGAACATCTCCTCTACATTGAGTATGTTAAGTCAGCTTTATTCTTTGAAGAATTAGTATTTTTGGGTGAGACAATGTTTAGAAAGTCATAAGCACATCCCTGTAGTAATATAAACTCCATCAATATTAGCTTATAGGTATATGAAGCTTACTATTAAAGTAAAATTCCTATTCATAAAATAACAGATTGATTTATAAGCTTAGAGTCATGAAATAGAAAAGAATAAAGAAATACTTATGAAACAGTTACAATCTCAGCAACTAAAACAAGATACATTTTAATACATGGTTTTACCTTGACAGTATCATTTTAAGAAAACAAAAAACAAACCTGTGGGTTCTTCAGGAAGTTTTACTGACTTATTCCTTCATGTTATGATTTCTAAGATTCTCAACATACCTATAGTAATTTTAGCTAAGTGACTGTATGTCTCATTACTTACAACATTATGACCTCTTTTGGCTAACGGCCAAAAGAACAGAAAATCGGTTCCGTAACAAGGTTATTACAGAGGAAAAAAATGAGACTGATAGTAATACTTGCCCAATTATCTGGAAAGTATTTGTCCACAATCTCTCTCATCTTTGCCTGGTGCGTGTGAAGAATGGAAGGTTCGAAGTAGAGGATCACGTACAGCATGGCCGCTTGAGTCGCCAAGGCCGTGCTGCGGTGCTCTGGCAGAGGGTATGCGGAGACCTGCGAAGCACACAACCCCCCAAAGAGGCAGCTGTTGGTGACATCTGAATTCATGCGTGTGCCGGGTAAGCGATCAGGTTCCAGGACGGCCATGTCCCAACAGGGGGTCCTGGGCCCTGGGAGCAATTCTCAGAGGGCAGCACTACAAGGAATACAGTGTAACCGGGGCCTGCCTTCTTACTGCTAATCTTCCTTCCCGCCCCTGACTCTGCTGCAATTTGAAGTCTTTTCCTCAAAAAAAACAAAAAACAAAAAAACACACAAAAAAACAAGAAAAAGAAATGAAGCTTTTTTAACCCCCGTGTCCTGACAGTTGTCCACTTCTGTGTCTATCACAGACATCTCTCAGTGCTGACAGACCCCAAACCCTGCCACCATTTTCTCACTTCCCAGTTTATCCTACAGCTCACTGAGTCACTCATCTCCTCACAGTCCCTCCATTCAATGGCCTCTTTTTCACACTCTCCCTTCGCTTCTCTCCTCTAGTTTCCCAGATTCCACTCTCTCGCGTCGCCCTGCTTTGCTGGGTGTTCTCCTTCCGCCTGCCTTTTAGGTGCTGGTGCGTCCTAGGGCTCCACTGCCTCATGGGTTATGAACCTAGCTGCCCATAGTACATATCACTTCGAGGAGGACACTGCGACAAGGGCAGACACAGCAATGTCGTAGGGAACCTGCAGGCAGGAATGCGGCCCGGCGTCAGGAAGCTGAGAACCAGAAAGCCTTCAGTGTTGCCCCCGCTCTCTCTCCCCAGACTGTTCTCACACAGGGCAGAATGAGGCTATCCCAGACTCCACATTTTGCATGTTGCGAGTAAGGCCACATCAGACATTGTTTCTTGGGCCCAATTCCAAGTTACCTGGCGAAAGGGAACTTGGTCCATCTTGGGTCAAGCATCTACCACCCCCACCCCCACCACCAATCAGCCATGACCAGGGATGGGGGAGGTACAGGGCACAGTGGGGTGGACACATGGCACAACCCCAGTGTAAGCTGTTAATAAAGGTCAAGGGGCAATGAGAAAACGCAAACACACTGCCTTGACACATGGGCCACATACGAGGCAGAAGGGGTAAAGAGAGACAGTGAAGCAGCGTGGTCTTCGAAGTCATACAGACCTGAGTTCAAATTATGGTTCTGCTACCTAGTCACATGACCTCGTGAAAAGCACTAAACTCCCTAAGCCATATTTTTCTCAACAGCAACATGAGGATAATATTGCCTACTTTGTAGGACTGTTCTGAGGAAAGAGAAAATGGTTTATGAGAAACCTACTATGATTCTGGTCGATACTGAATTCTCAATAAATGCCGACAAATATTATAAAGACCTAGTATCTGCAGGTAGCTTTTGATTTTGAACTGTTTAAAAAAAACCACAAAAACCTCTTTTATTTATACTGAACATATTCATAAAGGAAACTAACAGGCTACCTGTACACAGCAGTTGTGCTGTGTAATAAATGATACCCAGTTATTACAGGTCTAATTCTTATTCTAGTAAGAAAAATATATAATACATAAAATTATGTGGGTTTTTTTGTTTGTTTTCTGTTTTTTGTTTTTTATTTTTATTTTATTTTTTTAAAGGATTTTATTTATCTATTTGACAGACAGAGATCATAAGTAGGCAGAGAGGCAGGCAGAGAGAGAGAGGGGGAAGCAGGCCCCCTGCGGAGCAGAGAGCCCGATGTGGGGCTCGATCCCAGGACCCTGGGACCATGACCCGAGCCAAAGGCAGAGGCTTTAACCCACTGAGCCACCCAGGTGCCCCTTGTTTTTTTTTTTTAATTTTACTTTGGAGGCATCTGGGTGGCTCAGTTGGTTAACTGCCTGCCTTCGGCTCAGGTCACGATCCTGGAGTCCCTTGATGGAGTCCTGCATCGGGCTCCCAACTCAGCAGGGAGTCTGCTTCCCCCTCTGACCCTCTCCTCTCTCATACTCTCTCATACATTTTCTTCAGGCGAATGAAGTCAAATGATAATTTTCTTTGGTATCCTCTTAAGTGAATGATACACATACTCAGGAGAAAAGTGAGGCAAATTCCAAACGCTACAGGTCTTCAGAGCTCTGTGCAGGCTGTCTTCTTGCCTAGACCTGCCATCGTGCCTCCTTCGCCACCCACAGTAATCTTGCTGCCCTTGTTGTATGTTGTATGGTCCCTTCTACTTCCCCTAAGCTAATACTCACCTTACTTTGCTATAATTCCTTTAGTTACCCATGTTCTTCCTTCAGCTACAAGCTTGTTATGGGCAGGGACCATGGCCTGCCTTCATCAGCAATGGATCCCAGCAGCCAGCTCGTAATACACACTCAATAACTCTTTCTTGAATGAATGACTGCAAGAATGCATCTTTTTTCCAAATACAGATCAAATGCCATCTTCCCCCTGAAATCTCTAATTCCGCCCAAATTATTGTCCCCCTTTTCTTTACCGTCCCATAGTACAGCTCCCAAAATTTGAAATTTTTTAGCTGCTTTTATTCTTTTGAGGAAGAAGAAAGGGAAGGGGTAATTTGAGGAGGAAAGCAAAATCAATCTTTGAAACTTCTAAGATCTTGATAGATTTAATGCCCACCTGGTTGTAAATATCATCAGATCTCAGTCGGCCAATGACCATACTGATGAAGGCTTCATTGATAGGCACTCTCTGGAAATAACTTTCAGGGTAGTTGGGTGGTCTTTTGGCTCCTGGTTGACTGGAATAACCTGTACTTCGGAGCAGCTTACAAATATCATCCATATTTGAATCAGCAGAAGATCGAGCAGCACTGAGCCATGTTCACAATGGGAAATAAAGGGCCAGACAAACAGCACATATTAGAAACTCAAAAGCCAAAAAGAAAAGCAGAATTTCATTATAACCTGACTTACATAGTTTCAGATTAAGATTTTTGGTCTATTTCTGTCCCTAAGCGTCATAATTACATTTTCAAAAAGCCTGTTACAGCACATATATAAAATGGGTTCTTATACGTATATATAGTTAGTTCTATGTTGAAGTCCACAACGCCTTTTCTAAAATCTGGATTTGCTTCAGATTACAGCATTTTCCAAATATAAGAAGTTAGCAGGGCATATATGATATGATACTTTACTGGGTCTCAACTGGCATCACACGATCAACACATTAGTATTTCTGCAGTAAATTTATGAACAGTCACGCAAGTGAGATCAATGAGGACTACTGATAGCCTTGGGTCTGCTCTGCTCAGGTTTTGACTCTAGATGATTTCAGGTTAGATCGGCTTTGCTGCCAAAGGAGTTACTATGTGCACGTATATGTGTGTATACATGCATATATTTTTTTCAGAGTCGCAGATAAAGATTTCAGAGTCGCAGATAAAGAACATGAACCAGCACCCACATTTTATAAGTTAGAAAATAGTTTTAAAAGATGATGTCAACTTAGAGTGGGGCATGCAATAACTGGTTCTTTCTTGGCAAGGTGCACCTTCTACGGAGATTTAGTCAAAACATCTCTGGTTTTCAGGGGGGTGTGGAGTAGTAGTCCCTCAGAGAGACCCAAAGAATCTAAGACTTGAAGATGACCTCCTATTTGATGTAAGACTCTCCTTCCCCACAACTCTGCCTTACAACTGTTTGGTGTCATTTCAGTAATGGATCCGTACATTCTAATGAATCAGCTATTGTACCCAACGGACAAAGCTGGATTGTCAGAGCTGGGCTTGATAAACAAACTTTTTTTTCCCTTTGTTTCTTTTTTTCACTTCTTCTTGATGTTATTTACTGCTTTTGTTTTTCCATGTACTTTGAGAAATATGGGCAAGGCCACTCAAAGTTCATTTTAAAAAACATGGATGTTAAAACAGCTTGTGGTCAAACTGCTGTGAATGAATCACGCTCTTCTCACATATGCATGAAGCCAAAGCAAACAGGGTAGTTGAGTAGCCTGAGGGGAATGTCAGGCTGAGGCAGCGGCAGTCCCAGCTGCTGCTGAAGATAATGATGTCTCCAACGATCCCTCTCTGCTGAGGATCTGCCCCTTTGCCCTATTTATTTTACCCTAATTTCTATGTTTAAGAATGTTCACTATAGTCTGTGCCATCTTTTAACTCAGGTTCCTGATTCCTGCTTATCATCTGTTTCTTCCCTGAATCGTGACTATTTTTAACATTGACCTTGAATCCAAGTTTTGACTCATTAATTTAACAAACTGAAACCTGCGTGGTAAATACTGGAATAACAGAGCTTTGAGGTGGCTTTTGATTTAAAGACCCAACTTCTTGATGTCACAGCTCGATACAAACATACAAAACACATGATTGTGATACGTGCTGTTGTTTCGGTTGCCGTGTGTGTGTATATAAATTCACTTCCTAACCCGGATTGATACCTTTCCAAAGTCATCAACCTAAAAATGACAACAGAAAACATACTCGTTTCCCTACATCTGCCCAGGAGTAATATTTAAAAACTTAAAAAAAAAAAAGGGTATTCATTAGACTTCCAAAATTCCCAAATTTATCTATCTTTAAGGTAAAGAAACTTCAGATTCCTTTTTTTTTTTTTTAAACTGAGGTACCATCATGGACATGATAATCTATATATCTCTAATAATCTATAGTAAATAGCTTTTTTATATGTAATATATAGATTACGTGACATATACTCTATATTATGATGATGTAAAATATAGAGTAATCATTACAGTTCTACACTATGTTCAGAACATTCTAGATCATATCGCTGCTGTTCCCAGTACAAGTAGTATGGAAACCTTCAGTGCATTTTACCAATAGCAAAGCTTTGGGAGGATGCAGTCCTAGCCCCAGGATACCTGTATCGATAGTAAGACACCAGCATTCTCTCTCTGACTTCTCCTTCAATCTTTTGGTCGATGACCAGCAGCATAACTCCATATAAGTACAGTGCTTCACACTATGAAGACAGGAAGAAGGTGGCCAAACTCACAGGAGTATACATTCTTATGGAATAAGGTTGATGAGGGTTAATTAAAAAGAATCACTTTGTTCCCTTCCCTCCCGAAAGCTTTATATTACAAGGAGAATGCAGGTTTCCCCAAAGGGTTCTCACCTTCTGTACAGAATGGGCTTTGAAAAGTGTATGTGAAATAAATTTTAATTCGCAGTGATTACCTTTCGGGTGGCCTACTTTAGATATTTGGCGAGGGACTCCAAAGGGAGTCCCTCTAAATCCTTTACATATTTAACAAACATTTCTTAAACGATTATTATGTACTACTTTCTGAAGCTAGAGGTCTGGGATGCGAAACTAAGGAAGCTCATAACCTCCATGTGAGTTCTACTCACTTGTAATTCTGTTCAGTCTGCTATGTTCTAAGTTCAGATACTGTTGACTGGAAGAAGGTAACTGTCAGTTTATTTTGCTTCTCTTTAAAGAAGGGCACTTTGCATGTCTTTGGGACTTAAGGGAAAAAAGTGACGCTAAGCTGGACATTCTCAACTTTCTATTTTAAATGGTTACTGTTACTTACTAGAAGTTGTTTTCCATCTTCATTGAGAAGCACAGTTTCTAAAGTTTGCTGAATATAAACACCTTCATTGAGATCATCTAGATATCTAGAAATGAAACCCCAGAGCAAGTTATTCATTCTAATGAAAACCTGAACACCTTTGAAGAAGGAATGTAAAGATTTTTTAAAAGATGAGGCAAGATACCAGGCCTCCTGGCTTTCAAATAGTCTGTGGCCCTTCGTGCTCTTAAGAGGAACTTGTGAGCTGGAACTTATAGTCATTTCAGGCCACAGGCTGCTAATACTGGCTACTCCGAGTAGTCCCTAGTCTTAATTTATGAATTACAAATATCTTAGGAGTCATGCTATAAAAACATGGAATAGTTTAAAAGCTGATGAGTAGTGAATTCTTAAGGGCTGAAACGAAGAGAATACTGTGTAGTTAGGGATAAGAAGGAAGTTATGGTTACCAAGCCTATAAAAATAAGTTCCTTTCTCTCCACTTTTCATATATAAGATACTAAAATATGGTCATAAACTACAGGATTGAAAGCTACATGACTTATACAGGAAACAGTTTGATGGTTGCCAGAAGGGAAAGGAATGGGGGGGCATGGGCAAAATGGGGGAGGGGAGTGGGAGGTACGGTCTTCTAGTTAGGGAATGAGTAAGTCGTGGGGGTGAATAGCACAGCACTGGGAATGTAGCAATGGTAGTGTGATACGCTGCATGGGGACAGAGAGTAGCTACACTTGCGGGGAGCAGAGCAAACAGAGTTATCAAATCACTGGGCTGTACAACGGATACTGATGAAACACTGTGTGTCAACTATATGTCAATGAAAATAAAGACAGCAAGCCGTATGACAGCACAAAGCACGATTATTATACTACTTCACAAGAGTAGAAAAGCACGATAAAACTCTAAAATACTTCAGATGACTAGTGCCACAGGAAGGAAAGACAATTATGTATGGGAGAGGCAGGGGGAGGGTATGATAACTGAGAAAGATGCCCATTTTCTAGCATGTCCCTTTCCCACTCTTTACTATCAGAACAAGCTATTGCTGAAGTAATCAATACCTGTTTAAGTCTACAATATATTTATGCACACTTTGAAATGCTAAATAAAATCTGGTCACAATTTCTATGTTGTTTTCACGAAATTCTTCATCTAAATCCTGTAGCTCTGGCTTAGCTTCCAGCTTGCTTTCCCATAATTCTGGACCCTGAGAAGAAAAACACATTTATGTGAAATGGCAATAAAAGCATACTTGTGGGTAAAATTTCTAAATAGGCTTTTAAAAATTTGCTCTTCTGCCTTCAAAGGGATATCGAAAATTGAAAGCAGAGCAACAGAAAGGAATGAAGAAAACAGAAGCCTAGATGCAAAATCCTTAGAAAGAAATGAACTTGAACTGTAACCATGATTCACATGCTTTTAAGTGTGGGGTACTTGGTTGTGAAGTACATTATACCAAAGTTATCTTTGTAAAAGTTTGATTATATTAGGGCTTCCACACGATGCATTTATATTATTTTCCAGTTAGTTTGCTGATATTAAATTTGGTTTAAAAGCTTTCCTCTTTAACTCTTTCTCGATAATTACTTCACCTTTCAGCATCTCATGGTTCCCAGGGAAAGCATGCTTTTATGGACAATATGGTGGTAAAAATGCTATGGAGGAAGATTACCTTAAAATAGCTGAAATCAAATATGATATCTCCGTATTTCTGTTGATCAGCTCGGTCTCTGTATCTGAACACAGCAGGAATAAACTCAGAAAGCCTCAAGAGTTCAGCAATGATGGCATTGCCACAGGAAACAATCCTGAGGATTGCCTGGCCACAGAGGTTGTTCTCAGCTAGAAAGTCCAACATGGTGGGGAGGATGTACTCTATTCAGGGCCTGACTGGTAGGAATGTTTCACGGGCTCAGAGCTGGGGTCTGTAAATCACGAGATGAATCCAGATCTGCTGACAACTGGCTGCTCCATTAAAGAACCTGTATCCCAAAAGAAAAGTATAAAAATCTCTCTTTGTAAAGGGAGTGCGTATAACATATCTGTAAGATTTTCCTCCCCAACCCACATAAGAAAAATTAAAACAAACAAGAGGGGCGCCTGGGTGACTCAGTCAGATAAGTGTCTGCCTTCAGCTTAGGTCATGATCCCACAGTCGTGGGATCAAGCCCCACATCAGGCTCCCTGCTCAGCGGGGAGTCTGCTTTTTCTTCTCCCTCCCCCCCCCCCACTCAGCTCATGCCTCTCTTTCAAATAATCTTTAAAAAAAAAAAAAGAAGAAGAAACAATGAGTTCCAATATGAGGGGAGGGCATTTATCATCCATTCTTCTACTTTTCCATGTTGAGGGACTTTGCTCAATGTACACTCAGCCTCTTTCTTGATCCCTTGTCCACTTCTCCCCATGAGAAAAGACCTGATGCAGCTGATCCCTGAGCTTGAGAGGACCCACTGAGCATTTGTGCTACCAATGTGCCCTAAACCGGGCACTGATTATTAAGTTTTCCTTACAGGAGTTGGTCTACCTTTGCTAACACTTGTTTTACCTTTGGAAAAAGAGAACTATGTCTTCAAATCCACCAGAATTAGGCAAGAGAACAACTTTTAAAAATGTTTTTTCTCATATGTCAGGTAGAGGAGGCCATTGTTATCAGGGCTAATACACACCCAAGGAAAACTACTGAGTGACTTTAAAGTAAGGGCAAATATTTTGGGCTAAGCTGTGGAAAAGTTTTGATTAGAAAGGTATCTCGGAATGGTACCATTAAAACTTATGAAAGTAAGTTTCACATGTAACAAAATTTAGGGTAAAATTGCAACAACTATACCCTAATTCAAGGAACAAACCAAGAAGGAGTCAAAAGTTGATTTCACCAAATTGTGACTTTGATAATACAGTATCTTATACTCCATGGTTGACTTTCATAGTATGATCTTAGAAAAAGATCATTTTTGTAAAAAATGTTCAACGTAGCTTTCATTTTCCCAAAGTCTTCTCCCAACTCTTTTTCAAATCATTACCTTTGGAAATGTTCATTTTGTCATCATCTTTTTTGTGTTTCTCTCCTCTAACTGTTCATTTAGCTAGGTCACTGTGGTCAACTTCATGGAAGCCTGAATTATTTTTCAACGTCATGAAGGCCTGTGTACTTCGCAAGATTTGCATTTGAATTTTGTACTGGTACTGTGTTCTATCAACATGACATTAACATTAAGATGACTGACCAACAAAAATAAAAGAATTCAACCTACTAGACCCTTTAGGACACAAATACCTGAGTAAGAAGAAATAAGCTTCTAAGTGGTCAACTCATTACAATTTTAATGTCAATGCCAACTTTTATGTTCATATGTAATCCAGCTGCAGCGACTCAAATAGGGAACAATGAAATAATGAGGACTTCACTGCACAGAAAACCAGAATGTGGAAAGACTTTTTTGACAAGAGGGGGGCTTCCTCTGCAGTCCTAGCAAAACATTCCCCAAACCCTGTTACATATGTTCAAAGTTTGCTCATGTTGAGCTACCTAGTATAGTTATCTAGTACCTGGAACCTTTGTATAACCCTTGAAGGTTTGCTTTCTCCCTTCTGTAAGTCTCTTATTATTGATTCAATACTTAGGAATGTTTTAATTTACTGGCATGCTGTTGGCTCTCCAACAAGTACTTCCTCCCTCCTTTTCCTTTCTTCCTGTAGAGGAGGAAAGCCCTCTTTTCCCAAAGCCCCTGAAAGTAGGTTAGACATGTGACTCAATTTCGGCCAATGAGATATAAGAAGTCTATGGTAGACCTTATGGGAAATGTATTCTTTTTCCTCTTGCTACGTGGAAAGAAGCATGAAGAGAAATTCCTCTTTTTCCTCTGGCTAAGCCCTCTCTTTCTTGCCTTTGAATGTGGTCCAGTGAACACATCTTGCCTGACAAGGCAAGGTCACGAGGTGACAAGCCCAAAAGAAAAAAAAGGCAAAAAGCTGCTGGTGGTGGTTTGGAAGAAGAGAAAGAATCTAAATTCTTGTTGATGTTCTTGACTCGCTGATTCAACTGTGGCACTACCGACCTCTGTGATCCTTGTAAAATGAACTATTTTTATGGGTTATCTACTGCTAGTTGCCTTTTGGATTCTTACAGGTGGAAGCACTGACACAGACTCATTCATCCAACAAATATGCACCCAGTGCCTCCTAGGTGTCAAGCGTGGTTCTAGGACCCGAGGATACTGCAGCGAACAGAACTAAGTTCTTGCAAGTTCTTGCTCGCATAAAGCCTGCATACTACTGGGAGTGGGGAAGAGATAAGAAATACATGCATTATGTATCAGGCCATGATCCCTGCTGCGAGGAAAGAGCATGATAAAGAAAGGCATGGTAAAGAGATGCAGTGTGTGCTGTTTTACAAAGTTTGTGAAAGCCTCTCTGGTAAGATATTTGAACAGGGACCAGAAGGAAATGAGGAAGCAAGCAGGAAGGGTATTTGAGTGTGGGGAGCAGCCCCTAGGACAATCCCTGATGACCTCCATCTCCTTGTTCATGCCCTGCGTGGGCCCCTTTGCTTGAGTGTGACTTACTGACTCCTAAGGAACAGAATAAGGCAGATACAAAAGATACGACTTCTGAGATTAGATCACCAAAAAATGGTGACTTCTGGCTGGGGCATCCTCCCTAGCTTGTTTATTCTGGAGGAAGGAAGCTGTCATGTTGTGAGAGAGCCCAGTGATGAGAGAGCGAGAGGTCTGCCAACAACCACTTGAATGAGCTTGAAAACGGAACCCCCAGAACCCCAGCTGAGCCTTCAGATAAGATGACAGCTTCTATTCACAGCCAGACTAAACCTCCCAAGAGGCCCTGAGCCAAAGGCACCTAGCTAAGCCACATCACCTACTCCTGACCACAGAAACTATAAGCCAATAGATATTTTCTTTCTTTTTTTTCTTTTTGTCTTAAGCCACTAGGTTGTAAGCCACTAGGTTTTGGGGTAGTTTATTATTTTACAATCGGGAATTATCAGGAAGAAGGGCATTCCAGGCAGGTTTACAAGTAAATGCAAAAGGCCCAGGGCAGCCATGTGTTAAATGTGCTTAAGGAACAGCCAAGTGGCTGATGTGGCTAGTGCAGAGTGAACAAAGGATAGACGTGCAGATCAGAGGAGGTGGATGGGGTTAGTCCAAGAGGAAGGATTGCTGAGAAGCCACGATGGTTGTCTAGAACTTTGTCTCATGAAGGTATCCTTTAGTACACATTAAGGCATAAATTATTAACAAGTCCTTTCATTTTCTCATGATGTTTACTTGTTAAGCCAAACTGATCTCTAACACGCTGAATTTCAGATAATTTCTTTCTTTTTTTTTTTTTTTTTTGAGCAAACTCTACCCCCAAAGTTCGAACTCACCCTGAGGTCAAAAACCACATGCTCTACTGTCTGAGCCAGCCAGGCACCCCAATTTCATCCCATTTTTTGCGTTGGAATGGTCTGGCTGGGAAAGTGATACAAGCGAAGGGGGAAAATAATGACAAATGGGAAAAAAAAAAGTCACTGAAGTCCTCTGAAGACCCAGGCCTAAGCAGGATGAAACTCCGGGACACACTTGTAAGACAAGCAAGCTATGTTTAACTGGTCACTGCTACCAGATTTTGGATCTCAATACAGGATAGACACTGGGACCATGGAGAAAATACCTTAAAGCAAAATAACATTACCCGACTTCTTCCCCCCTGGCCCCCCAAAATAGGATGAACAGATACACTCAGCACCTGCATGCAGACTGTCAGGTTCGCTTAGGCCTGGAATAATGACAGAAGTCAAGACTTTTGTTTACCGCTGATTTTAATTCTTAAAATCCTTACACTGTAGGCAACATTCAAAATATTATTTGGTCAGAGTATTTGGTAGATACCCCACTGCTGGTTTAAAAACTTGCTGTAAAGAACAGAACCTAAGAACCAACATTAAAGATGTCTAATGGTGTTGCAGTGATCTCAGAATTCAGTGGCTTTATAGAAGGTGCTAAGACTTAGTTGAGATTTAAAAAAATCACTCTAGAATGAGGTGCAGATAAACACTATAGAAGAACCTATATTAAATCTTCCATTTAGTGGTTCTCTTGGTGCTAGAGATGAAGAAAATTCATAAAGACCAGTTTTTCTCCATATAGACGGTATTACTACCTGGCATGAAATGAAACCAGAAAGCCTACTCAATTTCCTACTTTTCTTTTACAAGGCACCCCCAAAAGCAGCCATAACTTATTTTAAAGAATTTGGTATGGAGCTGTGGTTTGCAGTTTGGAAAATAAGCCTAGACAAAGGAGAACATCTTTCAAGAATGCAGCACGGCATCATCTACCAATTACCCAGTAAGTACAGAACTGAAATCTGAAGGAAATTAAATTGCCCTGGGACAAACCACTTCGTGCCCTACTCAGAGGACAAAAGAAGATAGGTCTATTTTTATCCTTTCATAAAACCTCAGTTCCATAAAGAAGGAAGCACTGGTCTCCACTTATCCATTATCATGAACAAAATGTAATGGTTGGTTATCAAGATAAAAGTGACTGACCTCTCTTCCAGAAAAGTTCTGAAACAAGCCTGATCACTCTAGCCCCATTCATAAATCCTGGAAAAGACAGGAGATGGAAAAACGGAAGGTGCTCCTGGTTGTGGGGAGAGGCAGAAACACCTCTCCGTCCCTTCTCATGACCCCATCACCTATGTTGGAGGAAACTCCGTGCACTTGGAATCGGGAAATCCGCCTCCATTACGGGCTCCGTGACTTGGTTTATGTTTTCAACCGTCCCTTAAACCAGTCAGGACCCTCGGAACTATTTTCCGAAATGCAGAGAACTTTGGCACCAGCATGACACAGGTGAGGGAATTAAGGTGCACAGAGGGAACAGTGACTTGCTCAAACTCACAACCGACGGCAGAACTAGAATTCAAACCCAGGTCCATCGGACTGTAAAGCCCCTCGCCAATCGCTCCGTTTTCTCCAGAGTGAATGCAGGAATAACACTGTCTACCCAGCACGGCTCCTGAGAACATGGAATGATCAGATGCGGGCCAAGCAGCTTAATATCACTTCCCAAAGCGCCCAGACAGCGTGGAAAATCATTTCCACCTATGTGGAGGTGGAGAGCCTGGACTGCAGCCCCGCCATCTGAGGCCCCTCAGTCCTCCAAACCAGGCTGTGCATCCAGACAGCACCCCACGCCACAAACGTCCCTCCGGCCCGCGCGGCCCGGCCCGGGGCTGGGGAGGGGCAGAGGGACGCAACCGAGAGCGCATCCCGCCCCAACTCACCTGTCACCCGGGCCGCGCCAGTGCGCACATGTGCGGCCGTCGATCGCGGGCGAGGTCGGCACTCCGGTCCCGATCCCTCCCTCTCCGCACGGGTACCCCTCTCTCCGCAGCCCCCGATCGCCAGCCGGCGGGACCCCAGCTTCCGCCTCTGGCTCCCCTGGCGGTCACATGACCAGACGGGCGGAGAGCGGGGCGGGGCGTCATGTGACCGCTGGCGGGCGACGGCTGATGACGCCCGAGCCCGCGCTCGCAGTTTCAGCGACTGGGGAAGGGAGTTGAGGAAGGAGTTGGGGTCCGGTGTGGGCAGTCCGGGTGCAGCGAGACCGAGCTGGGTCAGGCGTCCAGGTAAGGCAGAAGCTGGGGGTGGCGACGGCGAGGGTCGCGGAAAGTGCCTCCTCCCTCTCGGACGCTCCGCGGGTGCCCTGAGCTGGGGTCTTTCCGCCTGGGCTGTGGTCCTGCCTGGCTCTTTGCACGTCGAGCAGGGAGGCTCGGGCAGGCTGCCTCCCTCCCTGAGACGTCATCTCTCCATCCTTCGATCCGAGTGGGGGGAAGTTCACGCATTATTGATGCAGGGTAATGTGGTTTGAGCTGTCTTCAAAAGCTGGGCCTCGGACAGGTCGTTCAAATAAGCTCTCTGGGCCTCAGTTTCCCTTTTCTCTTCTAGAAATGGTTGAGAACCTTAGCGATAAAGAGAGCGAAGCGCCAGGCAACAGGTTATGGCGCACCGTAGGGGACCTCGGAAAGGTGGTCGCTGTTACTGTGGTGACTCTCCTCAGTTCTTTAAGATTGCCTGTTTTGTGTGGGGAGCTGTTTGCTGTGGAACGTGTCAGAGTTCCAGTATAAGCTGGGTGAAGGAGTGACAGCCAGTCATGTGAACAAATGATTGTGATGAGTTTTACTGAGTTTTATAAAGAAGTGTGTGTGTGTGTGTGTGTGTGTGTGTGTGTGTGTGTAAGGGAGAGAGAGGGATAGTAGTAGCATGAAGGAGGGAGCAAGCTATTGGGTATATGGATAAGAGAAGGTTTCATAAAGAAAGACGGATCCTTGCATCTTGAAGAAGGAGACAGCTCTGCCTGGACTTGTACAGGCCCCTGTGATTTGAAGGAGAGTCAGCAGAATATCTATAAATTGTTTGCTCTCTGCCTATCACTGTGCTGTGCAGAAAGGTGAGAGAGGGAAACAGTAATAACTGCTCCTGCCTGAAGCCAATCTTAGACTTGCTGAGGTCTGACAATGTGTGTCTTTTGGCTTCCCTCATTCATATGTTGAGATGCTAGTACCAGTATGATGGTATTAGGACGTGGGGTCTTTGAGAGGTGCTTAAGTCAAGAGGGTGGAGCCCTCCTGAATGGAATTAGTGCCTTTGTGAAAGAGGCTCCTCAAAGCTCCCTTGCACCTTCTACTGTGTGAAGACAAAGAGTGAGAAGGCATGGGGCCTCTGAACCAGGAAGAGGGCCTTCACCAGAACTTGACCTTTTTGGCACCTTGGTCTTGGACTTTCCAGCCTCCAGAACTGTGAGAGATAAATTTCTGTTGTTTATAAATAAGCTATCCAGTCCGGTGTTTCGTTACAGCAGCCAGAATGGCCAAAGACAAGGCCTGTTAGTGGAGGCAAAATAACATGCTTGGGAACAAACTCAGGAAGCCCTGTTTTAAACTTTCTTGGAAACCATAGGTACAGGGAACAAAGAGATTATTGTTGCTGGGGAAGGCTCCAAGAGGAGGTTGATTTAAACCCAAGGTTTCTCAACCACCCCATCATTGACATTTTGGGCCAGATGATTCTTTGGGGAAGGGGGGTGTCCTGTGAATTACGTACTTAGCTGTACCTAGTGGGAGAAAGAGGGAAGAAAAGTGGGTCTACTCCGTGTATTCCCTTTGCTTCTCATTCTGAATCTTCTCCCTGGAAATACTCCAGAGTTACAGAAGGAAGTTTTGCCCAGGTCTCTGCAAATGTAGAGTTTCATTAGAGTAATGTGAATTTTGCATGCACATAATAAAGATAGCTTCTGTGTGGTAGACACTCCCACTTAGCCTGGATTGTATTATTCCTTATATACATCATGTGTTTTGTCAGCTCTAACTGCTGTTAAAAAATAGTGTAGACTGGTGGCTTAAACAACAGAAATTTATTTTCACACTTTTGGAGACTAGAAGTCAGAGATTGGAGAGCTAGCTAGCATGGTTGGATGCTGATAAGGGCCCTCTTTCTGGCTCTCAGTCACCCCCCTTCTTGCTATGTCCTCACTTGGTGGAGAGAGAGAACTGGGGTGTCTCTTCCTCTCCTAATAAGGACACTAATCTTTTCCTGAGGGCTCTAGCCTCAGGGCATCTAAACCCAATTATCTACCAAAGGCCTCATCTCTAATTACCATCACAATGGGGGTTAGGCTCTCAATATAAAATTTGGGGGGAGATGGAATTATCTCAGTGTTTCCCATACTTGTTTGATTTTAAGAATCACCTGGGGTATAGAGTGTCCACCAGGGACTTTGGTTCAGTAGGTCTGAGATAATACCTATATATAAATCTATATTTTTAATAAGCATTTCAACTGATTCTTAAGATCAGACAAGTTTTAGAAAACTACATTTAATTTATCCTCAATAATGCTGTGAGATAGATATAATTATTTCCTTTTACACAAGAGCAGACTGAAGATAGAGAAGATAAGCAACTTAAACAGGGACGTGCAATTATAAAAGGTATGGATGAGACTGAATTTCCAAGCATCTCTGTTCAGTGTCCGTTCTCTCAAGCACTACTCCGTATTCTTGCTTACAGGGTTATAATGATGAAGTTGATGTTGATATTTGCTTCCACATGCTCGACATTATTCTGAGTGTTTTATTATACACCTTATCTCATTCTGTTCTCACAGTAATTCTGGAGGTGGGCACTGCATGATTCCAATTTTAGGAAGGGAAAAATGAAACACTGAGAGGTTAAATAATTTGCCTGAAGTCATTCAGTTACTTAACCGGGAAAATCAGGCTTTGAATTCAGATAGTCTGGTTCTAGAAGCTGTATACTTGACCCTTATTCCATATCGCCCCCATATTTTACTCTATAATGTAGATAAATTCTGCTTTTACTGACAGAATCTGGGATCTAACCAAGTCTGTAAATCTGTTAGAACCCAGAGGACTGTCAGGAATATATACAATATCTATATATAATATGTGTTTTTTATTTATATTTATATACTTATAGTTTTCAGAATTAAATATACATATATGTCAGGCACATTAAAAATTACAGGTTTCGAAGTTCTCCCTATTAAACTATTTTATTATTACTGTTTTCGGTTTTTAGAAAAATGCATCATACAAGTAGTCTACTTTTTCTAACCCCTTCAAGTTTTAGGTTTTTGAGAACTGTGCTGTTGTTGAATTCTTCAGAGAACCAGGGAATATTTTGAAAGAGAGTATTCTCCCTCCTTTGAAAAATGAAAACACTTAGCTTCCCTATGTATTGGGTGCGTCTGTGTTTGGTGGCCCACATGACAGCACAATGCTTTGGTGTCCCCTCCAGGGATATATAGAATGTATATAATACTGTGGCATTTGTGGGCTATTAGATACATTCATATGGACGTTTACAGCAGTGTTATTTTTCTATTCCATTATTATTCTGACTCCTAAATCTTATTTCATTGTGTTTGAAAACTTAGGTAATAATTTCAAGATGCCCGGACGTTCCAGTTCAAGTTCAGGTTCAACTGGTTTTATATCCTTCAGTGGTATAGAATCTGCTCTCTCCTCTTTGAAAAACTTCCAATCCTGTATCAGCTCTGGAATGGATACAGCTTCTAGTGTTGCCTTGGATCTAGTGGAAACTCAGAGTAAGTAACAATTGAAAGTTACTTCTTTTGTGTCTACTTTGGGATAACCCTGTATGGAGGGATCACTCTAGGGATGTGAGATACTGCTCACCTTTCAAGTGTTCTTGGGACAGTCATTGAATCCCTCTGGGCATCGGTTTTGTCATCTTGTTCTACATAACACATAATCATGTACTGAGGATAAAATGAGCTTGACTCATTCATGTGTCTTCAGATAGTTATGTGCCAGTAGAAACCGTACTAGAAATTTTTCAGGCTAAACCATGAAGGTTCCTGATCTCAAGGAGCATACAATCTAAAGTATGTGACATTTGTGAAATGTAAGGTATGCAAATGCATTAATATAAAATTATAATAAAATTATTTTGCATTCGTTTAACTCTGTTCATGCTTGACTATTTGGTAGACAGACTAAGGTTATGTTAGGGATACAGGCACAGGAGGGCCTCTACCAAAATAGAAAAATTGAGCTTTGATGAACTTTATCAACATTTTTCAACAGAAGATTTAGAAAGCTCTTAATTTGCTGTTTTTGGATTAGGATTTTTTTAATTTTATATATGGAGGTGGGGGAGCAACAGTATTTTATGTGGTTTTTAGCAATTTGATAGTTCTGTGACTTTGTGTGATTTTATTTTTTCTGTCTAGTGTTCCTTAAGCTTTATGGACTGGTGGACCTATAGTATTGATCAAATTCAGAAAAATTTCTGCCACTATTTTTTTTTCCTAATTTATTTTGAGAGAGAGAGAGAAAGTGTGTGTGCAAGCAGGGGGAGGGGCAGAGGGAGAGCAAGAATCTCAAGCAGATTCCATGCTGAGTGCAGAGCCGTACACAGGGCTGGATCCCACTGACCTGAAATCCTGACCTGAGCCAAAAATCAAGAGTTGGGTGCTCAACCAACTGAGCCACTCAGGCACTTCTGCCATTATTTCTTCAGATAGTTGTTTTTTTTTTTTTTTTTTTAAGATTTTTTTAAGACTTTATTTATTTATTTGACAGAGCTCACAAGTAGGCAGAGAGGCAGGTAGTGGGGTGGGGGAGGGAAGCAGGCTACCTGTGGAGCAGAGAGCCCAATGCGGGGCTCCATCCCAGGACCCTGAGATCATGACCTGAGCCAAAGGCAGAGGCTTTAACCCACTGAGCCACCCAGGTGCCCCTTCAGATAGTTTTTTATAGTCCTTCCCCTACCCTCTTCTTCTGGGACTCTAATTATATGTATATTGGACAGCTTGATAATGTCCTGGAAGTCACTGAGGCTTGATCGATTTTTTTTTCAGGTCTTTTTTTCTGTCTGGCTTCAGTTTTAATAGTGTCTGTTGCTATGTCTTCAGGTTCATTGGTCTTGTCTTCTGCAGTCTCTGTTGTTAATTTTACGCAATGAATTTAAATTTCAGATATTGGATTTTTCAACTCTAGACATAAAAAAGAATGAAATAGAATCTTCTATTCTCTTCATTATGTTCATGTTTTCCTCTATATTCTTGAGTATATATGGAGCATATTTATAATAGTTTTTTTAATATCCTCCTCTGCTAATTCTGTCATTCCTATCGCTACTTCTTCCCATGGACATTGTGTGTATTATGTTGTTGAGTGCTTGGGTTTTGTTGTCTACCGATAAAGAATTATGGCGTTTGTTTTGGCAGGCATCAAAATCATTTCTGGATTACACCAATCCTTTCCAGGCTGGTTGTTAGACTTCGTTAGTGCGGGTCAAGTTAGTGTCGGTTTATTTTAAGGACACTTTAACCTGCTTCTGGAGCTTCGCCTCTCTGCATCTCTGGTGACTGCCCAGAGGGCTCTGTGAGATAACTCCACTCTGCTGGATGGAATTCGAATGTCTCCGGGTTCTGTGTGAGTTCGGGAATTGTTCACTTTATAGCTCGCAGCAATTGTTTCTCAGTGGTTTAGGATTGAGGAGATTTCTGCAGATCCGATCCTAGAGCACTCTCTCTTTGCGGTAGCTCCCTCTCGGTGCTCTGTCTTGAAAACCCCTGTTGTCTTAGCTTCCCCGAACTCCAGTCTCTGTCTCCTTGGTCCTTCAAGACTTTCCTTCTCTGCTTGGCTTCCTCTTCCCTCGTGCAGGGAGGCAGGCGACTGCAGCACTTACCTAACTTGTTTGTGCCTTTCTGGGGGGCTCACGGTTCTGCTCTGCCTGTGGTCCCACTGTCTGAAAGCGGCTGTCTCATGTATTTTGTCCAGCTTTCTAGTCCTCACTACAGGACATCCGATTCCAGACCCGTCGTTCATTTGTGGCCGGCAGCTGAAGTCACCCATAATGTTTAGTGGGTAGCCTCCCTAGATCTAACCCTTCCCAGCCTGATCTGTGGTCTATTTTTGGATCTTTGCTTTGGCTTTGGTAGGAGACCTGGATAAAAGTCATCATAAAATCTGCCGCCGTAGGAGAAAAGAGCAGGAGCGTGAACCAGTTGACTGTGCTGTTGGACAGCAGTGAAGGTCTTGGGGGAAATTAAAGTGCAGAAGAGCATGTGTGAAAGTCCATGAATCACCTTCATAGCAGAACTGTTCCCTTTTCCTCTTAGCCTTGTAAGATTGGTACCCTTCCTGTTTACCGTTTGGGTTCCCCAGTTTCATCCCAAATTAAAATGAGCTTTGCTAGACAAGGTGGTGGTGATCACGTGGGTATCATTTTCTCACTTTGTACTGTGAATCTCTTGTTACTATATTATTAAATTGTTGATATAGGGGATTCTTGTTCCCACACACTTGGAGGGGGGTGATGTGTACTGTTTTGGTTGCATATTCCTAAAGCAGGTTGCTGTCCCCATTCAACTTATAGCTCATTTGAAATGATCACTTTTCCCTGAGTTATGTTATAGTGTGTGGTGTTTAAGCAGTAGACCCTTGCTGCCACCATATCTCTTTTTTTCTCTAAATGTGTTGGTATTCTGGGAATACTTTCTTATTTACCTAATTGCAAAATGGAATTTCTTTCTTTTTTTTTTTTAAGATTTTATTTCTTTATTTGACAGAGATCACAAGCAGGCAGAGAGGCAGGCAGAGAGAGAGGAGGAAGCAGGCTCCCTGCCGAGCAGAGAGCCCGATGCGGGGCTCGATCCCAGGACCCCGGGATCATGACCCGAGCCAAAGGCAGAGGCCTTAACCCACTGAGCCACCCAGGCGCCCCTGGAATTTCTTACATTAGGAGATTTTTCAAGTAGTTGGGGCTTATTTTTTGGATTTTTAAATTTTTATATACCTTTCTGTTTTCTGAGGCTAAAGTACTGACTTCATTTACCAAAATTGTTGTTGTGATGATCATCTTTAAGCAATTAAATTTTCAGAAGCCCTTTAAGTTTAGTTAGATAAAATCGAGGAATGGCCCCATTCTTAAATATTAATGTACATCCAGCTGTGGCCTCTCCTTATGCCTCTGTGCCAGTACAGGAAAGGTTTGAGAAGAACAGTTTTGTTAGAAACTTCATCCTATTAAGGGCAGTTGCTCTTAAAATGTTAGAATGAAAAAGTTGGTCTCTGTATATTTAAAGTAATATTTTAAAAGTACAAAATGAAAACTAATCAAGAGAGCAAGTCTTTGAACTTCCTTTATACACTTATGCCACCTGTATTCATGTCTTTGATGTTGTCGGTCATACTAGACGCTTGGGTTTGCAAGGCTGGCTTTTCAGAGTTGATTTTTCCCTCCTAAATGATTGGTTTGCAGTTTGAGCCACAGAGTAAGGAATGGCACTTAATTTCGACAGTGTGGAGTTGGCTGTTCTGATTTCTTGATCCAGTTTTTGTTTGTTTTTTACTTCGAAACATATGTAACTCTTTGAATAAATAGATATTAAAATTGAGAGGTTTTTTTTTTTTTCAAAGCAGAGCATGCTATAATGCTGAATTTAAAGATTTTATTTAGTTATTTGCAGGGGGAGGAGGGGTAGGGAGAGAGGGGGGAAGCAGAATCCCTGCTCAGCCGGAAGCCAGATGCAGGCTCGATCCTGGGAACCTGAGATCATGACCTGAGCCAAAGGCAGATACTTAACACTTAACGGACTGAGCCACCCAGACGCCCCTGTAAAGCTGAATTTAAAGAAATGCAATCTTATATAAATTATGGGACTGCTCTTACTGAACCCTAGGTGTTTTAAGTTGCTACTTGATAAACAAGTTTTCCTCTAAGACCTAAATAGAAAATAAACAATTTAGCAAGGCTTCATCAGATCTGCTTTTCTCCTGATTACTTTGTAACACAATTGCACAGTGCAGATACATACAGTGGACTTTTCTGTGGCATCCGTTATCATTAGGGTAGATGATTATTAATTTAAAAATTAAAATTAACAGTATTCAGGGCGCCTGGGTGGTTAAGCATCCAAGTTGCTTAAGCATCTTAACCAAGGTGGTTAAGCATCCAACTCTTGATCTTGTCTCAGGTAGTGATCTCAGGGTCCTGTGATCCCGCCCCTGTTGGGCTCTGTGCTCAGTGGGGAGTCTGCTTGAGGATTGTCTCTCTTGCTCTCCCTTTGCCCCTCCACCAACTTGTACATGTGCTCTCCCTCTCTCTCTCTCAAATAAATAGATAATAAATGTTTAAAAAGAGAAATATCTTGGGGGCGCCTGGGTGGCTAAGTCTGTTGAGTGTCTGTGTTTGGCTCAGGTCATCGTCCTAGGGTCCTGGGATCAAGTCTCGCCTTGGGCTCTCTGCTCAGCAGGGGAACCTACTTCTCCCTCTCCCTCTGCTCATGTGCTATCTAACTCACTCTGTCTCCCAAATAAATAAATAAAATCTTTAAAAAAATAATAAAAAAAGAAATATCTTTAAAAGTCACCAGTATTCTTCCTCCTTGGCTTTTCGTGTGTTCCCAGATGAGCCCCGCCCCCACTTACGATGCAGTAACATGCCCTATCTTCATATCCTGAAACCAGTTAATGTTTTTTCTTTGTTTCATGGGGGTGTTTTTGCATTTATATTGTATTTTGCTTTGTTAATATCTGATCTTCCCTTTGAACCTGGTGTCCTGAGGCAGAGACCTCGGAGAATTCCTCTCACCTTTTTTTTTTTTTTTAAGATTTTATTTATTTATTTGACAGACAGAAATCACAAGTAGGCAGAGAGGCAGGCAGAGAAAGAGAGGAGGAAGCAGGCTCCCCACCAAGCAGAGATCCCGATGTAGGGCTCGATCCCAGGACCCTGGGATCATGACCTGAGCCGAAGGCAGAGGCTTTAACGCAGAGGCTTTAACCCGCTGAGCCACCCAGGCGCCCCTCCTCTCACCTTTTCAGAGGCTTGATGTTCATCAGGTGTTGAACGTATATAAATTGGTTAATAAGTGTCTTTGAAGACTCTTCTCCAAATAGAGATACTCGGATCCACTGTATAGAAAATTAAGTTGTTTTCCAAAATTAGAAATTGAGCACTTCTATTAATTTGTAAACCTCGTTTTTTTTAAGACTTTGGCATTTAATTTTTTTGTAAGAGCTGATTAATTCAGTGGTTCTCAAACCTGAGGGTGCATCGGAACCACTTAGAGGGCTTGTTAAAATACAGATTGCGGGACCCCACCACCGGAGTTTCAGCAGGTCTGTTGAGCCCAAAAATGTGCAATTCTACATTACCAGGTGATGTTGATGTTGATGCTGCTGATCCACTGGCACCAGACTTTGAGAACCCTGGTCTTACCTCATTGTCTATTTGGCCGGAAACATACACCACTAGGTGGCACCAGAATACTTCTTATGAGGTAGCCATCGGCCTTCCGGACGCTGTTGAATGCAGGCTTGAGGATTGGGCGAAAGGAACAATCATTAAATGGTTGAAATGTTGTAGCCTAGAGCCTGAGTTATTCCGTGTATCTAAGAAAACAAACATATGTTGACTATATCAGACTACAGAAACTACAGGATTGTTAAGGTTACATTTTAAGATGAACTCTTCGAGGAATGAGGAATAACCTCATTCATAACCTCATTCATTTACTAGTGATACATGTAGACCCTGTCACAAGACAGAAGTAAACACCGCAGCTTTGTTAGTTATTATTCTAAGTTACTGAGTCTTGATTTTGTTGTTGATTACATTTAAAAACCTCTCTAAAAAGGTTTACGCATTCTGTTCACATGCATAGGTCATTTGGTCCTTCTGCTAGAGGGCTAATTGTGTTTGGGGCAGTTTTAGGAGCTGGAAAGGTGGAAAATGTGCTTTCCTTTCCTACTGGCTCCCTCAGGCAGAAAGTTGAGTAGTTTCCTCTTTAAGAGCTGGGGAGAGGAAACTTTGGGTGGTTTTTTGCCTTGCCTCACCTCTTGTGGCTGTTCATCCTCACCCCATCAATTTCCAACCATCCCAGCACCTCCAGATTTTCTTTCTTCCACTGACTGTAACAACCTTAAAGTTGGCATGGTTTCTCTGAATGATGGAATGTGTGGAAATCACTGATTGCTGTGCTCTCCTGTTTGCTAAGCTCTCCTGTTCACAATGGGATGTCACTTTCTGAAATAGTAAATGAGTCGTCTTTCAGTTTTTGAAACAGAGTATGTATAGTATCTGAATACTGGCTTGAGTTTCTAGGCTCTTGAGAATACTCTTTCTGTTGATTCTATTTTTTTTTTATCTTTGGAGCAAAGGCGTGAGTTAGGTTTTAGTGACCTAATAGGGTATGAAAATGACTAATACAGAAAAAAATGAGTTGAGATCACTCAATCAGACTTAAAAATTAGGCTAGCATTTTATCATGTATCTTTGATCATTGGGAAAAATTAAGGGTAGTTTAATGTTAGGCAAAGATGACAACTCAAGGCAGAAGTAGAGCAGACTTTAGGATCAATTTTGAAACATCAGTTTCCTTTTTAGAAAATAAAATTTTGTCTGGTGGTAAGCTGAAAGGAGCTTTTATTAGGTTGGTGATTCACAGTTGAAATCAGTTTGATTATTTTAGAGAGGATTATTTTTTTCATTCAGGCCTTTATCTCCTGTCTGTACTTTACAACTGAAATTATATATTTGTGTTTTACGTAAGTGTAAAGTGTTATTTATATACTGCAGCACTGTCCAATGAAAATCTAGTGTGAGGCACATGTGCAATTTAAATTTTTGTTATCCTCGTTACAAAAGGTAAGAAAGAGAATTTAATTTTAGTAATAATTTTATTTAATCCCATATATCTAAAATAAGATTTTAGCATGTAATCAGTATAAAAATTGAGTTATTTTTCCTTTTTTTTTTTTTTAATGTATGCAAGTTCAGAATCCTTCAGTCCATTTCAGTCTGGACCAGCCACATTTCATATGCTTAAAAGCCACATTTGGCAGCTGGCTGCTGTAGTAGATAGGAACAAGTGTCAGTGGACAGCAAGAGTCTGTAAGGCAGTCACATCAACTAGCTTTGCACTTTTTTAGTAGTTTTGGTGACTATTCAAATCAAACCACTTGGTAAATGAGATAATACCATTTATTGATTTTTTTTTTTTTTTTTGTATTTGTCACTCCCCTACCACTGGTATGATTGGTATTTTAAGTTTTTCCCCAAATTGTTTAACCAGCTTAAAATTACTTACTTTGGGGGATCCTGTTAATGTTTTATGCTGTTTGAAATGTCACATGCTGATTTGACTCCATGCCTACAGTACTTTTGATATTTTGTAGCTAATGGGATAAATTAGTTTCTTCTGGTATTGGGCAAGCCAGAAAGGTCAAGCCTCTCAACTTCAGCAGCCAGAATACTCTAGTTGCTGTAAACAATTAAGCCTGTCAGCAGTTGACCTTGGAAATACTAATTTGCTTGTCCCTGGGTGCTGCTTCCAGAGGTGGGCTTTCTCTCTGGGGATGAGAATTAAAAACTCAAGTTTGGAGAAAGTACTAGATAGAGCGCTGGGCTAGCTCCACCCACACCTTGCTTTTTGCTTTATTTTTTTGCCTGTGACCAAATTACAAGGGGAGTGTTCCTTGCAAGAATTTCTTCGAAAGCCTCATAGAATTCTGTCTACACTGACACAGAGGGAGCTTCCGTGACCTTTGGCTGTACCCTTCCCCATCCTTCTGCAGCACCATTTGCCATAGTGATGGTTGGTTAAGAATGATTTCATCACTGTTTCATGATACTTCTTAAATATATTGGAAAAGGATATGGAAGGCAGCTTTTATCAACTTCTTTGGTTTTGTGTTTGTTACTGCTGTTGTAGTGTCAGATCCTGAAGAGGGTAGCTGAAAAGGTACGAAGCAAATGTTAGTTGGAAAAGTTACACCCAGTGAGACGTTACAGGCAGTGTTCAGTAGACGGAGGAGGAGCAGAGGGAATATTTATAAAATCCAGAGTTACTGTCTCTAAACTGGTGGTGGCAGCAGCGGCGGCGTTTGCTAGAAGACAAAGATGTAGCTTTCCTTTTCTTTGGGGCTGTGCTCAGGCAAAGTGATTTTTCTCTCTTTACCATACAGTGCTGATTCAAAACAGTTATTTGAGTTTGGTTGGTTTTCATTTTTCTTAGGTAATTGTTAGAGCTTTATGTTGATCCATCACCAATTATTTATTGGCCCATGTCCTCGAGAAGCTAATAATTGAGTTAACAGATACGACAAGTATATGTAAAGATAAGGAGAACTTCATAGTAGTAAATGAGATTATGAGCCTATCTGGCCCACTCACGACTTTTTACATTATAACCTAGCCCCCGATTTTATATCCAGTAGGCACAAGTCTTTGGCTGCTGAAGTTGAGAGGCTTGACCTTTCTGGCTGTTTGTAAACTATACTTATTAGGCAACTTAATAATAGTGGACACAGTGCTTTCTGTGTGCCAGCCATGCTCTAAATGCCTTATGGGTATTCATTTAATTTTACAACAATGCTATAGGGTAGGTAGGTAACATAATTAATTACTGTTCAACATATGAGTACATTGAGCCTTGAGGTTGACCAAGGACTATGTACCATTCTCTGAAAGCGTTATTTTATCACAATAACCTATTTCAGATTGGAAATACACATTTTAATGATTTACTCCTTGTATATTCTCAATCCATTGTTCTTGTGTGACTTTCCCCTCTCAGTTGCACTAAGCTTTGAGATAAGTCCTCTTATCTACTTAAGTATTGCCTATGCCTCTGCTCATTGTAGAGACAGCCCTTTTGCTGAGCTCTGTCACCATTGTACCTGAAAATGAGAGTTTCTCATTTCTGTGCTAATTCTCATTATTGACTTATAAGGTTCCCTTGCTGAGCTTACCAAAAAAAAAAAAAAAAAAAAAGTTTTGCCTATTTATAAATCTTGGTGACCATTGTCTCTAGATCGTTCTTGTTTGATCATGTCTCAGGCCATGACCAAAGCATCTGGCATTTACTCTCTGCAAATAGTAGCTATTAATTTCTGTGCCATTTTAAACCATAGAGCATAGTTTACAAGAATGTTCATGATGTCACCAGCTACACCCCTCTTTACACTCGGTATACGCCAGTTGGAGAGACTGGATTTAGTTCCCAGAGTATGTGCCCTGTCAAGCCTCCTTGGCTGTGTTCACATGACTTCCTCTCTGTGTTGACTGCTTAGAAGGCACCGATTCGTCTCTCAGGGGCAAGCTTAAGTATTTTCTTTTGTCTGCAGATACTCTCCCACCCAGACCAAACTGATGTCTTTGGCTTCTCTGTGTTGGCAAGCAGCATCCTTCAAAACAGTGGAGTGCTTCTTTGCATTAATTATTTATAAAGTCTCTATTTCTACCACTAGATATGGGAGTTTGAAAAACTCAGTTAAGAACATCCTGTTTCCCAATCAAATTTTGGCCTTCTGTCTGTTTCAGCTACCCGGTTCTGCCATAAACAATACTAAACGAATGGGTGTTGACCAATTACAGGCTATACTGACCCCCAGTCGAGACAACAGTCATTCTGTGATAGTCTTTTCCTGTATATGGATTGAAGAATGGATTAAATTTTACACAATCAAAACACAGAAGTGATACCTGAAAATGGATTGTGGAGAAGACAGCAATGTTCTTGCAAATAACTTTTTTCCCCCTAACTAATTCCTTAAATTACTGGTAAAAATTAATTTCTAGTTTCACATAAAAGAGCATGATGTGAGCCTTGACAGTGTCTATATCACTTTTCTATATCTGTATCATGAAAATTCTTACTTATAAAGGTTTTTGAGTCCTACATGTCTATATCAAAGTACATGTACTTAATTATATATTAATTTCCTTTCCAAGAGCCATTTATGTTTTTTGAAGTTAGTCCCACAAATATTTACTAAGTGCCTATTATCTGACAAACACTATGCTAGAGATACAAAGATAAGAGGATACCCTCAACAAATTTCTAGATCTTGTTACAGATATTTTCTTTCTTAATAATCCCATGAAAGTGAAGTAAACATTTGACAGATGAGAGAACTGAAGCTCAGTGGGCGTTAAGGGATTTGCCTGAAGTCACAAAGTTTAGTTCGACTGGATGGTTCTCAAATCAAGACAGCTTTTGCTGTGTGCCCTGCACGTGCACACACGCACACACTCATTCTTGTGTATGTCCTCATGTCCTCTGCCAGTCCTAATTGCCTTTATAGGTATTAGATTTGGTGCCATCAATAAAGGATCCCTCATTATGAGATGCGGTTATGCTGTAATGAAATTTATTTCGCAACTTAGGGTTTATCACCTTAAATTCACCTTAATGGGATTTTACTCATGCTAACCTCGTTTCTTTTTAATCCCTTCTGGTTAATCACTCCTCTGATCTCCATTAGCTGTTTTATCCTTTTGTTTGGTGACTTTTTAAAGATACAGGTTATTGAGATAAAATTCACATACCATTTAATTCAAACGTTTGACGTTTATAACTTAGTGGTTTTTAATATAAATATAGATACTTGATATATTCAATTTTAGAACATCTTCATCACCTCTAAAAAAGGAAGCCTGTACTCTTTAGCTATCACCTGTCTGTCCCTCCCCATTCTCCTCAGCCCTAAAGGAGCCACTACTACTTCTTCCTCCACAGAATTGACCATTCTGGACATTTACTATAAATGTAATCATATGTGGCCTTTGTGACTGGCTTCAGTCACTTAACATGACGTTTTCAGGGTTCATCTGTATTCTCTAGTATGTATCAGTACTTCATCCCTTTTTATGGCCAGTTAATAGTCTACTATGTGGGTATACCACATTTTATATATGCATTCATCCATTGGTGAACATTGGATTATTATTGGTAATAATTATCTGTATATTAAGAAATGCTGCTATGAACATTTGTGTATAAGTTGGTAGCTCACTGTGGGTTTGATTTGCATTTCCCTGGTGACTAGTGATGTGAAGCATCTTAGCATGTACTTATTGGCCACTTATATCTCTTCTTTGGAGAAATGCCGATCAGATTCAGTGCCCATTTTCAAACTGAGTTATTTCTGTTTATAGTTTTGAGTTGTAAGTGTTCTTTGTATGGTCTAGATACAAGTTTATTATCAAATACATGATTTGCAGATTTTTTTTCCTATTCTTTGGGTTATCTTTTTTTATTTTGTTGGTAGTTTTGAAGCACACAAGTTTTTAATTTTGATGAAGTCCAGTTATCTCCTTTTTCTTTTGTTCCTTGTGGTTTAGGTATCAAACCTAAGGATCCATTTCCAAATCAAAGGTCATGCAAATTTATCCGTATTTTCTTTTCTAAGAGTCTTGCAGTTTTAGCTATTACATTTAGATCCATTTTGAGTTAATCCATGGTTTGAATTAAGGGTCCAGTTTCATTCTTTTGCCTGTGGCTATCCAGTTGTCCCAGCACTATTCTTTCCCCCAGTGAATGATCTTGGTACCTTGTTGCAAATCAGTAGACCGTAGACACAGGTTTGGTTTTGGATTCTTAATTCTGTTCCGTTGATGGAATTCTATATACCTATCTTTATACCAGTACCACCCATGTCTTGGCTGTTGCTTTGCAGTAAATTTTGAAATCAGAAGGTGTAGTCCTCAGAGTTTGTTCTTTTTAAAGATTGTTTTGGATATTTGGGGAATCTTGTACCTCTGTATGACTTTTAGGATCAGTATGTCAATTTCTACAAAGGAGCTGGCTTTTGATAGGGTTGCATGGAATTACAGATCAATTTGGTGAGTGTTACGGTCTTTAAAATATTAGGTTTTTTGATCCATGACCATAGGAACTTTTTTACCTTATATATATATCTTTAATTTCTTTTAACAGTGTTTTCAGAGTATTAATATTACACTTTTGTTAATTTCAAAACATTTCACTTTTTTGATGCTTTGTAAATGTAATTGTTTTCTTAATCTTTTTAGATTGTTTATTATAATTAAATACACTTGACTTTTATGTTGATCTTGTATCTTGCAACCTTGCTGAACTCATTTAATAGTTCTAAATATTTTTTTGGTGGATTCCTTGGGATTTTCTGTATACAACATTGTGTCATCTGAGGGTAGATACAGTTTTATTTCTTTATTTCCAATCTTTTTGCCTTTTGTTTATTTTTCTTGCCTAATTACCCTGGCTAGAACCTGCAGTATGATGTTAACTAGACGTGGCAAGAATGGACATCCTTATTTTGCTCCTGATCTTAGGGCACAAGCATCCTGTCTTTTCACCAAGCATAACGTTTGCCAGAAAAATCCCTTCTGCCTGCAGTGTCCATCCAGCACCCTCTACTGAGAAAGTGTAACGTTATGCTCACTGTAAGAAGAAATGCTTAAAGGACTTTCATCCGTTATCACAGAGTTGTATCAAAAGGTGAATTTTGAGTTGAAAAGCAATAAATTGATTACCTGGTCCAGCACACAAATAAGCAAGTGGACTGTAGCTTTAAAGGTGCTATGAAAGAAACCTGTGCCAGGAAACAATGGGGAGGCACCATGGGGTTAGTCCATTCTAGCGGGGAGCTTTGAGGAGAACTGTCATACAAGAGACATTGACAAAAAAATGAGTATTTCCTGTGGAGTGAGAGAGGGTATTTTTGAGGGAAGCAAAGGTGAGAAGAGGTGTGAAGATCTGTGAAGCTCTGGAGGTTTTACCCCCCTTGCGAGCTAACAAGTAAGCTGGTCACAGCTTCATGGATGCCGGCAGAAGACAGGAGACTCTTGGGTCACAGTCTTTCTTGTTGCTTCATATCAAGTAGTGGGATTATCGTGTTTGCATAGTTTGCCTTGCTGACCCCCACCCAAATCTTTACCAGGCTGGTACGGAAGGGCCCAGGGTGATCTGCAGTCTGTATCACACCTGAGGATCCTTGAGTTCAGGGAACCCAGATTTTTATAATGGGCAATAGATGTCCCCACTCTTTGGCCCTGGAAGAAGACATCGTCTTTTTTACACGTGCCTCTGCTCTGGAGGGAGACATTATTTCAGGCTTCCAGAGCTCTGTTCATGGTACAGACATCCTTGAAAAGATCATCTAGAACAAAAGGGCAGTTAACGCCCCTAAAGAATTGATTGCCAACACCTGACAGAGTCAGGTAGCCACGAGCAGTTCAGATCGAAGACTAGCTTTGATTTGGGCCTTTCTCATTTTTAGCACCACATCTTCCTGCTCCAGGACTTCGAAATGCAGTGCATTTCTCAGTTAGCAAGGCTGTGGTTGCTGCTGGCTCCGCCCCTGTCTTTCCCTTTTGATCAGTTAGGGCAGCACTGTGCTTTGGTTGGCTGAGCAGAGTGACAAGGATGTTAGAAACCAGCTCTGGAATCAAGTAACCTGGGTTCAAACCCAGCTCAGGCAGTTATCAGCATTCTGATTTTAAGTAAATTTTGGTTTCTTCATTTATAAAATGTGGATAATATCGTAAAATAGCAAGTGATATCTAATGAGTATTGAACTGTGTACCCACACGTCTTCCTCACTTCCAGCTTATTTAGGGTTGCTGTAAGAATTAAATAATAGGTATAAAGTGTTCTCCGCTATGCTTAGCACATAGTACTCACATTTAATTGCTCAGTTATTTTGTTAATAATTATTTGGGCCATTTGCAGGTGAGAGATGGATCCTTAAGAGGTGTAGAATCATGAACTAAAATTTTGAATCTAGAACTAAATCTTTGTGTAGATTTAGTATTTTAAAGTTAGTATTGTACAGATAGCCATGAGTTAAAATTCAAGTTCTGCTGTCTCCTAGCTGTGTCGGTATGAACCCATTATTTCAGTTCTTTGAGCTCCCTTTTGACTGCATGTAAAGTATGGACAGTATCTTCTTTTCAGGGTTGTTCCTATTTTGAAACAGTTTATGTGCTTTGTATACAATGTTTACCTCTTACCTTGACCGGTCAGCCTGTGAACACTTGGCTTTGGTCATAAAGAGAATTAGTGGAAAACCAACTTAAAGTGTAAACCTCAGGGTGGGGATGGGACATGGCACCAAGAGTGTGTGTAGGGAAGGGTGGGCATTATCTCCCTAATAGGAAAAAAGTGACATTTACGATAGGTTTAAGAAGCAGAAATGTGTTCTAGTTTGAGAAAATTATTATAGGATTTAATTTCAAGCAAAGAGGATCAGAGTTCCTGTGGGACAGTCCAAAATAGACATTTAAACCAGTTAGCAAAGAGAGATTATGTAATGTGTTACATAGAAGATGCAGTTTTTGTCAGTGTTCTCTGTTCTCTTGAAATAGAGTCTTCCATAATTTCTTGGTAGTTTTGGAATTTCTTAAGTTTGAAAGAATTAACCTGTTTCTGCCTTTTCTTTGTTTTCTCAATGCCAAACTTAGGAGAGTATCTGGATCTTGACTGCAACTTAATAATAATGAAATTGGCAGTGTTGTTATCTATAACTTGTTTCTAATTTTAGAGTTTCCAGAGTGTACTGTGCACCTGTGTTTAGATACTTAATAATTGCAAAGCAGAATACAAATAGTTGTTTCTACAGGAAACTCGGCTGGTTTCACACATCAAATTCCTGTAATACCTAGAAACCTCTTCCACACAAATCATGTGAGAGATGATCAGGCAGGGTCTAAGAGGTATCTCAAATCCTCAGCTACAAAGCAGCTTCTTCCCTTTTCCTCTTTTATTTTTTGGCCAACTGATCATATGTTGCAGTAATTTACTTTTCACTCAGATGTTTAACAAATATTTACATATTCACACCAAGGATACTGGTTTTGCTTCTCACCCTTACCACTTTTGGCCATATTGTCAGTGGGGGAACCTGTCAAAATACAAGCATAATTCTTTACATGATCTGCCCCACACATTTTAATACAGTTATGGCACAGGGAGAGCAAGTGACTGCTGTGTGAACAGAGATTTTAATATACTTTTGTTCTGTATTTAATGGTTTCGGTTGGTCCCAGTTGTGTACCATGGGAAGAGATTTCTCAAAAGAACCTTGAGGATATATATGTGATTCCATCTGTTAGAGTTTAACCGGTGACTGATTTAACTTCTCTTTTTCATTAAGAACACATTTTAAATCTAGACCTGGGAATGAAAAGAAATGAAGTGTAAAATATAGGACAGGTGCATATACATTTATTACAAATGTTGCATATTTCTCATGTGCTATAGTAGCTGTTCTCCAGGAATGGCTCCTCTCAAGTCCCCCCATCACTGTACTTGGATGGTATTCCTCACCTCAAGATATGGAGCTTTTTTGGGGTAATTTGTTAAGTACCAGTCAATGAAATTGGTACTGGGAATGGGATTTCAACCATGATGACGTATGCTCATGTTGCCGTGAAAGAAACTACCTTAACACTTAGTGTTTTAAAACCACAAACTTGTTTCTTTTTTTTTACTATCTACTAATTCTTTGGTTTGACTGAACTGGGCTGGGAGGCTCTTCCACTCCAAGTGATATCAGTTAAGATGGTGGCCATTTGGGGGGCTCACCTGTTGAAACTCGCAAGGTAGCTACTTACATGGCTGGCAGCTGGTTCTGATTGTTGACTGGATACTCAGCTGGAATTGTTGATGAGAGCCTGAGGATTGGGCTTCATATAGCCTCTCCACGTGGTTTGGGTTCCTCCCAGCGTAGTAGCTGTATTAAGATGAAGAAAGCAGAAACTGCCAGACCTGTTAAAACTTGGGCTCAGAAGTTCCAGAACATCACTTCCAATGTGTTCAATTACTCAAATCCATCACAGGGCTAGCCTCAGTTCGTGCATAAAGAAAATAGAGTCTATCTCTCACTGAGGTGGTAGCATTCATATAGAGATCAAAGAATTAATACTACCTGATCTAAGTATTGGATATACAGTGGTGACTAAAATAGACATGGGGACTGGGGACTGAACAGAACCTGGAGAGAATTAGGAAAGGATCAGAATGGGGTGGTAGACTCTCATAAGTCAAATTAAGGAGTTTGGACTTTAGGACAGTGAGAAGCTATTAAAAAGTTTAAAAAATGGGAATAAGATGGTTTAAATTTTGCACGAATTCTGTGGCTGTGATATGGAGAATGGCTTGCTAGGAATGAGCGTAGAGTTAGGCCACCTAGTTAGGAGGCTGTTGCAGTCAGTCCTCTGGCATTAGATGATAGTGACTTGGGCTTAGACGAAGAAGGTGACCGTGGGTGTTGAGAAGTAGTCAGAATCCTTTTTTTTTTTTAAGCTTTTAGAGTATGTGAGTGCATGCACACAAGCAGGGAGAGGGGCAGAGGGAGAAGGAGAGAGAGAATCTCAAGCAGACTCCCCACTGAGCACAGAACCTGACAGGGGGCTTGATCTCATGACCCTGAGATCATGACCTGTGCTGAAATCAAGAGTCAGTTGCTTAACTGACTGAGCTACCCAGGCATCCTGAGTTGTCAGATTCTTTTTTTTTTTTTTAAGATTTTTTTTTTTATTTGAGAGGTAGAGAGCGAGAGAGCACAAGCAGGGAAGGAGCAAAGGGAGAGAGAGAAGCAGGCTCCCCACTGAGCAGGGAGCCTGATGCCGGGCTTGATCCCAGGACTCTGGGATCGTGACCTGAGCTGAAGGCAGATGCTTAACCTACTGAGCCACCCAAGCACCCCAAGTAGTCAGATTCTTAAGAGACAAAGGAAAAATAATTAATGCAACTAAATTATTGATCATGAAAGTTGAGGGAAAGGAAGAAATCAGTGATGGTATTCAAATTTCTGTCTTATGCAGCCATGTTACTAGAGGCTCCCACTGTCCACCATCCATTTACTTACTCTTTTGGCCCAAGTTATATTTAAGACAGTTTCACAATTATTAACCTCTACCTCCGTGACAAACAACTTCACCGGCTAGTATGCAGTGCTTAGGTACAGGTCTTTGTACCTCTAGTCTTACAGTTTTCACTCAAAACCCTGTGTAAAGTTACTTAGGTCAGCGAGTTCACTCTTCAGTGAGGTTAACTCAAACATTTGTAATGCAGTTAAATTCCTTTTTCATAGTCTGCCTTCTGTCCTCCATCCCCTGACCCCTGGTTGTTGCTTTATTGTTCTTATTGTTTTGTATACATTAAAGTCCTTTGTGAGTTAAATTTATATGGGCTTTGACACTTTACAGTCTCTTTTTGAAAATGTGTCCTGTACCGAGGACAGGCTGTGATGTCTGCTGGCAGCAGTGTTGGAAGCATAAGGCTGAGACCAGGACTATGAATGAGGCCATGGTCAGGTTTATAGCTCAGCAATCACGGTTCATGAATCTTGTGTTTTTAGAGGTCAGGAATAGCCTTTATATTTAGGGACTTTCATTAGTCACAGGTTGGGGTTTAGAGGATTAGTAGATCTCACGTATCAGGTAAAGAGTTGTCTCATTGCATCAGGACAGAGAGAGTGGAACTTAAGTGATGGCGAATGGAATCCACAAGGAAGGGCCATATTAGGCTCACATGTTACACAGCCAACAGGTGCAACAGGTAGCAGCGGTGAGTTCTGGAACAGAAAATGTGCTTAGAGTTTGTAGGAACTTGAAGGAAAAGATTTTTCGCTTTGAACCTCCTGCAGAAATGTTTCTCAAACATCATTCCTCAACTGCCTGCCTTAGAAACATCTGGGAGGCTTATTTAAAAATTGCAGAATCAGAGCTTCTGGAAGCAGAGCCCAAGAATCAGCATTTTAAACAAACATCTCAAGTAATTCTGGTCCATTCAGAAGTTCGAGAACCCTTGCCTCTATAGTGAGCGGTGAAGTGCCTTGCACCAAGTAGGTGTACCCTTGTGTATTTACTAAATTGAATTGCATGTACATTTGTTCTGATAACTTCTGAGTAGTACTCAGCAAGTAACATTAATAATACCTCATGCTTACTGAGTGTGCATTCTGTGTTGCCCTCTGTGCCAAGTGGTATTTGTCAATTAGCTCATTTAATTTGTATGAAGAAGATCCTATTATTCTTTCTTAACAGAAGATTGATAGAAAAATGAAGTTTAGAACATTTAGATAACTTGCCCAAGATCACAAAAGTTTTTTCAGTGGTAGGTGCAGAATTCAAAGCCATGCATTCCGCCTCCCAAATCCGTATTATTTATGACATTGTGGAATCTTTGCCTTTGGGGGTTCATGCTCTGCATCCCCATAGTTTTGGAGATAAATGGGCCAGTCTTAGGGGGCTTAAAAATCACACTACCATTGAAGTGCTTCTGCAACTAAAAGTTTGCGTGTGTTCATATTTTACTGTGTTTAGCTCTTTAGGGAGTAGTGTGATAGTGAGTGATCTTCTTGAATCCTACAGAGAGGCATGTTTCCTAAAACAATTTTTTTTTAAGGTTTTATTGATTTATCTGACAGAGACACAGTGAGAGAGGGAACACAGCAGAGGGAGTGGGAGAGGGAGAAGCAGGCTTCCCACCGAGCTGGGAGCCTGATGTGGGGCTTGATCCTAGGACCCTGGGATCATGACCTGAGCCGAAGGCAGACGCTTAACGACTGAGCCACCTAGGCACTCCCTTAGAACAATTTAAAAGGATTAAAAACAGATAAAACATGAAGAAAATTTGCCATGTCACATTACTGTAAAGCTACAGTACCATAGAGCATAAGGGTGAGAGCAGAGATTTATAGACCTTAAACTTGAAATGGCCTATTCAGGTCATCTACTCCAGCTCCTTTTTACAGAAGAAGGGAACTGAGCCCCAGGAAACTCAAAATCTCTAAGCAGTATCATCAGCCCCAGATGTCCTGATTCAGTCCAAACCATTTCCTCTTTCATTCTGCTGCTTTCTTAAGTCTCTTTATGAAACAATTAAAATTTATAACTGGAATTATTTTAAAAATCCATTCCATTTAGATGAACCTAATTAAAAGTTGTACAGATACTCACTAGAGGATGACAGTTTGCAGCTGAAATTAGAAGCAAATCTATTCTGGTAAATTTGGAAGGAATGTTGGGTGCCGTTGCAAAAAATAGATGTGAGTAAATGACTTAGGGTATTTAAGTAGAAAAGTTTGTTTTAAAACAAAGGCTTTTGTAGAATGCATTATTTATGGGACCTTACATTCAGTTTTGGTTTTCTAGCTTTTTAAAAGGCCTAAAATAATTCAAGAGTATAAAAATAGGAAAACAGCTGGTTGAGTTCTAGATTTGTTGAAAACGTGGATTTGAAGTAGCAGTTCCTCTTTGTCTTAGAATTCTGTGAATTCAGAAAGAATCTCAGAGAAAAGGCAATTTAGGATCTTAACTTTAAAGCATACATTAAAATAGTGGATCTCAAATTTTGCCATGCTTCAGAATCACCTGGAGGGCTTGTTAAAACACAGATTGCTGTTTCCCATCCCAGAGTTTCAGATCCACTTGTTTGGTGGAGGGCCTGAGAGCTTGCATTTCTAGCAAGTTCCCAGGTGGTGCTAATGCACCTGGTCCAGTGACCACACTTTGAGAACTAGTGGGTTGGAGAAAACAAATTATAATAAAAAGCAATCATAATTTTGTGAGGTAATTATAGACTGAAAGCTGGTTGCTTTGATATCTGCTACATAAAAAATTTCTGTTGACTCATGTTTTCATATTTTATAGTAATAGTAAAACCATAATGATGACACTGAGAGACTTTATGATATTTGAAGTCTCTTCTGAGTCATTATGATAAGATGAAATTATATTAAACGTGGCCTGTGTTATGTGGTAGAATGTGCTTTTGGGATAATAATAGTTGTCTGGAAATTAGGAATCCACGTGTGGGATACATTCGGGTAGCTCTCCAGTTATCGCCATCCTCACCAACACTTGATATGGGCAGTCTTCTTAACTTCAGCTATTCTAATAAATATGCGGTGGTATCTTATGGTGTTTTAATTTGCATTTCCCTGCCGACCAGTAATGTCGAATACCTTTTCCTGAGCTTCTTTGGCATTGACCTCTTCGGTGAAGCATCTACCCAAATCTTGTTCTGTTTGTTACAGCTTTTTATTATTGTTCAGTTTTGAGAATATGAATAAATATATATGTTCTGAATACAGTTTTTTGTGAGATACATGATTTGTGAGTATTTTCTCCCACTCTGTGCTTTTTTTTTTTTTTTTTTAAAGATTTTTTCATTCACCTGACAGACAGAGATCACAAGCAGGCAGAGCAGCAGGCAGAGAGAGAGGGGGAAGCAGGCTCCCCGCTGAGCAGAGAGCCCGATGTGGGGCTCGATCCCAGGACCCCGGGATCATGACCCGAGCTGAAGGCAGAGGTTTTAACCCACTGAGCCACCCAGGTGTCCCCCACTCTGTGCTCTTAACAATTATTTGGAGGGACAGAAGTTTTCGGTTTTGATAATCTCCAATTTATCAGTTTATTCTCTTACAGCGTGTGCTTTATTGTTGTATTTTAGAACTCTTCTTAACCCAAGATCTCGAAGATCTTTGTAATTTTTTCTAGAAGTTTTATAGTTTTAGATTTTACATTTAGGCTTGTAATCCATTCTGACTAAATGTTTGTTCGAGGTATGGATCAAAGGTGTTTTGTTTTTTGCAGATAGCTGGTTGTACCAGCAACTTGTTGAAAAGACTATTCGTTCTTCACTGAATTGCCTCAGCTCCTTCGTTAAATCAGTCATCCATACACGACTGCTTGTATTGCTGGACTCTGTTGTAGTCTGTTGATCTGTTGATCTGTTTGCCTGTCTGTATCCCAATACCACCCTATTTGGATTACTGAAGCTTTATGATAAGTCTTGAAATTGGGTGGTGTTGGGCCTCCAACGTTCTCTTTTTTAAGGTTGTTTTTGCTGTTCTAGGTCCTTTGCATTTTCAATATGAATTTTAGAGCCTGTGCCAAAGATTCTTTGAAATCTGTGAAAAAGAGGTCGTAGAGTTTTGATTGGTGTTGTGTGCCCAGCAAGAAAACTCCCTCAAGATGGTGGGGTGGGGGGCGCAATCACAGGTTTCACCTCATGTTTCCTATCATCCTGATTCCTCTTCCTTGGATGACTTCTAGCATCTTGCAGACTGTTATTTATTTATATATTTTCAGTTTGAATTTTTTGTTTTAGGCAGGAGAAGAAATTTGGTCCCTGTTACTCAGTCTTGGCCAGAAATGGAAATACCGTGGTAGGTTTTTGATAAACAAGAGAGTAACCTCAGATTTGTTCTTGAGCATTGGTTACGACCTGGAAGAAGGACTGGAGGGAGAAGAGGGTGAAAAAGAAGTCACTAAAGAAGCAAAGCAGTAATCTGAGGAAGAAAAAGTAAGGATTGAAATTAAGGCAGCTATAGTTGGAAAGGGAGGAAAGGACAGAATAGTTGACTTGAGTGGGCCGAATTGATAGAACCTGTGGAGGATGTGGATCGGTGTGGAGGATGCTTGGGGTGGGGGGTGGTCTGAAGTGACTTTAGGGTTTGGGTTTTGCCTGTCGTTCAGTTCACTTTGGCTGCAGAGACTGGGTGCCTGTATGTGGGTTGTGATTGATTGGAACCTCCCATTTTATAAATAGTACCATAGTGTTACAGAACCAGTTACTTACTCATTGAATATTAATAGTTCTTTATCTCTTAACTTCCTAGTTCATTGTAAGTGTCATCCAGAAACAGATACTAGTGGGTGATGATTCCCATTACAGAAGTAGTTTACTTTCCCCAACAGAGTTCTCTTAGCTGTTTCTAGTAGATTTAAGTGTTTATGGATCATTATTTCTTTGTTAGAGAGGAAAGAGATTTTTTGAAGAAGACAAGAAAAACAGTTTTGGGAGTCACTACTGATTTAAGTCAGTTAAGGTTATGAAAATAAAACATCTTAGAAATGATAAGATACATAATGAAAAAAGAATTATAAGTTCTCAAGAACATGCACTGTGTGTAGGTACAAAAATAAGGAAATATGCTGTGTCAGATGGGATAGTTATTACAATGTTTTTGGTAAATTATGGTAGATTTATTTTTGGGGGCTGTCAGTGATTTAAGTTTTAACAGATTGATTTGCCATTGTTTTTGTGAAATCAAATTTATTTATTTTTATTTGAGTATAGTTGACACTGTTAATTAGTCTCAGGTGTACAGCAAAGTAACTTGACAAGTTTTACATTACACCGTGTTCACTGCAAATCGAGTTTATTTTACTTTTCCGAAAATAACAAACATAGAAATTATCCTCTGACAGGAATGGGATATACAGTTGTTCTCTCCTGTTGTGATTGTGCCTCTTACTCTTTCCTTAAAGAAATGTTTCTCAGAACAAACTACTTCTCTTTTAGACTAACATTTGGGAAATAAGTAACAGAGATTACAGTTCCTGTCATCATAGGTCTTATAATCTAATGAACTTCTTATCAGATTCTCAAGCTTATTTTTATAATATTTTAAAATAAGCTCCATGCCCAGCATGGAGCCTAGGGGCAGGGCTCAAACTCATGACCCTGAGATCAAGACCTGAGCTGAACTCAAGAGTTGGACGCTTAACTGACTGAGCCACCCAGGCGCCTCTCTCAAACTTAGTTTTATGTTTTTTGAGGACTTAATTTCTGTTTAATTAAAGTGTTTCATTAACGTTCTATTTTAAAGTAGGCTGACCCCATTTGAAATTTTTTCCTGGTATAAATTTATTTAAAATGAGTACAGAGATAGGCTGGCTAAGGCAGCTGCTGTCCGTGTGCAAGCAAAAGATCATTAACCTTTTTTTTGAGTAGCAATCTCATTTATGAGCTTGATTACCCTAGTTCCTCTTCATCCTCTCTCCCCCATTTTTTAATTGTGGTGACTTCTCTGGTACAGTAGGGATGCTTTTTAGTCTAATACGAATAGATCTTATGAAGGCATTTGGCAAAGTCTTAGGACATGGAGAAATAAATGGGTTATGCCCAGAGGGTGATAATTATTAAGATAGTTAGGAGAATGGACTCTGTTATTTAATAGACCCCGATTTGAATGTTCCCTCTACAGCTTATTGGCTATATAACCTTGGTTCAGGATATTTAACCTCTGAGTCCTTTTTTTTGTTCCATCAAATGGGGATAATGATGGTGTCTTTTCCACAGAATTTTTATAAGGATTGAATGAAATGATGTGTATGAATTTCTTAGCATAGTGTCTGGCACATAGTGAGTGCTTAGTAAATGTTGTTATTTAATTTCTTGAGAGAAAACTAGTAATCAACACATGATCGCAATGGTACACATGTAATAATAGTGTTATCATAGCCTTCACTGGTTAACCCATGACTGTAATTGTTTTTAATTTCTGGAGGCCATCTGTAAAAGGGACACCAGCAAATGAACCACATTTAGATGAAGACAGGTCAGCTAGGCTGAATGAACTTGATGATCATTCTTTATCCTGGAGAAGCAAAGACTCACAGGTAGGAAATATTTAAGAGCCACCTTCAGATCTTTGAAAAACCGTGATCTGGGAGAGTTACCTATTTCTGTGTGGCTAACTAAGTAGCTCTTCTGCAGCTGTGCTGTTGAGGGCCAGGGGCAAGTCCCACTTCTGACATTGGGGCATGATTTCGGTGGAATTACTTAACCTCTCTGAGCCTCAGTTTCCTCAACTATATAAAACGGAGAGTAAAATCACTCTATATGGAGGTTATAAGGTGTAGATAAATTAATGTGTGTGAGAGAGCAATTCAGATTTATTGTTGTCATTGCCTAGAATTATTCCAGGGTGGTGATGAATCAGCTCTCTCTTTGGAAGGGCTCTAATAATTAGAGCTGTTTGGCAGAGAACGAGCTTTCCCACCATACCAAGAGCCAAACAAAGGCAAGATAGTCATATCAGGGCTTTTTAGAAATTTTTACATGGAGTGGAAATTTGTATGAGCTGTTTGAGAAAAGGCGCAGGGTTTACCTTGTGCGCTACTCTGTCTAGGTCACCAAGCAGAGTGCCAGGCATATGGTCTGTGCTTGATAAATATTTATTCAGTGAGTGAATGGAAGTTCCCCTCTAACCAACCATATTGTATTCTTTGTTTAGCATCTCTCTTTTCGTGTTTTTGATATGTTCATGTTTTCCCCGATATATTTGTTTGCCTTAATTTCTGTTGTCCTTTTTAAAAGAGGGTGCCTTGGGTGCCTGGGTGTCTCAGTTGGTTAAGTGACTGCCTTTGGCTCAGGTCATGATCCCGGAGTCCTGGGATTGAGTCCCACATCGGGCTCCCAGCTCCGTGTCCCCACGGAGCTGCTTCTCCGTTTCACCTACTCTCCTCTCATGCTTCTCTCTCTCTCAAATAAATAAATAAAATCTTTAAAAAAATAAAAGAGGGTACCTTATACATGGAATATTTCCATGGAATGAGAAGCTCATTACAATGGTTGCTTCTGGGAGGGAGTTTGGGGATTGGAGACACCTCATTATTATACTATTTGAATTTTCTGGCTGTGTGCTTAATTCTCAACCACATGCTTTATTTATTTTATTTATTTGTTTGTTTGTTTATGTATTTTTGAGAGGGGGTGTGGCAGGGGCAGAAGCAGACTCCCCGCCAAGCAGGGAGCCTGAGGCTGGGTTTGATCCCAGAACCCTCGGATCATGACCTGAGCCGAATGCTGACACTCAACCACTGAGCCACCCTGGCGGCTCTGTGGGTATGTTTTAAAATGGTAGCTACCCATTGCCTGGTATTCCTGGTGCTTTTGATGCTTAGTGGAGACTAGATTTTATCCAGAGACCACGTCTATGATTCTATGATCCTAATCTTTAATAGAATTTATTTCAAACACTATTTTACCTTTACCATGGTGATTTATGGAATATTAACTACAATGTTCAAAGGAAATACCTATCTATGTAGTGAAAGCTGGTCTCCATTACTCTGGGATAGAACTGTGTAAGTTGATTTTACTTTCTCTCTCTCTCTCTCACAAGAAGATAATGTTTAGAAGAATTCCTTTATCTAGAGAACTGATCATTTATTACCCTGTGACTTTTGCATGAGTGGATTATTTACTTGTGTGTAGTAGTTCAGACCCTTATAGCATGTGCCGTCCATGCTAACTTTAAAGTTAGACCTGAGGTCAGTTCTTAACGTCACCATGTATTGACTGTGTGACCTGGGGCAAATGATTTAACCTCTAGGAGTATCAGTTTCCTTATCGAATTACTTGTAATAACACCTAATTCACATTGTTGTAACAAAGGATAGAATGAGTAGTGTGTTCAAAGTGCTTGGCACGTTGTCAGTACTCAGTGAAGATTTGTTCTTCTTCTTTTTTTTTTAATCTGTATCTTTCTCCCCTTTTCTCATTCCCTGTGTTTTTGTTTGAGAATTTAAACTCAAAATCCGCCTCTGTGGAGAAGCGGGGGGAGAGCATTTGTTCAGCCTCTCCTGCAGTCTGGCGAACATCTGGGGCACAGCTACTCATCTTTCAAGATAGAGCACGTATTTATCCCCTCTCCTGTTAGACCTTTCCTACCTTCTGAGGGTGGGAGTAGCTGCTCCTTGCTTGATGGCATTTTTTCCCTCCACCTGGCATGTAGTAAGTACTTAAGCATGTTCTAGGTGAATGGGTTTCTGGACATGAGTTGGTGGGGGGGAGTTTCCAGAGCTTCTGACTGAGCCTTGCAGTGTTGTGAGCTCAAGTTAGTGCTTTGGTCTCAAGTTAGAAAAAAACAGCTGAGAGAGTTAAAGAGGTGACCCTCACTTGATACCTTTTGGTTCTAAGGGTAAAATGCTTTCAGCATTTAGGCTAATTACATTTGCAGAATAGTTTTCTGTGGGCAGGTGCTGTGCTGATTTTGTCTGTGTTTTCTCATTTAGTCCTTGTCTTGGCTTTGTGAGTTAAATACTGTTACTGTACCCATTCCACAGAAGAGGAAACTCTAATACAGTGACTGACCAAAGACTACATGGCTAGCGAGTAGTAGAGCCTAGATATGAATATAATCTGACTCTAGAGCTGGCTTTTTGAGTTCCTGTATTATACAACTTTCCTCTTCTGTATAATTGACAAGAAAATTGTATAGATGAGTAAAGAGGATTATAAAGGTCACTATTTCTTGAAGATTTCTCCCATTTCACTGCGTTTATAGTTGCGTAGCGGTTTGTACCGTACCCTGTTCCACTCTTCACTATTATTTCTGGTGGGAGGCAGTTACAGAATGTGGATTTGGTTTTTACTTTTCCTCCACACTAATATCTGTGGGGAGGAATAATTATGGCTAAAGTACAGTGTAGTGAGAAGTAATAAGTTTCTATTAAATATTGCTCAAGCAGTGAGTAAGTCATTAAATTTGACTCCTGATGAATATATAATGATTGCTTAATACTAGGCTGCCAGGAAAAACACACACACACCCACTCACGGAGGTAGGTGTGTATGTAGGCATATGTTGCTAGGGATAGTTGGAGCTGTATTTTAAGAGAGGAAGGGGGTTTTTTTTGTTCTGTTTTTTTGTTTGTTTGTTTGTTTGTTTGTTTTGTAGAGGGAGGGGAAGATGATTTCTACTGTCATTTGTTTGAGTTCATCCTGAAAGATGAAATTTCTTTTTTACAAAATATAGAAGAATCTCAGAAGAGATTAGGAAGAGATTTCTGTTTCAGGAAGTAAAATCTCTCTATTCCACATCCCATCTGTTCTAGGAAATTTAAAATCCAATCAGGCAATTTTCTGACGGGTTTTCTTCCCTGCTCCTTGCCAAAATGGACATATGTACTTTATGGCCTGGATATTTATCAGATCCTTCTGGATGTGTGATTCATGTTGAATTGGAGTCAGCAACCCCAGAAGAACACTAAATGACTGCTTTGTCTTAGTCCAGCATGTTACTGATCAAATGTGTGGAGTTGAATTTAATCAACTATATGTAATTGGTATTGTTCCTCTTCAGACATGCCCGTATATGACTTTGTAGAATAAAGAACACCAGATTCCGCAATGTTTATTTGTTTAGGACAAAATTTCAGGAAACAACTTGGCCAGGGACAAAACTATGTAATTGAATCAGGAACGAAACTGGAAGGGATAAGTGGATGAAATTTATCCTAAGGGCGTGCCCCCCAACACACACACACATTCACACGTGTCCTCCTTGTAAAGGTAGAGAAGTTTTATGGACCTCTAAGACATGAAGCATTTGGTCCTATTCTGGAGATTAGGGAGGATTCTGGAACGGGATCTGTGGCTGAGATCATAGAGAACAGCAGAGCAAAGCAAAACGACATCTGGTAGTGTGGAGAGGTGGTACCGAGATGTGTATGGACATGCTAGGGGAAAGAGCAGGGAACATGTCCTCTGTTTCATGTCTGTTTCACTGAAGGCAGTTCTGCTTAGGACCTGAGGGGTTGCTAAGAGAACTTGCTTGGCTGTAGGTACTACATGTGCTTGGCCCTGTTTCAGCTGTATTTCCCAAACCCCAGAACTGGGCCTTAGGGAAGAGACTTTATTTCTCTCTGGTGCCTGTGCCTTAGGCTGCAGCTCTAGGCAGCCATGGCTAGGGAGGAGACTTATTTAGAATAGTTGGTCTACAGGCTGCATCTTTTGGCTGCATCCCTCCCCCTCCTTTCTTGCCGAACTGGTCGCTGGTCTGGAACAAGAGCTTGATAGGTCTATTGACCATGCCCACTTGGACGTGGAGAAGCCAAGATAAAGAATCTTCTGCTCCCTCATTTTTAACCATTGGCCTAAAATGGCATTGTATTGAGCAAATAAGATGTGAGGAGACCCTAGTCAGTCTTGGAACTCAGCCTGAATGACGAACTCTCACGAGTCCATGCTGTGCTGCTGACGAATCACCGCGCCGCTACAGGCATGTTACCTGTATCTTTTGGTTATGAATGGAGGACTGGGCATTTGTCTCACACAAGTCTACAGATAAAAGTAGCTAGTTTGTCATCTCCCTTCCATTTTTTCTTTTTTTTTTCCAAACCTCTTTGTTGGCCTCATTTTGCCCCCTGGTCTTTCATGTTTGAGACCCTGGCATTGATGGCTACTATTTTGCTTCTCTAACTTGTTCCTGCCATCACCTTTCTCTCATTGAAGCCTCATGAATTTGGTTTTAAGTTGAAGTGATTGCGACACGAAATCACCCATTTCGGCTTAGTGTTGTACAGATCATGTAACTTTAATGCCTTTTTCAACACTTCAAACAGGGAATAGTAATAGTTAGAACATTGCTGTTAGTGCGTTTTGACATTGAGTAACAGATGACGTGTCTAATGACTAGCGTGGCTGCTTAGATTGCATAATTATAGGTTTGTTTGACTTTAGGAAAACCATATGCAGGCCAACTGCATCCATTCAGACACTCTGTATATTCTATACATGTCAGAGCACTTCGGTCTAAAAAGAAGTCGTCCTTGAGTGACTGTCATTCTTCTAAGGTTTGCCACTGAACAGGAAAAAGAAAAGTGAAACAGAAACCATCTTTTAAAAGTGGGTTTCATTCTGTGGCCCTCTCTGGTCTAAATAACATTTGTATAAAAGTACCATTAACAGTCCACAGTGTTCGGGATGGTGCTGACCAGGATCCCTCAGCACAGACATGCAGATTTGAAGGACAGTCCTGCCACTGGCGTACTTACAGAAAATTATAATTTTATACTGTAAATCAGAGATTATCTGTGCCCTGTGGACTTGATTTGCTGGGGCCTGGGTGGGGGATATATTGAAGCGAGTTTTTGTGCTAACTTCTTGGAACAGATTCCAAATTAATGCACCAGATGGGTTACACAGGCCTCACAGACTCCCCGAGCTCTCCGTGAGACTTCCCTGTGTAGTTACTGGCTTACAAAGGAATGTTCAAGTATATCACTTAGGTTCATTTGAGTAATACAGGCGCAGGTTGATTATAATAAATGCTCATTGAATGGCACATCGAAAAAATGGGAATATTCCTAGATTGCCCAGACCCCATTAGGCATAGATTGTAGGAATGGTTTTGAAACTGGCTCCACTCAGAAGTATCTCTGCAGGGCGCCTGGGTGGCTCAGTTGGTTAAGTGGCTGCCTTCAGCTCAGGTCATGATCCTGGCGTCCTGGGATTGAACCCTACATCGGGCTCCCTGATCAGCGGAGAGCCTGCTTCTCCCTCTCCCTCTGCCTGCTGCTCTGCCTACTTGTGATCTCTCTCTCTCTGTCAAATAAATAAATAAAATCTTAAAAAAAAAAAAAAGTATCTCTGCAACACGAAGACTTCCCCTTGAATGTGTTTCTGTAGCTGCTGCACCTGGGGCCCTTGGCCTCATGCAGGTCTGGTTTCTCGGCAGCGAGAGTCGATTTCCTTAGCTCCTGGCATTAGGTGGGTGACTTGGTTGCCTTTACAGCCCCTCCAGCTGGCCTTGCTGATGTGAAAAGTTGCTCTCTTCACCACCATGAGAATTTAGTAGTCTTCTAAAAGGGAAGAATCATTTTCTTTTTCTTAACAGTTTCCTCTTTGTTAGGAATTTGGAAGAGCTTTTATGGGACCATTTGAGTGACATTCCGTAGTGTCCTACTTGGAATGGACCACCAAGTGGCTGAGATGATAAGGCTGGGGGCCTTGTTCCCCGTTGTTCCCTGGAAATTCATGGAGGAGTTGGAGGTGCTTGTCCTCCTCATGGTTACGCATCTGTTAACACAGGCGGGCAAGTGTGCAAACTTGGCCGCTAGAAAGCCTGAGTTGGCAGCCTTGCTGCGCCGCTCATTACTCTGTGGTGCTGAGCGGGTCCCTTCAGCGGCTCAGTGTCTCACCTTCTCGTCGGTAAAGTGCAGATAAAGGAGTTGCTGTGAGGTTTACTGTAAATGGTGTGCTCAGTATAATCTTGGTGCATAATAAAGTGCTTACTAATTATTAGCTACAGCTATGATTATGTATTTTTTTTCATCGTCGTTACTGCTTTCCATGCTTTATCAGCTGCACTGATCTATAATGCCAGGCTTTTCTGTTACCGTAGTGATTTCCTCTCTGGGATTGTCATTCTGTGGATGTTAACATTACTGGTGTGCTTCTCATCCCCCTCCCTCCCTTGGCCCCACGTGCTGGTGCCGAGCTTTATCTGATGGAAAAATCACCATGAAAATACAATGGGCAAATGAGTTTATATCCCATGTCTTCATTATACTTTAATTCAATAGATATCTGAGGCTGGACAGTTTATAGTTCGATGAAAGTTTAATTTTCAAATTTATTAAATAATGCCATGTGAGAACATTGAAGGGGAAGAGATGCTGTAATTCTTCACTAGCTCCCAAGAGTACCAAAGCATCCTTCTCACCCTCAAATGGGTTCAAATCTCTTTGGAGAAATGAGACAAAGGCACATAAGAAGACAAGATTATTTATGGTTCAAAGTTCCAAAGTATCAAGTATAGTTGTTAATATAAATTAAGGAAAGGAGGAGATCTTTCTAGGCTGGCATGGTTTAAAAGCAGGTAGGGCTTGAGCTCCCCCCTTGAAGGATGTATAGGATTTAGTTTGGTGTCGATTTTTGGGAAGTCTTTCCTGTAAGAGTTGGGGAATTTTGGTAGTGGGATTATTGTAAGGGCAGTAGAGGAGCAAGGAAACTTTGGCTGGTCAGTCCCTCCACACCCGCACCATCCCCCCCTTCACTTTTTAGTCAACAGCCAATTCCGTGTGTCTGTGTTCATTCCAAGTTCCTCTTGAATCCTTCGGGGATTTATTTGGCCTGTTTGCCTTTCTTCCTGCAACACCATGCTCTTTCCTCACCTCGACTGTTAATAGGGCAGGACGCAGATTCCCTATGCCTTCCGCAGCCAGGAATTCCTGAAACATGAGTAGAAATCACAGTTTTAAGAGAGATTATCATCACAATAGGGAAATAAAGGTTAACAAGAAGAACAGCAAGAATCACCAAAAGAATCTTAAAATCTTAAAATGTTGCTACTCGACAGGGGTGTTCTCATGGCCTTTCTTCCAGATTCCTTTCGCTGTAGGACTCCTAGTTCTTAGGTCTCTGGTCTCCAGCGCTCTTCTGCGATGGACCGAAACACTGACTTTAGCCGAAGTGATCTGAGCTGGCTCACATCCAGGTGGGGTGTGTGGGTCTCAGTTCCTCTTAGGACTAGCTTCCTGATCTTTTCTGGTGTTTTCCGTCTTGCCTCTGGCTGCACTATTCATCACTTAGGTCCTTCAGCATGTCCCAACATTCTTGGGCCCTGGAGCCTTCGCTGAGGCCACAGGGAGCCACAGATGGCTTCCAAAGATTCTTGCCTTAGGCTTCATGCCATCAAACCTGACCCAGCCATCATTCATTTTCTTCTTTGCAGGCAAGGTCTCCTGGGCCTTGCGATTTGAAATTGCCATGTGGTTCAAGTCTTGCTAGCATCCTTGGGACTTTGATAATGAGAACCATGATCCCATTTGTTTTATTTTGCCAAATCTTTCATAGCATTTTTAATGTCAAAAGCACATTTTTATGTGCTTTCAAAAATAAACTCATTTAATTCCAGAGGGAGATTGCCAACATTATATCAATTTCCATGGATTAACCAAATAACAGTAAAATGCCTGCCTTTGTATAAGTCATAAACCATAAGGATATAAATTGCTTAAAATTCTCTTTCTGATCATCAAGTAATTAATGTGATTTTTAACAAACGGTTGCTGTATACATAGCAGATACACGTTGGTATCAGCAACACCTGAACAGTTTGTCTCCCCTTTTGACATTTGGACATTTTCACAACACTAACAGTTTTATTTGTAATATGACTTGAGTCCTTTCTCATGCACGATTTTGTTAAAAATGTTGTATTTAATTTGGGGAATGCAAATACAAATTTTTCTTAAGCAAATATTGCTCCCTTCCCCCTCCTCAAAAACAAAAAACCTTATATTGGGATATATATACAGTCTCTGAAGTCAAGAGACATTGTACCAGAAGCAAGTTAATCCAGGAGATATTTTCTGAAATGTGTTTATAATTGACTGTTGTAAAATTGAAGCATGATTTTAAAGTCTAGGAAAATCACTTTCAAAAGCCAAATGTAAATGCATTTTATATTACTTCTTGACTTTGGGATTATATGTCCTGTTGTTCTACAGAGTAGACAAGAAATCCTGATATTTGTCTGAGCTAGGGTATTTGAATGGAGAATCTTTGAGTGTGTGCATTCCCAAACGTGACTAAGTCAGCTTTACCTTCTTTTCATTCAGCTTTTTTAATATTAAAATTTGTATTATTTTGTGTTCTTGATCTTCCCCTGATCTATTAAATTGTGTGTTTGGAGCTTGAAAAAAAGTTTAAAAGCAATTAAGAACATTTCTTCACTTTTCCAATCTGCTAGCCACTCTGTATGGTCTGTTACGCAAGGGTATTTTAATTTTTTAAACGTAGTAAGCATAATTGTTTCATACTCTAACTGATAGATAATTCCAGTATCTGAAACATTTGTAGATCTGTTTCTGCCGATTCTTACTCTTGGTGTCATATTTCCTTGTGTTTTTTAAGGTTTGTAAGGTTTTTCTGTTGATTTTGTTCTATTCCCCCCCCCTGTAATCTGCTCATTCTCCTGCGTAATTATTTGTACGGATTAGTAGAGGCCTAGGATAAAAAATGGTCTTTTTCAGAGGAGAGTACCTAGAGGTACTCAGTGTGAGACTACCTCATGTACATCAGAGCTTGGGTTCCCCGGACCACTCAGATGAGGGGAACCCAGGCTGCAAATCCAGGAGAGCTGGCTTGTGGCCACAGGTTCTCAGAAACAGGTTTGTTTTCTTTCTCTCTTACCTCTTTTCTGCTCAGTGGCCAAGACCAGCCCTGCTGCAGCCTGGAGGACCAAGGGTGGCATTACTTTGGTTTCTCTGTATTTTGAGGGGAAGGGTATGTGACTGTGTTGTTCTGTGCTCTGCCTTGCTTTTCTTGTTTTCTCTTGATGTTGCCCTGGTTGTTTCTGTCTTGTAACTCTCTTTATTTTAAGGAGTTTCCTTCCTTCCTTCCTTCTTTCCTTCCTTGCTTCCTTCCTTCCTCCCCCACTTCCTTCCTTTATATTAACTGAGCATTTTTCTGGTTTTCAGTAGAATTGGTCCACATAACCTAATGTACTAGAAATGGAAATCCTTCTTTTTTGATCTTTAATAATTCTGTGGGTGCATGTGCACCTCGTGGTGCTGGGCTGATTTAACTGAAAAAGAAAAACTGAAAAGGAAACGGAGGCCCAGAGAAATGTAGTGGTTGATTTATGATCACACAACTAAATGGCACAGCTTCAAACTCCCAAGTCTTAAGTCTACTTTCTTTTTCCACCCCAGCCTTTGAGCTTGCTTCTACTGGGTGTGTTCTCAGAATTTTGAATGAAGCAGGCCTGTGTTAAGGAGGTCTTTAAAAAATATGCAATACCTTTTACAGAACTGTTTAGATCATTGACTAGTAAGGGTTATATGGAAGCAACTTTTTCCAGAGACGGCATTTTAAATGTACAGTAGTAATTTGCTTTCTTTCTCTTACAGCTGAAGTGAGTAGTGAATACAGTATGGACAAGGCAATGGTCGAATTGGCCATGATGGATCGGGAACTAAGCCATTACGTAAAGGCTGTTCAGTCTGCAATAAGTCATGTAAGTTTATACCACTCACCTGGTACTATTTGGTTACAGCTCAGTGACCTGGAAACAGAAACACATCATCAAAATTCTTCTCTAACCTTTAATATTTCCTTATCATTACTATAGCAGCCATTAATTTCCTCTTAATTAAGAAGTTTATAGAAAAGGAATCTTAAGTAGTTTCCCAGCTAGGCCACCTAGGTTTATTTAGAGTGTTACATCTATTTTAGATTTTCTTGCCTTTTTTGGGGGGCGGTGTCTTGAAATCTTTAGTGGAAGCCCCCTTCGAATGGGAGTAGAATTTTTATGAAATGCTAAAAATTGCATAGAATGTGTTTTTATTGTTATGTTTACTGCAGCATACCCTTTAGACCAGGCTGAGTTACTCATTCTCCAGCTTTAACTAATATGCAGCTATTGCAAAATTCATAGGCTCAGATAATATGGGAGAGTTTTAGGGCAAGTTTAAAAATAAAGAAGGCTGACATTTTAGTTTTTCCAGAAGCCACACTTATTTTTGTTGACTCCAGCTGTCACAGAAACAACACATAAGGCAGTTAAGGTGGGAACATAGCGACATCCTTTTCAGCAGTACAGGGTTGAGTAAGAAATGAGCAATATGATTGCAGTAATATTTCTGAGAAGTCCTTTGTCCTCTGAACAGTGGAAACTCCCCTTTGAACTGATTTCAAATACCTGTGTAATAGGGTGTCTTGTACTTCTGATTTCTTTATTTGCCTTTTGTTACATCTACCTATGGGAAAAATGCCAAAAATCAAATACCTTAGAAGATTGGGTACTATTCAGTGGAAGATAAACTTTTTTTTTTTTTTTTTTAAAGATTTTATTTATTTATTTGACAGAGAGAGATCACAAGTAGGCAGAGAGGCAGTCAGAGAGAGAGGGAGAAGCAGGCTCCCCGCTGAGCAGAGAGCCCGATGCGGGGCTCGATCCCAGGACCCTGAGATCATGACCTGAGCTGAAGGCAGAGGCTTTAACCCACTGAGCCACCCAGGTGCCCCGGAAGATAAACTTTTAAGAATGTTTTATTACTTAAGCTATACTTAAATGGGCATTAAATAATTATATGTTTATTGTTTTATGAAGTTCTGTGTTTTTAAAAAAAATTTTAGTGTTTTTTTTTTCTTTTTTAATGGTTAATAGTTATTAAGTATAGTATTTGTGAGTTAAGCATATCTGCTAATATCTAAGAAGTGTAAACTCATTCAGCTTGTAAAAGTCTGATGTTTTTTTACCACTGTGGCTGTTAGTCCTCGGACCGTGAATATTCCTTCCACAGGAAAATACAAAAGTGGATAACAAAAAGCACTTAGACCAGAGGTTTTCAGCTCCCGCTGACCCTCAGAAGCAGCCTGTCCCTATTCTAATGAGATTCTGATTTCATTTCTGGAGCAGGATTGGGGCACCGGTGTTTTTTTAAAACTCATTCTAATATGTATCTATGGTTAGAGAATTAGAAGAACAAGGCTGACTTTATAGAATAAAGTCTGTTTGCCACCAAGATCAGAGTTGGGCCTCTTACATAGATCAGTCCTGCTTTGACCCTTACATTCTATGGAGGTTATTTGATAGGCCTTTCTATCTTTAACTTTGATGTTGTGCAAATGTGATAGCGTAGTGTACATGATAGATAAGAAAACTGATTTTGGAAGTTAAAGAACTCAGTATGGACTTTTTTTCTCTCTTAAACTCTAGCATTCACAGATGTAGGGACATAGTGGGGATATGACATTATTTTGAGGGAAATATTTTGCACTTTTCATAGACTATGCACTCTACATGCTTAGAAGTCACAGACATTGCTATCTTACTGCTTACTTTGGCGAGGAGTGAAGAATGAAGAGCAGCTTGAGAAGGGCCAGAGCGGTGCAGTTCTTTAGGAATAGCGATGGTCTAGAGATCAGAAAGTCTTCCACTCTTGGTTCTTCCATTTTCTACGTTATGATCCTGGGTCAAGAAACTTAACCTTTAGGAACCTCATGTTCTTCATCTACAAAATTCTTGGCCTGCCTATTTCAGAAGATTATTATGTGAATCAGATTAGATACTATGTATCAAACCTTTGACCTTCATAAAATTTGATGGAGACGTAAGATACTGGGTTTTTGCAAATTCAGACTCAGACATATTCCTTAAAAAAGGTGGAACAAGATCTTTCTGAAAGGCAAGTAGTACTTCCATTACTTCAACATTTGCCAAAATTCTGACCCACCCTGTAGTTTCTCTGTTGGTGAATTTTCATGTAGTCACAGAAAATGGAAAAAAAAAAAGTTTTTTAATCATCACGGAGCATTAGAGTGTATTGTTTAAATAGAAGTCTCTCTCCTACTTCACCTTCACAAGATTCTGAAGGTCAGACCTTCAGAAAAGGCTCTGAAAAGGTTTTAGAAGTTTCCTTGGGAACCTTAGAGGTGTGGATCCATTTACCAGCAATCTCTGGGAAGTCCCTTTGGCATCCAGCAGAAGCTCTCAGATTGCCTTTCTTTGTCCTCTGAGAAAATAGAGCTACCATAGTCTACAATGCCTGAAGATTTTATTTAGAATTGGTATTTCTTTCAGTGCTCTGCAACTTAAAAAAAAAAAAAAAAAAGTTAAGACTTTGTCCCAGCTAGTTGATAGAGGGAATATTATACAGTGATCCCAAACCCTCCCCCTCAAAATCACAGTCTCTAAGTCATTTATTAAAACATTCAGGATACATGTGTGTATACCTGTCACAGGTCTTTAGAATATTCATGTCAAACCACAGAGAAATGTGTCTGAACTCTTTGGAGACTTTCAGTCATGAAGCACACACGTGATGAAAATGCTTTGACACCCTGTGGTACAGTTACTTCTTTTCTCACTGGGACTGCCAGGGAAAAACTTGTCTCAGTTTCATGTTGAGAACAGTGATGTTCTGAACATTACGCCTGATGACCTAATGTTTTTTCCCCCTGGTTTCTAAGCTTTTATTATTTGAGTGTATTGAAGGGGTACCGTTGTTCTCATTGTTCTCAAAAGGGGGCTTCTTGTTTTCAAACATTCATTGAATAAATATTTACTAAATACCTATGTGCCAGGTACTTCCGGGTGTAAGAACTAGGTCAGTCACCCAAGCCCACATGACCACCAACTTCGGGATGTCTGGAGTCTAGAGAGAGAGACAAACGTTTAACAAAGAGCCATACAGATCTTATTTAATGACTTGTGGTGTGTGCAACAAAACGAAAATAAAGTATTCAAGGAGACTTAGTAACTCAGGGGGCATGGTACTGCTGGGGGTTGGGGAACTCCTTCCTGAGGAAGTGGTATGTAATCCAAGAGGAAAGTCGAAGGAGCCTCAACATGGGGATCATGCTGTATGACTTCTCTGTCTCTGTGACTTCTGCCTGAAATGGAAGCATCTTTTTACTGGTTGTGTCAATGTCAGAGTTTCAGGCAATTTGGGAAACTAGGCCAGAGAAAGCCTATTTTTATATATAGGAAGTTTAAAATATGCAGAGTAATTGAGTAACATACGTAAGGCTGTTCAGTGATTCATTCATTCACAATAGGAGTGCCTACTGTGTGCCAGAAACTGAGTAGTAATGCAGGTCACGGCAGTAGTTGATTTAAGGATCATTTTATTACTGGTACTTTGCTTCTCAAGCCATTTCACTAGTTGAGCAGGGGTTATGCCTCTCAGAGTGAAACCCTGAATTGGTATTGAATGAACATTGGTAATGCTGTGCATTTCCATACTGTGTATTTTAGTGTTTATGGGATTATTTAAAATTAAACCTGTAGTCCCATCTTGGGGCTTCAGATGCCAGAGAGTGGATACCAGTTTGGTTCAGGAAGTCTTCAAATCCATTTTCAGGTGTGTGTTTCTCCAAATAAGAGATGATAAAGGGTCTAACCACTGTCATGGGGATGGTCCTTGCAGCCAATCACCTTAATTCTGGTGAAAAAGGATGAGCACCATGAAGCTGAATGATAGATGTCCTAACAGGCTCAGATTAGTTCCTCACATTATTAGCAGTCAGGGATACAATATGCATCCTGGGTGCTTCTTGATAAGCAGTCCAGTCCTAGAGCTTAGCAGAAGTAACCTACACTGTGAGATTCATATTATACTTTGGTGTTTATGTTTTTGTCATGGTGCTTAATTGTGTAATTTCAGTTCAACAAACTTTAAATCTTTGCCAGATTTTACCTGCATACTGTACTTTTAGTAGGTACTGCTTCCGTGTGTTAATTTTTTGGAAAATCAGAGTATGTGTATTTTCCTTACTTTCCTCTGCTACTACTTTCTTCTGTGCTGTGTGTATCTTCTAGATTATGTAAGATTTTTTAAAGCATTTAAATTGGATTCCTGCCGTGTATTTAGTTTTTGTTTTCTTAAGTCAGTGTCTTATAACAGTCCCTACCTGGGGAGGGTGATTATTTTTGTTAACTGAATAAGAGCAACTAGGTGCTAAATTGGTCTACTTGTGTTGTTTCTTACAAATCTGTTCATGGATATGCCCTGTGTACTGTGGTTTTTACTTGATAAGCTAACCTGAACATTTAATTCGCCCTTTCAAACGAATATGGTGAGAGTTAGAAGAGTAGAAATACACCTCAGGTAAACTGTTGAAACCAACACAATCTTAGGTATAATAAAAGAACAAGGTGGGTCAAAGGTATAGCTTACCTCAGCCTTGTCATTATGCAACTACATGGTTTAGAACGTTTTTTGACATATCACTTCCCTCTGCTTCCTCACCCTTCACCCTTCATCAGTTGGTAAGCTTTGCCTTCTGTAAATCTTATACCTTAAGATCCACCACTTGAACATGAAATCATATGAGGTATCTTGCAAGTTGGGAGTTACCATTTTACTTTAACCAGATTTGGGAAGCATTTCTTACTTAAAAAATGAATGTTTTATAGTATCTGAAGGAAGTTTCAGGCCAGAGGATATAATTTATTAGATACGATCATCTACTGACTAAACAAAAATGTACTCCACGTTGTGAGTCACTGACAAAAGGAGAAGAAGGGGAAGTTGGTTGGGGGGGTTAAAAAATTTGGGGACAGAAGATTCCTGAGCATGAGAGAAATTACTGTTATCAGCAGAATAGCAAGGAGGTGAGAGATGGTGGTGGAAATAGTGAAAATCTCTTGGAGCCATTTGGGAAAGTACTGAAGAAGACCCTCTTTGCTGCTCCCCATATTTGACACAAGATGGTGCACGGTCTTGTACCACCTTTCTTGTCAAAAGTTTCCTAATGCTTCATATATGAACCTTTTTGTCTCTAGGAGTGTTGCCCAGGTGTGGGAATTAAGCAAGGGGAAAAAAAAGTTGACTTTGGGTATTCACTCTTCAGCCACTTGGCCCACAATGTGTCTATTTCTGTGATTACTGGTAATTACTTTCTGTTCTGGTGCTTTAGAACTCCTTCTGCAGTTATGCCCCAATTAAGGTTGTGTTCGGTACCATTTTGTCTAATATACAGAGAGAGTAGGTAGGTCTGGATACAGTATTTCACTAATTGAGTTACTTCTGTAGGAAAGAACCTAGATCTAAATCTTGTAGGTCACCAAGTGCTGTCGCTGCTTGTAGGTGAACATTCTGCTTGTGCTATCATGAGACTGATTTTCACGGGTGGTTTATAGAAATCCATCTTAGTGTTTTGTAGGTATTAAGTGTTGGAATTTAATCAGAATTATAAAATGTTTACACTCTACTGGGACTTAATGTGTCTCTAGTGCAGCATTTTCAAAAGTTTTCCTCCGTAATACCGATTAATCAGGATGTGAATAAGTATAATAGGAAAAAGGATTTTGTGGTCAAATAAGTTTGGGGAATGCTTGATTAAAAGAATTTCCTTAAAGACTCCAAAGCCTTTAATATGCTTTTATGCATTGTGATTTTCCAAAGGAAGTACATTTACTAATTTCTTAAACTTCTTTAACTAGAAAATCTCTTCAGGGGAAGGACTGGTGCACCACAGAACCCACTTCGGGAACTACTTCTGTAGTCTCCACCCGTTTATGCTTCAGAGGATGGGCCTGCAGTTGGCAGCCTTCTCTGTGGCACCCAGGGAACGGGGGGAGTGCGTCACACTCCCTATCTGAAATTCCGAAACGGGCCGAGGAGATGTTTCTGTGTAGATCAGGAAAGGCCTCCGAAAAGACGGTGCATTATTCCAACAGTGAAAAAGAGGAAGGAAAAGGAAAGGTTTTTTTTTTTTTTTTTACAAATATGCGGTGATTGCCTGGCTCTCAGAGTCTGTGAAGTAAACAAGCCCCCTGTGTGGAGTGTTGATTCAGGAGAGTGGAGGGAAGGAAATGTTTTCGAGGAAAGGAAGAGAAGAGGGTCCAGGACAGGCAGGGGGCACGCAGCAGCAACGTGGGCAGTAAAAGCATAGACCTTTGAAAGGCCTGGTTCACTGCAGCGCTCCAGACAGACACTGAACTCCTGGGCCTCAGTGGCCCCAGGCAGTCCTGGTAGCTAATTACTTGTGTTATTTAAATGATGGGAGTGTTCTTTAATATAACCAACTCCTATTAATTTCTGACACTGAGCCTGGCCCATATATAGCATCAAGCCCTTATTTTATTTTATTTTTTTTTATTTTTTTTTTTTTAAGATTATTTATTTATTTATTTGACAGAGAGAGATCACAAGCAGGCAGAGAGCTAGGCAGAGAGAGAGGAGGAAGCAGGCTCCCTGCTGAGCAGAGAGCCCGATGTGGGGCTCGATCCCAGGACCCTGAGATCATGACCTGAGCCGAAGGCAGAGGCTTAACCCACTGAGCCACCCAGGTGCCCCAAGCCCTTATTTTAGATTGTCATTTTAGCTCCTTCCATATCAAATGTTTCACCATAATTGATAAGTATTAAAATTAGAGTTGGGAGATTGAGGCTGTTCCCAATTACCAAGCGGTGGTGCTAGTGGGCAGTGGAAGGGAGGCAGGGAACTAGATTGAATGAGGGCCTCGATCACCAGATGTTAAGAAGGTTCACCGTGAAATGAATGCGTGTTCAAAGTGTGGTGTGAAAGCAGTTGTTTATTTATTTATTTTTTATTTTTTCTAAAATTTATTTGTTTTGACAGAGAGAGAGGGTTCACAAGTAGGCAGAGAGGCAGGCAGAGAAGGGGTGGGGAGCAGGCTCTCTGCTGAGCAGAGCGATGCAGGGCCGGATCCCAGGACCCTGAGATCATGACCTGAGCTGAAGGCAGAGGCTTTAACCCACTGAGCCACCCGAGCGCCCCGAAAGCTGTTCTTTAGTAATCTCACAATTAGATTGTTCAGTTCCTGCCAGTAGTTTGCTTGGTCTAATGAAGATACAAAGCCTCTGGACATGTATCTACAAAATAGCTATGAAATAATAGTAATAGTGAAATCCTCTGACAGAGACAATAGCAACGTACTTAAGAAATTCAGAGTGAGGGGTAAGGGGCCTTTGCTTAAATTCTTGCTTTTCTCTGCTCTAGCCCTGAGCCTCAGTTTCTTCTTAAAGTGGGGATGAGATTACAGGTTGTGGAGGTTTGGCAATGATGGAAAATGAGAGCACCTGGAATAGTTGTGCTAATTTATAACCTGGCCCAGGACGTTCAGTAAAGGAGAAGTTCTTTCCTTTGATCAATTTTAAATAGTATCTGAAAGGGAATTTTGAGTTAAAATTCAGAGAGGAGATGAGACAGTAGAAAACCACCCTGGGGAAAGGCCCGAGATTATGTTTCTTTGAAGGCAGGGCCTCTCTCCTTAAAAGGGGTCTCATGGTGGTGGGGACAGACTGAGGGGAGCTTAGTCCTCATAGTGGTGGGACCAAGAGGTGTTGAGTGGGATTGGGGGAAACGGGGTCTGTGTGGAGGCCAGCAAGCAGCATGGCCTTGGCTGGTTGGGTTTGAAGTTCCCTGATCACTAAGTCTGTACAATGTTTGTAGCAACAAGAAAGAGATTAAATTTCACATATGCTAGTTAGTGGTGATAGGGGGAATTCGTACTAGAGCTAAGAACCAGACAACTGAGTAAAACTTCAGTAATTCAGGAATAACTTCTGATGTTCCCTTAGATGACTAAATATCACTCAAAGATGTCAGCAAGATAGTTCAATAAATAGCATAATTACATACCTACATGCACAGAGAAATAGTCCTTGAGCTACATTTCCATCTTTGAGTAATTTGTGTTTACTTTATTAGTGGCACCCATTTGAAAACATCGGGAGAGGAAAATGCATTGGATTTATTGCTCTGATGTGTCCTATGCAAGTTGTCAGCTATATTTCAAATGTGTGATCCCCATAAATTCTTGACAATGAGAGAATAGAAAGAGCGTAAGTGGAGAGAATATAAACAAACGGGTTTTATGTTTTCAAGCCCTGTGCGAGTTTGCAGTTGTATTGGTAAGGAAAAGCTCTTTTGTTCTGAAGTGGAGCCAATGGGTAGTGACCTGTCACTGCGAGGAAACTTTTTATTCTGTTTCTTTCTTAAAGCATTAAGCTTCTGCCAGTGGCAGCACTGTATCTTTCATTCTTTGTGTCCTGGCCAACCCAGTTTTGTTTTTTTTAAATTAGCATATAATGTATTATTTGTTTCAGGGGTACAGGTCTGTGATTCATTAGTCTTAGACAATTTACAGCACTCACCATAGCACATACCCTCCCCAGTGTCCATCACCCAGCCACCCCATCTCTCCACCCCCTTCCACTCCAGCAACCCTCAGTTTGTTTCCTGAGATTAAGAGTCTCTTGTAGTTTGTCTCCCTCTTTGGTTTCATCTTGTTTCATATTTTCTTCTCTTCTCTATGAACCTCTGTCTTGTTTTTCAAATTCCTCATATCAGTGAGATCATATGATAATTGTCTTTCTCTGATTGACTTATTTCACTTAGCATAATACCCTCTAGTTCCATCCACTTCATTGCAAAAGGCAAGTTTTTTTGATGACTGCCTAATATTCCATTGTGTGTATATACCACATCTTCTTTTTCCATTTATCTGTTGATGGACATCTAGGCTCTTTCCATAGTTTGGCTATTGTGGACATTGCTGCTATAAACATTGGGGTGCACGTGCCCCTTTGGATCACTACATTTGTATCTTTGGGGTAAATTCCCAGTGTTGCAATTGCTGGGTCATAGGGTATCTCCATATTCAGCTTTTTGTGGAACCTTCATACTGTTTTCCAGAGTGGCCGTACCAACTTGCATTCCCACCAGCAGTGTAGGAGGGTTTCCCTTTTTCCGCATCCTCGCCAACACCTGTTGTTTCCTAACTTATTAATTTCAGCCATTCTAACTGCCATGAGGTCATATCTCACTGTGGTTTTGATTTGTATTTCCATGATGCCAAGTGATGTTGAGCACTTTTTCATGTGTCTGTTAGCCAAACCAGATTTTTAACCCCTGGAGCTTTTTGAATTTCATTTCTTTCTGGGCTTTTTTTTTTTAAGAAAAATTTTTATGTCACATAATTACAACATTCTTTATTATCTTTTTTTAAAGATTTTATTTATTTATTTGAAAGAGACCACAAGTAGGCAGAGAGACAGGCAGAGAGAGTGAGAGGCAGAAGCAGGCTCCCCGCTGAGCAGAGAGCCCTATGCGGGGCTCCATCCCGGGACCCCGGGATCATGACCCGAGCCGAAAGTAGAGGCTTCAACCCACTGAGCCACCCAGGTGCCCCTACAACATTCTTTAAAACAGTGAAAATCCTTGTGTTCATTTCTCATGGGCTAAAGTAATGCGGTCAGTTGTCGTGATCAGTTTCTAATTATTCTACTCTGTAATTTCATCTTTAAAAAAAAAAAGATTCATTTATTTATTTTAGACAGAAGGAGGTGGGAGGGGCAGAGGGAGAGAATCTCAAGCACACCCCCTGCCGAGTGAGGGGCCTGATGGGGGGCTCGATCCCTGGCCCCTGAGGTCATGACCTGAGCTGAAACCAAGAATAGGAGGGCGCTTAACCGACCGAGCCACCCATGCGCCTCTATCCTTTATATCATCTTAAAGTAATTTAATTATCTTCTGATAGAAAGTGATGTTTAGAAAGACTGAATCACTGTTACTTAAAATTGGACAAAATAACCAGAAATAATTTAATATGATGGCATCACAAATTAATCTCCATACATCCCTGCCTTTCCCTTCGGCTGACACGCGGGGTCTCATGTGCTTCAGCGGCCGCCTTCTCATTACCTCAGCTGTTTGCTGTTCTTGGAATGTTACTGGTACTGAGGAACAAACCCTCTCTACCCATCACATTACTGTCACCCTGGGGTTTATTTTAGCCCCTAACATGTAACAGAAACCAGAAACGTCACAGGAACTTTAAACAGACAAAATCCTGGGTGTGCTTAGAGCGTCCCTCTCGTAAAATCAGAAATTAAATTTGATGAGTACAGTGTGGTTACACCATGTTGAAAAGCCCCAGCAGGAGCATCGAATGCACAGTGTTTTTTTTAGAAGAAATTCTTAAAGTATTCCTTAAAGCACCTATAAAAAAACATAGTTGAAATTGGGATATGTCCTACCACATTTTCTATAATACTAATGAAATTGCTCTGCCAGGATAAGAAATTCAGGTGTTTCGCCTTTGTTTGGTGTGAAATGGTAAATGGTGTTACAGTGGTAAATTGCTTGGTGTTAATTGGATTGAATGATTGAGATTTCTTCAGCATTTATCTCCTCAATAGCCCTTTGACCTTCAACAGGTTTGCAGCCTGAACTCAGTAGTATCTATCCCTTCCTATCTCTGAGTAATTTCTTGATTATACCCTGAGATACTGTATGTGAAAGCACTGGGGAGGGAAAAGTGCCATATAAAGGCATGGTCTTGACTTTCCATCCCGTTAACTTTTAATCTCTTTCTCTTACCACAGAAAAGCCCGCTACAGGGTGATTTAAATCCATGAGCCCTCCTAAACCACCCAAACTGGGTATTACATGGTAAGGGGTCACTTGTGTCTTGTTCCCTCACATTTATTTTCCCACCCCACAGCCTAAACTGGAAAGAAAAATGTGTAAGTTTTACATTCACTTTTTGCCCTTAATTTAGTCATCTTTTTGGTAAATGTTTATTTCTGTCTCCCTTCCCTGCCCACCTCCCAAGAGTTTTGCATAAATCTCTTGTAACAGTTCAACAAGTGACTCATGTAGATGGGGCTCGCTCAGTGTCTGAGTCACTTCATTATGAAACACTTAGAATTGAATATCTATATTTAACAATGAGGAAATAATTTAAAACAATTTATAATTTCTGATCTGATCCTGTTAGTGACTAACTCATCAACAATGAAGGTGGAAATTAATGAAAATTCACAAAGCCAGACAAAATTAGTCTAAAAATAAAGTCTGAATAAATCGCAATCACCTTTACTTCTTTCTCCCCCTTTCCTGAGCAGTTGGGGTTTGACTGATAAGAGTGTTGGGCTGGGAAATAAAGATCTGGCTTATAATCCTCATTCTGCCACGCAGTGACCTTGGAAAAGCCGGGCTAATTCTGTACTACAGCTTCCTTATTTCTAGAATCCAAGAGTGATAATGGTATTTGTCCTGCATACCTCACTGGGTAGTGGTAAATAAAATGAGATTATAAACAGGAATGTGTTGTGGACCTTTCCCCCCAAAAAAGGTAAAAGGTAGTTCAGTGAGTTGTTACATACGGCCACAGGACTAAAGAGTGAAGGGTACTTCCTGATTCTGCAGAAAAAGATGGGGAAGGGAGTCTCTGATAGCTCTTAGAGTTGGGAGGAGGAAGATACTTATCATTCCAAGTGTTTGGATTTCTAAATTGAATAATGGAACACCATCTCCTATATAAATAACATTCAGAGGCTAAGCAAATTTTTAAAAATCATTTAATCATAAGTAGTTAATTGTGATCCAAATTGTATAAAGCTGTAACAAGACGCATCTGTAATATGTGTATGATTTTGTGTTTAAAATATTCTGGAAGATTTAGCCTAGGCCTGGGCGATAATGAATTTATTTCTTCTTCGTCTTCCCCAGTTATATTTGCCCAGGACTATTGATGGTTTCCTTAAACCAGATTTGAAAATATCCCCTGGCCAGTCCCCTGGCCTTTGACTAAAACTCTGAAACCTATTTCCTTCACCCCAAATAAGGGGAGAGAAGCCCTCGGGCCTCCTTGACCTCTTTAGTGATCACAGCAATCCTCCAGTTAGGAAGGGTAGATATGATGGACTCTGAGCCTCCAGGAGGTTAAGGGACACGCTCAGGTCACATGGTTATTCTCAAGAGGTTATTCTGAATCTCAGTGTTTTTGTTTGTTATTATTATTTTTTTTAAGTTTTATTTAAGTAATCTTTATACGGCATGCGGGGCTCAAACTCTGGATCCCAAGATCAAGAGCCACGTGCTCCTTTGACTAAGCCAGCCAGGTGCTTCTGAAACTTGGTGTTTTGACCTGTAATTCAAGGCCATTGTCATGCCTCAAGACAGATAGAGTTCACTGAGTTTACTTTGAGTTGTAGATTTCATTTGGGAGGAAGAATGCTTTTGTCTAATGTCCCTTATGCTTCTGATCTTAACCACCAGTCTCATTACCAGTTGCCCAAAGGTAAAGGTTTGGGACATTTAGTCTAAACAAAAAGTGACTCTTCACATTGATTTGACTTGCATGGGGTGTGGGGGGGGGGGGGCTCTGTTAGTAATAAAGAACTGCTTGAGTAAAAGAATATTGTTATATGTAATTGTTTTATCAGAAAAAAAAACTTCAGAGGGCCCAGTATTATTGACCCTTCTAATTTTGTCTGTGTTATAATTTGAAAGTGGCAGTAGTATGAATATGAAGGAATTTTAAGGATTTGAAATAAAAATGAAGTAAATCTTTTTTTCCCCAGTTTTTTATAGATGCTTTATGTTTACATTATTAAAATATTCAGTCCTTCCCATAACAAAAGTATACCCAGCCCACATCTCTATAGCGCTCGTTCTGTTGTGCTTCGTTAACTCAGGTTAAGTAACTTGTTTTTTTCTTGCCAGATACAGATTTGTTCATGATTAATTATTTTAGAAGCCCTGAGGGAGAAGTCTCTTCATGGTCAGTGTGTGACATTTTGTGGGACACGTAAGGAGTATTCACTGGGGTAGGGAAAGAACACTGCAGTTGGAATCTGAAGGCCCAGCCTCATCCTTGCTCCTCCACTGGGTAACCATGTGACATGGGTTAGGGACTTGTCTTCTTGAAATCCTCAGTGTCCTTACCTGTAACATGAGGGTGACACATCGGAGGGCTGTTACAGGGATTAAATGAGATAATGTAAGTAAAATGCTTCCTGCCTTCACAGGAAGTGAGGTTTCACATAGTAGGCACTCAGAAAATATTAATTGCCTCTTTTAGTCCCCATGCACAAGGTTGCTGTGAAATTAAATTGGAAAACAGAATATGAAAGCTGGTTTATAAATGTTTAAATATCATCTCAATATCAGGGGGTATTTTCCATTGACTGTTCCCTTCTTTAGCACTTCTGGAGTCAACATATTGGAGAATCTATAGAAGTAAGTTATGGCTAGAAGATCTGGGTTTTATAGGGTGGCCACCGAGTCTGGGAATGTAAGTGCGCACACAGTACATGGCTTAATTATATAATATGACACTGCATTATGAAATAGCATTATCTGTGTTTCCAGACTTGGTGGCTATGCTGTACTCAGTTCTGCCCCCTGTTAGGTTTCAAGGAAGTTATTTAATCTCTCTGGGCAGTGAGAACCAAATTATGTAAATTGTTTTAAAAAGTTTGATGTAGACTATGAAGCATCTGACTGGTTTTGTCTTGGTTATTGTTTGAATTTTCCTGGGTCTAGTGGTGGCTTACTGATTAGGTTTGTGATGGATGGACTTCATTTTCATTTAGTCACAAAATCTTTCTTGTTGGAGATGAATTGGAAGGCGAAAGGCAATTTGATAGCTTTAGTAGTGGGAAGTAATTTCAAATATTAGGAGGCCATATTAATTATAGAGAAGGCAGCATCAGAGAATTTGATAGGCTGCTGGACGGGAGTGAATGGAACCCGTAAGGGTAAGGAGCATTAATGCACTCCTGGAGTATTAGTAATTCCACAGTCTTTATTGTATTGGGTGAGATGTGATAACTGAGGGAAAGATCCAGCTTCGTATCCAGGGACCGCCCTCATTCCATGCTGTAGTTATGTAATAATGGTATAAAGACAAGGAATTTGAAGTCAGACGTCCTGTTTATCAGAATCTTTGTGGTAATTAAGAATGTTAGAGGTTATAGACTTAGAGGGGAAAATGTAGTATTTCCGAAATAGGTATTTTGCCTTCTTTATAGTTCCTTCAGTCATACTGAATAGGTTTTCTGATGGATACTCAGTGGGAACAGAAGGAAAAAAACAACTAGCATTTCCCTTTCTTTTAGATGATAACAGAAATGGTGAATTTGTTCTTTTGGTTATTAAGATCCTCTGGTTCTCAGAGGGTATGACTGGAAGACCAGAGAGGACATGGAACATGACAAGATGCTCGGACTGCCCAGTGGTACCAGCTGTTACAGAGGCTGGTCTTCCTGGTTCCCAGTACCCAGAAAGAAAGTCCTTCCATGAAACTTAGCATTCGCCATTCTCCTCTCAAGTATGCTTTCTTCAGGAGAGCTAACACCAAGTATGTATATCCCTCCTCCTGCTGTCTCCCCTCCACACACTCACACAAACACTGGAGCAAGGAATACTTCTTCCACTGTTCCGATTGTAAAGCAGGGGGCCTCCTTACCACCAGATAACCCTAGTATCACCAACCACCACTGAGTTGTATAGAAACAGGAAGTTCATCTAAATGTGTGTGAGAAAATGGAGATCCTCAGTAATTAGGGCTTTTCCAGGAATCTTGAGTTTGATGGATGTAACACAGAATAAGCAAGTAGGGAAGGTCATATAATAAAAGCTTTGTGTATTGAGAGTTGCACTGAAAGAATTACAAAATTAATCCCAAAGCAAAGAGGCCGTGAAAGAAATCGGATGGGAACGCTTGTAATATGGGGAAAAAATCTGTGAACTCTTTTATGTAGAACAAAATTTTTCTTACACTAGAAATGCAAGTTTGGGGGGCAGTTTCCTCAGTTCCACCTGCCCCCATGTCTCTGAGGAGGTGATAGCGAGGAGGGGTAGAGCCTTAATCCCTGATGGGAAAGCATATGCCCTCTGGGAAACGTCTCTGTGTCGAAACCAACCTGAAAGTCCATTCGGTTGTTCAAAGGTCTCCTTAATCATGTAGTTAGAATGTTTCATTTGATAAGCATTACTTCGCTTATCGTTTCAAAAACTGTTAGGAGGATTTTTGCAATCACGAGTTGATAGATTTCATGTCCGTGGGACGTTGGTTTCTCTGTGCGGACCGCCGTGACTTTGAGCGGCCCTTCTGAGGAGCGCAGCCTCCAGATCACGGATTCGTGATGACGGTGGGAAAAGGCTGCAAAAACACGGTTCTTTGTGTAGACTCCACAATAAACTGAGCAGGTCCCTTTGACAGGCTCGTGGGAATGACTGCATTCCCAGCTGCCTTTGGCAGGAGGGAGAAGAGAAGCATCGGGAGGGCAGGAAGACAAGCGGAAAGACTCGTTCTCTTCTGCCGCTCGCTCTCTTTCGAACTGGACATGGTACTTCATGGTCACTGGCTCCACGGGTTCATGCTTCCCACCTCTGCTCCCCGTTGCCGTGACCTGTCCGCATGTGTGGCAGTAAATACAGAGCATTTTTTAGTGCCGCGTGTGCCTGACGCCGTCCTGGCACTGTCTCCGCGCTGCGGCGTATCCTCAGGCCAGCGGGGTGCCGGGGGAAGTGAGGGGCGGAGGCCGACAGTTCCGGGACTTGCTCGAGGCAGCACGCCTCGTGAGAAGCTCCGTGGCTGTCGTTCGGTCATTTTCTTGTCTGACTTCTCTACTCTTGATCACCGCCTCCCTCCTGAAGTGTTAAGTGCCGTCTACGACAACACGTGTCTGTTTTTCCTTCTAGCTGCTGGCCACTCCTCCATGTCTCCTCGGTGAGCCCTCCTTACCTCTCTCGGTCCTCTCAGTCTTTGTATTCCTACTTGTTCTTCAGCCCTTCTCTTCCCGCACTACGCTCTCCTCCCGAGAGATCGCTTCTACGCTTGTAACTTGAATCCCTGACTTCGTGCCGCGGAGGCTGTTGACGCCTGTCCAGGCATCACACTGACATCCCCGCTTGCACGTGCTCCTTACACTCAGCAGGCGTCAGGGAGAGCTCTTCCCCGTGGTTTCCTTCTGGGGGGGCTACAACTTCCTAAATGACGATATCATCGGCTCAGCTTCTCGCACCAGAGAGTTGGTGGTCCTCCTCCCTCCTCTGGGCTCCTCCCGGCATGTGCTCCATCTCCAGACCTGACCGACTCTCAGGCGAGTTCACCAGCCTCATCCCCGTCTTGGGCCTTGAGTCTCCCATGGTGCATTTGCTGTAGTGTTTTGCTCCCTTCCAGTGTTTTCTGTTTGGTAGGCCATGCGATCTTTCTAAATTACAAATCTTCGTGATTTTCCCCACTCTTTACACAACTTTACCTTCTTCAGTTATTCCTTAATACTCAGGATTAAATTCAAACGTCTTTACCTGGTATATCCTCCTGCTTAACTCTGTAATCTCACTTTCACCATTCTTTTATGCTAGTTCTTAGAATGTTCTTCTGTCTCTGGCCTCAGTACATGTTGTTCTTTTTACTGGGGGTGCTCTTCTCCCGCTTTGAAATAGCTAGCACCTTCCTACCCTTGACAGACTTAGCACGGCTCCATTTTAACCGCCCTCCCTGACACGGCCCGATCTCTGTCGGCCAAGTGTGTTACTCTTGTGCGCTCTTCTAACTCTGTGCACTTAATCATTTTTCATAGCTTTTGTAGCTGTTCCCCTCCCTTCTCTCCAGAGCCAGGTCTCACATACACAACTGTCTTCCCATTTCCACTTCATTTCCTTCCCACTAGCATTGCACATTCAACCTTCCAAAACGAAACTCTTAATTTTTTTTTTTCTCCCAAACCAGCTGTTTCTCCAGACGTGTCCACCTCAGAACATGGCAACTATACTATTTCATTCAGTCAGGGCAAAATCATAGTTGTCCTGGGTTTCTTCCTTGTTTCACGACCCATATCCAGCCCATCAGTAAACCCTGTTGTTTCTAGCTTCAGAAATGTATCTAGAATGTGACCACCTCTGGCTTGTCTGCTGCTGTCACCCTAATCCACAGCACCGTTACGCTTGTGTAGATGACTGCAGTGGCCTGCTTCTCCTTGGTCTCTGCTTCTGCCCTTCCTCCCTAAAATCTATCCTTCTCATAACAGCCAGAGTGATCCTTTAAGCAGAAAATCAGATCTTCTCACTCCTGCCCAAACCTTCCCATCTCTCTCAGAGTAAGGGTTAAAGGTCACACACTGGCCTCTTTGACCTGTCGCACCCCCCCATCCACCCTTACTTCTCACCTCATCTGCTTTTACTTCGCTTCAGGTCTCTGTTCAAACATTGTTTTCTCAGTGACGCCTTCCCTGACTGTCCATCAGAGGTGAGCTCACCTACCCCACCCTGTGTAATTGTTCTCCATAGCACTCATTATCTTCTGGTTAATTATTTTATTATTTCGGTACCGATTTTCTCAACTAGATGTAAACTCTGTGAGGTCAGGGACTTGGGCTCTTTAGTTTACTACTGTTTTGCAGCATCTGGAGCAGTGCACTGCCCCAGTGGGCACTCAGTAACTATTTGGTGAGGTCTAGGGTAGTAGTTAAGTCATGGACTTAGAAGTTGAACAGACCTGCAAATGTGGTGAGCCCAAGCCCCAGCGCTGGCCGGCTCTGTGACTACTCGGAGTTAGACCACTCCTCAGCCTCAATTTCCTAATTTGTAACGTAGTGATGTGTTCGTTCTCCCCTCTTGGGTTGTATGCTTGTTTGGAGAGGGGATTAACTAAATCAAGTCCTGTGAAGGGCTTACTTAGCTCAGTATCTTGCCTGAATGAAGTACGAATGAAGAGCAGTTGCTGCTCCTGATACTGCTGCTGATTCTTATCCAGTGACATTTAGTTGCTTTTCACTGTCCCTCTCCTCCCCCAGACCTTAAATTCAGCTGAATATTTAACTTGCTTTTGTAATAATAACAACACAGAAGAGAGGGGTGGAGGGTAGGGGGATTACTTGGAGGTGGTAAAATGTACAAACTTCAGGATATCAGAAATAAGCTCTGGGGGTGTACTAAAAAGTAACAGCAGCGACAACAGTGTGGTGATAACAGTACTGGTAATGGTGCTTCTCGAGGGCGCAGAAGTATTCTGTAAGTTATCACTTTCTGGTAGTGCTTCCTACCAAAAGTAGGAATGTTCTGCATCTACACTATCCAGAGAAGTAGCCACTTGCTACTGGCATTTGAAATGTGACAGTGTGACTGAGGAACTAAATTTAAAAAATTTTTAAATTTTAATTTAGTTTTAAATAACCACATGTGGGGGCACCTGGGTGGCTTGGCCAGTTAACTCTTGATTTCGGGTCAGGTCATGATCTCAGGTTCCTGGGATCGAGCCCCGTGCTGGCGTCTGTTTGAGGATTCTTTTTCTCTCTCTCTCTCCTTCCCTCTGCCTCCCTCCCTCCCACCCTCTAAAATAAGTAAATTAAAAACAAAAACAAAAACAAAACCTACAAGTGGCTAGTGGCTTCTGTATTTGAATTTCAACACTCCAAATTCTTTAAACATATTAACTCATTCGATATTCACAACGCCCTCTGGCCTGGGTAGAGTGTAGATGAGGAAATGGGAGTGTCTGAGTGGTAAGTAACTTGCCCAAGATCACACAGCTAGTGGGAGGCAGAGCTGAGATTTGAAGGTCAAATCTCTAGGTAATCTGGTTCCAAGGTCTGCTGGCACTTTCTACATTGTAGCTCCTTATGTCTTTCTCAAGAATTGAAGTTCCAGGCCCAGGGCCAACATGATGTCTGTGTTCCTGCTGCAAGGGAGGCGGAGAAAGCCAGTTTCTGGTTCTACCCCAGCGAGGTGTCTCTCCTAAGATGGGAGACTCCCCAAACATAGGAAGAGTGTTCAAAAGGTTCTAGACCAGTGAGCTTGGCTGCTGAACCTCTGAGTACACTTTTCTTCCAGACTTAAATTTGCAAACAGCAGGAACAATAACAAAATGCATCCTACTAACCTGTTGCAGTTCTCTCTCATCTCATCACTTGCTTGTCTTTCCCCAAATGGTGGAATGCTCAAACATCTTACTAGTTACTGTTGCCAATTACAGGATATTTGTGCCATGCCCACTTTTTTGGTTGGTTTGTTATTATGTTTGTTTGTTATTATGGTGCTCTAACTTTTTATAAAATATTAGAAGAGGAAAGAGAGAAATTAGTTAAGACCATAAATATGTATGTCAAACATATGAAGACACATGCAAGGATACTTCTGTCTTAGCTGTCGCCATTGCTCCTGACCCCACAGTTGGTATTTTTAACTCCTTTTCTCTACTACCCGTTCTGTGTTCTCTTTGCCCTCAGCCAGCTCTCAGCTGACTGTAGGTTTTTATCTGACTGGAACACCTCGACATTCATTCCTGGGGTATCTGTGTTCTTGATGGTCCTGTCTCTATGGAGTTATTTCTGACTTCCATTATCTTTTACTATTAGAAATGGCAAACCCAGGAGGTGTTTCACATCCCTGACACACACCTCCTTTTTCTCACTCTGGAGCAGCCATCCTCTTTACCCTTGATAATCAAAATTCATAGCTCCAACCAGTTCTGTAACCTCATTTTTTATCTGTCTCTTCAGTGTCATGAGGAGCTCAAAATTGTTGGGTTGCAGTTTAAGCTTCCAGATCAGTGGAGGCTTTGTTGAGTCCCTTGGTGAAATCATTCTTCTCTTGGGTACTGAAGACTGTTAAACCAGCAGAACTAGAGTTGCAACCATTGCGGGGGGAGGAGGGGGTCAGGGTGGGGGAATGCAAGTTGGTCATTAGGTGTGATGACAGGGAGATGAGATGTACTTGTCCCTTGCTTCCTGGCCCTTGTGTTCTGGCTACTGGAGAAAGAATGTCCTATATTATTCACTGGTTACAGGCATCCTGTGGGGCATTAACTGAATTTCCAGTAAAGGATTTAGCATTCTGGAAGATCATCTTTCTGGATAATGGGGTACGTGGCAAGATCAGAAAATCCCATTAGCTGGGGGCGCCTGGGTGGCTCAGTGGGTTAAAGCCTCTGCCTTCGGCTCAGGTCATGATCCCAGGGTCCTGGGATCGAACTCCACATCGGGCTTTCTGCTCAGCGGGGAGCCTGCTTTCTCCTCTCTCCCTGCCTCTGCCTACTTGTGGTCTCTGTCTGTCAAGTAAATAAATAAAATCTTAAAAAAAAAAAGAAAGAAAAGAAAATCCCATTAGCTGTACTTTTTTCACCGCAAAATCTTGAGTGAAATACCATAAAGATAAATAAGGCATTTAGTAATCCTGTGGATGACAGAGGCATGGCAGACAAGAAAGGCAATTTCAGATTCAGAATAAGTGAACAGATGACCATTAGAGATTTGAGGATATATGCGTGCAATCAAGTATGTCTTCCTAAAATGAAGATAGAGTATAAAAGTTCATTCTGAGTTGTTACTTGGAGGCACAAGCAAGCAAAATTAAGTTGAAAGGGGATTCAAATGAGTTCAGATCATTGATCATTGACTCAGTGTGTCCTTGGACAAGATGCTTAACTACTGTTAACTGCCCGTTCCTCACATCTTTAAAACTGGGATAATGATACTTGTATGTATAAAGCTTTGAACCACCCCCATGAAAGGTGCCGTGCAAGTACAGTGTTTGTGAATAACAATTATCAGCTTCCTCTTACCCTCCCATCAGCGTGACCTGTGTTTAAATTGAACAGTGCTTCAAAAGATTGCCTATGAAATGATGTCCTCAGTATTCATGTTGTACATGCTCTCCTAGCATCTGATACATTTCCTTCACAGCACTTGCCACAGTTAGTGATAGTGTATTTGACTGTTTGGATAATGCTGGTTCCTTCCACTAGACCCTAAACCCCATGAGAACAGCAGGGTGGAGGTTCATCTGCTCACTGTCACATGTCCAATGCCTAGCTCGGTGCCTGCATGTGGTAGGCATTCAGTAAATATTTACTGAACAGATGAATGAATAAATAGTGCATGTTTCCATGAATTCTGTCAAAATAAAATAAAGCAAAAAATAAAAAGTAAAAAAAAAACTCAAGAGGCAAAAATCAGTATGTTGATTCCCCAGTGCCCCCCATATGGGAATCTAATGCTATAGTCTGTGTAAATAAGTGATTCCTGTTAGTTATAATCTTATAGGGGGAATGGTGCCATGAGAAATTCATTGGAGTAATTTTCAACAGAATAAATGTTTAGTAACAGATGCACATACATGGCAAGTTGCCTCATTCAGCTACCATCTGTTAGGCAACTATCTATTCTAGCAGGACTGGTCCATTAGAACTAGACCAACAGCACTTTCACACATGTTTAAGTTTATTTTCAAAATTTTTCTGAAAACCTTGAAGGATGAGAGGTGTTTCCATGTCTGGTAGGCAGCTGCTTCATAATGGTGTATTGCAACACCTTGGCAAACTATGAAGTCCATTCGATGTGTCATAATGCTCAACAAGGAAGTATTCTCTCTTAAGTGTTTTGTCAGAAGTCAAACTAAATAATGGCGCTAGGAAACTCACTCAACTACAAATAATTGGGTCCAGCAGAGTTCATTGCAGATTGTGCAATTGACAACAGAAACTGCCGTGAGCTGAAGGCCATAATCCATGCTGGTCATCATTAGTGTAAGAGATATATCTATCTATCTATCTATCTCACATACGTGTGTGTGTGTGTGTGTGTGTATGTGTGTATTTTTTTTTAAACAGGGAAAAGACAGTATAGTAAACTCTGTAGGACATCTAGTGTGTCTCCATATGTATATGCAGTTACGTTATACCCAGTGAAAGCATAATGATCCTTGGCCTGGACATGTCTTTCAATAAAAACTTTACCAAGCTTTTTTCTATATAAAGGTGGAGACAGTGTTGGCCTATATAAATTTACCTTGTGCATGACCAGTTAGGTTGGTGCTATGTCATAAGTGTGGGCCAACTTCCATAAATGTCTCAGTGCTTAGCATAATGCCTGGTACCCAGTTGGTACTTAGCAAATATTTGTTGAATGAATGTTCTAGAACTAATCCAGGTAATTCTCACTGGATTCCCAGCATGAAAGCAGGTCCCGTAGCCTTAGATCAAGTTGAGTGTGAATTAGAGCTTCAAATACTTAGCGTCCTGAGCAGAACGCATAGCAAATTGCTTATCACTACTGTGTGCCCATAATAAACTTCTAAAGGCTGTGTGATTTCCAAAATGTAAATCATCAGGTATGTGTTATTTGGGGAGCCAAACATGTAGCCGTGGCTGTTTTAGGGAGTAAATCCATCTGAGTCTTGGTTTAGTTACAAGAATGACTAATTTTATACTAGATTCTCACATGATTCAAAGTGTGTGAATGACTCAGCCCATTAATATCCTTAGCTCCTGTGATCTCCCCTCCCAGTGAAATGATAGCTATAAGGCAATAATGATAATTGGAGGAGGAGAAGAAGACAACCTTGACTTTGCCCTCAGGCAATAAAATGAAATACTTTGAGTAATTGCATATGTATACAATACTGTTTGAAAGAAATGAGATGTGTTGTAATATTTAAAATTTTATGTTAAAGCATGTTGAAAATGACATGGTTAAGGACTAAATTCTGCCGTTTGTTTCAGCCATTATCAGTTTCTGTAAAACAATCAACTTCTTTAAAGACAAAGAGCCATCAGGGTTCTATGTTAGTTGTTGATAGCTCATTGATTGCCTTCTCCTTGCTGACATAGAGAAACACTGCAGTCACAGGAGCGTTGGGTCCCCATTCAATGGAGCTAAACATTCGTGAGTGATTTTGAGCTGAAACTGAACAGTTAGTTGGAGACCTATGGAACTTCAGGGGTGTTTGTGTGGTTTTTTTCCCCCTATTATTGCTCCATCTTGTTGAAACAATTAATTGAACAAAGGTCTGGATATTTCGAAGTCAGCACTTTGTATCTCTGCTTTTGCTAAAGTCCCCAGTGACCCAGTCCCCGCGTCCAGTGCACACTTCTCAATGCTTATGTAGCTTGACTTCTCTGTAGCATCTGACAGATCTTGAAATTCCTTCCTGGACTTTTGGGGTATTTTCTTTTGCTTGTCTTCTTAACACTTGGCTTTCTTTCTAGACTCCTCTAGCTGCTCTGTAGATGTGGTATTCTCCATAGTTCTATCCTTAGTCCTTTTGGTTTCTATTTAGTCTTCTTGGTAAACCCATTCATTCTGTGGTTTCTACTAAAATCTACACAGTGATTCCTCCATGTGGATGTTTCCCTGTCAGGCTGCTGAGCTGCAGACCCGTATATATCCAGGCACCCCAAAGATAAGCATGCAATGACAGCAACAGCGACAGCTCCTCATTGTCTAATATTCTGTGTGGTCCACCGCTTGGTGCTTTGTTGCTTCATTCCATCTATTTTTCTCAGCAACACTGGTGAAGCAAATACTGTTGGCGTTTTCTAAACTTATAAGTGAGGAAACTAAGGTTAGATGCATTTAGTAACTTTCCCAAGGCCATTCAGTTAGCAGAGCCTCATTTTTAATCTCAGGTGTAGAGCCCAAGTTTTTCATCGTAAATGCTTTGAGTTAGCACATCAAAATGGAATCCTTTACTTTCTCTTCTTTTTTGTTATTTTTTCCCCACTATTCTCTGTCCTGCTTGAAAGGACCATATTTCATCCTTCAAGTAGAAATCTGGGAGTTGTACTGGACCCCCAAATATTGTGGATCACAGAAGTACTTTTAATTTTATGTCTTAAAATACCTCCTTTGCATTAAATAGAAGTTTCAAAGTCATCGGCTTTAGGCTGATGTATTTAAAAACTAGAAAACATGCCACCAAAAAATCTATATGTCTGATTTTTCTATAAAAGCTTGGACTTGCTTTCTCACGCGGCCTCAGTCATGTGCGCTGTGTCGCAGCTTCCTCTCACCTGGGGCTTGTACTGTCTGCTTCACCATGCTCTCACCACTTCCTGTTGTCCTCTTATTGGGGGTTTCCTCAGATCTTTGTCCAGCCCTGCAGGCATTTTTGACACCTGGTAAAGACTGTTGTGCTTTCCCAGCTGGTCTTCCTTCCTCTCTAGTTTTTGCCCTAGAGAATGATTTTCTCAAATGAAATCTGTTACTCGCTTTCTCTTCATGTTTGTGATTTGTTTCCCCACTGGCTCCTTCTTCTTAGTCTACAAGCACGTTCAAGGCTGTATGCTAAAGGCAAAAGGAAAAGAATACAACATTTTGAACATCCACTACATGCCAAAGTGAAACACAAACATGATTTAATTAGGTCTTCACAGCACTGAAGTGGGTGTTCTTGAATCCTAATTAAGAGGTAAGAGAAATCCCAGACCTGGAAGGATTGTCCCAAGATCCATATACAGGTTGGTTTCAGATCTGTCTGATTCCTGGTTCCATGTTCTTTTTCCTCCATTATGTCACCTTGATTTCAAGCTGCTTTTGTCCTCTGTGCAAATAAATGAGGCTCTTCAGCTCTCTTTCCCATGATCTACTCCCATGTCTCTCTTCCTTTGCTGCCAAACTTTATTCATCTGTTACCACAGAACTCCCTTAATCTCTTCTCTCATCTCTATACAATATTATTTGGCTGCCCCATAGTTCACTCGTTCATCAACATCTTTGGAGCATCTGCTTTACAACAGGAAGTACACTAGACACCAGGCAAATAGTCCTTGCCTGAGAGAAACTTCACAGGCTGGTGGGTTGAGACAGGTAAGTAGTTCACTGCAGTGTACAGAGTACCTAGTAACCAAGTCCAGTCTCCTTTTAGACCTTATCTTACTGAGCTCTCTTGCATCATTTTCCCAAAGGACAATCACTTCTGTTAAGGAAATTTTCTCGTTTTCTTTCTTCTGTGGCATTCCTCACACCTGGTTTTTTGTGGTTGTTGTTTATTGTTTGTTTTTGTTTTTGTTTGTTTGTTTTTGCTCCTTTTAGAGTTCCTTTTGCATCTCTTTTCTTTCTGTTCTGGTCTTCTCATTTTAAATGTCTTTCCTGCTGCATACTAGATCTCTCCACTTTGACAGACATTCAGGATTGCACCCTTCTTTCCTCAAGAAAGTGCAATTTACTTAGTTGCCCATATTAACTATTAAACATCCTGGAGTCATCCACAATCCCTTGTCTCCTTACAAAAAGACTTGGCCTTTCTACTTTATTATTATTTTTTTAAAAGATTTTATTTATTTATTCGACAGACAAAGATCACAAGTAGGCGGAGAGGCAGGCAGAGAGAGAGGAAGGGAAGCAGGCTCCCCGCTGAGCAGAGAGCCCAACGCCGGGCTTGATCCCAGGACTCTGGGATCATAACCCGAGCCCGAAGGCAGAGGCTTTAACCTACTGAGCCACCCAGGCGCCCCAGCCTTTCTATTTTAAAAATGGCATTACAGGGCACCAGGGTGGCTCAGTCGGTTAGGCGTCTGCCTTTGTTTCAGGTCTTGGTCCTGGGGTCCGTCGGTTCAGGTCCTTGGTCCTGCTCAGCAGGAAACCTGCTTCTCCCTCTCTCCCTGCTGCTCCTCCTACTTGTGCTCTCATGTGCTCTCTTTCTGTCAAATAAATAAATATTTTTTTAAAAATGGCATTACAATTTGGTCAAGTTGCCAGCACCTCTGTCCTTAGTTAACCTACAGCAGTAACTTCCTTCTCCTTTCTTGTCTGAAGGGCATCTTACATGCTTTAACTTCAGCAATTAATTTTTAAAAATTTCTCATGCTATTCTTACTTTACTCCTAGAATCTTTTAGGGTCTTTCCTGCTGCCTGTTGGTCAGGTCTCACTTTCAGAGCTATTCACCATTTTCTCCTGATCGACTTTTCTGGTTTCTCTTTTATTTAGCTACAGTGCTTAGCCCATGGAAGGTAGTCACTGAATACTGGATGGGTAAGTGGGTGGTGCATAAAAACCTGACCTTTCTCCCCCAAGGGCAGTATCAGAGTCCCATTATGTAAGTATGGTATCTGCTAAGTTTCCCACTTGATAGTTTGTCATTTTTAATTTACAGTGGTGTAAAGATGAGTAATCTATGAGCTGTTTTTTTTTTATTGTTGCTGTTGTTTTTAATCCTGTTTCAGGGGCGCCTGGGTGGTTCATTTGGTTAAGTATATAACTCTTGATACTTACTCAGTACATGATCTCAGGGTCGTGAGATCGAGCCTGCCTCCAGGTTCATGCTTACACACTCTCTCTCTGTGTCAAATAAATAAATAAATCCTTATTTTAAAAAATCTTGTTTCATAAATTTAGTAACCCAGCGTATGTGCTCAATTGTATTCTCCCCAAATTCATATGTTGAAGTCCTGATCTCCAGTACCTTAGAATAAGACTGTTTTGGAGATAGGGTTTTTAAAGAGGTAAGTAAGTTAAAATGAAGTCATTGGATGGATCTCGATCCACTAGACTGCTGTCCTTATAAGAAAGGGGAATTCGGACACAGACACATAGAAGGAAGACCATGTAAGGACTTAAGAAGAAGATGGCCATCGACAAGCCAAAGACTCCCAACCCCCACGTCTGTTAAGGAAATATTTTCTACCGGTTAAGCCTCCTAGTCTGTGGTGGCTTATATTGTTGTGGCAGCCTTAACAAACTCATACACCCTGTGTCTTTTAATTCATTTAGGTTTTAAGTTCTGTGTCTAGGGACTTTATCCTTAGGAAAGGGATGGACCAAGGATCCAATAAAATCTCTCCTCTAACCTCAGGTTTCTTGGAAGTATTTTAAATTTGTCCTGGGGGTTTAAATTTGTCCAAGAGGGCTGTCCTTGTCTTTTTCAGACCAGATAGCACTTTTGATCAGCTACCCAAAGACTGGGTTTTTTCCTTCCCATTTTGGGATTATGTATCTTATGTCTCTTAAAGATACAAAGCAAGATTCCATTTAAAATATCATTAATCCCCATTTATTGAATTGATTTTAAACAGATAAGGAGTTTAATATTTTCTGGGCTTGCGTTTTGATAGCTAAAGTACAGTAAGTTCTCTCTGTGGTGCACAGTTGTGCCAACCTCAGCATCACATTTCCAGAAAAGATATTTGCTGCAGTGAATGTTCCATGCTTTCCAGCAGTTCTTTTGAGGTTCTGGCCTTGGGGGAAAGAAGTGTTCTGAATCGCTAAGTCTGGTTTATTCAGGTTTATTATCACTAATATCTGGTATATTCTAGTCCTGTTTCGGGTTACCATATCGCCAGCCTCAAAATGCCTGTCCCTCTCGATCTCCTCAGCTCCCATGTTCTAGCCAGCTCCTCAGCAGTGGTGGTACTGAAACTAGGGAAATTAAATGTGTTGAGTGGGTTAGAGACTTTATTAGAAAAGGCCTTTTGTATATATTGATCATCTGCTCTGGTCCGCTCTGATTGCCTCAGATTAAATAATAATTTCAACCCCATTAAGGACCTTGAGAAGGTTCACCTTTATACCTGCCTGTAAAGTCACCATTAACATCTCAAGTGGATCTGAGTCCATTTTATTCTATAAATCCAGAATGAGAGGCTATAATTCTTTTCTGAGAACTTGTAATTTATTTTCTATATCTGCTCTGAACTTCATGCTACGATCCTGAACTTGTTTCGTCTTGTTCTACCCATGGTAGAGGTGGAGGATCGCTAGTCACCATGTATAACTGCTCTTTTTCTTGAGACATGAGGCATTATTAAATTGCCTCTCTACCTTCTCTTTTCCAAACTGAGCTTTATTGGTTCTTTAGCCTTATAGGACTTATTTTGAATTTTTAATTATATACAAGATGTGTCATTAAAGCCTCTCCGTATTTTTCACAAGTCTCTTTGATGATGGATCCAGCACTAGTTGAATATCATCCGTACGATGAGAAGGCAGTCAGTTTCTGCACTCAGTACTATAAATATACATTTAGGCATTTTGGTTTCATGCTTAATTTTCATTTTTGACTTAACTAATTAAAATCCACAGCAGTTAAACAAAAGAAGATTGTATAATTCTTTTTTCCATGACAAAGGGTGATTGAAACATAAATTGCAGGTAATCTTTTGACTTCATACGTATTGATACTCAGATTTGGAGAGATGAGAGTATATCCCATTGACTGGAACCAAAAGCAAGAATTTTCTGTATCTGTCTTAGTCTTAACGTTGCCTCCAACCATCTGGATTATGGTAAACGAGTCATTTAATTCTTACTACATAATTGTATGTATTTATGAGACTGAGAAAGGTAGAGATCAAGGTTGGATGACCTCTAAGTTGTCTTCCAGCTGAGAAATTGCATTGTGTACTCTCCTAATGATGGTCAGGTGATCAGTTGTGGGGTTTTAGTGGGTAAGTACATTTGGAGCATGTAAGATTAATTCACTTGAAATATATCGAGTACATATATCAAATACTACCTACTACATGCCAGGCAGTGATAAATCACACATTTTTCAAAGAGTGCATTTTATTAGGGGAAAGGAACATGTAAAAATAAATGCAGTTATCTATTACGGGGGCTGTGCTAGAAGTCCAAGGCTTATTGGGACATGAGGGAAAGTTGGGTGAATTTTGCTTGGTGGCAGGAGCATCAGGGAAAGGCCAGTGATTCAAGGGGCCAAATATGAAGGCCTGAGGAAGAGCAATCGGATTGAAGTGGTGTGGGGGTGGGGAGGCAGCAACCTGATAGCAGCCGGAGGTTGAGTAAATGGGAACAGTGGATACAGATGATTTTTTTCCAAGGAGCTGGACTATAAAGACAAAAGAACTGAGGGGAATGGGCAGGGATTAGAGGAAGTTGTTTGTTGTTAAATTTGGGAGTAAAGAGCTAACTTAGAGGTTTTGTGGGGAAAAGCTTCTAGAGGGGAAAGTTCTGACAGATGAAGAAGATGGAATTAAGAATGAACTTGAAAGCGGGATTGAGGATAGAAAGAAAAACAAAGATGGAACAGATAACGGTGATAAAGAAAACATAGCAAGGTGTTCCTTTGTGGCATCTAGGAGGTAGGTGAATGGCAAAGTGCAATTCTTTCAACTTTGCCACGTGTTGGAAAGTTTTATAAAAAAAAATATTGGGAGGAACAAAAGGAATGTAGATTGAGAGTTTAGCTTTGAACAGAACAGTGGAGACACTTACTCCTAGTTGTGTCAGCAGATGGTGAAATTGAAGGTTAAAGCCTCAACTTCTTCATGAAATCTGAGCCACTCTCCCCCACTGGGGCAGAGAGAGGGAGCAGAGGAGCACTGAGGAAAATGAAGGCTGGAATCAGTGCTTGGGGAGTAGGAAGGGGGACTGAGCAGACCTGGCAAAAAGGAGGAAGCCGTGAGGCTCAAGTTCCGGTGAAGTTGGAGGGCACAGAGGTGCACCGGTGTGAGATTTTTCTCTAGTAGTTGTCAGAAGACTGCAAGTTAGTAGGGCACCGGGCGAGGGTATAATAAGCAAATGGTAAGTGGACGGGATGAATGGCTCCCCCAACTGTTTACCATCAGCCTGTTCTGGAATAAGTCTCAGCCTCGCTGGTTCTGTTGGGATTCTGTTTTCTACCTCACTGTATTTTTATTTGAGTGAAATGAGATAAAAATAATGTTACAAAATGGTATCATGGTAATATTTAACTGAGATAATTGTATTGTCTTCCTTAGGTAAAAGAAGAACGTCCAGAAAAAATACCAGATCTTAAATTATTAGTGGAGAAGAAATTTTTGGCTTTACAGAATAAGAATTGTGATGCAGACTTTCAAAATAATGCAAAATTTGTACAGTTTAAACAGCAGCTGAAAGAACTAAAGAAGCAATGTAAGTCTGCATGCTTTGCTTTTTGGTTTGGCTTTTTGAAATTAGGGAACTGACCTGATAAACAGCCCCAGAAGACTGATTTTGTAAAGTTTGCCTATCTGCTTGGCTTGATTCTGTTCCTGAATTGCTTTTTATTGTTGTTGCAATTCTGTATTTTGTCTAACTTTTGGTTCAAATCAGCCTGTCCATTTCTGAAAGCCAACAGTTTCCACAAAGTGCTAAGAAAATTCCCCAGCAGCTCCACAAAGTGACACTGTGTTGTCCCGCTGCTGGGGAGGGGAATTGGGACATTAAAACGGAACTATTTTATTAAAATAGCAATGGTGTATTTCAGATTTTAAACTGCTGTGCCATGCTTTTAAAAGAACCCCTTTGAATTCTAGTTTTGCTGCTTTGGAGTAGTAGTGGCAGTGTTTCCTCAAACTAGGTTTTTTCTTCTCAAATATGGACTGGAATCCTCTCGATCCCTTCTGTCTTTTGTGATAGCATAAATTCCATGTGACTGTGATTGTGAGTCCAACATAATTTTGATTTAAAAATGAGATTGGGAAAAATGACCCATTATACAAAAAAAGTTTGTGGATGGTATCTGACAGAAGTAGATCTTTTCTGCACAGTGAAGTACATCCATCCTTTCTTTTCCTCCTCTTTCTGCATAATCCACATAACAGCTTTATGTAATTTTGGTCGTTTTTACATTAGCACAGGTTGTCATTATTCGAGGCTCCCAAGCCTTATTCCTTAAAGAATTGGACTGTGAAGCAAATAACTTTTTTGTCAACTTCAGTTTCCCATCGTATTCATTCACATACACATGGAGGAGCACTGTCGTAGGAGATGTGAATTTCCTTCTTGTCCTTATTTGTACTTAGTGTAAGGATTCACATTTTGAAATAAGAAGCTTTTTTTTAAATATAAGCATTTTCCTTAAATTGATGCTGAGGTCTCAAAAAATGACTGAGGAAGCAGCTCTGCTTTTGTCTATTTTACAAATAACTTAAGTTTCACAATTTGGAATGTTTTGCAATCATGATGAGACTTTTGCTTTTACGTGGACTTAAACAGTAAGCATTTTCTCCACGTTTTCGTCTGTTTTTTTTTTTGTTCTTTGACCATCACAGCTACCAAAATCCTTCTAATATAAATTGCATGATCCCCTCACTTGGGTAATAATCCCCCAAACAGGTAATGTTATAATTTACTAGTGTCTTCCTGATCTTAAAGGTGAGAGTGAATTTCAGTTTTGGTGTGGGTCGGAACAGCTAAATGTATTTCGTTTTTCTGCTTAGAGCCAATAATGACAAATTACTGCAGATTTAGCATATGACCATAATTCTTGATTTTTTTTTGATATTTGATAATACAGATTGAAGGATAAATATCTAAAAATATGAATTTCTTCTGCCTTTGTTATTGTTTATGAAGTTATTATTCCATAAGAGAAAGCTATAAAGACTTTTAGAATTATATACTCACGAAGGAATATTTTCTTATGAAAGATACTAATTCAACAAAATGACAAATATAGGAATCATGTTTATTATTTCTTAAATTCTCTCTAAAATGGTCAGGGTGGAGGGGTGGAGGTGCTTTCCCCAGGCCGGCGGTACTGTGCATCATTTGGATAGACAGTTAAACTTTATGACAAAGTAAATTTATACCGAAAGAAATGCTTCCTTGTGTAGGATTTCCCTATATATGGTAACACTAGAATTAAGATGATTTTCCCTTTTTGTTTCTCCTAAAATGCTCTCTTAAAAAGTTTTTAAATCCCAAATGACAGAACAAGCACAATATTAATACCCTCTTTAGATGCTCTATAAGGCACATATACTTTACTTGCAAAATGCAATTTTTAGTGCGTTACTAGTACCGTCAAACTAGCACCATGTCTAATGGATTTTATTGCTTTAGATGGGATGCTGCTGTGAGGATGCTGATTGTTATCAGGAGCCCACAGTTTTTGTGAGGCCACATCGGAGGGACTAGGATTTATACAGGAGCCAGTGAATGTTTGTTTTGAGATATATTCCAAAGGCGAGGAATTAATATTTATTTTATTTTAATTAATTAATTTATTTATTTATATATTTTTAAAGATCGGAAACTACAAGCCAGGGAGAGAGTCTTGCTTCTAGTTGCCTATTTTGGCAAAGTAAAGGTTGAATCAATTTTGGCGACTCCACATATCTGAAGAGTTCTTTCATGAAAAGCACCACCACACCACCACGCTCTCCCCAACTTTATTTACACAAACATAAATTGCATGGGATTAAATTTTGCCAAATCAGGATCCAATCACAGACACTCGAGGAAGCTCCTTGGTTGGGCAGGGAAGGGGGGGGTGGTGAGGCAAGATGGAGATTGAAATCAGGTGGTGTGAGGAGGGGGCCTGCAAGCCGCCTCAGCTCACCCCGCTACAGGAGTTAAGTTAATTCAGCTGTTGCTCGGCAGCTGGCTCTCTTGAACTCTCGGGTCTCAAGATCGCTTTACATTTTTAAAATTTACCGAGGGCCTCCAGAGAGCTTTTGTTTATGTGGGTTGTAGCTCTTGACATTTATCACATTAGAAATCAAAACTGAGAAATTTCAAAAATATTATTAATCCATTTAAAAAATCAGTAGTAAACCCCATACGTGTTACCATAAAGAAGATTATGAAATACAATTATGTATTTTCCAAACACAAGGAAAAATTAGGGAGAAGTATGACATTGTTTTCCATTTTTGCAAATCTCTTCAATTTCTGGCTTAATAGAAGGCAGCTGGATCCTCATATTTGCTTCTGCACTCAGTCTGTTGTGGCGCATTGTTTTGCTTGAAGTCTACGGAGAAATTCTGGCAACACACGTATGTAGTTGGACTTGCTGCAAGGATCTTGCAGACCACATAGGAGAGAGTCAGAATGGGAAAATGCAGCCTTTATTTGTCACTAACATTGCCAATCAATTGCTAGGGGCAGTGTGGAGCTATATGTTCAGAAAGAGTTAGAGGCTGGATTCAGGCCCAGCAGGAAAGAGTGTGTGGAAGGATTATGGTGGGAAAGAGGAGGGATACTACAAATATCTGGTATTTGCTGTCCCTAGAATATAACGTAACAGGCCCGCTGTACTCATTTAAAGATAGGATTACTCAAAAGGTAACATACTTAAGTTGCACACAGTAATTTTTTTGGTAGTTATTTATGTCTTTGGATACTACCAGGCATTAGATACAACTTCTCGGAATAGTTTACTGACCCCTAGTCTAAACCACAGTCAGAACGAGGGTAGGTTTTTGGTTTGGGTTGTTGTTTGTTTGTTTGCTTGTTTAGTTTTAGATTTTTCTATAAATACCGTATCTGGGGACCCATTGTGCTGTATATTAGAGATATTATGTATGTTCCAGCTTCATAAAACTATTACCAAGATCAAATGAAACAGTGGATCTTCAAAAACTCTGAAAGCTTGTTTTAGATTCCTATTGTTATTGAGAAAGGGCCTGTAGAGCATAGTGGAAAGAATATGAGCTTAGCAGCCAGGAGACCTGGGTTCGAGTCACTGAATGTGAAGCCTGGTTTGCCCGCCAGTGCCCATTTTTCTTGCTCAGAGGCATACAAATCAAGATTCTCGGAGACATACAAATCAAGATTCATTGAAGGTAATTTTTACACTTGGTGGTGGTGATGATAACTGAGTTAGGGAACAGTTCCAAAAAAAAAAAGGATTCCATTTCCCTAAATGGGAATCATGCTCTTAACTAACCCAGGTTGTGAAACCAACAGTATGATTTGGTTCAAGGCAGACATAATAACCCTACTTTCTTGGGTAAAGTGATTTCAATTTATCTAAACAATATGGTCAGGTAATTTCTCTCTTCCTTGACTGTTTAACTTGTCTTCACTATTCCAGCCTACGGTTTCCTGCACTTTAGCATCAGGAAAACTTAATTAGAATGTACAACTAGCCCTGTATGGACACTTTCTCAAGTCATCAAGCAGCCTTTCTGCTGTCCTTTTTTCATTCACCTATTATGTAATTAGCAGCATGAGAAGTTTTAGTGCAGGTCAGCAAGGCAGAAATTGAGGACATTAGACAGTAATTGGATGACATTTAGAAACCTTTGAAATATAAGGGCTTCATTTCGTGATCAAAAATAGAATTGATTGAATCTGTGATTTTTAGTATTAAATTTGTGATCTTTAGTATTAAAATAATCTAATATCAAATGTAATTCTTTTGATACATTTAAATGCTTGCATTTTTTTAATGCAAATTTGCTAATCTGAGGACATTCACCAGAAATTTGGACAGTGTATTTAGGTCACATAGGAGATATGTAGGATATGAGATATGGAGATAATCGGATCCACAAGTGAACTTAGAAATCATTTTCAGTCATGGTGACATTTTATACTGTGATTTCATAATTATCTGGACTATGAATCAACTCTGTACCTTCACTTTAAACACATTTCATTTAAATGTCAAAACTGATAGACTAGGGAGTGGCCATTCACTTTGCAGAAGGATTTCCTCGGGTCATTAAATTGGGATCTCCTCCGGAAGTTTAGAACACCTTCACTGAACTGTTCCTAGTGGGTTGCTGTCCCTTTCCTTCAGCATCCATTCAGAACCACAGTGCAGTTCCACAAGGGTAGGGACTTTGATGTTTTGGTTACCTTGAACTCCAGGCTGATGTCTAGGGCACAAGTCCTTGATGATCTCAAGAGTCTTCAGGAGGACTGTCCTGTACTTGAGAGCTTATCCCTTGTCTAAAAGAGACACCTGCCACCCATGCCTGTCCGTTGTTGCTGTGCATAGATGTGGACCCACTGTGGCCAGACAGTTGTTCAGGTTCTTTTGGGAAACCCAGATTCTAGCTGCTGATTTTTCCATTACTAGATTTTTAAAACGCTGTGCAAACAAAACTGTCAGTTTGTGACCTTTAGTTTTACTTTCTCATAATACCACTTTTGTCAGTGCCTTTGTAGGCACTTGATGAGAACATCACATTAATTGGCCAATTAACAGTAGAGTATGATTTCTTCAGAGAAAGGGGTGGTCTTGCTTTCAAGAAACTCCAAACTAAGGCCAGGTTGTGCATTTCACGTCATTTGGGAGTGGGTTCTCTTGCAAAGCTGATAGAGATTTTTGTGGTGAGGGGCTGAGTGTGGGAGCCCCTTATCTAGATGCAGGTGAGCCGCAGGATTATAGAGAAGACTGGCACCTTCGAAGGTTGGTGGAGAGCATGTGTGAGTGTTGAAACCCGGAAGGAAAGATGAAGAAGAAGCACAGGTGGTGCCAAGAGGGAGAATGTTTGGCTGTGCCTGGAAATATGTTGAGTGCATTTCAACTGGGCAAAGTGTTGAGCAACCTGACTTGATCCTGATACTCTTCAACTCATAAATCTCTTTGTCATGTGATATAACTGTCTATCCAAACAGTGTGCATTGCTGGCCTGCAATGAACCAAAAGCCCAGGCCCCTTCAAGGCAGGAATGGTTTCATAATCTCCCATGTATTCCTTTTGTTCTTCATATAATCAGAGTTTGGTTAATATTTATAGACCAGAATTACTCAACTTGAAAAAGAGGGTGAGAACCTAGTTAAGGCATTCTGATGATAAAACTCATACATCATTAGTAAAGGAAAGAAGAAGAAGAAAATTAGCATTTGTAACTTTGGGATCTAAAATCAGCAAAGGTTAGCAATTTATATTCTTTGAAAATCTTTCAATTGCTCAAGTATTCAACATAAATGATGTGTGTACAACCCTTTACATGTTGGTACACGTGCATGGTATGTATAGTAATACATGGTTTTCAGTGGCACGGTAGCATCACGCGTAGGAAGAAGTAAGTATGGCTCACTTTAAATGTGACACCTTAGAACGTTAAAGCATTTAATAGAATCATACGTTTGCTGGCTCTTCTGCAGACAGTTTTATCATCTCTGTGGCCCTCAGTTGATTTTCATGTTTTCCTTGATGATGCTGATCAAGCCTTCACTGTTTACTTGCTGGGTTACCATTAATTGTTGGGAAATGCCAAAAACCGTAAGTTTCACAACAGAGATTGACTTTTTCAGGCCAGGTTACATCCCTAACCTAAGGGGTTATGCTCATTGAGTGAGATTTCTCTCCTATGTAAATTTTTTATTCCTGTGTGTCTGTCTCCCTCTTCCTCTTCTCTGAGTCTGTGTGTCTGACCCCTTTCTGTATGTCTTTCCTCCCTTCTGCTTTCTTTGTGTTTCCCACCCATCCGGCTTCTCCTCCCCATACATTCTTACTCGCCTCAGTGAAGCTAAAGGGTACCATTCCCATCTTCATGATGAAGCAGCTTCAGAGAGGGTGAGTGACATGCCTAATGTTACCAAACCAGAAAACAGTGGAACCAGAAGACAGGAGATGGCTGGGATAGAAAGAGAGCGTTAGAGACAGTGGAGCTCTCCCACCTCTTCTATTTAATAAAGTTGTTACTTTCCAAGAATTTTTACATATGAAGGCAGATTCGCAGTACCAAATGAATAATTGAGTAAGTGAAGAAGAGAAAAAGAAAAAAGGTTAATTCAAATTAGATCATTTCGGGTGTGGTGTTTTAATCAAGGCATTAAGCTATCAGGGAGCTGTTTGGCAGTGAGAAATGCCCTTTAAATGGAGCAGTAAAGACACCACCTGCTCTGCCTTCACCAGAGATTTGCCCAAGTCCTTTTGGGAAATAGTAAAAGTGATGGCCGCGCTTCATATAGTACTATCATATAGTATGTATGATACTTAATGAGTGCTTGTGGAATTAATGCATGACTACAGGCATTGCTTGAGTTGTTTGAGTGCCTGCCTACACACAAGGTATGGTACCTGCTTACTTTATGTACATTACTGTTGATTTCTCACAATACTACAAGGAAACTATTCCCACCTGATAGATTAGAAAATATGCAAATAAAGGTGATATAACTTCCCTAAACTCATATATGCTGAAATTCAGACCCAGGTTGGGGTGACATCAGAGCTCACATCCTTTTCCTTGCATACCACACCAGCTCTTTAAAACATACCTATTTGGTCTTCTTTTCTCTCCATTCAAGCATTTCATTCATCTCTTGAAGACTTGATTTCCCATAAGACTCTTGAGGAGTGAACAGTTCATTTAAATCTCCCAGGCCGTAGATCCGCATTGATGTCCTCTGATGACACTGGGGGAATCCGCTTCATCCGGCTGAGAGTGAATCTCTTGCTTGGTCACTTCCGTGTAGAGGCCAGAGAGTAGGAATCGTACCGCACATTATATAGTAGCTTATCTGTGTGTGCTTCCTAGTGCCTTCAAAGTATCCCCTAGAGAAACATGTGCTTGAAGTGAGACTCACAGAAGGTAAGTGGTTTACTTGAGCTCACAAAGTATGTTACAGACTGAGACTCAAAACCGGGTCCCGCTTCGCCAGATCCCATGGTTTTGGCAATACGTTCAGGAAACAGTGACTAAGAATGCCATTTCCGGTGTGAATAGTTGCTATGTTATGGCAGAGAGGAGTAGGGTGTTTATTGTACTTACAAGTTTAGAACAAATTCCATGAAATTTATTTCAAGCGTAACAACAGTAATCCCATGCCCGTACATCATCTCTCCCAATCTTCATGACATCCATGTGTGAGAGCAGAATGGATGAAAAATGCAGGCTCTGTTTTTAGTAGACTGAATCCCGGAGGTGACATACTTACCCAGTGTCTCACAGTCAGGAGGTCGCAAGGCTAACAGATACATTCCCGAGGAAAGGGGAAGCTTTAAGATGAGAGATGGCTATAATTAAAGTTATTAGGAGAGAAAGGTTCAGTTATCAAGGGCAAAATGAGTCAGCAGCAAGTTTAAACACAAACTGTGAGCCATGGGTGTTTCTCTCCTGGTGGCTTATTTTGAGAGAGTGTGATGCCATCTGTGCTCAGAAAGCAATCTGAACCTGGGAGTAGGAAAATCAAATCATGTGTCCTGGGGATGACGTACATCATACTTAAGAAAATAATTATCTTGTCAAGTTATTAACTCCTGAGGTTGCAATGATTTCAGTTTTATAATAGTAAGATGTATGTAATGGCCGGCCCTTTGTAGTCGACCCTCCCCCCATTTTTAGCCCCATCAGTGACTGGTTTGTGTTTTTATTTTTTTCTTGGTATAGTTTTAACTTTTCCAGAATGTTTCATACATGGGATCATACAGCACGTAGCTATTTAAGTGCCTTCTTTCACTGAGCGGAATGCATTTGAGATCCATCCACAGTGGTGTTCATACGGGTAGTTTGTTGTGTTGTGTGTTGTGGGTAGTATTTTGCTGTATGGATATACCATAGTTTATCCATTCACCATCTGAAGGACTTTTCAGTTGTTTCCAGCTTGGGGCCATTATAAATCAAGCTGTTCTAGACTTTCATGGGCACATTTTAAAGTGAAAATAAGTTTTCATTTCTCTTGGATGAGTGGGATTGCCAGCTAGTACGGTAAGTATATGTTTAATTTTCGAGAAACTGACAGACTCTTTTCCGATATGGCGCATGGCCCCGTGTGGCCGTCAGCAGTGTGGTGACAGTTATAGTTGCCCAGCATCCTCACCAGCACTTGGGTTATGTATTTATTTTTTGTTTTGTTTTTAATTTTAGCCATTCTACTAAGTATGTAGTGATGTCTCATTATGGATTTAATTTATGTTTTTCTAATGACCAGTGATGTTGAGCATGAAGTTCCTTTTATATGTAAATTTTTCATATTTGTTCGTGTTTTTCTTTTCATGTATCTCTTACATTTATTCTTTAATTCAAAAAACATTGCAGATGGTGCACAGCAGTTATTCTCCCAGTGTGCTCCCCACCCCTGCAGCAGGGTCCCTTGGAAATTTATTAAAAATGCATCAGGCACCACTTCAGGACTAGGGAATCTATTAAAAGTTGTTTCACCAGGCACTCTAGAGGATACAGATCTGGCTTGTAATTCCAGATCTCCTGTAGCTGATCACCTACAAGGGAAGAGCCATCTGTGCACAGGGTAGTTCTAGGCATCTACCTGTAGGTTACTCAGGAATTACCTAATGAATTAGATTACACTTGGTCTCCTGGGCTTGAATATAAATTAACTTTATTCTTCTGTGTCTGAGAGCCTCAGTTTTATATTGCATGTTATACTTCATTTTCATTCATTCAGCGAGTATTTATTGAGTATGCTGGGCATACCTCAGTGAGCAAAATATACAAGTCCCTGTACTCATAGAGTTTACAGTCTAATCTTTGGCACCTAGCTATCTGCTTATATTTGTAATACTCATATTCTTAATAGCTCTGAATGCTATCTTCATAGGCATAATGGATAGCCTTAATAATGTCATATTTGTGTATTTGTTGTATTTAAGTACTGTTCTTATATTTGTTAAAATTTGGATTAGTCATGGAATCCTACTTTCTTAATAACTTTTAAACTCATTTATCTCATTAGCTAGGTATGTTGATAACAGTGTTAAGGGTAGAAACTGTTTACCCCGTGGAAAGATCCTAGAATTTAGAATCAAAATATAAATTCAGATTCTTACACAACCAAGTAATAGTTTGTGGTTTTGATCAAATCAGTGGAATTTTATTTTTCTGTAAAGTATGGGTAATGTAATAGTAATAATGCTTTCTAGCCCACAGAGTTGTATAAGGATGAAATCATATTTTAAAATGAAAAGTGAAAGTGATTTATAAACTGTAAGGTGCTCCCCATGCGTTAGTTACCTGATCTTTTTTAGCTTGCTTAAAGGCATTTACTTCAATAATTTTTAATTTTAAAGGATATACATTTTGTGTTATTAGGAATTGTCATAAATTTTCAAGTACAAGGAAACAAGCTTAGAGTTTTACTCATTTTGTTAAAGTGTTAAGAGATTAAGTGAAGGATAAAGTTGCTAGACTATCAAGTAGTTAAGTAATATTCATTGACAAGGGTGTGAACAAAAAACATTTTGATAAGGTAACAAATCACTTTTCGGTGCAATATTGGTTTTGGCAACCTTTTCTTGATAGGAAGCAGAGGGGGAGGTGTCAGGAACAGCGCTGTTCGCATACCAAGCCATCCTGTGTCTGGGGAAATATATTCATTATGAGCAGGTATAATGGCGCATATGCTACGGACCTCCAGCTATTTGCTGTGTGGGCCTCTAAAATATTAGGGATTCTCTGACATACATTAGATTTCACTGGAGAAAATTGGCTCTGCTTTTTGAGCCAACTTATTTAGTTAACTTTTTTCTTTTTTTAATAAATCACCCAATGACTTATTTCAAATTACATTTTTTAATAAACAGCCTCCTACATGCAGAGTGCTGTGGTAGGTTCAAGAAACAAAGGCAAATAATTAATGTCGTGGGAGTGAGAGGAAAAGGAAACTGGTCACCAGCGATCGCAGGATTACAGAGCTTGACATGAAAACTTTGGAGAAGAAACAAGGGAGTGAGGTAGAAGGGTGATGAAAAGTGTTGAGTAGAGTTTTCCTAAAGTAAATGCAGTCAGTTTATTATTTTTTAAAAATAAAATAATAAAGATCCCAGGGTCAGGTGAATTCGTCAGTTTTCTTTACTATGGGATTCCTTGGTCTTTATTACGCATTTTGGTTAGGATGTCAGTTCAGTGAGAGACACACTTGTCTGCCTTGATGGATACTGCCTGCGGTGCCTGGAGTAGCATCTGGCTAGAACCCGTGCGTCATACGGATTTGGGGAATGAATGAAGGACTACAAAAGGGAGTTAAAACTTAGTTCATGGAACCTCTTTTTCTTTTTTCTCCAGGGAGCAAATATTCCATAGCAAATACTCTTGACACCCACTTGTCCTTGGAACGAGAGAACGGGATAAGGTGCAGTGTCCCTTCTCACCGAGATTGCTCTAGCACACCTGGGTGACAGTCATGCTCTAGGTCCAAAGTGTGGCTGCCAATTGGCAGGAGGTGTTTCAGATTTTCTGGCAACTTTCCTCACCCACTTTGGCCATTGAATGCTTACTGGTTGAAAGTACTTTCTTTCTCTCCCCTTGGGGGAGGGGAGTCCTCTTCTTTGACTTCATTTCTGTTGCATAAAGCAGGAAACTTCCAAGTTAGACTCAAGAGTTTTCATTCCTTCCCCAACCATCCGCCTTAACAGCCTCCCTCTCCTGATACATGGTAGCATTTTCTTACCCCCTCACACATTGCTAAGTTGACAGCGCTTCTTGTGTTGGATAACTGAGAGCACAGAAAATAGAGTAGGAGTTTATTTAGGTGTATTTTCTTTCTGCTTCAGAGCAGAGTGGTTTGTTTTATGATTACCAAAAGCAAAAAATTACTTCTACAAGAGAGGAATAGGAATTATGGGCCAGTTAACAAGATGTGCTGTCTAGTCCCATACCTAAAAACCTCTACCAGCCTTCTCTCCGCGTCTTTTTGCTCCCACCGCTACTGCTGCTCTACACTCTGAGCCTCCCACATTCTCCCTGCTCCAGACTTGCCTCCCTGCAGTTCCTGCCAGAGTGATGGGTCATTCTGAGACAGGCGTCATGGTTGTTGGCCACGTGCTCTTTCAGAGACTCCCCTAGCCTTCCAGAGTAAAAAGACCCTTCGGCGCCAGGTTTCTGTTCGCTTTCTCACCGCGCTCTGCTCTCTGGCCCTTTGATCTGGATGGACACTTGCAGTTTCCAAAGGGTACGGTGTTCTCTTTCACCTGTGGACTTTCACACTTGTTGATCTCTTTGTGGAGTATTCTGCTTTCTCTGCTTTCTCTTTGTCTCTCTGCCTGCCTGCCTGTCTCTCTTTCTCTCTCATCACTGGGTTAGGACGAGGCCATCTTTCTGCCTTAACGCAGATATTGCTGACTTCGGGGGTCTTCCCCCAAGGTAAGATAAGTGCACATCTATAACGTGGGGCCTTTAAAGAACTTTCAGTGTGGAGAAGGATATCTAATATTAAATATTAGGAAGATTAGAATGTGCAGTTGTTTTCAGGAAGGGGAATTGAAAGGAAAGTTTATGGTGGCTTTGAAATACACTCATTATTTGTTTAAATAGTGTGCAAAGTGGAAGCCAATACTAAAGGACCCAATTTATAATTCAGTATTTCAAGAGGTATTAATACTACCCTTTAAAATAAAATATTTCTGTATACACTGCTTTTGGGGGTGGTACATGCCAGCACAGACATACTTCACTGAAATGCATTAACTTTCTCATCTTGACTGACTCATTTGACTTGAATAGCAAGTTCCCCCATAACCCCACCTCTAAAAGTAGAAAGTGTATTACTATGTTTTCAAAATTCCAAGCTCTGAGAAGCAGTGAGCTATTCATTTTTGCTCTGATGGCCATTGGCCAGCAGCTGAATTCTGGTAGTTGCATGGGCGGGAGGCCAGAGGTCATAGTTGAAGAGGAGGTCCTGAAGGAGCAGAGGGTTGGGAGAAGCATTTTAACATAATAGGTTATACATATCAACATTGTAGTTAATAAAACACACCAAATGTATCTGAGGATCAGGCTAAGCTTTGATAATACAATGGTAATTTAAGATAAGTGTAGTCAACTGAATATTGAAAGTACAGGATGTGTGTCAAGACTCTTTAAAATGTTTTGCTGGTGATTGTTCTATTGGGAATCAGTTTTCCTAAAATAATCCAAAATACAAATGCTTTATGTACAAAGACATTTCTCAGTGCTATTCAATGGGAAAATTTGGAAGCAGTTGAGATTTGTGAAATCACTCATCAAAAAAGTGAAATGTTTAGGAAATACTTTATCATATAATGTTAAATTTTATTTTATGTTTTAAAAGGATTTATTTATCCTAAAGAGGGGCAGAAGGGTAGACGGGAGAGGGAGAGAGAGTCTCAAGCAGACTCCGTGCTACGTGCAGAGCCTGACACGGGGGTCGATCCCATGACCCCGAGATTACAACCTGATTATTTAATCATAATTAGAATGTTAAGACCATTTAAAAGTAAATATTCCACATGTAGGAAGGATTTGCATTGGCTACACAGTTCAGACTGCTGTAGAGTAGAAATTAATACTGTAATACCATGTAAGCGTTCAGTTTTAAATTAAATGGTGGCGAGTTAGCTTTTGTTGTAGAACACACTACTCCAAAACTTAGCAACTTAAAATAACCATTGATTTGGCTTGTGATTCTGTGGATTGGCCATTTGGACTGGATTTCACTGGGTGATTCTTCTGCTCCAGCCAGGCTCACTCCCACATCTGCAGTCAGCTGCCTGGTTGGCTTGGAGCATCTTGGTCTAGGGCATTCTCAGTTGTGACAAGTTTCCCTGCTCCATGTGGTCTGTCCTCCAGAATGCTAGTTCAGGTTCACATAGTGGCAGAAGGGAGATAAGAGCCTCAGGACAGAAGCTGAAGGTGTCTTGAGGCCTCGGCTTGGAAATTGTGCAGTGTGATTTTTACCAGGCTATTGGTCGGAGCAGTCGCAAGGCAGCCCAAGTTGAAGGGATGGGAGAAGAGACTCGCCTCTCGATGGGAGGAGGCGGAAGTACTGTGGCCAGATTTTCAGCCTCCCGCACCAGTTCGTGTTTGTTCATTTTGAATACTCAGATATCAGATTTTATCTACTGAAACATCACTGGCTGTGTGTGTGTGTGTTACTAACCGTCCCTTCTCAACATGCAACCCTCAAAAGCAAGGGGTATTTGAAGTAACCTCACTTTTGTGAGTCATCCTTTTGATCAGGGACGTGTTTATTCAGATACCAAAGCAACTGAAGAGATAATTTAACATAAGTAAAACTAGGCTACAACTGGTTTACTTGCACTGTATTTGTTGACTATCTTTCAGTGGCTCGTTGGTGCCTGGTGCTGAGGTAAGTATTTACGAACAGAGAAGAAAGAAATACGGCATAATCTTCTTTCAGGAAGTTTGTATTCTCACAGGGCGAGCAAAATTTATATCCATTCAATCCACCAAGTATTTATTATTAACGTGTACAGGACTGGGCTTTAATCAGAGATAGTTCGCAGATGGATATGACTTGGTCTTTTCAGTGGAGCAGAGAAACAGATATTTAAATTTTTTTTTTTTTTTAAATTTATTGGACAGACAGAGATCACAAGTAGGCAGAGAGGTAGGCAGAGAAACAGGAGGAAGCAGGCTCGGAGCAGAGAGCCCGATGCGGGGCTCCATCCCAGGACCCTGGGATCATGACCTGAGCCAAAGGCAGAGGCTTTTAACCCACTGAGCCACCCAGGTGCCCTGAAACAGATATTTAAAACCACTGTAATTCAAAGCGAAATAAGAAGTTCCAGGAGAGAAACATAAACTGAGCGCCATTGAGTTAGGAAAAGGATAGGCGGCACATGATCAGCTGCCAGGATGTGTGATTCACGTAATTAACACCTGAGAAGGAGCGATCTTTGAAACCACAGGTGATGGCTTCATAGAGAAAATGAGTTTTGAATGAGACTTTGAAGAAGAGGTAGAATCTGAATAAGTGGAGAGGCGAAAATCCTGCTCACTTGAGGACTGAGTTGTGTTTTCCCAAGAAGGTAATTATTTAATTAAAGAGAAAGCCTTTTAAAGTGGCAAATATTAAAGAGCATGAGATAATACTGTAGAAAGACTCGGGAAAACATTATGCTGGGAAGATGGCTGGCAGATTTTTTTCCCTCTGATGGTGCCATGGCTTCATTTTTTTTTTTTTTTTTAATCAGGTATTTGTGTCGTTTGGTTGGAATATTGAGGAGGGAATATTTACTTTATAAGGGCAGTGAACATTTTCATTTTCTTTGAACAGTCCTCCCTTTAGTGCTATCTTGGTTTAAAAAATAGAAACAAATTGACCAGGAAATCAAAAATTAACAAAAGTAAGGAAACCCCCACTGAGTAATGTCAACTGGTACTTTCTGCAAGTGTGTCCGGATCTGTGTAAGAGCTAAGCTGGCAGAAAGAGAATGGGGAGATTCCTTTCCTAACTTTGACAGGTAAATTTGCTTTTCAGTCTTTCTGTTCTCATTCGTCCTATTTAAACAGTGAAAACTGTTTTGAGCAGCATTGATTAAATGCGTTTATTTAATGCTCAGTGAATAGTACAATACTTAGACATATACCAGTTGCCAAAGTACCAAACATAACTGTATAATTAATAATAGACTATAAGAAGCATAAGTTTTATTTTATTAAATCATAGACAGTATCTTACTGTTTAAATGACATTTACAGTATCCGAAGCGCATCAGCTAGTCTGTCACTGCTTTTCCCACGAAAGTCACGTCTTTCTGAAATTCCTCCTCTCCTCTCGTAGTTTTGCATTTTCCTCAGATAGAGAGCTCATTGCAGACAAGGGCTGAGCCTCACTGAGTTTTATGACCTCTGTATCTTGCAGCGTTGCTGGGTCATAATAGCCATTCAGTAAGTAGCTGCGTTACGTTGTACATTCATACACATGCCCTGTTAGTAGGGAGGGGCAATAAGAGAAGTGTGGAAAAGGGAGTAGCTTTCAGTGTCTGTGGAACGGGGGTCCCACTTTCTGAGCTTCTTTACTTCGTAGATAAAAACTGGCTTCTTCTGGTTGCTTTCTTCCTCTCCTTTCTGGCTGCCGGGGCACCTCCCAGCCTTCGGTGGCCACCTCTCTCTCTCTCTCTCTCTCTCTCTCTCTCTCTCTCTGCTCCAGGCCAGTCTCACTCAGAGTGCCTTCTGTGGAAAGCCTTGGTTACCCACTTCTGCTCAGGATAGTCTGTTCTGCAGCACTTCTTACACACACACACACACACACATTCCCTGCCCCTCTTTAAAGTTTTTATCTTTTTGATTTGGTAATGTATGCATGTAGTATAAAATTCACAAAGTACACAAGACTATGTAGTGAGAAGTAGGGTCTTTGCCTCCCGGGAGCCAGTTAGTGTTACCTGTTTCTTTAGTGTATCCCTGTAGAAATAGGTGTGTGTGTGTGTGTGTGTGTGTGTGTGTCTTTGTATCTTGATGGTAGCCCATTAGCCAATACTGTTCTACTTTGCTTTTTTTCACGTAAATATTTTGGATATCCTTTCATATCAGTACAAATAGTGCTTCTTGATTCTTTTTAATGGCTGGATGGCAGCTCATAATTTTTAACCAGTTCCCTGATGATGGGGATAATTGACTATTACCCACAATCCTGCAAAAAATAGTCTTAGACTGTGCAGACAAAATTCCACACAAGTTGGTCTATATCTGTAAGAAAAATGCTGGCAAAATCGTTGAGTCAAGCCCATGTGATTTCTTTTAATTGTACTGTGGAGGACAAATTGCCCTCCGTAAAGATTATATTAATTTGAATTCCCATCCACAATGTGTAGGAGAGCCCGTTTACTACATACTGGGCAACTCAAGTTTAATTAAAACCTTTTGGGTCTTTGCCACTTACGTGTTCCAGATAAACTGTTCTTGCTCTGTTTCCTGTTGTTTGTCATCCTCTAGAACATGTCCGTTGATGTCCCCTGTGCTATGGGTTCTTTGTAATTTCAGATAATCTGATACTTTCATTGACTCTATTATATTCCTTACCTTTGAAGAGGGTTCCTGGTTCTGATATTCTGTCCCATGGGCATGTACCTGTCACTCCCAAATTTTGGTGTGAAAAATACGGTCATTCTGTTAGGCATCTTTGCATTGTTTCCGCCTCAGTTACTTTCACGTCATAGTGTTCTGTGACTTTTTATGGTTTGCTTATTCCAAGTGGGCAGATTCTTTCTGTGTATGTCATTTTGAAGAAGAGAGGGTTATGGCTTTCTAAATATTTTGCACTAGCTCTTGTCTTTGTGTTAAATATTTTAAAAACATTATTAGCATCTGTGATGTATATATGAATCATTCTCAGTGCTCAAACCCAGCTTATTCACTATTGACTTTTAGCTTGTTAAAGATGGTAACACAAATTTACTTAAACATACCAATAAGATATTACGGCTTGTTTCCTAGTAGACCCAGATAAAGCTTTTCTGGGCCTGCTCTGCAGAGCTGGGTGAGCAGGTGGGAAGAATCTCTTAAAAGATACCCTTTTGGGGTCATAAAGAAGCTCAGGGACTTGGCCAGGCTATCAGGGTACCCCTGCAGAGCTGAGGTGGTGAGAGTCAGGTAGCTGTGCAGGGAGGCCTCATTCATAACCAGGCTACTGTGTCACCCCTCCAGACAGCAAGGTGAGAAGAGCAGAGTGGGCAGCAAAGGTGTTAGCCAGGCTGAAGTATTTCAGGGGAGGGAGGATTCAGGTCAGTGGGTCCATATTAAACCATTGAACATCATTGCGAAAGTATGAATTATTTTGACGTGCTATATAGTTTGTAAATTTGGGATGGTTGATCAGGTGAAGAGGCACAGTGGGCTAGAAGGTACTGATTCACGGAATCTAAATAATTCCTTTATTAAAATAACTTTTCTAACTTCAGGGTTTCTGTTGCATACTTTAGTATGTACCACTCAAAACCCTTGGCTGAGGAGGCAAGCCTTGATTCAATGCTAGCCTGTTTCTGGTCTCCAAGGCCTGCTGTACCCAGTGTGCCTTTTTCTCATTCAGCTGCTAGGTCGAATGCTCAGGGTAGTCAGGCAGAGGCTTCGTTCCATTGACTTCATGTCAGACACTTAATGTCTAACATTCTCTAATCTAGTAAAAAAACCCAAAAAATTAAAACCAAAAAACTTAAGATCAATGTGTAATAATATTTCTGATCCAAAAATTGCATTTAGCAGCATGTGATAACAACCAGTCACGGTCTGTTCTCTTGTAGAACATGAGAGTAGGAAGGCAAATGGCTTACTGGGCTGTATAAGAGTAAGGCCCCTCTATGAGAAGAGAATCTTGGATTTTTGTGCTTTTTTCTTCTTCTTCTTTTTGTTTTTTTAAAGCTTTTATTCTCTGCCACATGATTTTCCCTTCAAGAAGACTGGAAGTAAAATGAACCAGCCCATAGAAGAGTGTCCTCTCAGCATTCAGAGGGTTATCTACATCTCAGCAGCGTACATGAAACCAGTCATATTACTAATTATATTCTCACTTGGCCAAAGGGTTAGCTGTTCCGAAATGGGATTTGAATGCCCGTATCTTTCATAGGCCCAAGCTTGCCTCTGGTATTTTAATAAATAAACATTTTTATGGAGTGATTCAGCTCAAATGTATTGTCATAAATAGGAGAGTCTGTGTAAGGCAGTCATACTTGCCTTTTCTTTTCCTGTTTCTCTCTGCCGGTATTCCACATCGCGCAGAGGTCTGGAAATCTGCAGGCCGCATCAGTCTGAAATGCGAGTTTTGTTTGGCTCACGCAGTGTTGAGATTCATTGTTCTTCAATGCAGTTAGGTAGGAGTTGTGGTTCTTATTTAGTCACTATTCTGACCATTTGCTTTTGTCCTCCATGGGGTTCGCTTTCACTGTCTTTCCCTGGTAGGCATCCAAGTTTGTAGTTCTTGCTTTCCATTTAGGACACCTTGTGAACATAGAATCAACACATAGGTCAGGAGGTAGAATGAAATTCTGCGCCTCAGAGCTCTATAGCGAAGCATCTCACATTGAATAAAGAGCTCTTTAAAAAAAAAACAAAAAACCCAAAAAACCTCTTATTTCTATTTTAAGAAGTGGTTTTGAATATTATTATTTCAAACCAGTCTCATCTCCCCCAGCCTCCTTAGATTTAATTACTGTTAGGCTGGGCCAGTCTGTAGAGCAAGATAAATACAAGGTTGGTAGAGAGAATTAGGGAACTGTATCAAGGTTTAGAGTACCAAGGGTCACTAGTAGGCCAGTCACTACCAGTCGGAATATACACAAACAGTGAAGTCAAGCCAAGTCACAGGTCATCGCAAGGCATACAGACTGGGGAATAGTAGTAGCATCCTGCACCCATGGGCAGGAGAATGCAGACTCCATGCCTCCAGCCCTAGTACGGACATGCACTGGGATGAGACGAGGTCAGAATGGGCAGGCATGGAGCCTGAGCAGACAGGGCTCAGGGTCTCAGATAAGGAAAAAAGTCTCTGGGGAGACAGTACAGGGCACTACAGGAGTAAAGGAGTTTGCTACAGAGCAACCCGCTTTGGTTAGATTTTTCTTTTTTAGTTAACAGATTGCATTTTTTTAAGCAGTTTTAGCTTTACAGAAAAATCGAGCAGATACTAGAGAGGTTTCTGCTAGGCTTCCCTCCTGCCATTTCCCTATATTTAGCATATATTATCTTGCATATTAGTGTGGTATATTTGTTATAATAGAGTATTATTAACTAAAGTCCATCATTTACATTAGAGTTCTCTCCTTTTATGATACTGTGCTATGGTGGAGTTTTGTGGCAAAATGCAACGTTTACCATCTCAGCTGTTTGCCAGCATTCAGTTCAGTGGCATTTAGTACCCTGGTGCTGTTAATGCCGGCATCACCACCGTCCCTCTCTAGCACTTTTTCGTGATTCTGCGCTGAAACCCTGCCCACGAGAGAGTGACTATGTAGCCTCTGGTGACCACTGTCTTACTCTCTGTCTCTGTGTCTTTGACTCTTGCAGGTTCCTCATTCATGTAAGTGGAATTAAACAAGATTGGTCCTTTTGTGTCTGGCTTGTTTCACTTAGTACAGCGTCTTCAAGGTTCAGCTGTGTTGTAGCATGCGTCAGAATGTTCTTCCTTTTTAAGGCTGAATTCATACTCCATGGTGTGTATACACCACATTTTGTTTATCCATTCCTCTGTCAGTAGACACTTGGGTTGCTTCTACCTCATGGCTATAATGCTGCTAATGAAGATCGGTATACACGTATCTGTTTGAGTCCCTACTTTGAGTTTTTTATACCCAAAAGTGGAATTACTGGATCAAATGACCTGTGGGTTTTTGACAAATGTAGAATGTCATGTATGCACTATCGTAATACATAGGATGGTTTCACTGCCCTGAAAATCTCGGGCTTCAACTGTTCATTCCTCCCCATCTTTGCCTCTGCTTAGATTTTAATATGTTCCTTCTGTGGAGATGTAACTACTGCTTATACTCCACTAAGGTAAGCTTTCAGGTAAAGATGGGTAGGATCCCAGCGCTATTAGTAGAGGTAACGAAATCAGTGATCAAGGGACTCAGAGAGCAGAAAATTCTGATAAACTGTAGTCCCTGGGGCTTTCAGATTCTGAAAGTTATCTGTGCGATAGACATAAAGGTCACAGAGACAGAGCTTTAGAATGCATGGGTTTTAAATTCGGTGTTTGTGGGTATACAGTTTCGTATTCCATCTGTTTGTTCCACGAAGCTGTATTAAGTACCTACTATATGCCACGCCCTGTGCTAGGTGACATTCAGGCAAGTTAGAGACTATTTTAAGAGCTTCCACCTTATGCACCAAGGAACCCCATTTGCACTTGTTCTCCAAGAAACATGTGTTTTGTTGTGAAAGATGTCCGTTATGTAACTGCACTTGTGCTAGGCTTTCTCAGTTGAGTGAAAATAGCTTTTGAGCCCCCATGGTGATTTTCAGGGAGCCCGAGTGGTTCTAGGTGTCTTGATAAGAGCACTGGTCAGCTTTTATGCAGAGCGTGGTTAGGCGGTGTGACTGTCGGTGTGCCCTGTCCTGTCATTACAGCTGTGCCAAGGTACTTCATGTGGCTGTTTTCCAGACTTGGCTGGCTCAGATTACCATTTCTCTGTCTTCTCCAGTTGCTTGCTGACCAAGCCTTTTCCCCTATCCTTCCTTTGTGCCAGTGACCATTTGCATGTTTAAAAAAAAAAATACTGGGATAGAACATGAGGAGAGAAGAGAAGCCTCCCTCCTTCTGGAGGCTGTGTTCCTAAAAGCAGGAGACTCCACGCGTTTTTCGCTGTGCTCCCCCATCAGAGGTAGCACACGCTTCCCAATATTTTGTATTTTTCTACGTGTTATGCCTACAGCCTGTACATTACGTGAAACTTAATTTTTTCTCACTTTTTAGATAAAAGTTATTTTAAAATAGAAATTCTAAGATGTTGCACACCCCAGTACATGCATCCGACTTTGAAAACTTGTGCGGAGATAGTGAGCTTTAATACTTTTTGCTGAGCAACATACCTCACCACCATATATGATGATAGCATGAGTCTATAGATAGTGCCAAGCAGTCTAAGAGCTATAAATAGACAGTTGCATTTCATTAGGGAAAAGTCCTAACGTCTATTTCTAATTCACTGTGCTACTCAAGTTTAACTCCATGTGTATTTGTAGTAGAAATAGCATATTCTGGCTAGAATATGCTAGAAATAGCATATTCCCACAACCAATATTTTTGGAGCACCTTCCGAGCATTTACGTTACACGTTACCAGACGCTGACCATTCACTGTACATGATACTGTATGATGATTCCATTTGACACCCGTAGTCACATTTTCTGTTGCTTTTGCTAGATACTTTTTAAGCATTTTAGTCTCCTGTGGCTATGCTATCAGAGAAATAACTCCTAATACAGAGCCAGGTGAAATCCGTGAACCACCACCCCCTGAAGTTACTTTAATGGCATAGACTTTGAAATGATTTGTTAATGGTATATGCTCTCTACATATTTGCTGTTTGGTCTCGGGAGAGGCAGCTAGAAGGAGATGGAAGAATAGCCTATGTTGCATTTAGTGTTTCCATTGTTCCAAAGCCTGGATATAAATGAAAGATGATCATTTCCACTTAATTTATCTGGCTGGATTCCTGTGCCTAATGGCTGCATATATACCATAAACACCGTGAAGAGGCAGCCATGGAAACACTTGTTTTCTTGTTGGGCTAAATTTACTCTGGGTTGAATATTAACACAGTGCCTGGCAGTACTTTAAAAGCAAAAATAGCTTAAGTGTGACTCACTCTGAGTCATTTACTGCTAGTGCTGCTATACTGCCTAGAGCTTGACATTGAACAAGTTGGCAGCCTGTATTGCTACATTTTTTCTAGGAACTCTGAACAGATTTCATTCTTGTGAATTCGCTTGTGCAACGATATTAAATAGAGTAATATGTTTATTTTGTTTCAAAGTCAAATGAATTTGAGAATGGTGAAACTGAAGTATTTTTCTTGGGCTTTCTGGAAAAGCTAGATTCTCAGAATTCTCCTGTGGTTAAAAGACTTACTTTATCTTATAAAGAATTACTAAAACGTCATGGAGGTTTTGTTTTAGATGCTTGGGCTTTTCTGCTCAAAAATATCATACTTCCTGAAAATCATTATAAAAAGGAGCTTAGTAGTACTACCAAGTAGGAGTCATAAAATTTCTGGCATTACCTGACAAGATGGAAACGTGCCATCCTGAAAACTTTTTCTCTTTCTTCTTCTTTTTCTCCTTCCCTTTTTTTTTTTTTTTTTAATACAGTGAGGCATGTAACATAGCCTGCCTTGTAGTTAAGTTGGGTGTATGACTTGTAAAGTCCTCTCTTGTTATTAAAGGTTATATAATGGGAAGTTCATTGGTTTTGAAAGGCAGACCAAACCCACCCACGGGATTTCTATTGGCTCTTTAAATAAATGTATTGCATGCCTTTCCCTGAGTAACCCGTGTGGCTCAGGAGGGAGTGAGCCGTTTGCTGGCTGACTGTAGGAAAACCTATAAAGGATTGGTTGGTCTCATCTGGGCTGGGGTCAGGAATGGCTGAGAATCTAAAAGTGTATGTATGAGGATGGTTTTCCCATGGTGTTGCAATCTTTTATTTTAACATGTTTTTGTGTTTAGCTTTTGGAGTTGCCTAACAGTATAATTTCAATTGAGGCTTAGTTTCAACTCTCTTATTATAAACTGTGGGAACATGACTTTTTTTTTTTTTCTATTTAAAGGCACTATCATTTTGCCTTAGGATTTCAATCATTTATAAAGAAAGTTTTCCTATGATAGCCTAAAGCCAAAATGAGGCTAACCTAATGCTTGATATTATTTTGAAATTGTTTTACCATAAGATTCTTACACTGGAAGATGTAATTCTGGCAGAGAATTTCAACATAGTTGCATAAATTGTGTTTCATATTACAACTTGTTCTCTACTTGACTTCATTGAAATTAATAAAAGGACTCTTTCAGAAGGATCTGGTGAGTTAGCATCATCATTTAAAAAAAAAAAAAGCAAAGAACTTACTCATAATGTATCCTGTGTTGCTAAGTTTTCAAAGTTAGTGATCTCAGCCACACCCAGAGAGCCCTTTGAGAAGACTGAAATCCGCTTATTCATTTATGCTGGCTTAAAATTTTGTTCCCAATAAAATAAAAAATAAAAGACAGAGATCGATCTGAATTTTCCCCAAGATGTATGGTGATTTCATGAAAACCTAACATTTGAAAACTGAGTTGCTGCCAAGTCTTGAATATAAAACATAGTTCCTTATTCTGTGGTTAAAGAGGTCCTTTAAAGCAGGGCTTTCTGACTTGGGCTCTGTGACTGCTAAAAATATCCCCACGGTGCTTTTTGTATCCCAGAGGGGTCCTGTCATCCTCCCTTAGATCCAGAGGAGAGAATGCCAGGGCCTGCTGTATCATTCACCTATCATTCACTGACGCTCTCCTGCTGCATTTTGGAGACCTATAAATGAGTTATTTGTATGGCTTGAAAATTAACTCGATATTTAACCAACACTTTTCAGGTTGTAAACTGAGAAGTCTAGTCAAATGAATCTCAGCATGGCTCAGTGGCCAGTCTGCTACTATGGCAGTTATGTACATGTGTCTTGCCCATAGGAATGTATGAAGATAACCTCAAGTCTTCATGCAGCGCCCAGCATAAAACAGGTGTTCAATAAAAGCTCATTAAATCTGAATTTGCTTGGAAGACCGGTATTACAGCTGCTGATCTTTTTTGGCCTGCCAAACTTTGTTCCTTTCCTTTCATTCATTTCTGTACTCAGACATTTATTGAGCTTTTATTATATGCCAGCAACTTGCAAGATAAAAAGTTAAATTAATTTTTTAATTAATTAAGATTAAAAAATTAATAAGCCTTCAAGAAGTAGTCTTCACTTGGAGAGGCAGATAAGCACATTATTAACTATGTTCATCATATGCTCTTTTTTTTTCTTTTAAGTCTAGGTACAAGGATGTCATGACTTTCAGTAGTGACATTTGGAAAACGAAACAAAACAGTGACAACTTTTGACATTCTTTGAGCATTTACTGTATATACCAGGTCTGTTCGGGGTACTAGGAAGTATAAGTGACGGTAACATTCCCATTTTACAAGGGAAGGTACTGAGGCTCATAGAACGTGAGCAGTTTGCCCAACTTCATATTCATGATTCAGACCCAGGAAATCTGGTTGCAGAGCCCAAGCTCTGAACCGTCGCATAAACTGCCTCTTGTTGATTGACTTTACTGAGGGAAAAGAAAAAACTCTCAGAGTGAGAGAAAACGGGAGGTCAGTACACCAGTGATAATGGCATCTCTTTTGTGGAACATTAGATTTTTCCAGGAGGAGTGATTACTTTTGGAGTCCTTTTGCTAAAATCCGTGTTGCTGAAACAAAGTGCCTTCATAAGTAGGCTAATTCTGAGAGTGATTTACCACATACCCAGCATATCTTTCTTAGGCTATATGTGTTAATCCCTAAAATGAGCTGAGTCTTAGGACTTCGTGTTCTTTCACATGACCTCAGAGACTAAAATCAGCTCTTAAACCGGTGCTGGGTTCTGCCATTCAGAGAGCAGTGCTTGGAAACAGCTCAGCTAAGAGGAAAGCTTTCCTTCAGTTGAAGGCAGTTTTCCTCTTCTCATCTTGTGGCTCTTTTAAGTTCTCCAACAACCTCTTTCTGTCCTTTCAACTGCATTCACCTCCAACCCCACAATTTTTTTTTATAGTCACCACTACTAAACAGTTATCCAGAGCCTGCTGCTCTTGTTTCTTCCTTGGCTCTGTCCAGGTTCCCGATAGCTGCAGCAGAAGTCCAAGTGGAAATCATCAGCTCACCCTGGTGGGCGGTGGAACACCTCCCTGGAGAGGCAGGGCCCGAAGGAACAGTGAGCAAAGACGCTTCTCCAAGGAGGTCCCCTGGCATTTTTCTTTCATTGTGTGCTTTTGGGGACAGCTGTTTTTATTTGGTAGGGTATTTTTTAATTTCTTGGCCTATTTTATAAGAAAGTATTATGTCTTCACCTGGGAGCAAATTGTACCTCCTCGCTGGACAAAGTCGTCTGCAAGGACCTTGCCGTTTTCAGCCCCTGCGGCCCAGCTTAGGGCCGTTGTAAGCAAATGATCATTCTGCTTGGGGAGTCTGAAGCAGAGAGAATGAGTGCATTTCCAGGTACAATATTCATGAGTTTTGTGGGTTTTTTAAATTTTTCAACTAATGATTTCCAAAAGGTGAATTTTTAATAGACTAGTTACAGCTTAATCGAAGTGTATCATTGAGCCTGAAGTTGCCTTCACTTAGCACCCACATATGTAACACTTAGTAATTAATTACACTTTTGATTCAGTACCACTTTATATTTCCTTGTAAGAAAAAAGAGTGCATACAATTTTCTTCAGGAAAGCCAGAATCAAACATTTTGTCTTGAGCTTTTTCTCCACACATTAAACCATTGTGTTGGTAATCAAGATGATGCACTGTGGAAAGAAATGCGGTTCTACCCTGAGGGCATTGTGACTTTTGACTAGATATTCTTGTGCCCCAGTCTTTGTGTGAACTTTCTTTTAAACATGTCTAATCCTGACATTTTAAAATAACATTTTATAAATCTACCGGAAGGGGAAGGTGACCATACAATTATCAGATGGTGAGTTCTAATCATGGGACGTTCGCGTGGGTTGTCTGTAATTGAAGACAGTGCATCCTTTGTAATTGAAGACAGTGCAAGTAAGGACGTGGAGATGGCCAGGAACAGAAAAGAGAGGGGTGAATGGCTGCTTTCTCAGTACTGAACCACCTCATAATCTGTAGCTGCGATCGGTTCTAGATCTCATCCCGTGGTGTGTGTGTGTGTGTGTGTTAAAGATTTTATTTATTTATTTGACAAAGAGCGTGAGTGCGCATGTGAGAGCGCAAGCAGGGGGAGCAGCAGCAGGAGAGGGAGAAGCAGACGCCCCACTGAGTGGGGAGCCTGACGCAGGGCTCGATCCCAGGACCCTGAGATTGTGACCTGAGCTGATTGCAGACGCTTAGCTGACTGAGCCACCCAAGTGCCTCTAGATCTCATCCTTGATGTTTGGAGGCGTTGGGGATTTGGGAGACCAGTTTGGGCATTGCAGGCCACTCTAGGTTAGTGTTTTCCCAGGTTTTCACTTCCTGACTCTGGAGGAAGGAATGCCACTTGTCAGAGAGGGAATGAGAGTTACTCTTGAGAATAAAAGTATAGTTTTGGAGATGTGGTTGTGACGGGGGGAGAAAGTTTGTGGGGAAGATAGAGAGGAAGAGGCGACTTTCCTTCTCCCCCTTACTCCTCCCTGTTTGACAGTCTGGTTATTTCCGCCTTCTCCCTTGGCTTCCGCTTCTCTCTCCCCCTTCGATGGCACGATGCCTCAAAACGTGTTCTCTCTTCCCTCTCTCTCTTCTTTCTGTGTCCAACCCTCATTAACTTCCTTCAGTGGCCCCATCCTACTTCACAGAGGTGTCTACCAGTCGGTACCACATTCACAGCAGGGCTGATGCGGTCTGAGATACCTGTGTACCCCCACGGTCTGTTTCAGAATCAGCCTTTGCCACCCGGCAAGCTTTGCCAGACTTTCTGGGTTCCCTCGGAGTCACAGTGAGCCCCCCGCACTCATCCTCATCCATCTTCCAGTTGGGTGGACCGTCTCCAGATCCAGGAGACATGAGACGGGAGAGGACCTGCCATGTCCTAGACATTGGTAGTAGAGATTGTATAAATGGTGTCAGTGTCTGTTCTGCAGGTAACAGTGAGAGAGTGTGGGGGTTTCCCCTGGTTTGTAGTTGGGGTATCTGCAGCTCAGAGAGAACAAGTCACGTGGCAGACAAGTGGCTAAGCTGGAATGCCAGCTGAGTCCCCATCCAGAGCGGTGCTTTGCTGCCTAGCAAATAACTAGTCAAGTGCTTACTTACTCTGCTTTCTGTTTACAATTAAGGAAAACTTTTATTATTATCATTTTCTAAACTATGGCATTAATTTTCACTTCTTAATGATGTCTACCTGAATATATGGAGATTAATATTAATAATCAGGAAATCTTCTACTGGACTAATAAGACTCTTAAGTATTTGCAAATCTGACTGAGCTTTAATTAAAATTTCTCTATATTCAGTCTTTTTAAAATTACTTTGCTAATTATATAATTGTGTATATTATAGAAAATTCAGATAGTATAGGGGAGAAAAACGAAAAAAACAGTAATCCCACCACGCAGAGATAGCCACATACCAACATCTTCTGTATTCCATTAGCCTTTTTTCCTGTAAAATATAAACTTGCAAATTTGAGATCAGCCCAGTGTCTTTATTATTTCACTCAGTATGCTGTGAGCTGATTAAATATTTGGAAACATGATTTTAAGGTGAGGTCTAATATTCCATTTTGTTAATGTATTGTGATTTTTTCCCTCTTTGAATCATTACCCTCTATTAATACTCATTGGTAATCTATCCGTTGATAATAATGACTATTATCATTTTTTAAAGTCAGTTCGGTGGTTTAAAAATAACTTATACAATTGAGCCTGCACTATCAAAAGGTACCATTTTTAGGTCATTTCTTTGTTATTTTAAATTTATGTATTGTAAAGATTAAATAATGATATATCTTTCAGGGAGAAGTTGTCTTCTAAAAATTACTTCAAGGGTTGGAACAAGTGTTTGGTGTTTTGTTCTGGTAAAAATTTACTCCTTTTGAAAGTGTTTTCATACATCTGTTAATTCAGTCAGCAGACATTTATTAAATCCTTTCCTGTACAAGCTGTTAATTGCTGAGAATAAAAAGAAGAAAAGCATGCTTTCTGCCTTCAAGAAGCTTATAATTTATGCAGGTAACATATATATATATATATATATATATATATAAACATAATATAATGGTAAGAGTAGGACTCGAAATAAATACTAAAGTAAAGCCACAGGCAGGTGCAGGGAGAACACAAAGGAAAAGTGGTTAATTCTGATCAGCAGAGTGAAGGGAAGACTTCCTGGAAGAGTTGACATTGAGCTGGGCCTTGAGACATGGGTAGAATTTCCCTCAGAGAAAGCAGCAAAGGGATGTGAGGCTGGGAGTATAGTATAATCAGACCCACAGGCAGCTGGGAGTGCGTTTTGTATTGAAGAAAGCACATGTTCCAGAGGGGCTGGTGTGTAACGTGACAGGCTGGGGTTAGGGAGTAGGGAGTTGGCACGGGGCAGGTATATGGGAATAGGCAGAGGGCAGTAGTAGCATGGGAACCCAGAGCTAGTAGGGTGTCGGACAACTGATGCTCAATTATGTGTTCCTGGCTCTGCACTAAGTTCTTCTCATCTGTAATCTCATTTTATTTACAAGACAGTTTGTGAGCTATTTATAACACCACTCAGAGATGGAAGTAAAAGTTCAGAAAGCCTCAGTGATTTCCCTCCAAGTCACAAAGCTTGTAAGAGGCAGGACCAAAACTCAAACATAGGCCTGAAGTTCATGCTTTTTTTTTTTTTTTTTTTTTTTTTTTAAATTCTACCTACCTAAGTTGAGATAAGAGTATAGAAAGCTCTAAAAACTGTTAGGTGTTTGTGGGCATTGCTGGTTTTTTTGATGAGTGATATTATCTGACTAGTGAAGATATTATCTGACTAGCGGAGGCAGAGTGAAGGGTGAGTTGGAAGAAAGATATTGCAAGAAATGAGACAAGATTGACAACCATGACAAATCCAAGCAAGATGTGGTGACTCCGGTGACCAAAATGGCAGTGGGAACAGAGATGCAAACATGGAGAGAAGGGATTTGGAGGGAGAATTTAAGCACTTGGGAAGACTGATGGCCTAAAGGCTATGAGGAGGACTAGATTAGGTTCGTGGTCTCAACTTTTTTTTTTTTTTTTTAATCACACATCCCTTAGTAATTAAATACTTTTCAGCATGTACCCAGTACAGAAATTTTATTATTTTATTTTTTTACTCTCCTTTCCAGTGGATTTTGCTGTGCATATCCATTTTAGAGGTCATTGGAATTAATTAAGAAGAATGGGTATTAGGGAATGTTGACAAGGAGGAAAAGTTAGCAAATTAGAGTTTCATTTCAGATACACTGAGTTTGCGGTACCTAAAGGAGTACAGTCATCTGGAGATGCTTGATATAAAGTTGGAACTGAGTAGTAAAGTAAAATCATGCCAAGCTAATGTCCTAGGTGAAATTCAGCTTTATCCTCAAAAGAGAGGCCAGTATATATATTTTTTCTAGTTCTTTTTTTTTTTCATATAAGAATAATTATAGATTAAAGTCAGGAGTCTGTTTTGTATTATTTTTAGCTACATATCTTTAGTTGATTGTCTTAGTGTTTTATCATTTGATTCTCAACTAAATATTTACAGATTTTTGAAAATGCTATCCTTGGTGGTCTAAATTAAAGAGTTAGTGTTCTTAAAATAACTCTTTTATATAGTCTAAAACAGGAAAATCTTTTTTTTAAAGACCTTGTAGATTGTAATTTATTGGCCTCTTTAGACTTCCTTAAATATTCAAAGGTATCAAGCCTAAACATGTCTTCCGAACAAGGAGATTCATCCAAAGATCAGAATGTCTTTATAAATGGCTTATGCTTTTCAGTAACTTTCTCAGAAGTATAATTCTCATTTCCTTCTGGCTAGTCCTCTGTTACTGAGTTAATACCTATAAAGCCTAGCCCCAAATACTTTCCATTTATTAAGACCCTACAGTTATATGATTAAAGGCACAAATGCTGGTTGGTGTTTTGGGGGTGGTTCAGTTCGGTTTGATTTTAATTAAGAATCCTATTTTCTCAGCCTTCAGCCAGCAAAATCTTTTATCCTTAATATTCAAAACATGTTTCCCTTTGGGGAAGTAGGGATGAAAAACAGCTGTAGTTCCTCCAAATCTCATGTAGTTCAGTTAACTTTCTTCCTTTTGTCTATTTCCTATTCAACATCAATATCAGTATCTTTGATGAATATTTATTGACTACCCAATGAATAGTGGTACCATTGTAAGTTGATCATATGCTGGTGTAGGAAAGCACCTTTTCTTTTTTATTGCTTAATGGATAAAAGGCACAAAGAACTTAACGGACTAGATCAGATTCACAAAAAGAGTCTTTGGTGCACTTGGGCAAAGAGATTCTCAAAACACATACGTAAAAATGGAAACACTTCTATTGGAAGAAATGGCATGGCCATACCAAGTGCATGGGTTTCCCTGATCTTGCCCCTGTCTGTCTTAGACAGCAGAGGGCAGCAGCATGAGATACTAGTTCTCCTGGAGCCATCTGCTTTTACTAGCTCTTTCCTTCGCTGAGCTCAGTACGCACCAGGTACAGCTGCCCTGCACGGACAGTAAATATTTGAGACTCTGAGGGAGAGGATTAAAGCATCGAACAAAATCATAGTCTAGATGGGCAGTCCATAAAAATGACAGTATCTGATTTTACATTCTAACACATATAATCCTGGTCTCTTGCTTTTTAAGTCTTCATTCTAGAGCATTTTTGAGAGAGCAGATATTTAGGGCTGTTAGTCATAGAAGAAGCCGTACGGTTGCAGGTTGTTTGTAGTCGGTTTACAGGTAGAAGCGGCATGAGCCAATCTACAGAAAGTGCAGTGCCACAGTGAGGAATTAGTAAATGTGAATGAATGATTGCTGATATCTCTTCAGGAAAACAGCTTGTCCCGTAGGTGATCTGGATTCACAGTCAGTAGCCGCTTTGTATTTGGCTAGCCTAAAACAGCAGTGATTGTAAAAACAAAGTGACTCAAACATCTCAAGACCTTTGTTCTAGTTCTGTCGCTTTAAAATTAAGTGCTCACAGAGCAAGCACTTGAAAGCTTTTTCTCAGTGCCTGGAACAGAGTTTGCGTTTCCTTTTGTGTTACCTCAGAACTGTGATTATCACTTCTGCACACTGTAGATCACAACCCGCTAGTGAACAGTGACATCATTGTAAAAGGTTGTGACCAGGATTTTATTGTAAGAGAAAACAGGTAGATTAGAAAATACCACATGCACCATGCAAACATTTGTCCATTTAAACTTACGTTTTATATGCTGGGTTGGAAGGTAAAATGTATCTCTTTGTGCAGGTCAAGATTTAAAAAAAAAAATTTTTTTTTTAAAAACACTTCATTGTAGCATGCATCACATCTTCATGTGATTCTGTTTATAAATCTGTCCCCTCTACTAGACTGAGCACCTCTTGAAAGAAAGAATCACATTTTCACATTTTTTTTATCTTAAAATTCCTGTTACCTGGGACAGATCTGCCTGACATATACGAAGTGTTTGGTAAATGTGAAACGAATGAATGAGTGCATGAATGAAAATCACTTATTTCCTCTGAGCCTTATATTTCTTTCTCATAAATTCAGATGTTACCCACCAGATCTCACAGTGTTATTCTAAAGATCAATTGCGATAACGTATGTGAAAATGCTTTATACAAGTGTTAGAGGCACAGTCAGGATTATCATCCAGCATAATTTTTCTTGTTGGGCAGATAAGGCTCAGGAACTCTAGAAATCTTAACTCAGTGTTCTCAAGGTGGCATATTCCTTGTTGTTCTTAATAATATTATGATAGGCTTTTTTTTTTAGCTGTAGAGTTAGAAATTAGTCTTGAAAAATTGGGTGTATGCCTTTTTGAAACTTCTTACTAGGAAACATTCAATACACAAAGTAGGTATGGGGAGGAAAACTTTCTCCTCTACCCTTCTAGGTTCTTTTGGTTGGTCTGTTAATTAGATTGACAAAATATTAGCAGGAGATTGAAAGGTTTAAACAGGAGAAGAACAAATTTAATTGCTTAGGTACAGGAGCCCCACAAAGTCATGAGAGGCTCAGACACAGGCAGTTGAGGCTTTTATGCCATCCTGAACCAAAGAGAAGGTAGCAGGAGTCTGGGGCTTCAAAGGGGAGGAAGACAGTTCACAGGGAGATGGGAAGAGCTGATGTTTGGTAAACAAATGTTTTGTCATACCTTGCAGAGACCATGGGACACAGACAGGACTTTGAACAAGTAGGCTCTGTCAGCTCCCCCAGCTTACCACACCTAGCTCACACTCTTTATAGTTACCTCTGGTGATAGTTCTCTTCTGGGAGCAGGCCCTCTATTTAAATTGTTAGAGACAGTTAAGCAGGAGATAAAAACCTCTTCCTGACTCTTCTGGGCCTTGATTGTCTTTGGCTCAAAATAATCCACATGCGATAGTGGCACATTTCCAGAAGGCTCAGTCTGAAGGCACAGGAGAGGATGGATGGACTTCTGTGTATGCGTTCCACCTTCAACAAACAGTTGACTCTTTATAGCCAATTTTGTTTCATCTGCGTCCTCTCCTACCTTCCTTTCCCATCTTACTGTGAAAGAATAATGGATTTCTTTTCTTCTCCCCCTCTTCCTCTTCCCCCTCTTTGTTTTTACCTTTTCATATATATAGAACTTTTTCTTTTTAATTTTTTATTTATTTTGGGGAGAGAGAAAGAATGAGTTCAATGGGGAGAGGCAGAGGATGAAGGAGAGAGATACCCAGGCAGACTCTCTGCTGAGCGTGCAGCCCGATGCAGGGGCTCAATCTCATGAACCCGAGATCATGACCTGAGCCAAAACCAGGAGTTGGATACCTAACCGACCGAGCCATGCAGGCCCTAAAGTATGTAGAACTTTTAACAGTCTTTTAAATGAGTTATTCTCTGACAGGAACTAGCAGGTAAACAAGATATATTATTTCCCAAGATTTTCATATGATGGTGACCAAGTATATTGCAAAACATGATCACATTCCAGATTCGTAACTAGTTCTGGAGGTTTAGTTACACAATTGCCAACTCTGTCATCTTCTGCAGAGATGTGACCTTACAGAAAAGTAGAGAATCTGAAGCATGAGCTTTAAGCTTTTTGAAGTTTTGTTTTGTATCATGTAATAGTCCTCAAGCCTTTGACCTGTAGTTAGGCGACAAAGTATATCCACCTGAGACTTCAGGAATACCTTAAAGCTGTAGTAAACTCTTGCTTTAAGGCTACACCGCAGAGTCATAACGTGGACCTCAGAAGTCATAGTCAACCTAGAAGAAAAGAATTTTTAAAACATAGTAAATAAAAATCATTTATGTTACTAATTTTTATTGATTTTTTCTGGTTTCATAATTTTGTGATTCAGAACTTCGTATGATCTAAACACAAATAATTTTAAACTTTAAAGATGTTTAATTCTGCCAAATATTTTAGGTATGAATTATGTGGAAGTTTTTTTCCTTAAAGTCAAATGTGGAGCTCATTTTCATTTTTAATTAGCAATAATCACGCCTCGGATAAACCTCATTGGCTATGATACTGCCACTGCGCAAAGCTCATTTTCATTTTTAATATAGTACTGCTAAGTTTTGCAATAAATGAGTAATCTCTGATTTTGCGTGTCCCCATTGTCTTGAAGTTTTTAATATATCCTTGAAATTTTTTTCCAAAATAAAATAAATATAACTGCACTTTTATTTTAAATTATTTCAAGACATGGGGCACCTGGGTGGCTCAGTCTTTAAGCATCTGAGTTCGGCTTAGATCATGATCCCAGGGTCCTGGGATAGAGCCTCGTGTTGGGCTCTCTGCTGAGTAGGGAGCCTGCTTCTTCTCCCACTCCCCCTGCTTGTGTTCCTTCTCTAGCTTTCTGTCTCTCTGTCAAGTAAATAAAATCTTAAAAATATATATATAAAAGATTTCAGGACATATTTGTACTAATGTAAGGAGGTTACCCCAAACCCAAGTGGCGAGGGTTGTGGGTTGGGAGTGCCAGCTGGAGGAGCTGAAAGTCAAGTGGTCTGAGTATTCTGACTCCAAAGATGTCGTGGATCACGGATCTGGGTAGATTTTGTCAGGGACATTATCATTCCACCAGTCTCCCTTGCTGGAATCCTAGAAATCATCTCTTCCTCTTTTATTCCCTTCATCTAAGAAATAGATCCTTATAGGTTATTTATTTAGAAAAATCTCTGGCTTTATCTTTAGCTTTTTGCTTTTTTTAAGGATCTATTTATTTATTCTAGAGAGGACAGAGGGAAAGGGAGAGAGAATCCTCAAGCAGACTCCCCATTGAGCACGGAGCCCAACATGGGGCTCCATCCCAGGAGCCCGGGATCATAATCTGAGCCAAAATCCAGTCAGAATAGACTGAGCTTCCCAGGCACCTCTGGCTTTATCTTTTTCATTCCTGTGACCAGGGCATCAGTTCTGATCTTTATGAACATACGTCTGGACTATAATAACAGCTGAGAAGAAATGAACTAATACTTTGCGACCAAGCCATTTTATGTACATTTAACCCTTAACAACAAACCTGAGAGGCAGAGCGGTTATCTGCATGTCTCAAGTTGTGAAGACTGGGCGAGCTCTTACGGGAGCCCTGTATTGCTAAGGAATCTCCTTGCCCTGAGTCTGTCTGTCCCTGGAGTGCATTCTGTATCGAAATACCATGATAATCTCTCTAAAATGTAACTCTTGCCTAGTAAAAAAAAAAATAATAATAATAATAATTGCTGATCTAGCACTTTACAAATTAACTAGGGTTTTTTCAAGTTCGATTTCATTCTGCACAAAGTACTCCCTGAGGTTAGTATTATTTTGTATTACTACCTTGTAAGTAACCTGTAATGACTTCTGTTTCCCATCAAACCAATGATAAAGTCTTAATATTGATGACATCCCACATTTTGCGCTGTGGCCCTGCTGTATCCATGTAATCGTATCTCTCAGTGTAACCTGGAGTTAATTTTAGCTAGGGGAGCTTCCTTATGGTACTTCTCAGCTACCATTCTCATCTCTTAGCCTAACATCTGTTCAGCCACAGCTCTTGTCCATGTCACCCGCTTTCCCCCCATCCCTGTCCTCTCAGTGTGAACTCTACCAGCCCTACAGGGCCCATTTCAAGTCCCACCTTTTTGAAGAAGACTTCTCCAATAATTTGTCTTCTTATCTCTTTTTTCTTCTTCATTTCCTTTGTCAGATATGTTTGCCCTTGAATGTAATTTAAAATCTTCTCCCTTAACTATAAAAGTAATACATTGCCTCCCGTAAAAATAATATGTAGGATATTTAAAAGTGAGAAGATAACTCCTGGTTTCCCAATCCCAGCTCATAGAAGGAACCACTGTGACATGTCTTTACAGTCATATTTCTGTGTATAAACAAGAATGTGTGTGGGCACATATCCACACACCTGTTTACACATGTGGAAGATAGATACAGGTACATCTGTTTTCTACAGAGACACCGTCCACGGCTTTCTTTTTTCCACTTGACAATATATCTTGGAAATCTTTCCATGTTTGGTGAGTGGAAGTGATTTCATTTAAGCCCATTGCTTTATTGCCTCATATTATTTCATGTCAAATCATTTTATGCATCTACATTCTTACCTTCCTTCAAAGAAAGAAACCATCAAGCCCTCAAGAGCAGGAGTAACCATATATTCATTCTCATGTCCATTCCTTCGCTCTTCACTCCTCGTACATTTATTGCATGTTTCACTGTTTGCACTGTGGAAAATTAGGGATGTTCACCTCTCGTAACCCCTAAGGAGCTAGAATACAGTAGGTAAGAACTGAGAAGTGACACAGACTTCTGTTACTGGAAATTCGTCCCATCGGGTTATTTGAACAATCCTCTTGCTGAAAACCATCCAAACTCTCGAATATGTATAAGAAAACATCCTCAGAGCAGCAAAGGGCAGAAAATCAAAGGAAATCTAAGGAACAGCGAGAGTCCACAGGAAGTTTGAAGAACCAAGCTGCTGTAGCCCGAAGGGCCTTTGCCAATGCAGGCGAATTTGAGCTCTGCCTGCCTTATGGGTAGTAAAACTATGTAGAAAGCTAAGGAAATGATGAACATAAAATTCAGCATGATGATTGGTTGAGGGGCGGTGGATGCAGGGAGTTTCTGGAGTACTCAGAATTTTCTGTTTATTGACCTGGGGGCAGCTCTCCAGGGAAATTTAGTTTCTAAACAGCATATTTATTTTGTGTAGTTTTCTATATACATGTCATAATTGATAACAAAGAATTAAATGTAGAAGAACAAGTGTAAAACAATATATATAGAACGATCTCCCATGTGTGTCTATGACATAAATGGATGTGTGCATGTGTATGTATTACATAAATGGGATCCATGATACATAAATTCTTCATGTTATAGAATACATAAATTTATGTTTGTATACATATATAAGTATGTGTGTTTGGGGCTGCAGGGGGGTGTGTGTGTGTGTGTGTGTGTGTGTGTGTGTGTTTCTTGTACATAGAAAAAAGATGTGGAAAATTATTCACCAAACTACTAAGGGCAGCCTTGAAAGGTAGAACAGAGATGGGGAAATAGAAAGGAAGGATCCTATATTTCGTGCTTCACTGTTAATTTTTTTTAAAGTAATCATCATTATTATTTAGTTGTTTTTTTTTTTAAATCAGACTTCTGAAAGATGTAACTTCTGTCTCTGCCCATAAGTATAAAAGGTACTCCCGCTGCCATGCTTCGTGCCACTTGGCACAGAACCTTTCTTTTTTTTTTTTCTTTAAACACATATCTTGTTCCCTCACTAGGCTGGAGCTCCTAAAGGGAACAAGACAGTGTTGGGCTTACGTTTCTATTTCTTGTACCTTAAAGAGCGCAAAAGTCTCTAGGCCTCCAGGAAATACAACATTTCCTTAGAGGCTCTTTTGAATGTTATTTTGTACCTGGCACAGCAGTGGGCATAAAGTTGGCACAGCAAATACAGGTTGATTTGAATTTAACTGACACTTTGTGGAACCTGTAGGCAGAGGTGGTCCACCATGCGGTGCCCCTTTTGATCTCAGAACGCCAGAAAATGAAAATACTCTCTGAAAATTAAAGTAGGAAATGAACGTCTACTAGATTAAATCCAAGAGAGTCAACGTGAACCTAAAGAAACATAAAGACTCCTTGGACAGTAAGATTTGACTATAATTAAGGGTACTGGCATCTTAAAAACACGCACACATATAAAATCTCCATCAGAAGAGCTTTTTCTCTGTCTCTAAAGCAGAGAAAAAGAAAAGCAGTCAATTTGAGTGTTGTGATACCCAACAAAGCACAGTCTGGCTGCTAACACCTGCCAGGTTGAGGCACGCATCCAGCCTGCCTGGCAGGTGGTGAACCCTGTCGTGGAGAGCTGCAGAACCTCTTGCCTTTTGTGCTGGGATCCTGTGTAATTACAACTCCACTTGCTCTGCTTCCGTGCCCACCAAGCTTCCCTCTGGTAATTTGCCTTCCCAAGGAGATAACGCACTGTCAGGCTGATGGGCATTCAATAGCCTGATTCTTCTGCTGTTCACTGTAAATAATAAAGTCGCCTTCTTTTTTTTTTTTTTTTTAATACATCAGTGTCTTGTGAATTTTGTTAGCATGAGTCTGCATTCCTGGGTCCAGTCAAAGAGATCGGGTATGAGAGTCTGTGAGGTCCATCAAGGTAAATGCTACCTTGTGGGTATCTGTTGGAGCGGACTGCTGGATTTCCCAGGTGATGCCCATCCATGATGTCATGCTTCATGTGGCCTTTCCATTCCACACGTCACCAGAATGATTCTGCCCAGAAGTAATCCCTTAAGAACATCTTCATAACGTGCACATTTCAGCTAGAGAGTACCGATCATAGTATGTCAGTGAGAGTAGACCCTTTTCTTCTGGGTGAGTATTACTTGTTTGGTTTAGCAAATCTCACACCTGTCCAGAGGGATGGACTGTATATGGTCAGTGCCACATCACGAGGATCTCTGACAACTCATTTCCAAGTCTGGCTTCTCAGCCTCTTCTGGCTTCACTCTGGCTCTCATCTCATTGTCCACATCGATCCTGGCATCATTCTCAAGTCACTTCCTAATCTGGTCTCTCTTGCAGCAGCAAAACCTAAAGAAGATGGAGGACACAATGAGGTCGACAAGATTAAGGATAAGGATGCAAGTAGAGCAGGCAATGAACGAGGTTATAGAATTTTTTTCTTCCATTCTCATCTTTCTCTCTCTCCTCAAAACAGCCCCAATAGCATTTGGAAGGGTTTCATATACCACACATGTGACCTGTTCAGCTCATGTATGAATACAACAGAACTTAGACCAGATTTCAGTAAATGATTAACAGCAATTTCTTGCTAAGAAAGATATCAGAGTAGATAACAGGGCACAACCCATTACAACTCTTAAGGGAATCCAGGAATTCTAAGTGAATATTGCCGCAAATATGACAACTGTCAGGTAGGGGGAACGTTACTCAATTGAGTTTCCCCCCTTTCTCCCGTTCTTGCCTTCCACCCCAGCTTCCAGCCAGCATAACTGACCTCTAAATTTCACCATAAATTTATCAGGAATTTACCCAGAGCAATCTTCAGTGGTCAGTGCTATTTAAAATAATACATTTTTATGAGTAGATTAAAGCCCCACAAAAATTCCAGATAGATTAATGTAGAATCTTAAAAAGATGTTTTTACAAACTTGGTTTTTAAAATGTATTTTTCTTTTAACATTCGCCATTTTGTCCATTTATACAATTGGAGTTCTGCAGCAGAATTAGACACTGTTGGATTATGAGTATGTGACATAAATTCATGAGGCTTCTATCCATGTACATCATGACCAAGCTCTTCTTGTGTGTTGTTCAATGATACGGGGCTGCATTGCTAGACAGGCAGTTGTGGACCGTTCCTGATTAGCTAGATGCTAATTGAGTAATCAGCGAATTCACCAGGCCTTTTGACCCAATTTGCCAAATGGGCTTTCATTTTCTTTGGGTGAAAGATGATGCTAATGAGGACAGGGTCCAGTTTCCATCCCCTTGTAAGCGAGGTTTGCTTCACAGCCAGAGACAGCATAGATGGGGAGATCAGTAGCCCCACTGCGGACTCCACTGTAATGGAAGTTAGGCCCAGTGGCCTTGAAACACAAAGTAATCAAGCCTGTCACCACTCTGATGTACCTGTCCTACGTTTGTGGATTAGTACAGCATCTTAGACAAAAGTGAGCATTTTCTAGAGCAAACCTGACAGTTTGGTATGTTATATGCTAAAGGAGAACTTACAAAAAAAAAATAAAGATCATATTCCCATCTTTTATTAAATGTTTAATTACCTGGGGAGAGGATGCACATGGTCAGCATTTATTTAAAAAAAAAAAAAAAAAAGCAACACCCAGAAGTTTCAAAACTACCTGTATTTTTCAGAACTTACATACATCTTACATTTTACTGAAGTGCCTGATAACTTGTCAAGATCCCTCCATGTAGGGCAGTACATGAACTGTACTATGAATAAAGGAGTAGAGTGAACCAGGGAAGGAGGGCCACCGAGAAGTGGGGAGGGTTCGGCCGCCTCCTCCCGCCCCTCCCTTGTCATAAGCCCAGCCCACTGCCTTCCTTTTCCTTTTTCTCTTTCCTTCTGTTGAAGGTCAGAGCCTTGCGAGGGATCCACTAGCCAGAACTGAAAAGACAACCGGATTGTAGACAGAACTTGCCCGAAGTTGAGTGGCGTAATGGCAGGCTGAAGTTTCCAGCTGTCAAAATAAGACAGATCTCCTCAGATCCTGATAGACCCTTTGTATGGAAGCCACCCTTTCACACCCTGACCGCACAAGGACCCTGTGCCAAATGGCTGAAGAGACAGAAGTTCTTCTCTCTCTGTTCTTTCCTGGCATGTTTTTCTTCCGCCCTCCTGCAGCCTTCTGACTGTCTGCCTCTTGTCCCTTTTCAGTAAAAGTTTACCCTAGAGCTCAGGGTAATTAGATCAATCCCTGTGTGTCTGTGTGTGTTGTGTGTGTGTATCTACATTTTGTTTTTGTTAGCTTATAATACACTTTAGAATAGTCCTTCCTAACCAAGCAGTTCTTAACTTTTTAGGGTTGCCTGTTTAGACAGTCTCAAAATTCCCCTCAACAAATGTAGATGCACATAAAATGTTCAGTACAATTCTGTGTTATTCACGCACTCCTAATTTCTGTTTATGGATCTCAACAGGATTCAGAATCCCTCTCCCATGCTCCCATGATGGAATTCCAGAATTCTCTACTTGCATGGTCTCTTGTGGGGTTTGAAAATACATTCATTCACCAGATACCCATTAAATGCCTACTCTGTGTCAGGAACCGTGCAGGGCACTGAGATAAGGTGAAAAGGAGAGTGGCCCACCCATCAAAATTTCGATTTTAGTTGAGGTGATAGATAAATAAACAGGATTACCATACACATAGATGCAGCAGTAGGGGAAATACGGGACACTTTGGGGAGCACATCCAGTGAGTGTTTAATTGAGCTTTGGGACATTAAGAAATTTTCCTTACAGTGATACCTGAGTTATAATCCAAGTAGAAGGAATACTGTGTACAAAGTCAAGGGCATTATCAATTTGTGTGTCATGTTGAGAAATTTGGGCTTTGATTTTAAGAAGCCTTAAGTTGAGGGGATAAGGACTGATCTGTGAGGAAAAGTGCTATAGCCTGGAGAGAATGGATTGGGAGAAGCGGGACTGGAGGCTGACAGGCTTTGGCAGTAAGCCAAGCAGACAATAATAGTGATTTTAACTAAACTACTGACTATGGATGAAAAAGGATGAGTGGAAAGAAAATGAATTGGGAACCGCAGAGTTTAGTATTTGACTGCGTTCATTCCTTCAACAGGGATTGGTTGTGCTGCTGTGTGTTAGGCGCTCTTCGTTCTTTCGCTGGCCACCCTTGAGTCCTTCGATGTGAAGATTCATGATTCCCTTTAGCTAAGTGGTGGGGAACGTGTGAAGTTGCATATGTAAGCTCAGGTTACCGTCTTGAACCCAAAGCCTATCCAGTACATCCTGATGAACGATAGCGAAGTAGTCAAGACACCATCTCTGTCCTCAAGTCCAGCGGCGATGACTTCCAGGCTTCTGGAGTGGACGGCTCAGGGGTGATGGTGCCGTTTGCCAGAGACGCAACAGCTGTGGCTCAGAACGAAGGCCCCGGGGAGAAGTACTTCTTCAGGCTGTAAATGCCGCTCCAGAAATTTCAGGCTATCCCTGTAGGTGAGAATCACTGTGCTTAATGACAGATATTGCTGATGGCAGAAAGTTTGTATAGAAACAGTATTTGGGGAGGGGCTGAAGAATCACCGATAGAGATGATACTTGGAGCCAGGGAGAGGATGTTGAATGAGAGGAGGGGGCTGAGGTTTGGACCTGGAAAAACCACAGAGAAAGAAGAGGAATCTGATGAGAAAGCCAAAGAGTATAAAGAAAGTAAAAGATGTCCCAAGATGGAGCCGAGGGTCAAAAGGGAGGAGTAGCAGTGTGGCAGCCGCGGCCGGCCTCAGGATGTACTGGGTAGGCTTCTGATTCGAGATGGTAGCCTGAGCTGACATACTCAGCCTCACACGTTCACCGCCGCTTTGGCTAAAGGGAATCATGAATCTTCACAGCAAAGGGCTCAGAGGTGCTAGCAAAGAATAATGGAGATCAGTTTTATGCCACGTGAATTCTATCTCAATAAAGTGGTCATTAACAAAAAGTGATGAAAAATTCTCTTTTGAATGTATTCTCACATAATTGTTATACTTAAAAAATGAGTAAACGGTAAGCATCCAGATGTGTGGGGGTGGGAAAGGGGGGAGTGAGGGAGATGGCCACCAAAGGAGAATAAATTTGTACCCAGTCGCCTACTAACATCGTGTGTGGAAAGCGGCGGAGCGGCGCCTTACACATTGGAGGGAGTGTGCCATGGTTCACATTTTACAGTCGTGGAAGTATCATTTCTTGAAAGGGCCGCAGAAAGATCATCTCTGACATGGAATGGCTTGTGGCACATCCCATTCATGTACTTGTCCTGAAAAACAAAAATGCAGAGAGATCTAGAACCAAACAAGTAATCAGAATAAAGAACCCAACAGGGGAGGAAATCAAAATAGGGTATTTTAAGTGGTATGGAATTACTTATGAATAACAGTTGTTAATATAGTAGTAAGCCATAATCCTAACAGTAAATGAGTCCTCATAAAACTAATATAACAGACCAGTGATAACGGGGACCCACAATTATAAAATGCTTCAACAGTTTGGCGGGCAGCAGGACGATGAAGGGGCGCAAGGAGGGTTGGCTTCTTTAAAGAAAGAGGATGAAGAAATTTTAAGTTAAGCAGTACTTGTGTTGAAATGAGATGAAAAATTTCTTAATTGGCCATGAGTCAGGAGAGAACATCTTAATATGGCTAAGGAGATGGTGGTAAGGAAAAAACAATTTAGAAGCATAAAAAGCAGAGTATAGTTTAAATGAAAACCAAACATATTCATTACCACACAATAACAACCCGATTCTGGTAGAAGACAAGTATTCAAATTGATTTTTTTAAAAAATCCAACCGTAATAATTTGATCCAGAGTTACTCCTTAAAAAAAAAAAAAGCATATAACCATAGATGCAGAGGGAATTTTTAAAAAATACATTTGAAAAGTAATATTTTTAACCCATGACAATAAATTCAACCTGCAAAATGAATGACCAAAAATAAATTTATAAAAAATTTGGATAATTACAATTGACAAACATAGGATTAAAAGAAAGGCCTCCCCCAAAGTACAAATCCTAGATATATTTATCAGTAAATTCTGTCAGATCTTAAAGGAGCAGGTATTCCTGTGCTTTCTAATCTACTTCAAAGCATGGAAAAATAGGGAAAATGGTCTTGTTTATTTTATGAAACTAAAATGTCTAGGACCAAAATCTGTGTTTTTTCTTCTTCTTCAAAGTTAAGAACACTGTCCCTTAAAACTAAATGTATGAAACCTTCAATCAAATATTAGCAAATGAAATATAGGAGCCTATTGAAAGAAATGGAAAATATGAACATTTGAGACTTGTTTCAATAACATAGCATTTGCTCGTCATTAGAAAATCAGCAATATGGTGATCACGTTGAGGGATCTCAAGAGGAAAGCCTTCTCCTTCCTGGGAGCCAAGCAGTACTCTGGTGATCCAGCAGTGAACCCAAGTAACGAACTCCCTTTCTTTGTAAAACTTATTTGGGTGGGAGAACAACAATAAATAGATAATTATTATAATAAGCACATACACGATTTTGATGTGTGACAGATTTCAAATCAGTGGGGGAAAAGTTGGCTTATTCCAGAAAAATTTGGAACCATTGGCTAATGTTTTCTAACACTATTTTAAATTCCAGGCTTCGACTTTATATTAAAATACATTCCAGATGAACTGAGGAGTTTAAATGTTAGAAATTGAAACCAAACTATGGGAAGAAATCACCAGTGACTACTTGTACTACATTATGTTCTGTCAGAGCTTTTCAATCATGTCAGAAGTAAAAGTGCTTGGAAAGATTTATGACCTGAAGGATGATGTTGCTTCGCCTCCGAGACAGTGAGGACAAAAACAGCTACTTCAGACTTGCGAACATTTAACAAAGCCTAGCATGTTGACAAGATTTATTTGAGGGTTTCATCTAGGAAGAACCAAAATATCCAGGAGTAAGCCCAGCATCATTACTTGATACATAAATCCAGCTGTACCAGCCTTCTGGAATGCTTCCTGCGTGCTGGATAGCATTCTGAGGCTTTACAGGTAGTACTACAAACGGGCACCTGAGGTAGTGACGGGTAGTCCTTTGCAGACTTTACAGGTAGGGCTCACAGGCACAGAAAGGTCTCTAGATTGCCCTAGGGCACCCAGCTAATAACTGCCAGAGCCAGGATTCAAACCCCATCTGGTGCCAGAATCCGTTTTCTCAATCCTTAGCCTGGACCAAACATGTCTCTTGATTTTCTGACTTACTAAAGTTCTCAAAAAACAGGTTTCTGAAGATGAATTCAGGGAAGGGAGAAATTTAACTTAATCGGTCCAAAGAATAAATTTGGGCGATAGCTTCCCGCCTCGCAGCTGCAGATCCCCTGGAAGCCTGTGAGGGGTGCTTTTCTCACCTGCATCCAGTCTTTGCCAGAATATGTTTCCGGGAGGGTTTGGAATTCAAGTTTCATTCTGTTGCCAAAATAACTTCCCAAAAAATCATCCTGAAGAATTTTTGAGTAAAAGATTTCCCTGTTTACCCCAAAACAAACGAGTGAACTTCAAATGTCACTCAGTTTTCATCAAAGAGTGTTTTTTGCAAGGCTGGTTTTTCTCCATTTGTGACCCTGAAAGCAAAGCTCATCAGCTTGACCCGCATTCCGTTCTCTTTCCCACACTGCTGAGGCCAGGAGGCAGAAGATTCTAAGCGGGGAGACTCGGTGCTTATCCTGAGCAACACTTTGAAGCAAATTTCCCCCCCAAATCTGCCATTGTTTTAATATTTTAAGTGTGGGATTTTTAAAAAAATTTTATTTAAAGGTGACATGGACTTTAAAAACACTGAGAAACACTGTTTTACACATGTGCATATATTGCTATGGGAATGTGAAGATGTTCACAAGATATTTTTCAGAAACAGCACATCTTTCTATATCCTCCCAGATTTTCCTAGCCCTCTTATTTTAATTATTCTAAAAAGGACTGAAATATTATTAGCATCTCATGATACCATTGATTTTCTAGTTATCCTTCTATTTTTAAGTTTACTATAACTTAAAATATGGAAATGTTGATAGCATAAAACCTGTATTATTTCATCATCATAAGTGAACACTTAATGAAAAATAACCCACTTTTACTTTTTTTTTAACTTTTGTTCTCATAAATTCAGGTTTGTCTGCAATTATTATAGCTATAATTTCTCCTGATTTTCACTTATTTTGTCATGTCTCTTCCAGACACTTAGTAGTTTCTATGTTTTAAATCAGTCTGAATCCTGATCTTTAAATGAGATTTATGTTGATAGCTGGTAACAGTGTTGATTATAACATTACTATTAGCTTGTGTATACTAGTTATGTATCTATTACAATAAAACAGCATGTACAATATCTTATTTTTATAAAATATAATAAATCTGATACTTCCATATGGAAAAAAATCTGAAAGGATATATACATAGCTATTAAAAGTGGTTACCTTTAGGGGCGCCTGGGTGGCTCAGTGGGTTAATTAGCCTCTGCCTTCGGCTCAGGTCATGATCTCAGGGTCCTGGGATCGAGTCCCACAGCGGGCTCTCTGCTCGGCGGGTAGCCTGCTTCCCCTCTCTCTCTGCCTACTTGTGATCTCTCTCTCTCTCTCTGTCAAATGAATAAAAATCTTAAAAAAAAAAAAAATGGTTACCTTTGGTGGTGAGACTACCAATGATTTAAATTTTTATTTATATGTATATTCAAAGTTTTAGTAATAAAAATGTTCTATTTCCATAATTTAAAAGTGTAAATAATTGACAGTAGAGTAAGGTAGTCAGCTCTAGGACAAAATAGATAAATGTCAGTAGCTATCTTCTATACCAGCCATATGTTTAGAAAGTATAATGATGGCAGGGAGGACAAAATAGATAAGGAAATAATCTTAATCTCAATATTAACATAATACATAAAATGCCCAGAAATGAATTTAAGAAACACGTACATCTTTTCAAAAAGCCACCTTTCTGAGGTGCTTGACACAGTGGGAAATTCTATTATGGGCTTCGGTAGGAAGACGTGATTTTTTTTCCACTACTGCAAAGAGAAGAAAATTCAGTCTTTCACACAATGGAAGGAATAATAGTTTGCTTAGTAGAACAAGTAGCATTTAGTGCCTGAGCAGATAAGGAGCTCGAGGAAGTACTGGGGACAGTGATATTTTCAAATTTTCAACTTAGGCTGGACAGAAGAGTAGCTTGAACAAATTCAAGTAATAATAGAACCATTTATTGAGGGCCTGTTATATAGTAGACAGTGTGATAGTTATTTTCATTAATTAGCTGATTTCACCTTTACCACTATCTGAAAATTATTAACCCTGTTTTTCTGTTTTTGGGTTTTTTCCCCCCCTACAGAATACTACACTACACCTTTACTACAAGACAAAGACCCCAGAAGGAGAAGCAGGCTTGGGTTAGGACACACTGAGTCTGGCTTTTTAACATACTGAGTTTAAGAGATTTTTGTTTGTTTGTTTTACTTTGTACTTTATCTCTGATCTGTTGCAGATTTTCAGTGTCTCAAATGTTATACTGGGAAAGAAGTAGTAGCTGCATAAACATTGGGTAGGCAGTACAGATCACGTTATAAATACATCTCATGGTTTGTCTTGTAAAAGCAGCATCCCGTCTAACTTCTCTTTATTATGGAATCGCTACATTAATATTGTGCCCTTCCTTCAGATTGCTTGAAATGAGGTCATATAGGCAGTCTGATTTACAAGGTCATTATTGCATGTAGGAAATTACATTTCCTAAATGTTCTGCCACGCAAGAAGAATCCTGAGGGAAAAAATTCATTCTTTTGGGGAAAACTGATTTTACTTTCTTGGTAAAATGCTACGATATATTCAGTTAATTGACAAATCCCACCAATTATTTATTTGTTTGTTTATTTTTAGATTATCTTGTGTTTTGGAAGTTTCTCAGAAAGCTTAAAGGAGATTAAATATTTTCAGGTCTGTTTAAGTGTGTGCTTCTAAAGCTATAATTAGGTATCTCTCCGAAATCAAGCTAATTTATTATTCCTTTCTTATTTAGTCAAGATTTACCTTTTGGAATTAGGCTTACAGTCTGATCCTTACTGATGTCAAATTATTTCATTTCCTTTGACTTCATATTTACATTTAATAATTCAAACTCCAATACTTCTGTTCACATTCATGATTCAGTCATGTTTAAGGAAGTCTAATAACTAAGGTCTTATGTTTTCATATTCTGTTTAATGGCTAGATGCATGTCAGTGCCTGGTATTTGAGTCATCAGTGTGCCACAAGACATTTTACCAAGACATGTGCATCATCAAATAATTAAATTACAACTGTTACTGTAAGTGGGACCCAATTTGCAAAAGCAAATAGTGTCCCCTTTGAAAGAAGAAAATTAACAATACTCATCATTCAGATTCTTTGGTTTACATTTTGTTTTTTTTTAAGATCTTATTTATTTAATAGAGATCACAGGTAGGCAGAGAGGCAGCCAGAGAGAGGAGGAAGCAGGCTCCCTGCTGAGCAGAGAACTCCAATGTGGGGCTCGATCCCAGGACCCTGAGATCATGTTCTGAGCCGCCGAAGGCAGAGGCTTTAACCCACTGAGCCACCCAGGCGCCCCTCTAGATTCTTTGGTTTAAAAAGCTCTGACTTGCTTTAAAAAAAAAAAGCCAAGTAAGTAAATAGAATGTATTTCCCATATATAACAAATTCTGAATCATTGCTATTTTTTGTGTAACTGACCCACATAGATTCTTCGCTATATTTTTTATCTATGTGCCCCAGTGTGTGTGTGTGTGTGTGTGTGTGTGTGTGTGTGTGTGTGTGTGTGTTTGCATTTTGTTTGGCAAAATGAAGGACTGAAATATGATTAGCTCATAGCTAATATGATAGCTCATAGTTAATATGATTAGCTCATAAAAATCCTCCCTTTTTTGGAAGATGTTATTTTCTTTATTTATTTGAGGATGGGGGGTTTGCGGTGGGGGTGGAGGTAGAGGGACAAGCAAGCTGCGTGCTGAGTGCAGAGCCCACCACGGGGCTCAGTCGCAGGACCCTGAGATCATGATCTGAATCAAACTTTATCAAGAGTCGGATGCTTAACTGACTGAGCCACCCAGGTGCCCCCAAACCTTCCCATTTCTAATGCTGTGTGGCTTTAACGCTAATTTACTTTGGGCCTTAATTCTTTTGCTCATCGATGTGGCTGACTTGTCCAGAATAGGACCTCCGTGGTACAAGTGACTGATGGAGACTGTGAAGTTCTGTGTAGATAGTTTGGCCCGGGAATGAACCCAGTCACTCAGCACATACATGCCATGCGGTCCTAGAAGAGCTCACATAGTCTAGTAGAGGAAGGTGATGACTTTAAAACATGGCTCCCAAAATTCTTTGACACTGCCATCATTTGATGGGGCTATACCCTCTCCCCCTGATTTCTGGGCTCTGTGCTTGCCTAACAGGAGACTATGATAGAAGTCTATTCAATTTCTACTTAGAAACTACCAGTTTCTGGGCCCAGGCCTTAAGAAACTTGCAGCTTCCACTTCCTGTGTCTTGGGACACTCGCACTTGGAACTCAGCTACCATGTTGTGGAGAACCTGAACTGCTCTGTGGAAAGACGCAGGCAGAGAGGATCTAATAGCCAGCACCTGCTGGTCAGCACAGGGAGTGAGTCATCTTGGAAGTAGATGTTCCAGCCCCGGGAGAGCTGCACCAGCTGACACTGTGTGGAGCAGAGACAAGCCATGCTCGCTGAGCCCTGCCCAAATTGCAGATTCCTGAGCAAAACAAGCGCCTGTTGGGTTAGGCCACCAAGTTTTGTTGTCAGAGAAGTCACATAAACCTACGCGACTGCAAAAGTAGTCACATACATAGTAGTCACATAAATAAGCAGTTTTGAAGCAGTGTAGAATTATGATGGCAAGAGTATGTCCCGGGTCTCGCAGGAACCCTGAGAAGAGACAGCTAATCCTTCTGTATCAAGGAAGACTTCCTCAGTGAGACAAGTGAGCTGAGTCTTGAGTAACAGTTAGCCAGGCAGAGAGAACAAGAGTGAGGTGTTCCGGGCAGAAGGGACAAGAGTGCAGTCAGGAGCAGAGGCAGGAAGCAGCGTGATGTGCGTGAGGAGTCAGGAGCACTCGAGGGTGGCCGCAGCACAAAGCCAGAGATAGGAAGGACGGATTGCTGCAACCAGAGAGATTTGCAGAGTTTGAGTCCTGGAGGTCCTTGTGTGCCAAGTGAAGGCATAGGTTATATTTGGACTGCTTGGTGTTTTTATCAGGACAAGAAAGGTGCAGCAGTCGGATCACATTTGTGTTTTAGATCGCTCAGTTGACCTTGGGGAGAGTGGACTTGGAGGGTATTAAAACAGGAAGCGGGAAGACCAGTTAGGGGACCGTTGCAGTTGTGGCCGCAAGGATGACAAGGGCCTGAAGTAACTGCGGGGATGCGGAGCAGCAGAAGAAAATACATTCAAGAAATATGTGGGGGTTAAAAAAGAAAGTATTGAGGAGATAAAAAGAAAATATTTAGTAACTAAATGTGGGGAGAAAGGGTGAAGTGAAGGAAGACTCTTAGATTTCTAAGTTGGCTGACTCGCTGGGTGTTGGTACTACCAGAAGGGAGCAAAAGAAGAGCACGAGTCAAAAATGAGAGGAGATTTAAGCTACAGGCAAAGAGTTGGGACAAGTATTGTCCCAAAGGTGACAGTTGGAATTATTAGTGGATGAGCTCCCCCAGGAGCAGAACGGGAAGAGGTCAGAGGATAAAACTCTAGGAGTAGCATCCTGACATTTAAAACACAGTCAAAGGAGAAGGAGCCCATAAAAGAGATGGAAAAGAAAGATACAAGAAGTTCCAGGAGAACCAAAAAGGAGTTGTCTCAGTAACCAAATAAGTAGTTTCAAGGAGGCGGTAAATCCTTTGTGTGAAATGTGAAAACCAGGCTAGAAGGAGGCATAGATGAGAAGTCACTTCTGACTTTAGCCAGGCTGGACAAAGCCAGGTCCCAGTGGATGAGTCAGTGGGTGGTTCTAAAGTAGACACAGATGATGTAGCTACGGGGCTGGAGACTCGCGGGAGAAGCACACAGGGCACGAGAAGGCGTGGTACTGGTGATGGTGGTAGTTTTGGGGGGGAGGATTGGAATATATGTAAATGCTTTTATGACCCAGGGAATTCATGACAGTAGAAGGCGGAGGTCAAAGAGAGAAGAAGAAGATGGGATTCATGCAGTAACAACCACTTGGAGACAAAAGAACAGAGTCCAGGGCAGTTTTTGAGATTGGAGGAAGGCAGCACGGTGGGTACAGATGTATATCATTTTATAGGAGTAGGGCAGGAAATTGAAGATCAGAGTTGAGGGACCTAGTATTTTTCTGTGAAATAGGAGTCAAGTTTGTCCACTGAGAGAAGGGACCAGGAATAACAGTTGTATTGAAGAGAGTGATTTGTTTTAGAATAATGTTTAGAGAAATGGAAACAAGGACTGGCTTACAATAAGCAAGAGGGATTGATAGGAGACCCCGAAGGCCCAAATTCATGTTGAAAACCATAGTTTTGTACTGGTAACCGTCTGCATGGTTATTTGATTTTATCGAGGGGAATGCCCTCACCCCCAACCCGCTCAACCTTAAGCCCCTCCCCTTAACTGGCCACATTGGCATAAGAAGTGGGGGAAAATGTGTGGTCTCAACTATGATCTTCAGTTTCCCCAGAGAAGGAAGCAGGGCCTCCAGGAAGAACAAAGTTTCGTTGACAACAATGAGATCGAGCACTCCGGGTAAAGCTGGGGAATGATTCGCTTTGTTGGTTTTTTCCTTTATATATAATGACATCAGGGTTCCCAATGGCAAAATAGAAGAGATCTGGAAAGGAATCAAGAATGAGAAAAGCCACAGATGAGAAAATGCCAAGGAGTAAGAAGTTGAGGTAAAGGAGAGAGGTTGGGGGGTGTGCGCTGGTGGTGTGACTTCCTTTTATTCGGTGGCCGAGCGTGACACAAAGGGAGTTGGCTGGAGGAGAATACCTGACGCATCTTGTGTGTGAGGCATTGTGGTGAGACGACTGACTGATGGTCCCCACTTCTGGCCTTCTCACAGAGCTTTGGAAGAAGGAAGTGAGAGTCCTGTACCCATCAGGGACAGACTCTTGGAGTTCAGAGCAACAGTGTGGACCCTGGTTGAGATGGGGACTCCCTCTGGGCAAGGGCTGCCACAGGCATTGCAGCGGGGCCTTGGTTGGGTCTCCCCAAGATGGTAGAACAGCAGCCTTTCAGTCCTTGCTGCCCTGCTCCTCCCACAAACTGAACAGTAATCATCCTCGTGAAAATAGAGCTTCTGTTAATACAGGCTTCGTCGTTTGTAAATGGGTGCTCTCAACTGCTCTGAGAGCAAGACAGGGTACATAATGTTATTACAGTTTACAGACTAGAAAGTGCATCTCTGAGGTTTGGTTCATACTGCTACTAAGTGGCTGAAATGAAAATAGAAATGAGGTCTTATAACTTTTCACTCTTGTCGGCAATGCCGCGCTGCAGGCTTGGAGCTAAAGCGAGACTGCGCTCATCTAAACCAGCCTCCCCTCTTGCAGATGAAACAACGGACTCAGCAGCCTGGTAAAGTGAAAAAAGAAAAAAAAAATACCACAGAGATGCCACAGGTCGGGTGTTCTGGGAAGGCGATTCTGAGGTGGAGATTGAGGTGCCGAAGTCCGCTAGGGAGTGCTCTTGGGACCAACGCTTGTGGAAGGGAAGGGAAGGAAGCAGGATTGGGCAGGGGGGAGTCAAGTTGATGATCCAGTCTCCACCTGAAGTAGCAGCAGAACTACAGGGAGTTCTGGAGCTGGATGACCCTTCAGAGCTGTTCCTGAGTTGGGAGAATAAGGCCAGGCCTTTGTACCTCTTTGACCAGCCGTCAGATGCCAGTCACTCCCGAAAGAGGCATGGTCTCGAGCAAGGTGACTCCTGACCTAAAGTGGTCTCCAAAGGCAGCTGGGAGCAGGAGACTTGCTGCCAAGCAGCACCTGTGGCTGTTTCATTCTTGAGGAGCATCTGGAAGGCGCCTCAGCGTCCGCCATAGTGAACTCGGGTTGTCTAGACACGGGTTTAAATCGCGGCTCTGCCACCTCCTAGCCACTTAGTAAGCTGGTTACGTCAGGCAGTTCTGGGTAAGGATTCTGTAAGCCTCAGCATCCTCTGCTGTAAAACAGGAAGAATCACGTGAGAACCAAGCCTCGGGTTTCCTTCTTTGTGAAATAGGAAGAACAGTGGTACCGACCTTCGGGGAAGCATCCAGTGAGATCATAGAGTTCCCAGGGTACCATCGTGTTTAGAAAATTAGTTACTCTTTCACCATAAGTGACATGTCTCGTTCAGTGGCAGATACATAATATTTGCCACGAAAGCTGCTCAATAAATAATAAAAATGTTCCGGAAAGCATCAGTGACTTTCTGGAGGCCAAAGTCCACACGTCAAAGCCAGAGCCAGAACACTTCCTTCTACATTACTCTCTGGTTTGGGTTTCAAATCAAGGAATGTGGGAGCCAGATGTCTCCGTGGAAGTCAGAGTCGTGTGGTGAGAGGGAGTGGGCCCCTGAACACGACTTCACCTGGGGGAGTCTGATTCCTTGGGCTACGCCACTGGTGTTAGCCCAATGTGAAAAGGCATTTTTCAGAAGGGAACCAAGAGGATAAAATTAAAGGTGAAGTCACCTGAGTAGCAGGATTCCGTCGAAACAGCACTGCAGCAAGTGATGATTACAGTTTGGGACAGGTTGCTTTGATACATTTTATATATGTATCTATCGTGTATATGACTAAGTATATATTGCATATATGACTGCACATGTATATAATACATGACCGCAATTTTGTGTATTCCTCCCAGTTCTGGTGGTTCACAGCAGATCTGGATTCTAGTCCTGCTGGCTCCTTCCCTTATTAGTTGTCAAACCAGGGAGAATTCTCTCTCTAGGCTTGAGTTTCCTTTTTCAGATGAGGATTTGGATCTCAGTGAGCCCCTTCCTCTTCTAGCATGGTTTAATTTCTTTAATTCCCAGTACACCCCACAGCACAGCTATTTGAAGACAAAACATGGCCACATCGTCCCACAGATAAAGGATCTTATTCCGTGTGTGCAGAGGAGTACGGGATGTTGAACAGAGCCCATAGAGCAAAATATTCAGTAGCTCTGGCAAAGAAACCCCTGTTACTGACATTTTGGTGAAGAAGGGGAGAAAATCACTATCTTGTGAATCAAACAAAGTACTCCGTAGTTATCATAGAATCATGTTCTTACCTGGAGTTTTCTGTGGAATTATCCACATGCATTGTGGAACATTTATGGACAGTAACTTTGGGGCTGGATCGTATAAAGAGCTAATCTTTGCAGGCTGAACCTCAGCTTTATTCATCCAGGGAGAGAATGGGTGGGAAGGTGGTCCAGTTCAAAAGGTTGGAAATGCTAAACTTTTCTACCAGAAAACTATACTTAGATATTCAAATGCAGTGTAGATCCAATATCACAAGGCTTTTATTGCTTGTGGGAACATCTGGTTTTTACTTTTTTAGTTTGGCTTCTTTGCTCTGCTATTACTATTCTTATGCAGTTGGGTTTATGATTTGAATGGCTTTTGAAATACCAATAGTTTAATTCTCATTGGAGATTCATCACACATAAGGCATTTTGATATAACTCTTATTAGTATCTTCAATTCTGGGAATTTAATCAATGCTCTTAAATTTCTTATTGCCTGAACCATTGCATATTTTCTCAGAACAAATATTTAGTCCTTATGATTTTGTAACAAGGGATTTAAAGATAAGCTTTGAAAATAGGTCAGGGAAACACATCTACTTTGGTTTAAAGCTAGTCAGGTGAGGCAGTTAGAAAAGCAACTTAGAAGCTTTTGAAAGCATTTGTGAAATCAGTTTTTTGTAATTTTATGAAAGCTGCCATCTGTATACCTAAAGTGTGAATCAAACCTTCCTTTAGCTTTGCCAGTCCCTTAGTCATCTATTCATTATTATTCATCTATTCGTTGTTCACTTATTAATTCACCAGATACTTCTCTAGACACTGGGGTAATGGAGATAAATAAAACCAGAGCTGACTGTGTGCCAGGCACTTTGAAACTTGGGAACTCAATGCTTGTAGCTACACAGGCTGGTATAATAGGGTGAGTGTGTCACTGGGAGTCCATTTGTTTTCTTAAACTCTCTGGTAAGCTGTGTCACTGTAGGCGAGACCCATTCTGTGACAGTTTCCTCATCTCTGAAATAATTTTGCTCACTCCATTTACATCATAGCTTTGATATAAAAATCAAATGAATTAATAATTTTGAAAGAGACTTGAAAATGATCAGGCATTACATAAAAACAAGTGGTAATCTTGTGATCGTGGTAGTGATTTTGACCATTTTGTTCCCTCTTTGGACAGGATTAAGGATGAGTACATTTTTTTTTTCTCTTGAACTAGATCTGTGTGTTAGATGAACAGCCTTAACCATCTCCACATGTACAGCCGTGCTACCGCTCCTCCATGGGGCAGAGACTTTCTAATGATGTAGCTGGGAGAATGAGGTCTATAGCTGGTAACACTTATTTCAGAAATATTACTCAATCTATATATTGCATGAAATCAACAAGTATTGTTTAGGTGCCCAGACTAAGTGGGCAGAGAGAGGCATAAGGGAATGGGATGGCATCTGTCTTCCAAGTGGCCAGATAGAAATCATTACCTCAATTGCAGCTTCCTAAAGATCTGCACAGAGATGTCTAGTTGGCCCTATAATGTTTCCAGGGGTCCTCTCTCTTAGACATTGGAATGCCCATGTACCCCTTTTGGATTGTGGAACGGATCATCTTATGAGGAAATTAAAAACACTTCTAGCTTCATGTTTGATGTACTGCCAGGTTTTAGGTCTCCCATGCTGGTGCCCTGGGATGAGATAAAAGGTCCAATCTTCCCTGGAGCAAACCCAGTTATGGACTCGCTCAAGAATTGCTCTCAGATACCAGCTCTAGAATACAGAGAGATTACTGTGTTCTACTCACTGCCATCTCCCAGAGCCAGATGACTGGCTCACTGAAAATGTTTTGAATAAATAAAAGCCTCAGTCTACCATATAGAGTTCCTCTGATTCTCTGATAATCCCAGATGGCTTCTTGAAGGGAGGGGCTGCATTTTATTCATCTCAAGATGTCCAGTGTCTGGCACATAGTTGGTGTTCTGGGTTTTTGTCAAATGAACACATGGACATAACCAGGACGGTGATGGATGCCCCAAGATGAGGAATTCCTGATCTCTCCCTAGAGGAAGTCCTCCGAGAGAGAGTGACATACTCCCAGGCAGTCTGAGGCACAACCCACAGCGGCCTCTGCTACAAATGTGAAGTTTCATTGAAGTTCTTTGTTTTGTTTTCTCATAAGCTTTTTGTTTTGTTCTTTTTTTTTTTTTTCCTGTCATAGTTTAGTTGACGTACAGTGTCCTGTTAGTCTCAGCGGTACAACGTAGTGATTCCACAGCTCTGCAGTTTGCTGTGCTCGCTCAAGTGTGGCCGCCACCTGTCCCCGTGTAGCACTGTTACAGTACCACGGACTACGTTCCTTACGCTGTACCTTTGATTCTGGGACTTCATCGTTCCCTAAATGGAAGCCTGTACCTTCCTCTCCCCTTCACCCATTCTGTCCATCCTCCCACTCCCTTCCCCTCTGGCAACCATCAGTCTGTAGTTATGGGTCTGTTTCTGCTTTGTTTGTTTCGTTTTGTTCTTTAGATTTCTTATGTCAATACAATCTGATAGTATTTATCTTTGTTTGACTTACTTGACTTAGCATAATATCCTCTAGGTCCATCCATGTTGTCATAAACTTGAAGATCTCATTTCTTTTTATTGCTGAGTAACATTCCCTGTGTTTATACACCACATCTTCTTTATCTATCCGTCTATCAGTGGGCGTTTCGGTTACTTCCCTATCTTGGCTATTATAAATAATGCTGCAGGAAACAAAGAGGTGCATATATGTTTTCAAGTTAGTGTTTTGTTTTCTGTGGGCACATACCCAGTATTGGAATTACTGAGTCCTACGGTATTTCTATTTTTAATTTTTTGAGGTGCTTCCATCCTGTTTTCCACCGCGGCTGCACCAGTGCGCGTCCCGCCAGCGGTGCACGAGGGCTCCTTTTTCTCCACATCCTCCTCGCCAGTGCTTGCTCCGTAGGGCAAGGTGTAGGGCAGTATCTCATGGTTTTGATTTGCATTTCCCTCATGAATAGTGATGTGGAGCATCTTTTCATGTCCTTTGGCCTAGAGTTTCTTTTCTAATCTTAGCTGTTTTAGATTTTCTGCTCCTCTCATGTTCCTTTCAAAAAGTAATTCTCAGCAGGATGGATGACATTGATACATTCCAAGAAGATACCTTTGTGTATCCTCTGCCGAGTCCCATCCGTGTCTGTCGTGCCTAGTGGCGCTTGTCCATGCAGCATGGCCCAGGACAGAGCAGGCTGTGCCTTGAAGCCACTTCAGAACTATGTAAGACCCCAAAAGGCCCAGGAGAATTGGCCCAGGAGAGGAAAGAGAAGTGGGACAGCCAGACACAGTTACTTTCTGGGAGTCTTATTATACCGTCTCTCCGCCTCATGGATTCTTCCAACTCTTCCTAAAGTAATAATAATAATACCAAGAAATGTCCTTACCTCCTCCAGTACCTTGACATTTGCAATTATGTCATTTGATCTTCCTGGCAACCCTGTGAAAGTGATGGGGGTGTTTTGTTTTCAATGTTACTATTACACGAATGGGAACTCTCAGACCAGGAGCAGGGCTGGAACGAGGGGGAGGGGACTGCCAACAACTCAGTAATCAAGATAAGTAACTTTTTGTGCAGTATTTAAGGAATTAAAATTTGCAGGATCTGACAGGGCCGGGACTAAGGTGAGGCAGGCGGTGTGAGACAAGACGGGTGGTAAGTGCAGGATTGGGTTCTGTCATTATTTAAAATTCTATTTTGTTCATCGTGGACTGGGGGAGGCACTAATTTTGATGTTTGGAATATCGTATTAAAATACGGTTTCTTCTGATTGGTGAGTTTCTGTGTACCTGCTTCAATAGAGCCCCTGAGGCCACTGCCTCGCTCCCCTCCCTCTGGATCCAGCCTGCTTCACAGAGACATGCCCTGGGTCATACGTACACCTGTAAGTAGCAGAGCCTGCTTTTGAAACAGGGCTTTTTGCCTCTTTCTGTCCCACCAAGCAGCCATTTGAAATGCCTAATTTTCTTGGTCTCTGAACATCTGTGGGTCTTTTCTTATTGCTATTGTTGTTCTTTAAATTTTCTTACATTTTTTAAATCCCATTATTTGTGAGTCTCTTTAATAGCTCCTGATGATCTTTCTATATATTTTTTTTCTGAAATGCCTCTTAGGGAACTTCTGTTGTTTTAATTCTTTGACTTCCAAACATTTCTGATCGAATATTACCTCAAGGGCACACTGTGATATTGCTGCCTTACTTAGAGTTAAATTCTGCAACACAGATTAAGAACCTGTGAGTATAGCTCATTCTTTTTGTTTTTTGTTTGTTTGTTTGTTTTTTAAGAAAGAGAGAAAACAGCAGTATGGGGGGTAGAGAGGGAGAATCTTAAGCAGGCTCCATGCCCAGCATAGAGCCCAATGCAGGACTCAGTCTCACAACCCTGAGATCATGACATTTGCTGAAACCAAGAGTTGTACACTTAACCGACTGAGCCACCCAGACGATCCAAGTATAGCTAATTCTGCATGAGCTGGGGAAGAGATGCTTTATTATTTTTTTTAAAACACCCTCAAGTTATAGAATGACGTAGTGATTGGGAGAGCAACTAGGAATTCAGTAGCATGTCCCATAAACTCAAAATTCCTACAGACGTTAGTCTTTAGTAAAGTTTCTTGGATAATGAAAACAGACCATGGCAACAAGAACAAAAAAGCACGGTCCACGTTCACCTTCTAGGGCAGGAGGCTGCATAGGACTATATGGAGCCATAAATTACCTTTTTCTGTGAATCTGTGAAGATTTTGTTTTTCTAAAGTATACATCAGTTGGTCCTATCTCGTCGGGAAGAGCAGATCAATTTCCTTGTGCTTGGCCTTACTTCTGAATAATTTATAGGCGTCCTTGAGAATTTCAGGTCTAGCATACCTGTTGGTGGTGGAGTCAGCAGGTTGGTGGAAGACGAACAGAAAGTACTGGCAATTTGAGATTAAAAATAGAAGGGAAAAGAAAAGACAGCAGTAGTAGACTTTGGGGGGTTTTCTTTGCAAGTAAGTCTTACCAGAGGTAAAGGGAGTTGAGGGCAAGGAAACAGACCTTGGAATTTTTTATGTTCCAGTGTCTGTCGAGTAGGAGTGATGTTAGGAGTCCCTGGGAATTTCATCAGGTAAAAACTCTGATTTAGGGGCACCTGGGTGGCTCAGTGGGTTAAAGCCTCTGCCTTTGGCTCAGGTCGTGATCCCAGGGTCCTGGGATCGAGCCCCGCATCAGGCTCTCTGCTCAGCGGGGAGCCTGCTTCCTCCTCTCTCTCTCTGGCTGCCTCTCTGTCTACTTGTGATCTCTGCCTGTCAAATAAATAAATAAATAATTAAAAATTAAAAAAAAAAAAAGCTTCTCTCACAGAAGTATAGCTTTGACCATGACAGTAGTAGGCAGAGTAGAAAATAAAGGTTCTGTATGATAAACTTAAGTAGGCTACTTCTCTATAAGCCGAGTTTCCAAATACTCCATGTTAATAGGACTACATTTAAAAAAAAAAAAAAAACAACTCTGATTTATAAACAGAGGCAGTGAACATTTGGTTCGAGGACCAGACAGAACATATGCTTTCTTTATTGCCTTATTCTAGTGAGCTCAAACACGTATAAGGGCTTCCATCATGTGGTATTTTTATGGGAGATTGTGAGGAGTGAGACTACAAGGTCAGGGTCAACTGCTGAGGTAGTTGAAGGGTAAGCTAGGAAATGGATATCTTACAGGTGATGCTGAAACTATATAGGAGACTTTCGGGAAAACAAAAGCGTATGCCAAAAAGAAGTTTAGATATATAAACAGTTTAATCTGGTGGCATTATGAAAGAAAGAGAAGAAACTGGAGACCAGGACAATACTAATGTGTGTATGAAGACCGTAAGTATTTTGAGCACTGTTTTTGGTTGGTTAAGTTAGAAATGTAAGGGACCGTGAGATAGGTGGTAGAGGAAATTGGCATTTGTCACCAGGACTTACATCGGTTGATAGAAGGAAGGAGAGGGGACCCCAGGGTTTTCTCATGAATGCCCTGGAGAACAGTCACTCCTTACCAGCAAGTGCAGAAGGAGCTCTTGGGGCGTGAAGGAATGGGTGGTGTATTCAGTTCCACTCATGTTCTCTTTGAAGCAGTGGTGTGATGAGCAATTAAAGGTTGCTGGAGATACAGACCCGGGACGGGGAGAGATATGAGAGCTGAAAATACTTATTTTCGATATCATGATAAAATTTTGATATAATGTTGGAGTTTTAGCGGCACAACCCAGAGGGCTGAGATGGACACACGGCCACTGGCTGGAAAGAGGAAGAAGCCGTGTAGGAGGTGGTCCGTGATGGAGGCGGTGCAGGATCCCCAGTAGAATAGGAGCTAAGGGTGGAAATGATTTCAGGAGGAGCGCTGTGGCCAGCAGTACGAGCCTGCAGATGAAAAAAATGTGTAATCACAGGAGTAGTCTCAAGCTTAGAAAATAAAAATTGAAATCCAAGAAGGGGAAGAGGGCCAAGAATTTAGAAGCTAAAATAAGAGGTGATTCTGTAGGAAGGCCATTGTGTGAGCTTTAATGAAGTTAGCTCGATGGATGACGTTTAAATCACTGGTGTTTTATCAGTTTTGAAGATTTTTTTTTCTTACTTGGCAGATATTTGGGAAGAGATCTTTCGTATTCTCACAAAATAGGAGCTTCTTAGACAAAGCCTGTCTTTGTTTATTCCCCAGAATAGATTAAGATTAATTTGGTTCTTTTACTTTGAGTAAAGGAAGCTGGTCTACCTGTGGCTGACTTGCTTTTCTGTGTCCAGTAGCATTCCAGAGCAAGGAAGTAAAATGCTGTTGTCATTCCTTTTTTTTCCTCTTAGTATCCGTGGAGCAAACAAAACCATACCATCCTAAAATGCCTTTCCTCTGTATTCCGCTCACCACTTGATTAATTTTTTTTTTCCCGTTCCTGACATCACTTTGGAAGAGGAGGTTTGTACAGCAGGAGTTCTGATAGATGTGAACATTCCATGATCGCAGCTTTCTACAAAATCATTAACACTCTTGTTTTGTGCTTTGAGTGTTTGGCAGGAGTTCATGGCATCCGACTGAATCTAAGAGCTTCAAGGCAAACTTGAACCATTTTGGTCTGTATCTACAAAGGATAACTTAATTCACTTGAGTCCTCATAATAAGATACCCTGAATCAGTTACAGTCATCATCGTCTATAGTTAAAAATAATCGAATTAATCGATCAAGAGCCCTCTCGATGCTGTGTGAGCACAGCGGAGTTAAGTGAGCATAATGGGTTAACCTGTGCACGGGAGGCCTTTGTTAATTCATTTCGTCATTCATTTAACATTTATTGAGTACATAGTCACTTCATGCCAGGCTGAAGGAAAGGCCAGTCACTGCCCTTAGGGCTCTTCAGGACTAGTGTCCTTACAAAGAACACAGTTTTCTATAGGACGCAGTAGTAGATGTTAAGGAGCAGTTAGCAGAGGGAGCTGCAAGAAGAGAAAGCGTGAGGAGAGCGTGATAAAGAAAGAAGTCAAAAATTAAGTTGGAAACAGTATATGGGAGACGGTTTATGCAAATCCTTACGTCCCTTGCGAAAGAATCTGAATTTTATCTTGAAAGCACTGGTGTACACCAAATCGTTTTAAGCAGAAGCAAGTCATGATCCGCATTATGTTACATTTGGGGTAGAGTGACAGATTTAAGGAGGAGGGAAAACGGAGGCAGGAAGATAGAGTCTTTTTGAAGATACTATTAAGGTAGGCGTGGAGAGAAAGAATTGAATTTGAGAGATCTTTGGGGAGGTAGCAGGATCCGGTTGAATGGAAAAGATAGGAGGGCGTGAGAGACAGCCAGAGTCAAGCACACATTTGCAGCTGAAATGCCCAGGCAGTGGAGTGGGAGTGGGGAGGGAGTGGGGCGGGGCGGTGGTGGGGGGGGAGTTTTGGGGAGGGTGCGGCAGTGGCGGTGCCCAAAAGACAGAAGGGTCAGCCTTTGGCTATCTCTACGGTGAGAGAGATTACAGCACCTGAGTCATCTAGGGCTGATTCAGTCCCGGACATGAATCCTACCTGTTCATCTTTGAAACCAAGCATGAAATAAATGGCTTTTGGCCTCTCTGAAACTGAGACCTTTGGAACAGTGCTGAATAGGTATGAATCAGGTTTCATAGGCAGGAGCCTTCCGAGTTTCTACATAAGGGTTCTGCAGGGTGCGTACTTGCATTTACTGCCGTAGCACACCCGTCCGACAGTGGCTTGCAGTCATGCTTTTTAATAACTCGGTAAGCTTCTGTTTTACATTTCCCCCTGATAATGATTATTATACTTAGTACTATGTGGCTTCAAAAAACAACAGCATTAAATAATTAATGTGCATCATATCCCTGGGAGTTAGTAGGTGGCTGTTGCCCCATTTTCCAGATGGGAACACCCAGGGAGATACTCGTTGAGCGACCTGTCTGAGGCTCCTCGGCCTCACAGCCGCAGAACTGCATTCTCCATCTGCAGTCACCTTTATCTTATCACGCCCGTACTCTGTGCTCATTGTCAGTCTTAACCTATTAGATCACGTTTACCATTTCTCTTACTCAGAAGTCTCAGTGTTCAGATACAGAAAAGGGCAGGCAAGATACAGGAAGGAGTGAAAGTGGCCAAATGACTCAGCCCTGCCTATGTGGAGGCGGGGAGGGGCCAGGAATAGGAATATAAGCAAGTCTTAACTCCAGTGTATCCGGGGAAAAAATGCCCATTTTCCAGTGGAGCAGTGACATCATCTCAGCTAACAGACCAGCCAGTCATTATGTCAGGGAGTTTTCTCGGGCACTTTGGTGCAAACTGAACACTTTACCCAGCAGCCAGAAGACGATTATTACAGAAATTGAGAAATTGTCTGTCTTTATACATACACATGAAATAAATGGCTATATATATATATATATATATATATATATATGCATGCACACAGATATACATGTGTGTGTGTGTGTGTGTGTGTGTGTGTGTGTATGTGTGTTGTGATGGACAGAGAACTGACTTTGGAGATAGACCTGGGTTGAAATGTCTTCCAAGAGGGAGCTGGGTGACACTGGCTGGCTCCTTCTCCCACAGCAGTGTGGGAAAGATCAGATGGTGACGTATGTCATCTGCCCCACGTGCAGCCTGATAATTCCCGCTTGCCGTTGCCGTTAATAATTTCATTCCTGTTTAACAAGATGTAGTGCTGAAAGAGCCCTCTGACTTTTTCGCTGAATGACAGGAGCAGGTAAATTCAACTTCTGAGAAACTACAGACTCCGATGAAAGGAGCCATTGAAACACTGTGATATTGAGTCAAGGAGACGGGGTATCACCCCTGGTTCGCTGACAAATATGGGAAGGTAACTTCAGTAGGCCAGTCATCAGCGTGTGCCTTCCAAAACATTATAGTCATGTTACAGTAAACTTTTTATATTTGTTGCGTCACAAAGATTTATTGAAGCGATAAAAGTTATTATGGAAAACAGTGTGCAGTAACTATGGTAACAGTTATTTGATCTCTCAGTAATTAGCTAAGCATTTCATTGCACAATACTTTCACAATGCCTTCCTGGTTAGTTCATTAAACAAAATTAGCTTTTGTTTCAACTGCCTTCCTGCAGCGTCCCAAATTTGATTTTAGTTCAAAAGAATTGGAAAGTGTATTTTAAAACTACCTTTCCGACTTCCAGGTTACCGACCTATTTGAGATTGCAACTGGTTTTTATTTCGCTCCTTCTCTAGCCCGCAGTGCAGTCGTGTGATTCCTGATGATCCTCCAAAGTGTGTCTCAGCTTAGTCGAGTGGGCTTAGAGATGAACAGTAAAGTTGGAGACCAGTTCCTTGTTTCTGGCCCCCTTCCTGGCTCAGATTGCAGACTGGGGACAGCTGATAGCCTTCCTGTGACTTAGTTTCTATACCTGTGGTATTGGGTTGCTGAATTAGAAATCTTGGAATCCTGAGATCTCGTTGGCGGGCTCCTTTCTTGATGAGAATCTGAAGTCTCCTGATGGGGCAACCTGGAGCTGGTGGGAGCCCGGTTTTTTAGACACCCTGTGCCAGCTGCCTCTTCTGCCCTATTCGGCATAACTCAGGCTGTGTTCAGGTACCTCTCCTTTTGAGAGGTGGAATGTGTTCTAGATGATTCACCTCAGTGATGATGTCATTCTCAGAGGACTTCCAGAGCTCTTGAGACAAGGGCGTCTCAGACTGTTTAAGAAAGGTATATTGGGGCGCCTGGGTGGCTCATTTAAGTATCTGCCTTCGGCTGAGCTCTTGATCCCAGGGTCCTGGGATCGGGCCCCCCATTGGGCTCTCTGCTCAGTAAAGAGCCTGCTTCTCTCTCTTCCTCTGCTGCTCCCCCTGCTTGTGTGCTCTGTCTCTCTCTCTCTCTCTCTCTGTCAGATAAATTTTTAAAAAAGGAAGAAGAAAAAAGGCATATCGGCTGTACACCCCCTTCCCCCTCACCCCCAATACACAGGTGAAGCTGAACCCATACATGCTGTTTGGTAGACTGGAGATCCTAACCACAAGGGAAGGCTTTAAGCATTCAAGACTGCAAAACAGAAAAATACTGAAAATGAAACAAAAAAATGTTTCAACTTATTTACTAAGAATGAGGAGGTTCTAATGTAAGTTAGCAAAACAGGATTTTTAAAAATTCAGTGCAGATTTCTTGCATTCATTTCGTTTTAATTCCTATCAATTTAGTGACTTTAAGTTCATTTAATTTTTAAAGACAATACTAGCCGTTTAAAAAACTAGTTGCTGGGCACCTGGGTGGCTCAGTTGGTTGGGTGACTGCCTTTGGCTCAGGTCATGATCCCAGCATCCAGGGATCGAGTCCCACATCAGGCTCCCGGCTCCATGGGGAGTCTGCTTCTCCCTCTCAAGCTCTCGCTCGTTCTCTCTCTCTCTCTCTCAAATAAATAAATAAAAATCTTTTAAAAATAAAATAAAATAAAAAATAAAAACTAGTTGCTTTCTGAGTTGTGAGTCAAACTCTTTTCTCAGTTAACTGGATGTCACCCACCAGTTTTCAGTTGGGCAGGTGTTTTTGCATATGAGCCTTAACATTTCTAGTTTCCTGCATATTTATTTGCCTAATTAGATTGTTTTCTATGTAGGATAAGCACATGTTTAGTTTCACTGATTAGGGTTAAAAGAGAGGGAGGCAAACCATAAGCAACTCTTAACGATAGAGAAGAAAGTCAGCGTTGATGGGAGGGAGCTGCATAGTGGATGGGTTAAGTGGGTGATGGGGATTTAGGAGGACACTTGTTGCGATGCGCACTGGGTGTTGTCTGAAAGTGATGAATCCCTGTATTCTGCTCCTGAAACCAGTATTACTCTCTATGTTAACTAACTAGAATTTAAATAAAAACTGGAACCAAACAAAAAGAGTCTAATGTAAGAATCTGTTTGTTCTTGTTGTTCTTGATTGATCTTAAAATTTTTCTTGGCCAATCTGAAGATAATGAAAATAATAACAGCGGAATAATAAGTCATCCCCGGTGGCCTCAGCACCCGACTCATTTTTTTCCCCTTTCTTCCTCATTCCTGCCTTGATCCTGTGTGATTTTGACATCTTCACTGAAAAGGCCCCTAAAACCCTTCCCATTTACTTCTCTTCCACATACTCTTCCTTCTTCATTAGAACAATGTTTTTCTTGCTTTGCATTTGGAAAAAAAAAAAATTTTAGGTCCTTTAATGCCATTTTCATTCCAGCTTCTGTGAAACTTCCCCCAATTTCTCTCTCACTTTGCCTTCTGTCCCCTAACTCTCTCATGTTGTGCATGCCTAATTCTTGGGCACACTTACTAAAACTTGTGGTTCAAAATGATCTTCCCCAATGAGCTTTGAACACCAGCAGCGTTCCACTCTGTATTCCTTCTTGAATCTTTCCTGGTAACGTACAAGACCATGCCGTGGACAGCCAGCCAAACCAGTGGTTTCTGGTCTCACCACTCCCTTACTTCTTAATTCTAGGCATTTGTAATTTTCATTTGCTGCCCAGCCCAGCCACAGTGGATATTTACCTTCTAACCCCTTTCCTTTCTATAGACCTATACAATTTTCTATGTATGGACCTCCAGTCACTTCAGGAAGAGAGGAAGAGAAATACTGTTTATTGAGTACCCAATGTGTTTCAGGTACTTTACTTTGTGTTTTAGTCATTCCCACAACCCTGTTGTGGTAAATATTTAAAAAATAATTAACCCTGAGGTAAATATTAATATCCACATGCTTTATCGTGAGAAAGTAAGGTTCATAAGAAGCTAATATTTGGAAGAGCTGTAATTTGAACATGGGACTCTGCCTCCAAAACTGAACTGGTTTCATTTTTCCAACTCATTGGCTCCATTTTCGTGACTCAGCATGGCATGAATTCCACACTAAGCCAGTTTTAAAGCAGTCACCACCACCCAATATTCCTTTGATCTCTTGGCCTTCTGTGGGGCCATTAGTCAGAGGTCTGCCTCCCTCACTGGGTCTTCTCTTCTGGCTCTAGAGCTCTAGGTATGTGCTAAGGAAAGACACAGATTCTTCCAGATGTGACTCTTTACAAAGACAGTGGTCAAGTTCATGTAGACAAAGAAGGCCCAACCTGCCGCTCACATATCACCTCTAGCCCTACAGTGCCCGTGATGGACAGTGACCGTCGTGAGTTCATTTTCAGTCCGGCCTTCTGGGAAGCCGTTTTCACTGATGAGAATTGATAGAGTAGATACAACCTGTTTGCCACTCTGCTTTACCCACTAACTGCTGTAGCTGAGTGGTTTTCCTATTCTCTGTTAGTTTTACCACTAATTAACAAACCCCCTAAAACCTCTTCCTTATTCCTGAAAAACTAGATGACTGACTCCTCTCGACACACCATTGCTTTTGCTCGCTTTGATTCTTCTATGTGGCCCACCTTTCTCCTGTCACTATAGAATAATTAGTAATAGAGTGGTCTTACTATACAAGTTTCAGGAAGGCCAACTGGTGTATACTGTCCTTCATTGCATAGGCAGTGCCTGGTAGAGTGTCTGACACAGGGTAGAAGCTCATTTAAATAAGAAAGGAGGGAGAAATGGAAGGAAGATGCATTGGACACAAGTAGTGTACTACTTGTACACATATATTTTTTTTTTGATTCCTAACCCAGTGAAGTCAGTAATAGTTATCCCAGTCTCAGGTGAGCAAATGACGCTCATGGTTGCTCTGCTAGTCAATGCACCTGCCCAAATGCCATCTTTTCTGGGAGGCCTTGTATTATCCCTGCAGCCATGACCTGCACTGCACAACTGGGGGGGACCCCGTTCACAAAGATGACCGTGTGCATGGTGAGCCCCACCCCTGGAAATGTGTGGTTTGCTGGCTCTGGTGACAGCGCCCTCCTCCACATTTTCAGGGTACCTGAGGTCTTTCTTATAATAGTTTTCACACCCCACCTCACATGCTATAGGAAAATCCTATTTCCCCCACTGTATTATGAATTCCTACACAGGAGAGAAAGTGCTTTCTTCGTCTGTGTCTCATGTTAGACCCATGCAGAGTGACTGTAGGACAGTAATATACCCTGTCGTTTTTCTAGTTGGGACCTCTGCAACATGTGTTCTATCAGCCGTCCTCTTCTTCACCTACATTTCCTCCCCTCTGCGCTCACCTGGTGTCTTTTCTGCTGGTTCCTGACAAGGTATCTCCTCCTCAAATGGCCTCTCTAGCTCTTATCCTCAAGGCCATTCATAAGGTATTCATAAGGCACTAGGTGCACAACAACTAAATAATGTCCTTTTCAAAAACCCCCAAAGTGTTGGAGATTCCAAAAGAAAAATTATTGGCTCTAAAACACAAAAAAAGTACAGGATCAAAAATAAATGTTGAGGCAAACAAATACAAACTCAGATATTTTGTCTTCTTCATTAGATGTTAAATTTAGTGGCTATTACTGAGAAATCACAGCAAACTATAGATTAAGTGAGGAGTAGCCAAGTAATGTCAAAAACAAATACAAAAATTCTTTCAAAAATGTTTTAGCCATAATTTTTTTTAAATTTTATATATATATATATATATATATATATATATATATATATATTTTTTTTTTTTTTCCGAACCCACAGCCCTGAGATCGAGAGTTGCATGCTCTTCCGACCGAGCCAGCCAGGTGCCCTGGCCATAAAGTTAGTTTTAAATGTGGATTGTGAATATGACTTTCAGTATGTTTGATATGATTTGGGAGCTAGGACTCCGAAAATTAAACATACTTGGTATCTTAAAGATTGCCTGGGTTCTCAGTACTGTGCACGTAGCCCCCCAAAAACACACTTGCTGGGTATTAATTGACTGTAGTTAAATGATGAGGATCTTTGTTGTTCTGATGGGGGCGGGGAATCACGGATATTTTGTTGTTCTTCTGTTATTTATTTTATTTTATTGACAGAGAAAAAGAGTGAAGGGAAATCCCCCCACTTATGCAGGCCAAGTGCCACATTCCTAAGGAGATGTTGAGCAATGTTTGGGGCCTTGGGGTGGTACCAGTAAAAAGCCTCCTGAGTGTTCTGTGTTGGCCCTCCTCTCAGATTTACTTGCCACCCTGTCTGGTTCCTTTCGAGGATAGGAAGTTGGGGGTGGCAGAAGGGAAGGCAAAGTGCTAGAGCAGATGAAGCCATGGGGTGCCATGGCCAGGATCTGGGAACTGTGCAGCAGCAGAGGAACGCAGTGTTTCCATTGTTTGCTTTTGTGAGGTGTGCCGGAACTGACCTTTCCACTTGCCCTTCACATTGGGGGTAACTCAAAGTGCTAAACCATTGTTTTAAGTACTGATTATGCAGTGACCGTGCGGACAATATAGTAGAGGTATTTCCTTAGCAATGGGCATTGAATATTAAAAGGTAGATTTTTGGTATGTTTTTGCTTCATGAGGAGGAATTCCCCTACTCTTTTCTTTTTTCTTTCTTTTTTTTTTTTTTTTTGGATTTTTTTTTTTTTCATTCTGCAACATCAATTCACATCAATTGCTTAAACCTGTTCAAAAACTACTATAGACCTTCCTGGCTTTCTTGAGCTATGTGTCATGTTGGTAGGCCAGTGCTGCTGAGGGCTCCTACCTAACCTTGTCTCCCTCTGAAGGATTCGGTTCAGAGTGAGAACCAGGATGGGATTAGCAATGAGGCACACTCCACTGGAGATCAGAGCCATAGTCAAAGGTGAAAGTGTAAAGCATATGAAATATATGTTTGTATAGCTATTATAATACATTAACTCTAATCACCATGGGGGGTGTTTTTTTAAAATAAGTAGATTCAATGTGCTCCATCATCTCCAAGAATTTAGAACTACCAGTTAGATACACATGGATTTTTCAAAGGAAATCATCAAAAAGGACATTCCACTCTTATTACAAAGCTATTTAAGGGGTAAATATTTTGATAGATGTGGTTCAGTGCACCTGGGAGCTGAGACATGGTTGAGCCCGAGGCAGTTAACACAGACAGAGCCCTGAGATATATCAAGGGTTGTTCCCCGCTCCCCCCCCACCCCCCATATAGTGCAAATAATTGATTATGGCAATGTGAACGTTAACGTTTTCAATGCCACTGCCAGAGCATAGCTTCCTTGTGAAAAATGGTCTTATTATTTGAGACTGGTAATGACCAAGCTGACTTCTCACAAATAAATTTGTTACATAAGAGTACTAACTAGAATCAAGTCACTAAATTGGTGTAAGTAAAGTCTGCTTAGACTTGTAGCAGATACAAGGTGAGTGTTTAGGGTGGGGGAATTTATTGGTCAGGAGGCAAAAAGGATGCATTAAGATGAGAAGATCGCTACTTTGATGTTTCTCTTTTTGAAGCTAAGAGTTGAGACACTACACAGACTTAAATCAAAACTTGTACTTGATTATTTTAATAAATTATATCATCCAACTTTGTTGTTGGGAAATAAGCATGCACTTTTAAAATGGTGGCCACTTGCTATGGCTGCCTATCTTCTCGGTAGAAAGGTTACATTAAGTGACATTTAAAAATTGTAGCACTTTTTCCTCCCTTGAGCTGAAGTCCTGTCTTTCTTCAGCCTTAAAAAGTTTGTCCTTAGGAAGGTGGCATTATTAGCAGAAGAATGACATAGTAAACCCAGCAGTCTTTGATACTCTCTATTAACTGGCAAGAAATGGCTGGAACTATATAAGAACGAGCTTGTGTTTTATTTGTCATTGTTTGTTTTTCTGGTGGAGCATAAGTTCCTTGAGGGCAGGAACCATCCATTTGTCCTCATCTAGAGAGTGTTTAATGAATGTTAAGGGATTCATTGCTGGGGCACCTGGGTGGCTCAGTAGGTTAAAGCCTCTGCCTTCGGCTCAGGTCGTGATCCCAGGGTCCTGGGATCGAGCCCCACATCGAGCTCTCTGCTCAGCAGGAGGCCTGCTTCCCTTCCTCTCTCTCTACCTACCTCTCTGCCTACTTGTGATCTCTGTCTGTCAAATAAATAAATAAAATCTTAAAAAAAAAAAAAAAGGATTCATTGCTAAGAAAGTGACAGTTTTCTTTAATACCTCTCAAAGCTGTCAGCAAACAAATGGTAAAAAAAATTTTTTTTCCTTTGAGAAACGACCAAGATGTCTTTATTAGCAGCACAAGCAGGAACGTGGGTATGTGAGCTAGTTAAAGGAGTTACATTCCCGCTGGCCTGCTTTTGCTAGAAGCTGGTTCATTGTAAACTCAGTCTTGTGTTTCTGCTGGAGAAAAATAGGCCCAAATATTCTCTCAGAGAGAGCCTGCATAAATTCAACAACTGAATTCGATTTTCCACAGTGTGTTTCTAAACTGAGGAAATGTCCTTTTAAAACCATTTACCTAAAATGTTCTGTGATTGCAACATCTGCTAAGCCTATAATGTTCTTTTATTAAACAGTTTTATTGTTCTGTGTGCAAACTGCTTATTTGAAGCAATAAAGCTGAGTTGATTGCAGACTTTCTAACAAGCAGGAATTATTTTTTTAACAGTGAGAGAAACTGCACATTTCCTATCATACATAGCATTTTAAAAAATCCTATTCAGGAATGATCCCATTCACTTCATTTTTAAAAGTCTCTATTTGAAATCGAGCTGATTGTAATATAAAATGATACTGGGTATATAATTCTAGGAATACTTTCAACCCCTTAAAAGTTTTTTAGTTTTTCATTTGGGACCCACCCAGACAGGAGAAAGCCCTTTAAATGTCTGTAGATTATTTAAGGCCTAGGATTCAATTGCAATCCACTGACTAATTGAGGAAATATTTTTCTTACATTATAAAATCCAAAATTGCAGTAAGGGCAGATCTCATTTTAGAACCAGCGTCGTTCATCTGTGACTATATTTGGGTTGTATAAACCTGTTTAATTTAGTAATTTAAGACTTTTCTCAAACGTATATTAGCCTCCCTGGTGGCTGCTCCAGACCTGTGGTCTCCTGTGGTCTCCTGAGTAGCAGCAGAGCTCCAGAGACCACAGAATTTTTCAGGAAGAAAAGCCCGGTCACTACCCAGTCAGTGAACATAAATGTCAACTTTTTGCCTACATCCTTGTGATAATTATAAGCAGTTGAAGATGGCTTAAAAAAAAAAAAAAAGATTGAGTGTTTTGCTCCCGCTGTACAGGGCACAGCAAAACAACAGCGTGGATGGTTTGACCTGTAGCCGGTGAAGGGATACGGGCCCGGTTTGTCATTATTGTGGCGGTGCTTAAAGCTGGAGACGTTCCAGATCCAGGCTGAGTGAGCAGTCGGTTGATTCTGTCATCTGAGGCAAAGCTGAAATCTCAGTCACCGAATGACTAAAATGCCAATGTACTCTGTGGCTAGGCTGGCAGAGTCGTGCGTTGGATTGAAGCAGTGACTCGAGAACCTTAGGAGACTCCGAGATCCTTCCAGATCTTCTTCTACCCTCTGTGTAGCTTTATCGTTGACAAACTCAAGAGTCCCATACGGGCCAAGAAGAAAAGTAAACAGATAAAACTGGTCCGGTGGTAATTGGTGAGCCAGCAAGCAGATGCCCCATCTAGTGTCATGGGTTCCAGTTTTTCTTGAAAAATTGGGAATTTGGGTTTTTTTAATGCCATCTCTTCATGTTTAAATATTAGCTGTTGATTAGAAGCATTAAGGCCATGGGTAGCTGAATGCCTATCTGCTGAAAACCTATCTGCAGGATACACCAGGTGGGTGGGTCGCATGTTTATTTCTGCTCCCCTGATCCCCTTGAATTCAGACTCGGAAGGCATCCTTTCAATTTCAGGCTTTTGTGTCTTAATTTTAAACTGTAGTTATAACCTGGAGGAAATCTGTACGGCAGTCTGTGTTGAAGAAGACTTGGTCATTTCCACTGGGTTCTGCTCGCACACAGTCACCACAAGTCGTCTCTGGGTCAGACAGTTGTGTTTGGGCGCTGGGAATAAAGCTGTGCGGTCCACACCCTCACAGTATCTGCGGGCTAGACAAGAACGGGATACCCTGACACCAGTGACTGCTGTCATGCGTGACTTACAGCTCCGGGGAAGAGCCCTATTAGGCAAGCCGGGACTCTTGCAAATATTTTCCCCTGAATTATGGCTGGAAACTGTGATGGCGGCAGCCGTCTATTGTCAGAAGGTGATCTGGCCTGACTGTGGAAAGAGCAAGTGAGAAAGCAAACTGCCTGAATTAGAATCTCGATCCTGCTTTTTTTTTTTTTCCTTTTAAAGATTTTTATTTATTTATTTGACAGAGAGAGAGAGACAGATCACAAGTAGGCAGAGAGAGAGGGGAAGCAGGTTCCCCGAGGAGCAGAGAGCCCGATGCGGGACTCGATCCCATGACCCTGAGATCATGACCTGAGCCGAAGGTGGAGGCTTAACCCACTGAGCCACCCAGGCGCCCGTCGGTCCTGCTTCTTGACTGTTGTGTGACCTCGTCGGGTGTATTAGGTAACCTGTCTGTGGTCTCACTGTCCACATCTGCGAGTGGGGATCGTAATACTGTCTACATCATAGAGTTATTACGATGATGGAGTAAGATGGCCGGAAAGGCAGAGCTCTCTGCTGGGTGCCTGACACCCGGCCAGTGCGCAGCACTGATTCGCCGCGGCTGCTGCTGCTGTGTTTGGTTCAGAAAGCGCCGAGCTGGGAATCAAGGACAGCGGGCTCGGGCACCTGTTCTGCCTCTCTGAGTAGCTGTGACCAGCTGGAAACCACTTAACCTCTGTGAATGTCAGTGAGATTAGGAGAATATGAAGATCAGATGTAATTAAGTTTTATAACACAGAAAGATGCACAGATGAAAACTGGGGTTGGAGGGTGGGCGTGGGCTGCCAATGTAACTGCGTGGGGAAGGCGCGCCCCTCGCCACGCCGCACAGTCAACCTGTTGACTACCCAGGAGGAACCCGAGGCCACTTTTGCCCGTCTCCTGGTTTCCACTGAGGCACACTGGGCCACAACACAGCATTAGAACCTTACTGGCTTTAGAAAGACCAAAATAAAAATTCAGAGTGAAAGTTTGACTTTTGGGTGCTCCCACTTTATTAAAAAAAAAGTAATAGTAATATCCCCCAAGGAGAGAAGACTTTCTTGATTCTCACGACTTCAGTTGACATCCTTCCGCAAGGGTCCCTGCTGTGCTAAGACTCGGAGTGGGGTGCAGAGGCAGAGCCAAGGCTGTGGGCCACTGTAGGGTGCACAGGGTTCTAGCAAGCAGCCAGGGATCTGGAGGCTTAGAAAAAAGACTTTAATTAAATTGATTTTAAGTGAAAAAATTTTAAAAAGATGTTAGTTGAAAGACACACAAAAAATAAAACAAAAGAAAGTTTTTTTGTTTCTTTTGGAAATGGGGTCCATGAGTCCTTGTTTTGGAAATGAGGAAACTGGACCAGAGACATTCCAGCCTTGCTAAGGACCACTGAACCAGTGACAGCCCCCCAAGATACCTAGATGCAGATGTTTTCAGGATTCCCCGCTGTTTCTCTGACTTCCCATGTATTTGAAGACAGGACATTCAAATTTGTTTCAGTATCTTTAAGTCGCTTAGGGAAAAATTAACAGCGGATCTGGAAGTACTCGCAGTTTCTCTGCCATGCTTGATCAATATTCTTTGAATCTGAACCCAAAGAAAGGACTTCATCGAATCGCTTTATTCTGTGATAATATTAGAACAAGTACTAGCAACAACAAGAAAAAGACTCTAGTGTCACAGTCCAGGGAGAACTTTATTTTTGTTTTGTGGAAAAAAACACCTTAATGCAACGGAATGAAAACAGATTGATCGAAACAGTGAAAAGCCTGTTCCTGTCTTGGAGCTTGTGGAAAGCAAGCCTGATTTGTACAAATTCTTTTTATAGCTAATGTGCTAATTGACTCAGAGATGACACCTGTGTAACTTATTTTTAAAAACCTTACTAAAATCCACATCTTGGTAAGATTCTAGGAAAGAATTAGCAGCAGCTGGCCCCACATCTGCTCGAATGATGCCGTGTGAAAGGGATTCTAAATATAGTTGGGACTTGAGTGAAATGTACTTCACGCTGTACTACAAAGTATCAATGGAACTAGATCTGAAGGAGCTTATCATTAAAATAACCTAAAACTAAAATGGTATGGTTTGCTCTGGCAAGCAACAAATATTTACCTTAAGCAATCCTTGTTAGCAAACTTGAAATATAGCTGGTCCGTTCCCACTTGCCAGATGGAGGGAAAGATTATACCAGAGCTTAGAGGAGTAAAAATAAATCACATCAGCACAGAAAGTGGCTTTTTTATAAGAAGCCTCCATGCATTCGGTAGCTCAGAAATGCTTTGTTTCTATTTTTGTCAGTCCTTGAATTTCATAACACCTGAGTCAGCTCAACATCTGCCCCTCCTTCCCTCTCTTTGGCCTCTTCCTTTCCTGCCCTTTCCCCCTCCCTCTTTTTTCCTTCCTTCTGTCAACAAAGATTTCTTAAATATCCACTCTTGCTGGGTACTTTATTATAGCCAGGGGTCCAGAGAAAAATAGGATCGACATAGCTTTTACTCTCGAGTTTTAAAGTTTAAATAGCATAATAGAGTTAAAAAAATTTTTTTTGTTTTATTTTTGTGTGTGTGTCTTTCAACTAACATCTTTTTAAATTTTTTTCATTTAAAATCAATTTAATTAAAGTCTTTTTTCTAAGATTTATTTATTTTAGAGAGAAAACATGTGCACGCACACAGGGATGGGGTGGGGGAGAGGGATGGGGGGGGGGACCCAAGCTGACTCTGCACTGAGCACAGAGCCCTACACGAGGCTTGATCTCAGGACCCCAGGATCACAACCTGAGCCAAAACCAAGAGTCAGACGCTCAGCTGACTGAGCCACCCAGGCGCCCCATCAGGAGGCATAATAGATTAAACATGTATGTTTAGATAACACTGTCTCTGTAAAGCTCTCAGTAAATATCAGCAGCAGCTGTATGTGAAAACAGGCTTCTGTGAATCCTCCAACAACAGACCCACTATGACAGCTACTATTTCTTGAGCCCTTACAGTATACCGGGAATTACACACACACATACACACACGCATGTGCATTCTTACTCACATGGATACGAACACATCGTTGTATTTAATCATTCCATTCTAAAGCAGTAGTTGTCCCAGTTTACAGACGAGGAAACTGAAGCTCAGTGAGATTGGGTTGTCTGAGGTTACAGGGCTAATAAGCGGCTGAGTGAGAATTTGAACTCAGGTTTGTCTGGACTCAAACTTGAGCCCTTAACCGTGAGAATGTGCCTTGGGGTCCTGTGTGCGTGGTCTCCATCGTGCAATGCTGCACACTACCCCCAGGGACAGAGCCTCTCGCAATACCGGTCCCCCGCCCCCACCCCGGCCTGGGACGACTCATTTGTATTCCTCTCTCGACACCTGACCCTCTGGCTCCTCGGGATTGCAGCCTGCCAGAAAATGGAAAGGAGTTAGTCATCAGTGAAAGCTGAAGGTCCTTGCTTTAACACTTTCCTTGGCATTATGTCTTTTTACAGTGGTAACAATGAAAAGTAGTCATGGGCAGGCTCTTCCAGCTTTGCCCAGTTTTCTGAGACGTCAGATGTCTTTATGTGAGCAGCGTACACCGTGTATTTGCACTGAGCATTCTGTTCTACAAAGCACTTTCATGTCTGTGAACTTGCTCGAGCCTCCCAGGCTGGTCTCTGTAGCCTCAATCGCTTCACTCCATTTTGTAAGTAAAGCAACTGAGGCCTACAGCGACGAAGGGGCCCGAAGCCAGTAGCTAATCTCCAGCAAAGCTGAGACTCAGACTCAAATCTCACACCCTTGCAGCCTCAGAAAGTCACGTTTGTGTAGTGATCGTAATCCCCTGGATTGAGGGGTCTGGTCCTTTGTTGATTACAGCGTTTCAGGAGACACGGAGGAGGGGGTGAACTTTCCTAATCTCAGGACAGGTACCTCCTCTACGGGGTTTTACTAAGCAAGTCAGAAACCTTCAGGATTAGTAAGAGAAGGAATTTGTCTCCTGTTGCCTGGTGTTGCTCCAAGCCCAACAGCGCTGTTTACTGTCCGCTGCTACTGCTTTCTACAGACGCCTGGCCTTGGGACGCATATTGCTTGACATCCTTCCTGGCTAGAGACAATTACAAGCTAAAATTCATTAAAGTAGATTACCTCAGGAGTGCCTGGGTGGCTCAGTCAGTTGAGCCTCTTGATTTTGGCTCGGGTCATGATCTTAGGGTGCTGGGATTGAGCCCCGAGTGGGGCTCCACACTCAGCGGGGCATCTGCTTGAGAGTGTCTCCCTCTGTTGCTTCCCCACTTGCTCTCAATCTCTCTCTTTCTCTCTCTCTCTCTCTAAAATAAATAAAATCTTTTTAAAAAAATGTTTACAAAAATTAAAATAGATTACCTCATTAGGACAACTTTCTCCTCCAGGACCATTTCCTTAAATTATGTCCTCTCACCAGTATCATTGGTCTGTCCATCTCTGTCAGCTTTCCTCTCAGCCTAGAAACCCACTCAAGTCTTTTCGTCTTTTCCTTTAAAAGTATTGATAGATAATGAAGAGAGAAGGAGAGATTGAGACTTTCCTGCATCAGCCATGCCCCTTCTCTCACTTCCGCTTCTCCCGCAGCCTTCTTACACGAGTGGTCTGAATACCAGGGACCACTTCCTTCCTTCCATTCCCTCCTCCGTCACGGCGGCCTGACCCTTCCACCACTCCCGTGAACCCTCTCCGGAAGATCTCCAGGTTGCAGAATTTTTCAGTCTGTATCTTACCAAGTCTCTGCTTCATTTAAAATATTTGACTCTGGGGGCACCTGGGTGGCTCAGTGGGTTAAGCCTCTGCCTTCAGCTCAGGTCATGATCCCAAGGTCTTGGGATTGAGCCCCGCATCAGGCTCTCTGCTCAGCAGAGCCTGCTTCCCCACCTCTCTCTCTACGTACTTGCAATCTCTGTCTGTCAAATAAATAAATTAAATCTTTACAAAAAAGAAAAACTGCTCTGCTACAAAACACCAAACTCAAACTCATTGGAAAAGGAGTAAAACTTAAAAAAAAAAAAATTTGACTATGGAATGCTGCCAGAAATTCACCGCTCCTCACTTCTTCTCCTTTGTGAGCTGCTTCTTGAGCTGCTGCTTCTATGTTTCAAGGATTCTGCTTCTAGCCAATTGCCCTTCTTTACACTGGCTTGCTCTTTGCTTCATCTCAGTCTTCATGACGTCATCAAACGTCTCCAACCCCTGTTTTTGCTTCTGAGTGAGATCCCTAGCCATAATCCTGGTGGGTTTTTTGGGGGGTGGAGGGTGGATGGTTTTTATTTTTTTACACAGCTTTTCAGTTCTCTCCTTTGTTTTTGTTTTTGTTTCAAGTTTGTATTTAAATTCTAGTTAACGTAGTGTAATACTGGTTTCAGAGTAGAATTTAGTAGTTTGTCACTTACATGTAACATCCAGTGCTCATCATAAGTGCCCTCCTAATACCCATCCCCTGCCCATCTCCCCTCTAGAAACCCTCAGTTTGCTCTCTATCATTAAGAGTCTATTTCTTGGTTTGCTTCTCCTTTCTAACCCCTATATTCATTTGTTTTGCTTCTTCAGTTCCACATATGAGTGAAATCATCTGGTATCTGTCTTTCCCTGATTGACTTATTTCACTTAGCATAATGTACCCTCACTCCATCCACATCATTACAATTGCAAGACTTCATTCTTTTTGGTAGCTGAGTAATATTCCATGGTGTGTGTGTGTGTGTGTGTGTGTGTGTGTGTGTGTATCTTTAAACATTCCTCAGTGGATAAACACTTGGGCTCTCTCCATAGTTTGGCTATTGTAGATAATACTGCTATAAACATCAGGATGCAGGTGCCCCTTCAAGTCAGTATTTTTGTATCCTTTGGGTACTGCTCACAATGCAGTTGCTGACTCGTAGGGTTGCTGTATTTCTAACTTTGTGTGGAGCCTCCATGCTGCTTCCAGAGTGGCTCCACCAGGCCATGACCCTGTTACTGCTTCTCTCTCCACTTGCATGGGGCTGCTCTGCCCCTTCAGCGTGACCTTGTTTCCTTCCAGAATCAGCTCTTCCTTCTGCAACCCCAGCCTCAGCTAATGGATCATCCATTCAAACAGGAAAACCTGGAGTCGTGATAGATGAACCCCCTCTTTGGCTCTTCGTCATCCCATTTCAATTATATTGCTTCCCAGCTCAAACCTGTTCTCTCCCTGTGCCCTGATCCTTTTCCCTGCCGGTTGTCACTTAGGTTTTTCCCTGTTCCGAAAGGCTGCTCTCACTTTTGTTATTGTTCACATGGCTAGTGTGTTCTTACTCATTCTTAAAGACTCATTTCAGGCCTTATCGTTCCTTTCTGTATATGCACATGTCCTTTTCAACCCTCTCCGGGTGCTGTGTGTCTGCCTTCCCTACTAGGCTGAGCTTCTTTAGGAAAGTACTGTTCCCTTAGTCTTACTCAATCTGTGTACTCCCAGAGACTAAAAAAGTACCTAAAACTTACTGAGTTCTCACTAAATATTTGTTGAGTTGAATCAGAATTTCTAGAGTAATCAGAACACAGAAAAAGCATTGGGAACAGGAGCTTTGAAGGAAAATAGGCAATTATCCAGAGTGCCTTGTTGGCACAGGTTATTAACATGGAGACCCTCTCCTGCCTCACAGTGTGGCCATGTTCATGAGCATTATATGCTCCTTTCTCTCTGCAGATCTGTCTCAGCCTCTGCTCCTTCTCTGCCTAACTCCTGCTGATTCTCTAGGACTTAATCCAAAGGCTTACCTCAGGATAGATAGGATGCTTCTCATCCGTACTGGTATCTCTGGCGTGGCACTTACCAGAGCATGGCATGACGGTTTCCTGTTTCCTGTCTGTCTTTTCCAGTAAACTGAGCTCTCTCAGGACAGAGACCAGGTCTTACTCCCCTTACATTCACAGTGCCTGACCTATCTGTGGAGAATAAAGAAGAATTACGCTTTAAAAAGTAGCCGATGTTTATGAGGGGTGCTGTTACAGTAATCTCTGGAGTCTACCTAGTGTAAAGCTCAAGTGTAAATGTAACATAAATATTAATGTGAAGCTCAAGTTATATAAAAGCTTAAGTTCCTTTTCTTGAGTAGGACCTTAAAGCCACATATCTTAGGTGTGTTCGGATTCTGGTGGCTCCAGTTAACAGTTGTTAATCAGACTAGCTGATCGACTTACGGAGCTGAAATCAAAGCACTCATTATCAAAGGCTTTTTGTTTATGAGTACAAACACACCATTGATGTTTATAAGAAGAATGAGTTTCTCCCCTGAATGTTAACTAGCCACAAAAGATGGGGTACGCATGTGATAGTGTTTTTCACGGAGTTTAAAGAATGTTGGCCTTTGATGTTCTGCCCTTGAATAGAAATGAGTCTGCGTTAAAAAAATCACCAGGGAGGGAACTCAGAAACTTCTAGGCAAGCACCTGAGAAGCTTTGCTAGAATTCCTAAGGATTAAAATCCAACAGATGTGATGTTTGTAACACAGGGGGAATAAACTACATCTTTTGGTGATAGTACATATGTCTTACACTATGAAAATAAGTGAGATAAGTGAGACTAAGGAGAATTATAAATATTTCATATCAAATAAAAATGTCTCAGTTAAAAAAAAAAGAAAAAGGAATGTCTCAGGTAAGACATAATCGAAAACATAAGACAGCAACAAAATAGCTTTAGCAAAAAGAGAGAGAGACCTATAAAGTACAGGTGTCTCGTGGGAAAAGGGACTAGAACTGGGATATGAAATGGGCTTTCAGGTCTTTCTCAGACTATAAAGTCTCTCATCTTTACTTCTTTCTGTGACTTGCTCCTTTTGTCTCTCTTTTTAGACTAGTGTTGTCAGTTTCCCCGGCCATCTGGCAGATGACGACCACCGCATAGCACTCTAGGCTATAGATCCTCTTTCAGTTCAACTAAAGAGCTCAGACTGAATTAGAATCTCTTAGTTCCAATTCCAGCCTCTCAGAAGAGAGAAGTCGGTTGATGCAGCATAGGTCAAAAGTCTACTGTGATCCAAGCAATTGTGGTCAGGGGGACAGAGCCACGTGATACAAATACAGTCACGTTCACACCCATATGAATGCAAAGGAGACAGTTCTCAGATAAGTTGGGCCATTGTGAGCTGGACAGACAGAGCCACTACCACCTAAAACCGAGGACACATGAAGTGAAAAATATAACATAGGATTTATCCCTGTATATATTTATTTATAGGCTTAGTCTGTTTACTCCACCAAACTATAGGTATCTTGAAGCCAGGTACTGTACCTTATTTATGTTTAATTCCCTAGTACCTGGAGCAATGCCTCACGATGGGCATTCAGTAAATATCTGTTGGATGAACAGAAACAGATATGTCCTGTCTTCCTAGGAATTACAGTCTAATAATGAAAGCAGTCAGTAAACAAACAAGCATGTACTTTTTAGCTCTACTTGTGGTGAATCCTAAGAACATTTTTAAAAGATGAGAGAGAGAAAAGAGTTACCAAGCAAGAATAGAAACTTTCAGAAAGTACTTAATGGTGTTAAAACTCAAGGTTGCTGTTGGACTTTGCTTATTCATCGGAAGAGGCTAGTGATAATAATCAGAAAAGATTCCTTCGTTCTGTTTATAAATTTAATACAAAATGTGGTTTATATTAAATATATGGGCTATTAAGAGATTGCCATAAAGAGCTACCTGGAAAAAAAAAATAAAGAGCTACCTGAAAATTATAAATAAATGTAATTCATTTTTGCTGATATCTTTTAATTTTTATCTGACTCTTTTTTAAATTGGCCAACTCCTAGCCCAGGCTTTGATGTAATTATAAAATAATTTTCTGAGATAGTGAATGATTAATTAAGTGCACAGTAGCAGATACTTTGCCCAGCTCTGCAAGGAGATCTGGGCTGAGATTACAAATAACACAATGCAAAAGACATGTTCTCTGACAAGGAATGTAGCAAGATCAGATGGTTCACCAGGATGTGTTTCAGTCAATACAATGGAAAGGATATATCCATTGTTCTTGGTGATAGTAAAAAACAACTAAAGGCAAAGGGATTTAAGAAATGTGTTCCATTTGGGGCTCCTGGGGGGCTCAGCCGGTTAAGAGTCTTACTCTTGGTTTTGGCTCAGGTCATGATCTCAGAGTCCTGAGTTCAGGCCCCACATCATGACCTATGGTGGGCTCTGTGTTCATCGGGGAGTCTGCCCGGGGATTCTCTCTACCTCTGCCCCTTCCCCTTCTCGTCCATGCACGCTCTCTTTCAAATAAGTAAATCTTAAAAGAAAGAAAGAAAGAGAGAGAAAGAAATATGTTTCATGAATGTACTTGTTGCCAATAACTAGCAGAAATAGAACTATTCTAGGAGCAAACCAGATCACCTAAACAATAATTGACCTAGCTATGTTAATTAGAATAAGTAACAGAACTTCTGTATAAACAACCCTAAAACCCCAGTGTCTTCTTACTACTGTATATTTTTCCCTATGCAAAGTTCAATGCAGATGGGCAAACGGGATGAGGTCTGCACTATAAAGTTATTCAAGGACCCAGGCTCCTTCCGTCTTGTGGCTCTCTGCTGCTGAGTTCTCTCCATTCAAGCTGGTCCATGGGGAAAGAGTGAGGGTGGGCCAGGTCTGCACAGGGAAGAACATGTCTCTTCCACTGACATTCCATTGGCCAGGACATGAACCACACCTGCCTACAGGGAAGGCTAGTAAAGGTGTAGTTAGGAGGAAGAAGAGAGAATATGAATATTGGTGAGTACTCTGTGTCTGCCACGCTAGTGATACGTAGATTCGAGAAGCTGTGGGGAACATGTGGGAAGGGAAATATTATGAAAAAGGCCTTTGTGTTTTCAAAAGAATGTTGTTGATCAAATTTGAAATGATTTCAAACAAGTTATCTTAAAAAAAAAAAAAGATAAGGAATTTAGAAATGTCTCTCAGAAGCCTGTTACCACATGTTGCTGACCACTACATAGCACCTATGATTCCCTGTCAGTGATGGAAAGGCCACAAGAAAACTAACAGCATTATACATTCTGAAAATTACTGGTCCCTGATCGCAGTGGTGGTAAATCTTTTCCTCTCATACCTATCAAAGAAGATCCTCCTGTCCTCCAGGATGGTTCTGCAAATTGAAAAATAAAATTTAAATATCGGTGGGCTGTATTTGTTGAACACTTCTTCTTTAGTCTGGAGTACCAGTTCCCAACCAGAATTGAGGAAAGAGTATATTTGTATAGTTTTTACTTCAGTCTGTCCCTGTGGGTCTGGTGTATATCTGATAACCTGTGGTCCTGTCTTATAACCATGGCTCTCTGTGCCTGAGGCCTGTGTCCCAGATTCTGCAAATGTAAGTTTTACTACACTGAGGGCCTACACCACTGAGCACGTGCTATCTTCCGGGCATCCTTCTAAGTGGTGTACACCCTCACAGAAATCTCAGCCGTGTGTGTTAGGATTATCCTCGTTGCAAAGGTGGTGAAACTGAGGTACAGAGATGTCAAACGACTTGCACCAAGGTTGAGCAGCTAGTAATACGTGGCAGAGGTTGAATTTAAACCCAGGCAGTCTTGTCATCTCCCTCAACATCAAGCTGTATGTCATATAACAAACCAAAGGACCACCTGGGGATTTCCTGGCATTAAATATCAGAGAAACAGAATGCTGCCTTCCTTGTACCTTCTGGGATCTTGTCAGTTAATCCACATGAGAAGTAACTCCTTCCCAGGAAGTTTCAGATTTTATCCAGGGAGATACACACCAGACAGTTGAAGAGCATGAATCTTATTGTTGTAACCAAGACTGACTAAGATTTGAGGAGCATTATTGCATTTTAGATGCCCCAGATTGAGTTGGGCAAGTAGCTGTTCGTGGTGGTGATCAGCTGTCCCCCAGCCATCCCCAAACAAAGTATTCTTGGTTTGATTTTAATTACTGGCTCCAGTTAGTTATTTCTGGACGTGTGTTTCAATTGGATGCAATAAATAAGTGAGCATCTACTACTTGGAAAGCTCCATGCTACTTACAGTAGTAGCAAATATGAATGGAGGAAATCTTAATCATCAGTGTACTGATTAGTGGAGTTAGTGGGATTACATTGAACATTAGTGAGCTTGCTGAGACTCTGAAAGGCCATGCTTTAGTCTTGAACCTTTAGCTGGTAGGTTACACACTGAATGTTGGGAAGGACGACGGCATTAGAGTCCCCAAAGAAGCAATGCTTGCTTTAGTAGATGGTCATATTTCCTTCTGTCTCTTGTATTAATATTCCTTTTCATAATTGTTTTATTGAGCTAAAATTCACATACCATAGAGTTCACCCACTTGAAGTACACAATGAATGTTTTTTAATATATTCACGGAATTCTATAACCATCACCACAGTCAATTTTAGGATATTTCCAAAAAGAAACCCTGTATGTATCCTTTGCATTCCCTTCCTATTTTCTTCCAGCGACCATTAATCTACCTTCTGTCTCTGTGGGTTTGTGTGTTCTGGATACAAATGTTCTAGACACAAATGTTCACAATTGTGTGTTCTGGACATTTCGTGTAAACATATGTGTAAGCATATGTGGTCTTTTGTAACTGGCTTCTTTCACTTAGCATGTTTTCAAGTTCATCCATGTTGCAGCATGAACCAGAACTTCCTTCTTTTTAGTGCTGAATAACGTGCCATTGTATATATCTAGCACCTTTTATTTGGGTTGTGTCTGTGTTTTGACTGTTAAGAATAATGCTGCTGTAAACATTCTTGTACAAGTGGGCATATGTTTTCATTTTCATTTCTTGTGGTATTTGAGAGTGCAGTTGCTGGGTCATTTGGTAACTCTATGTTTATCCTTTTTAGGAACTGCCAGACTGTTTTCCAAAGTGACTGCGCCATTTTACATTCCCACCAGCAGTGTGTGAGGGTTCCAATTGCTCCACGTCCTCGCCGACACTTACTATTATCTGTCTCTTTGATTGTAGCCCTCCTAGTGGGTGTGAAGTGGTATCTCATTGTTTTGATATGCGTTTCCCTGATGGATGAATATTGTAATCGTTGTTTTGCCAAACTGAGTCAACAGCTTCAATCTTATACTTTCTTAAGCACAGAATGGAAACTGTCTTATGGTACTGGATTGACTTTCTAAAACAGAACCATAGCTCTACACAAGAGAAATATCACTTAATGAGGTTAGAGTTATGAGTTATGCCTGAAAGAACACGAAGTAGACTGACATGGAGTTAAGATTATGCACTCATCCGGGAAATTCATTTTGCAGCATGAATTCATTCAGTGTTCTGAGGCCTTTATCTAAGCTGCTCGAGTACTATTATGTGACATTTACTGGATAATCCAGACAGCACTGGTTAAATCGACAGTGTGATGTCACCCAGTAAATGCTTGAAAGTGGAGATGTGTGTCTCTTCTAGTTCTATCAGTTGAGATTAGCAGTGGTTCACAGCACAGGGAACTTTTTCTCCTCTGTGATCCATCAGTCTGTGTCTCATCGTGGGCCAATAATCTGTCACCTGAAACCTACTTCAAATAGGTTGGACTTTCTTGAATGCTGTGTTGCTGCGATGACATCGGGTTTTGGAGGCAGAGGAAGGGAAAGCACCTTTTTCATGACTTTCTTTTGCCTCCATATCCCTTATGTCCAGGAAAAGCAATGTGATTTTTAGCTCCTTCGTTCATATACCTAGAATTTATTCTGTACCAGTTGTACCTTCCATCTCTTACCCTTGAGGAAGCTTCCACTGTGATTGTCTTTGTGTTTCTGTCAAGGGAAGAGAAAGATTTGGGGCTTAGAAGAGGCCTCAGAGTTCCACCATCTTGATTACAGCAGCCAGCAAATGTGTAAAAAGGGCCTGCACAAAAGCCATTTGGTGAGAAAAGAAAAAGATAAAACATTGGTTAAAATCCAGGGGATGTTTTCTTCAGAGAGGGGCTCAAGATCTAGAGAGCATTCCCTCAAAAGGAGACCCTAAGGGTAGACTGGTCATCCTCCTGCCCCATTGAAAAAAATCCACCCAGATCTAGATTCTCCCAGTTGGGCTCTACTCATCTGTCTAGTTAGCACAGCTCTGAGAAGGTCCAGGAGTGGCAAGATAAAGGAGGAGAAGAAACTCAAAGTGGAAAATTAGTCCTTTCATAATATATCATCAGAAGTTCTGCCTTGTTTATTCCTTAAACTTTTAACGTGCATTTATGTAGCTGAGCTCGGCGGGGGCCCCGGGGGGTGGGGGTGGTATTGTTGGAAGGATCAATTAGGTTTGTGGGAAAAGCTTGAATCTTGTCTCTCCAAAGTACAGGGAAGTGATAACTTTATACATTTACAGAGCTGGGTTTGATTGGGTTTTGGATTTTTGTTTGTTTACTTGTTTTTGTTTAAGCTTCAGTAAATTGTTTTGAGCATTTTATTAACTAAAATATTATTTTGGCTAAAACTTGAGTGTATCATGGCCCAGTGATAATTGTTGCCTCTAGCAAAGATCCTAAACCACTGTACAACCCTGACTCATGTGCCTTTAGAGTCATCAAAGAGCTCCGTGATATTTACTAAAGTATTAGTAGGAATTCTAGTTCAGATTCTTATTTTTGCAAAATGATTAGCCCTTGAGAAAAAATAATAATTAGCACTTAACTGAACATTGATTATGTGTAGGACATCGTACTAATAGCTTTGCATTGCTTATCTCATTTATTAATTCTTTCCATAGCCCCTTGGAATAGGTGCTGCTGTTATCCCTAGTCTACAGCCCGAGATTTAATGACATTTAGTGCTTGCCTCATCCAGAGCTTGCACCCTTAGCCCACAACAAGCGGCCTCCCCTGTGTACATATTTAATGCACACAGCCCACTTTTCCTATACCATCTCACGTGCGAGAAGTGGGGGAGTGGGATGGGGGACAGAGAGAGTATGGGTGAGGGGACGAATACATGAGAGAGAGCACACACTTCCACCAGGAAAGCAGATTAAGTTTTGCTGCCGTAGAGTATTTGTTTTTATTTTTGTCATGGTGGTTTTTTGTTAAAGCTTTCAAGCTTTCCTTTTCCTCCTCCTTATTCTTCCATAGAAACACAAGGCAAAAACTGCTGAGATAAGGCAGGCCCGAGGCTGATTATTCCTGCAGGAAAAGGGCCAAGATGTATTTTCTATGGACCAGGAATGAATCAGAGATGTGCTTGTTCTTTCCTGTCAAGAAATTAGAATAAAGAAGGACATTGCTTATACCAGTTTTCCTTCAGAAAACCAAACACCTCTGATTACTTATTTTTGCGTAGAAGATGGAATATATTTAGAAATTCAGGCAGTATTGCTTTTTTATGGAAACATTAAGTTATTTGTAGTCACTTACTCAACTAAATCGCTGTCATCATTTCCCTGGCCATTTGACTATGAGATATTCCAAAATCAGTGAATGAATTCACATCTCTTTCTCTCTCTCTCTCTTTCACACACACACACTGCCTACGTCACCATCTTTAATAGCCTCTATATCATACCTTTCATCAAGGTAAGTGTCTGCGTGTAATGTAACAAAAGTTACTTTCCTATAAAAATGACTGGCTCCGAGGCAGCACTTGAAGCCAGTAATCTGCCCCAGAGAATACACAGATCCCTGGAGTTTATCTCACACACTGCTTCCCCTCCCCTGCAAAGGTAGCGGTTCACACTTCTTCCCCTCCCCTGCAAAGGTAGCGGTTCACACTTCTTCCCCTCCCCTGCAAAGGTAGCGGTTCTTTATTTTTTTTTTTAAAGATTTTATTTATTCATTTGACAGATATCACAAGTAGGCAGAAAGGCAGGCAGAGGGAGAGGAAGGGAAGCAGGCTCCCTGCCGCACAGAGAGTCCAATGCGGGGCTCGATCCCAGGACTCTCGGATCATGACCTGAGCCGAAGGCAGAGGCTTTAACCCACTGAGTCCCCCAGGCACCCCGGTAGTGGTTCTTTAATCTGCTCTTTGTCTCCACTAAATAGTCCCCTTGGATTGAGGCACCTCCTGGGACAGGCAGGGAGTTCTAAATGGTGGAAGTGATTTCCATTGTTGAACCAGATTTTGTGTCCTTTAATGCCTGCCCCTACCACGAACCCTCCCTTCTGGGCTGAGACCCAGTGAAAAACTAGGGTGCGATCTTAATTCGCAAACATTTATCCTTTGCAGACAGTAGGCAAAGCGGTCATGCTTGGAGATACACTGTGAGTGCTGCATCTCATCAGCCCTTGATGTGGAAGAAAAAGCCTAGGCTTTGAAGTCAGTTAAGAGCAAAATAATGCTGACTGGGTGCCTGGCACTTTATATTAAAGTTAACTCATTAATCGTGACCACAGCCCTCTGAAGCATGTACTGCTAATATCCCCATCTCGCAGCAGGCAAGATGGAGTCACAGAGCTGAAAAACTGGCCCAACATCACCCAGCCAGTAAGGGTCGCAGCCAGCACCTGAAACCAGGCAGGCTGGCTGCAGAGCGCCTAGTATTCCCCCTTGGCTACGCTGACCGCCCCCCCCCCCGCCCCACCTAGAGCGTCCAGTCCTGCAGCTGCACCCGATGAGCCAGACGACGCAGGGCATTTCCTCCAACTGCCTTCGCTCCAGTTCCCTCATCTGTAAAAATGAGCAAGGTTATTATAAGAATCCAAATGGAAATACCACTGAGCATGATGACCAGGGGTTCTCAACTTTTGTGCTTTTTCCTTTTGTCTTTTTTTTTTTTTTTAAGTTCAGACCCCACCCGAACATCTGATTCATTTAAATACTTTGTGGTATGTGGTTTGTTGTCACCGATTTGAGACTTATATGTCAATGTTGCTTCAGAATAAGCAGGGTGAAAAAACAATGAATACTGTTACACTGAAAATAAATAAAAAATTTTAAAAAAAAAGAAATTTATGGAAGTCTTTATGAAGAGATACAGAATAACAGTATAGATTTAAATATTTACATCAAGTATTGGATAATACAACTATATCATATAATTTAGTGTGTGGAATGTACTATGAAAATGTTTGAAAATAATAATTCAGTCATTTGCTGATCAATTTTTTTTTATTTTAAGAAGAAAAAGTGAAGAGACTTGCTCTAAAACTCAGGTTTAAAATGCAAATTGTTTGGACTGTCTGTATATGAACTTCAGTCTTCAAATTTATTATTAAAAATCACTTCATTTCAGAATAAGCAGGGTGGGTGGGTGGTTTTTGTTGTTGTTGTTGTTTTTTTTAATCTTCCTGATAGCGATCAAATTCAGTACAGCATTAGTCAGCATGGAGAGGATCAAGTTTGGGGGGATAGTAAAGAGTTTGACTTCATAAATCCCATAGGGGTTGTTCTTCAGATAGTTTAGATGTACTCAGTTGCCCCTTTGATTGCTGCAATATTTATCTGCGTGCCTGCCCAAAGCAGCACTTTTTGTGAGTAGCTGATGCTAGTAAAAAGGAATGTGTTGTTATTCTCCCTGCATGTGCTGTTTCTTTACTGAGACCCGGTGGACTATTCTGAAAGTAGACACACAAAAAATATTAATAGCATCACCTACAAACGTGCATTTTTTAAAATCTGTACCCAGTGGGACTGGAGAGGTTATAAATATTCTGGTGGATGCCGGCTTTCTTATCATGACACATGTTGGCTGAATCAAAAGGAGATAATTTATCACCCTGCTGTGCTTCCTTTCCCTTTCAAAGAGAAAGAAAGAGCCTTATGGAAAATGCGATGACTCCTTTAATGCATTTATTTTAGGAGAAATAGGGCTGACTAATTTCATTGAGAATATTGGCGAGCTTTCGAGTATATGGCAAGAGAATGGCATGCACTTTGAAGGCTGTGACTCTGGTCACATCCTGTTGGCTTTCTTGTGCTAGAACCTGGTCAGTCTAAGGGCTGTGCCATTTACCTCTCAGTCTGAGTCAGACCAGAGATGGTGGGGCAGATGTGGAGATCTAAGAGGTTGTGTTATCTTGGGAGGGTGGTACTGGTCCAGCCAACAGTCATTTGTAGAGCACCCCGCATTCACTAGGCTCTAGTTGTTCCCGCATTCCGGGCTGCGGTGTGTGGGGAGCTGGGAAGACAGGTAGCTTCAGGACAGTTCAGCAAGTGTTATGGGGAGGAAGATACAGTATGCTTTGAGGGGGGAGGGGAGGTCACCTAATCTAGCCCGAGGTTGGGAGGAAGGAGGGTGATGGAGGGGCTAGTCCAGGAAGGCTTCCTGGGGGGCAGGGTGCCGAGATGAGTCTTACGGGATGGACTGGTGTAAGCAGGGTGGAGGAGGGGTAGAAGGGCGGGCATTCCAGCCAGTGTCTGTATCCTCTTGAGCAGTTCTCAGTCATCCTACCTGACCAGCAACATCACCTCCAAATAATGTTCTGTCTAACCCACCGACTTCAAATGCTATTATTATTTAACTGTTAAAGAGAAGATTCATTTTTCTGTCTTAATGAGTAGCTGCTTCTGTGAAATGTAAGTTCTAAGGGAAAAAACAAAACCAAAATTGGGGTGTTTCTGCCCCTGCCATGCCTTTCCCATTTGGCCTGAACTCCTCCATAGTAACTTGAGCAGGATTGGCTGGGGAGCGTGCTAGAAACCTCAGCCGCATGGGCTGAGGTTTAAGCAGGTCCCTGAGGAAAATCCCCAGCCCGTATAGCTAACATTCAGAGGGGACCGTAAAATCAGAGAATTGGATAGGAAGCAGTAGCCAAAGGAGTCACCAGCCCTGAAGGGTGTTCCCTGGCCAAAAACAGTAGTAGCCAATGGCTCGTGATATCCAGCCTGCATCACTCACTCGCTTTGTTTTCTCTAAAATAAGGACAAATAATAGCATCTCACGGTAGCTCATTGCAGCAGGGTTGGGGGGTGGGGTGAGGATTAAAGTAACTAATTCATGAAAAACACTTGGAAGTTTCTGTTAGCTGTTAGGGAGGGGGCTGAGTCCCAGTTCCCCTACGAGACCCAGACATATCAAGACCTCTGCCATTAGTCAAGTGCTTAGCGCGGAACTCCAACTGGCCAGGAGATGTTAGTTTGCCACACAAGCCGGTTTGGCCATTTGGGACTCATTCACCATATATTTAGTGCACGACTCCTATGCGCCAGGCGCTTGAGGAAGACTTAAAACAATTGGTCCGAACAAGGGTCCTAATGTAGAATGGGCCTGGCATGGTCCAGAGATGGCAAAGAGGCCCATGTGGAATGAATGAGGGGAAGAAGAGGAAGAGGTGAGATCAGAGTGGCAACAGAGGGCAGATCTTGCAGCGTCTCCTAGGCCAGAGGCCATTGTGGGGACTTCGGCTTTTACTCTGAGGTCACCCTGGGGTGAGAACTGAGCGAGGAATTCTGACAACTGCTGCTGACTGTGGAGCTTACAGACTACAGCAGGCCCTGTGGAGTGCTTGACCTGTGTTATCTGACTTAATCAGATAAAAAAGCGGAGTAGAACAATGTCCCCAGGCAGGAAGCAAGAGGGCCTGGGGAACTTGCCTAGTATTTGAACCCAGATCATGTTACATTGTAATTTATTGAGTATAAGGAATGTGTTGGCCACCAGGTTGGTGGAAGCAAGACTAATTTTAGAGTCCACTTGTCCATAACACAAGACCCCTCTGAGGAACTGGGTACGATGATCTCAATGCCTGTGCTTCCGAAGGACTCTGGAAGTGAGGGACAAAGACTCTGGGTGGACGGGGCTCATCACACAAGTGTTTCTTCCTGGGCAGGTGGACACAGTGTCAGAGGTCAAGGCTTCCAACATTTTCTGTTTTCCCCATGGACCCGTTAAATGTGCACGCTCCTTCCAGATTCAGAGCCCCCAGAGTTGCTGGGTGCTTTTTAAGGGCATAGAATCAAAGCTCAAAATACCGAAGGTTCAGTTTCCTGTTCCTGACCACACTACACCAGATAATGAGGCAGCTTTCAGAGCAGCTATCTCCACCCATGAACCTGCAGTTGGGCTTTGACTCAGGAGCCTGTGGGAACTGTCATCATACTCCTTACTCTGCAAGATGTTGTTCTCAAACCCCAGAGTCAGGTTGCTAATGTATTTTGCAGGATGGAATAAGGACCCACCTGGTAATCTTAATTCCTCTTCAACTCATTCGAAAGGTGTCTTGACTGTCCAGGGAGCTGAACTAGAAGATGAGGAAGAGAGGGTATTCGTTGTTTTCAACTTGTGTATGAATAAGGTGCCTGTCGCACACAGTGTATAAAGCCCCATGCTAAGAATGTGAAGTCGAGTGGTCTCTGCCTTCCCCTCCCCCCACCCTGGTTGTTTGGGGGTCCCAGCAGTTTTACAGATATTTAGGGTGTACTCTAAGTGCTCTGTTAGCCAGATATTCTGGTTACTAGACATGGTTCCAGCTGTACATACTCCACAAAAATGGGAGTGCAAGGGAAAAGCCTGCAGTTGAATGGTGTGGGTGCCGTGCGCCAGCTGGTTCTTCGTCCCGTGGCAGCTAAAGAAACCGCATTCTTGGCTACCCCAAAAGACATACCGGTCGCATTCAGCCCCTCTGAGAGGCTGTCTTTGATTTCTGCAAGGTTTTCATTTTGTGCTTTGACTTTAGAGTGTATTCTCTAAATAAGATGTGAATTCATTGTACAGGCTAGAGTCAAACCAGCTTGTGAATTCCAGTCTCTGGCTGATTAAAACGCGGGTGGATTTTTGGACTACTGACTAGCTTCACTGTTTTAATCGCTAAGACAGGGATAATTATATTGATTTCATCGCATTGCTGCGGTGATGAGGTGGGGAAAAAAAAGTCAAGATCAGGACAAGTTATTTATCATAATAAGTGATAGTTCCCACCCCATTCCTAACAAGTGCAGCTGTGGACTTGACCTGTGGGAGTCATGGAAGGTGTTTAGGCCAAGGGGTGACATGATTGATGGAGGTTTTAACAGAGAGGACTTTGGTGTCACTGTGATGTAAGGGAGGAAGTGTAGGGAGCCTGGAAACCCAGAAAGGAACTGGACAGTGGTGACAGTGGTACAGATGATGCCAAGGGCGGCAGTGAAGGACACCGTGGCAATGGAGGGGAGGAGCCCATGGGAGGAGTGTGACCAGTAGAATGGGCAGAATTTAGGGACTCTTTGAATTAGGAGGCAGTGGAACTATCATCAGAAGAAAAGGCTTCGAGTTTTCCAGCTGAGGAGGTTGGGTAGATGGAGGTAATGAATTCGCTGGCAGAGAGAATAAATCAGAAAAGGCTCTTTTTTTTACCGCAGGCTGACGCTGCAGACCTGGCCCAGCGCTCAGGAATTTAATACATTATTGGATGTAGTCAACAGTACAGCTCTCTCCTGGGTAACATTAGGGCTATGTTACTGCTGTGAAAACCTGAACGCAGAGAAGCCCAGTGTCATAGGATGGGCCAGTCAGTGTCTCCCTACGATCTGAGCATGGATTTGTTTGACAGCCCTGAAGCCTCACTTCAAACTACAGCAGGAAACAAGCCCTCACTCCGGGAAAGGGGAAATGGAGTAATCGGGGGGATGAAGATTAAGCTGAGTCCTGGAAATGTTCACCTTGAATTGCTTATGTAAGGCAGTTGGAGATATCTTGAGGGCAGTTGGAAAATCAGACACGTAGCTCAGGGGAGGGGTTGGGGGGGAGATACGAGAATATGGATGGTGGTGTCCTGTGGTTGATGTCGGGGAGCGAATGAGATCACCCCGCAGGACACGAGGTGCTAAAGAGAAACAGACCCCGAGTGAAGGAAGGTTCAAGAGTGGATGCTCTAAATGCCTGGTTTCAGAGTTTGGCAACACTCAGGTAGCTCTGTGCAATTTCATTTTTCCTGACCCGAGCATCGCGTCGTGCTTTGGTATATACATTTGCATGGCATTCATTTCTCATCAGCTGGGTATTGAATGCCTAAGATACATCAGTCATTGTTAGCCTTCACAGAGCTTATAGACTACTGGTGAGCCCTAACTTTTTTTTTTTTTTTAAGATTTTTCTTCATTTATTTGACAGACAGGGATCACAAGTAGGCAGAGGTGCAGCCAGAGAGAGAGGGGGAAGCAGGCTCCCTGCCGTGCAGAGAGCCCGATGTGGGACTCCATCCCAGGAACCCGAGATCATGATCCCAGCCGAAGGCAGAGCCACCCAGGCGCCCCATTGAGCCCTAACTTTAAAAAAGCAACCCAACCGTAGTAACAAGCTATTATCAGTGACCGCATAGGCTTCAGTGTTGTGATGGGGTGCTCTTTTAGGGTCTGGCACCAAAGCCAGACCAGAGAGTCAAGAACCAGGGAATCAGGATTATAGGTCATAATATGGAATAAGTTTCTATTTTAAAATAATAATTGCTGGGCCCCCAAATCACCGTAGATGATATCTGTAGAGAAATGCTTGAGAATGATGGCGAGACAAATGAAGATCCTACATACTGAAATTAATTTGGTTACAGTTCATGCAGGAGGCTGGGGTTTCTAAGTGTGGAAGGCGAAAATGCAGTACACTGCAGATTACTTCTGGATGCCCCTGTGGAGGCTGAGACACCATCTTCAAGTCAGTCCCACACAGACAGTTTTTTCTCCAGTATCGCAACTATTTTTCAGTTGAGCACCAGATGAAGTAAGTTGGCTTGCCTTGAGGAACCAGATTATAGGAAAAGAAAAACCCTTATCTTTTAATCACAGACTTGCGCTCCACCCAGTAAGAGTGTGCCCCACCCAGTAAGAGTGTGCCCGGCCCAGCAAGAGAGGCTTGGAGGGAGCTAGGAAACAGCTCTTCCTTCCCCTTCCCAGACCCCACTGTGCATTTAAATTCTGTCTCCGTTTCTCTCTTTCTTTCTCTCTCTCTGTTCCCCACAATGAGTGTGCTTGAATGCTTGAATCTATATGGGTAATGATAGGTGCAGCTCCGAAAGTGCATGCTGAAATTTCTTTTCTTTTCTTTTCTTTTTTTTTTAAGATTTTCCTACTTATTTGAGAGAGAGCACAAGCAGGGGGAGCAGCAGACAGAGGGAGAGGGAGAAACAGACTCCCCTTTGAGCAGAGAGCCAGATGCCAGACTTGATCCCAGGATCCTAGAATCAGGACCTGAGCTGACATTCAACCGATTGAGCCACCCAGGAGCCCCACACTGACATTTCTTCAATTTCTTTTGCCCCTGAAAGCAGAATTGCTCTAAGACCTGCATAAAATGTCAGAGTTAGCAAATTTCTTTTCCACTAACCATCAGAACAGAAAATTCCCGAGCCTTCATATTGTACAGCAAGTAGCCCAGTCTCAAATTATGGCCTTTCCCTTGCTCTCCAGTCTTCTTCTGGGAGGTTGTCTAACGTCATGGTCAAGAGCAGAGGCCCTGGAGCCAGACTGTCTACATTTGAGTTCGTATTCCACCAATCACTGTGTGACCTTGCACACAATGCCTGACCTCTCTGTGCGTCAGTGTTCACCTGGGTAACAGGGAGGTGTCAATGGTACCTGCATCCTTCGGGTTTGTGAGGATTAAACCAGTTAATACACATAAACACTTAGAACTGTACCTCACGTATACATAGGAAGCAACCTGTAAAGTTTAGGTACTAGTGCTAGTACTTGATTGTGCCAGTGGATGAACTAACACGATGGTGAGCTGGTAGCCAGGCCAGTGAGGATAGAGTTCCCCAGCCCACCGTAAGTCAGTCACAGGTCGGCTCTCCTTTCACTTGGTGTGGAGGGAAGAGTCCAGCATCTGTGTCTTCTGCCTCTTTTAACACTGAGGATCACGTCTGTGATAGAACTGAGTAAGTTCTCAGTACTCAAGCCCCAGAGCCAGAGACAAGGAAATTTCTATTCTTTAAAATAGAAACCCCCTTCCTTCCCAACACATGTGCCACGTCCACATGTAGAAATCTTCCAGAAGCAGCATGGGGAGAGAGCTACAGGTGTGCTGTGTGGCCTGATACCTTGTGTATGATAAGGAAGATAGGCAGCCAGCCAGCCTGTTGTCTCCCTTCCACGATCTGTCAGATCGGAAGGGGATAGGATTGTTCTCTCTGTAGCTGAACTTCTCCATTGAGCTGCCGGTTGGAAGACCTTGCTCGAAACATCTCTTGTGCTCACCTGTCTCTAGCAACAGGAAAGAACAAACCCTGGGTTTCTGAATAAGTGATGTGAGTTCCAGCCCCAAGTCAGGTGGTCAGACCTCCTGTCATGATGCCACCGCACCTCTCCCTCCCGAAGCACCTTCCCTAACTTGCCCTGGCGATTTCCTGATACCAGCCTCCTTCCAGCAGGAAGCTGCGAAGCTATAGACTGCCTGTTGTTCGTAGGATAAACTCAGCAGCGCCTTTGACTTATTTCTAGAACCCCACACAACAGAATTATAATGGGCCTTTGGACCAAGCAACAGTATCATTTACTCCCTGAAGGGTGTGTCAGATCTTGTTGCTTTTTAACTGCTTAAGGGTTAAAAACCATTACACTGATCACAGAGGTCAGACCCCAGAGTCTGTGAACTGGGGCCAGCCCACAGATGTGTTTGGTTTGGCCCATATCGTTGTATATACATATCGCAGTTCGTTGCAACATACAAAAATTGGGAGATTTCACATAACGATCTGCATTTCCAGCTTCTGGTTATAAAAACACGACAACACTGGGTCTTCCCTCCCACCAGTGTGGGATAGTCTGCCTAAGCAGGGGGTGAGGGGCAGTACCTCTTGGCCCCTCCACTTTGCCAGAGCCCTACCTGGCCCGCTTCTTGTCCTTGTGCTTATTTCTTAGCCCCAGAGGCAATGGAGTTTATAAATCTCTTCAAACCTGGTGCTCTTTCCTTTATCAGAGAATCCCAAAGGATAAGTGAAAATTCTTCCCCTTAGACTCCATGACCTAAATTGAATAAGATGCTAAATTCTGAGTCCTAGGCCTTTGCTCTCTGAGGTAAGAGGAAAAATCCCAAATAAAGCATTCTTTGTGTTCATTTATTAAAAAAAAAAAAAAAATCACACGGTTGAAAATTATCCTCACCTGATGTTTTTCCTGAGTCAGAGAACAGGCTTTTTTCCTTTGACCTTTTTCATGGTCTTTCATGCTCTTCTGGCTGCTGCCAGTAATACAGGCTCAACGACCCAAAGACGAACCCTCTGGCCTTGTCTCTCATCATCTACTTTTGGCTGCTGAGAGATTTGAGGTTATGGGCTGTATCTGGGGAAGGGAGCATGAAGGTCTGGAGGGGAATAGATTGCATCGGGCTGAAAACTGAGTCATGGGGCCAGACGACACAAAGGTGCCGTGTGCAGAAGTAGTTGTGAATTACTTGTATTGGGAAGCTATTGGCCTCTTGCCTTGGGAGCTGCTCGCCAGCCTCTCCCCCCGGCTTCTGTAGGCCCCCAACTCGCGCCGGCACTTTACTCGGTGACATCTGCCCAGCTCTAATTCTCCCTCCTTTCTACCATGTCTTTATTCTGAAGATGGGAGGAGGAGGTCATTCCTCTTCCCAGTTGCCAGCCACCTGGGGGCAAACTGAGTGTGATAACTTGAGGTCAGGGCACCGCAGTCCAGGAAAGAATTGTGTCATTAAAATACTAAGAGTAGTGAGTACTGTGTTTACGGAGATTCGGTAAACACTTTGGGGGCTTTGGCTAGAAAGTCCTCTTTGGATATTACTAATCCATTCCATGGTCATGGTTGTCTCCGTTTCCCTTGGAAATGTTCGGTTCATTTGTTCAAATTCCCATGACTCCAGTTTCACATACGGTCGTGGACTCCTCGATCGAAAAGTCTTTAGTAGCTTTGCTGGGTCTGAAATGTCAGAGTATTAAGCAAGGCCTGTGCTGAGCTAGAGCATGAGCTAATTAGACTGGACCGTCAAAACAAGAAGCAGCCAGATGTGGTGACCAGGTTCCGAAGAAGGAAGTATTAAAGCTCTGTGGAGAGAACTTCAGAAAGATAATGGAACACTTTAGGTTGGAAGCTGGGTTCTTTTTCCTTTTTCCTATGATAAGTGGGACATCGGCCTATTTAAGCAAGGCGCTAAAGCGGAATGAGGTGTGGTTGGACAGAAACACTAGATACTATCTTTCTTTTGGGAAACTCTAATCAGAAAACACTTGAAACTTTTGGCCAGGGTCCCAAAGGGTCCTCGGGGGAAACTAGCTCCAAAATGGCAAAGGAGAGAAGATACATCATCTGCTAACAACGCAGATGAGTTAGACGGCAGTGAGTTTCACGCCAAGCCTGCCAGCTGCGAGATTTGGGGCACACCATTTAAGCTTCTTGCCCCTCGATATTTTTATCGCTCAAAATGGAAATTGGAACATGAGAGAATTGTCATGGGGTGAAGGGAGATCCTGGGTGGAAAACTTTTGGAGCAGTACGTCGCATAAGCTAGCGAGCGCTGTCAGGTTAAATGGAAATGTGGAATCACTTGTTTGGATATTCAATATGGTTTTCAAAATAACAACTAATATCATAGGTAGTTTTATTTCTAATTTTTCCATAATTCCATTTAAATCCCCAGGCACTTAAAACCCCTTTCCTCAATCCTCTGTATACCTACCAGTATCTCATTCCCTCTCCAGGGATTTTTACTCACTCAGCTGGTCCCATTCTAAGGAATAAATGCTTAAGCCCCCATCTGAATGAAGGTTTAGGCTGATTCTGGGATGAGTCACTGAGATCTGTTTCAGCTTTCTGGAGCTTTTGTTGTTTTCTGCTCATTTACTGAAGATGATGATTTTTGCATCATACCTACTGTCGAATTACAATGTAACAATTAATGAGATATGTTTATGAAATGCCTTGTGTTTGTAATCACTTAAAATAAAGCATTAATAAAGACTGTAGTTTATTGATGAATTTATATAGACTACAAGGGGGAAAACCCAGTGCTTGTGGGTGGTGATCTCATTTTTAATATGTTACCTAATTACTACAATTGAAACCTAATTGAGTTTACCAGATAAATTGGGGGTCAGAGTTACATCCTGGTAGTTACTGCTTTCAAACTGTTTTCCTTTTGTAGCTGGGCGGAGGTGGGGGGGTTGTATTTTGTTCTGGGGATCCTGCTGCAGCTTTTGTCTTTACCCACCTGTGGAGAACTTTGATCCTTGTACCCACAACTAGAGGCAGAAGCAAATCCTTTCTTTCCTCTACCAAATAATAGAAACCACAAAGAAAATTACTCTCTTTAATTCAGGGTGGAATTAGACACCAAATAAGAATTCCCTTTAGCTATGTTCTTTGCTTCATTTAAAATGTAGAATCTTTGTAGAAGTGGGGGTGGGGGGGGGAAGCTCACAGATTGTTTGATGTATCCCTTTTCCCATAAAATCTCCAAAGAAGGGAATCTTAACTGCACCTTGGATTTGTCAGAAACATGGACAGTAGAAGGAGTTCATTTGCTCTAACAAAGTTTGTGATGTCACTAGAAATTCTTGATTAAATTGTCAGCATGAGTATGCCATTCAATTAATAAGCCATGCTTTATTCATGGTATGTTGTGCAATATGTCAGCATTTCCCCTTTCTTTCCTGTAAACTGTAACTTTTCTGATGATTAGCATTTAAAGTCTTTTCCTGATTAAGGAATTGTCAGCTGAAATCATCAGGGATTTCCCCAGAGCTATTTTGAAAGAAATCTGAAGAATTTAATGTGTTGCTTGGAAATTAAGAAATTTGGAATAGTTCATGTGAATCTAAATGGTGAAATAGAATCAAGAGATGACTGTTTTCCTTGAAAAAAGAAAAAATAATAGAGTCACAGAGGGAATAGTAAAAACATTAGAAATAAAGTCTAATACATTTAATAAACATCAGTGTCTCTGTTCTATGCTTTTCAAAAGATGTATCTGTTGTATTTTAGGAGCTAAACTGAAATAGAAACAGTACAATAAAATTTCAGAAGCTTGGAAAGCTGGGTTTTTTTTTTTTTTAATTTGATTTCTTGATTTACTCAGTTAACAGAAACCTTGTTTTGTTTTGTTTTAAAGCATTGTTAGAAAGCATTCTGAAGTACCTATCCATGTTGTGTTCTTTTTGCCATCAGAACAAGGATGGTGGACCAGGGTAGTAGAAAGTGTACTGGACAGGGCAGAAGGCAAGAGAGATCCATTTTAGGCATAAGGGTTATGTAATGAGCTTTCTGACCAGTGGCAGGACGAGGTAGGGTGAGTAGGAGATAGTTGGTTGGTGTGATAGATTGGGGGTACTGTTTGAGAAGAGTGGTCAAGGGAGACCTCTCAGAAGAAATGACCTTGGAGCTGAACCAGAAGGAACCAGCAGGGCAGAGCTCAAATACACAGGAAGGGAGACCCCATGGGCAAAGGCTCTGGGGCTGGAATGAATTGCTGTTCGGGAGACTTGAGCACGCAGAGGTAGCTGGAGCATAAGGCAAGAGTGCTGGGATAGGACCTGAAAGTTAGGAATGGTCAGCTCTGATAAAAGTCCATTACAGGGAGGGGCGCCTGGGTGGCTCAGTGGGTTAAGCCTCTGCCTTCGGCTCAGGTCATGATCCCAGTGTTCTGGGATCGAGCCCCGCATCGGGCTCTCTGCTCAGCGGGGAGCCTGCTTCCCCCCCTCTCTCTGCCTGCCTCTCTGCCTACTTGTCATATCTCTCTCTCAAATAAATAAATAAATAAATTAAAAAAAAAAAAAAGTCCATTACAGGGAGACAAAAATTAGCATTTGGGTGCATTTTATGAAAGCTCACTACTGTCTTTCAGAATTCTCCTGAACCTAAAAATGGCAGGTAAAAAACACTTTGAAGAAATAGTTAGGGCTTGTATGTCAAGGCTGAGCCAGCTGCAAGCTCCAGATTTGTATTCAATGACAGATAGGTTGTGCTCAACGGCAAAGAGTAGGACCTCACAATTTGCTAGCTAACACTTTTCTTGTTGTCAACTTGCACATAAACTAAGGAGACTGAGACAGATCCTCAAAATTGGTTCTCTCGTGGCTGCTCTCCTTCATCCATCCTCAGCCCCCGCATAGTAATGCCCCATATTCCTTCATGGACAGTGTGACCTTGGTAGCAAGTCTGGTGACAAAGGAAGAGAAAAAACCCACAACGTTCCTTTCCTTCTCTCAACAGGTAAGAGAAATTGGTTTTGCAGGACAAAATGAAAAATCTAAGGAAGCCCAAATGGTAGACCCGAGATCTAGTCTACCAGCTATTACACTGAATAGTGGCAGAAAGGGGCTCATGCTTTCTTACTGTTATCCCCAACCACGAAGGCCTCCTGGGCAGCCCTGTGTGACCAGCTCCAAGCTATACAGCATTTCCAGGATAGTCAGTTAGAATCCTGGGAAGTGAAAAAGACAGGCACCGGGTATTCGAAGGCATGAGGTATTCAAGGACTGGTGATCAAATAGGGTAGCAAATATGCTGAGATTTGAGTTGCATGTATGTAGAAGATGATTTGTTCATCATAATGTAGCAACATAATTTAACAACTAGAAGCAAAGCTTTTGATGCCTAAGTGCATATTGAAACAGTGGGCTAATTCCTCCCTGCCACCATAAAGCTTATACAGATCCCTTAAATCACTAATGTGCTTTTTCAGGTTTGTAATTTCCTTTCAAGAAGCCTTACATTTTTCAACACTCAACCCCTCCCTGACGATAACCAGACCCAGGTGGTAGTTGTCTGCTGGTTATCTTTTTCACATCTCCAGAAGTGGGACTGTGGTCTGGCAGTAGCTTTCTTCCTTAATGGTAAGTGGTGTGAGGAGACCTACAGACTTTCATTCAGGCCATCGAGTTCATTCATCGTGCTCCATGCCTGAACAGTATGCCCGCTGCTAGCGATACCGCAATTAAATAAGATGCTGGGTGGGGTCTATGGAGAAATGGGCAGAGTGTGAGATGTACTATAACAGCAGAAGTGTAAACAAAGTGTGGGAGGGCGGAGGGAGGGCAAATGACTCAAGATAGGGATGGAGGAGGGGCTCAAAGGAGTAACTAGGCTCACATTGAATGGTTTAAAGGACAAAGATATAATTAGGCACAGAGAATCACATGAGCCACGATGGACACAGAAGAGTGGCTATACATGGCTTTTTTCACGTGACTTTTGTCATGTGACTAGACCTTTCTTTTTCCTTTTTATGTGGTGTGTGTGCACGCACGTGCATGGGCACGTGCATGCGTGTGCTGGGAACAGGTGGAAGGAGAGTTACAGGGATGGGTAGGGACAGGTAGAGTAGAGTGGGGAGTGTGAAGCTCCACATACTGAACCAGTCATATATGAGCTTTAGAGTCAGAAATCCCTGGACAGTCCACAGGAAGTTCCATTCCCTCAGGGCTCGTGTCCACATGGACACCGTGGGAAAGTTGTCTGGGTTGCTCTGAGGATGAAATGAGGTGCACTGTAGCACAGTCAGGCTGACCTTGGAGTCTGCTAGACCTGTGTTCAGATTGTTCTGCCTTCTTGTGATACCTTAGTAATTTTGCATGTCCCCGAATCTCCATTTTTCTCACTTATAAAATGGGAATGATACTGTCTTGCTCATGGGCTTGTGAGGATTTAATTAGCTCATTCATGAAAAGTGCTTAACAGGACCGTACTGCATGCATGAGAAGCGGTAGATGTTAGCTCTTCTCCTCCTCCTCCATCATCACATATCACAGACCGTTGCTGAAGGCTGGTTCCTTCCCCCTAAAGACCAATGACACTTTGTGGTTTTAAGTCCCTCAGTAATTTCTTCACTAGCTGCGAAGAGGACCTGAAAGAAAACTTGACCTTTTTGAACAGCCATGTTTTCCAAGGAGGGATCTTCCATTCAGGCCTCACTGCATCCATTTTCCTTTGGGGGTTAGCCTCCTCTCGTCAAACGCCAGGTGATGACAAATGCCGTTCCCAGGCAAGCACATGAATAACATACTCTCCTCTTGAATTCTGTCTCCTGATTTGAGGTAGCTTGTACCGTTTTCCTACTTCCGACAGCACATGCTTAAGCTCTATAAAGCTCAGTTCAACTGTATATATGTCTAAGCTTGATATTGTGGGGAGCGTATGGCCTAATGCTTTACTCTCAAGTGACTAACTCCCTTGTTGGAAAAATAAAACTTGGGCAACAATATGAAGAAAGTATATGACAAGGTACAAAGTCTGTTCTAAGTATGTTTATGGCACTAACAATAAGTACATTGGTCATCTGGGGGAGGGAGAATTTGCTGGAGTTTTCAGGGGAGGCTCCAGCTTTAGGAACCAGCTTATAACCAACCAACATGCCTTAGAATAACCCTTGCTTTTGGTTTCATATCATCCGTCCACCTTCCCAGCAAACCCTAAAGATGAGTCCATTCTAGGAAAAATAAGACCTTGATTTAAAGCTAGTGGTTCCCCCAAAAGATTCCTTTTTTGTATCTCTGCTTTCTTTCATGCTTTGAAATTCTTCCTTACCAAACTTCATTCACAAGTAATAATGTATGTCTTCCATGTTTTATTAATCAAAGAAAGTTGCCCATCAGAGATCTTGCTCAGCCTAAGGTACATGAACTCAGGGTAGCAACACTGTTACCTAACTTCAGTTTTTAGGGACAAAAAAAAAAAAAAAAGCTATGTTGTCTCACTTATTAATCATGAGTTTAGAATATAAACTCCTATTGCTGTCATGTACATATGTACTCCAGAAAATATACAAAACCCAAAAGTCACAGAGGAAAAGGTTGATAACTTAGACTACATGCAGAATTTAAAAATTATTCATGGCAAAAAACAAACAAAAAAACACCCTGAGGAAAGTAAAAAAAAAAAAACCAAAACCATCAACTAAACGGGCTGGGGAGAATTGTAATTCATATGACAGAGAGTTAATCTCCCACACAAATTCTTATAAATCAATAGGAAAATGAAAAACCAGTTTCCTAAAAATTCAAAGGACATAAATAGGCTGTTCCAGAAAAAGCAGTGCCTATCACCAGTAAGTATATAACAAGATGTTTAATCAAAACATCTTACAAAAGAAATGAAAATAAAATAACTTTTATAACTATCAAAGTGGTAAAGACGTACACATTTGATGATACTTAGTATTATAGAATATATGGAGAAGTAGCCATTATCAGAAACTGTTGGTAGGAGTACTGATTGGTAAAATCTTTTTGGAGGGAAATATGGCAAAAATCATTTGTGTTTAAAATGTACCTATCCGGGGCGCCTGGGTGGGTTAAAGCCTCGCTTTTGGCTCAGGTCATGATCTCAGGGTCCTGGGATCGAGCCCCACGTTGGGCTTTCTGCTCAGCCGGGAGCCTGCTTCCTCCTCTCTCCCTGCCTGCCTCTCTGTCTGCTTGTGATCTCTCTTTAAAAAAAAAAAAAAAAAAAAAGTACCTATCCTTCAATATAACAATGACACCTTAAATAATTTATTCAACAGATAGATCCACATATTAACCAGAGGTATATATGTAGTGGTGTTTACTGCAGCATTTTTTATATCAGCCAAAACTAGAAGCAAGACTTCTGCTTCTGATCAAGATGAAGTAACAGGGGCAACATTTAACTTCCACCTGAAACCTTTAAAAAAAAAAAAAAAAGGACAAGATGTATGAAATAATAGTGCTCAAGACATTGGATATCATCCATCAGAAGGCAGTGATCTTTGAAGACAGGAAACAAAATGAGCCCCATGATTGCTGTGGCTCACTGCTAGAGAGTCCCCCGGCCATAGTATATGGTCTGCCTGATTGGAAGAGATGTAGCTAGGAGTCCAGGAAGCCAAGATGGCTAGATTAAAATGGAGAGCTGCATGAAGACAGAAATCTGGAGAGCTAAGGAAGTCTCTCTGGAGTATTGAGTTGAGTACAGAGGAAGGCATTCATGTAAGGAAATGACCCAGGGCCTGAGAAAGAACATTAAAAATTTTAGAGAGAACAGTGCCTGAAACTCACAGAGGGATGGCAATGGTCTCCTCAACAGCCAGAAAGGAAAACAAATTTCATAATTAAGGGGTATTAGTTACTTAAGTCTTGCCTCAGTGGTGGAGAAAAATTAATCATAGATTAAACACAGCTCTGGTCATTCTGAACAGATCTTTAAAGCAAGACCAAAAGGATCAAACTGTTTCCAATTAAGCAGAACTTAAGAATGTTTACAAGAAGACAAAAATAAACATCACCCCACAATGCTTGGCAACCAATCAAGAACTACCAAGCAAGCATAGTAGCAGGAAATTCAACCCATAATGGAGGGGAGGGGTAGGGGAATCAGTCTATTGAAACTGAACCTATAATGAGGGGAAAAAAAATCAATCCATTGAAACTGAACTGAACAGATATAAAAATAAATAAGCAAGGTCATTAAAACAGTTGTTATGGGGCTCCTGCGTGGCTCAGTCTGTTATGTGACTGCCTTTGGCTCAGATCATGATCCCAGGATCCTGGGATCAAGTCTTGCATCGGGATCCTTGCTCAGTGGGGAGCCTGCTTCTCTCTCTGCTTGCTCTGCCTGCTGCTCCCCCTGCTTGTGCTCCCTCTCTCTCTGACAAATAAATAAATAAAATCTTTTAAAATAAAATTGTTATAACTACATTTCATATGTTCAGAAAGCTAGAGGAAAGATTGCCCCTGTTAAGTAGAGATATGGAAGATACATATATATATATATATATATATATATAGAGAGAGAGAGAGAGAGAGAGAGAGAGAGAGAGATACCTAAATTAAAAAGATGAGGGGCGCCTGGGTGGCTCAGTGGGTTAAAGTCTCTGCCTTCGGCTCAGGTCATGATCCCAGGGTCCTGGGATCGAGCTCCGCATCAGGCTCTCTGCTCAGCAGGGAGCCTGCTTCCTCCTCTCTCTCTGCCTGCCTCTCTGCCTACTTGTGGTCTCTGTCTGTCAAATAAATAAATAAAATCTTAAAAAAAAAAAAGATGAAACGTGCAATGGCTGAGATTTAAAAGAAAAGAAAAACACTGTATGGGATTAGCATCAGCATAGACATCACAGAAGAAAAGACTAATGAACTGGATGACACTGCAATAAAAAACTATCCACAATGAAATACAAAGGAAAAAAAAAAGATTTTAAAAAAGCAAATAGGCATTAGTGACATGGGACAACTTCAAGGGGTCAAATATATGTATCACTGACGTTCCCAAAGAAGAGGAGAGAGAGGGGAAGACTGAAATAATATTTAAAGAAATAATGGCAGAAAATACCCCAAATTTGATGAAACCTATGAACCCATTGATCCAAACTCAACAAACCCCAAGCACAAAAAAAAAAAAAACAAAACAAAAAAAAAACCCCAGGAAGAAAACAACACCAAAGCATATTATAATCAAATTACTTAAAACAAGTGATAAAGAGAAGGATCTTAAAAGGAACCAGAAGGGCAAAAGACATGTTACATACAAAGTTAAAAAAAAAAAAAAAAGTAAAGATGACAGACATTTTTCATAAAATATAATGCAAACTAAAACAAAAATAGTAATGCAAGCTAGAAAACAGGGGAGTAAAATCTTTAAAGTACTGAAAGGGAGGAAAAAACTATCAATCTAGGATATTATACCCAGAAAATATATGGTTGTTGTTTTTTTTTTAAGATGAGATAAGAGTTTTTCAGACCTACAAAATGTGAAAAAACTCATCACTTATAAACCTGCATTCCAAGAAATGTTAAAGGAAATTCTTCAAGGAGGAAGAAAATGTTCAGATCTATGCAAAGAAATAAAGAGCACTATAAATGATAACTAATACAGGTGTGTAAGAGGATTTTTTCTAATTATTTTAACCTCTGTAGATGATCATTGACTTTTTAAAGTGGAAATAACGACAAATTTTATATCACATGTAAAATATATGACATAGCAGAGGCCAGAAGGGGAGAAATGGAAGTATATTTTTTTAAATCTCTCATACATGAAGTAGCATATTATCACTTGAATGTAAACTGAAAAGTTAGATATGTATTGTAATCTAAAGCATTTACTAAACACCACAACAAAGGATTATAGCTAATAAGTCCACAAAGAAGATAAAATAGAATCATAACAACTACTCAGTTAATCCAGAAGTTACCAGGCCAAAAAGAGAAAGGGGGGAAAAAGGGAATAAAGAACAGATGGGACAAATAAAAAACAAATAGCAAGATGGTAGGTTTGAATCCAACCATATGGTACTCATTAAATGTAAGTGGTCTAAACATAGCAGTTAAAAGATAGAGATTATCAGACTGGATATAAAAACAAGATCTAACTATTTCCTACCTATAAGAAACCCACTTTAAATATAAAGACCCAAAGAGACTGAAAGTAAAAGAATGGAAGCGCATGCTGACACTAATCAAAAAACAAACAAAAAGCTTAAATGACTATATTAATCAATTTCGGAGCAAAGAAGATTACCAGAAATAAAGAGGGTAATTTTACAATAGTAAAGGGATCAACTCATCCAGAGGATGTACATTGATGTACCTAATAACAAAGCTTCAAAAATCATGAAACAAAAACTAATATAACTGCAAAGAAAAACAGATCCCTGATTGTAGACAGAGATTTCAACAATTGTTAGGCAAGTATTCAGAAAATTGGGATATAGAAAACTTGAATAAAACCATCTCCACTCTTCACCTGATTAACATTTATAGAACTTTCTACTTAACAACAGCAGAATGCTCATTCTTTTTTAAGGCAGTTGCAGCATTTATTTAAATAGACACTTTGGGGGGCAATAAAGCATTTCTCAGTAAATTTAAAGGATGCAAATAATATTAAGTATGTTCTAACCACAGAGGTCTTTTATTTATTTATTTATTTATTTAGATTTTATCCATTTATTTGACAAAGAGATACCAAGAGAGAGAGAACAGCAGGGGGAGGGGCAGAGGGAGAAGCAGACTCCCCACTGAGCAGCAAGCCCCACACGGGACTCAATCCCAGGACCCTGGGATCATGACCTGAGCCAAAGTCAGACACTTAACCAACTGAGCCAGCCAGGTGCCCCATGACCACAGAGTTCTGATTTAAATCAGAAGTTAATACAGAAAGATACCCAAAAATCTTCTAAATATTTGGAAACTAAATACTTATAGATACCTGTGGTCAAAAAGAGATCAAAGGGGAAATTTAAAAGTACTTTGAAAACTAAATGAAAATGAAAATACAACGTATCAAAATGTATGAAGTGCAGCTAGCGTGATACCAAAGAGAAATTCATAGCATTAAATACCTGCCCATATTAGAAAGAGAGGAAGTCTCAAATCCATCACCTCAGCTTCCAGCCTAAAAACTGGAAAAAGAGAATAAATGAAATACAGAGTAAGCCGATGAAAGGAGAATTAAAGATTAGATCAGAAATTAGTCAAATAGAAATCAGAAAATCAGTAGAAAAAGTTGGAACAAGCCAAAAGCTTTTCAAAAGGCTGCTTGAGAAGTAGCCAGACTGAGAAGAAAAAAGCAAACAAAAAGAAAGATTACACTAATTACCAATTTCTGGAATGAAAGAAGTTATATCAGTATAAGTTAAAAGAATCATCAGTTAATATTATGAACAACTTTATGCCAATAAATCCAACAGCATAGATGAAGATGAACAAATTCCTTTAAACGCTCAAACTACCAAAGATCACTTAAGAAGAAATCAATAACCTAACTAATGCTGTATCTATTAAAGAAACTGAACAGTAGTTAAAAACACTTCCACAAAGAAGACTACAGGTCCAGATGGCTAAAGGATGAATTCAACCAAATATTAAGGAAGAAATAATACCAATTCAACAGAAACTTTTACAGAAAATTAAAGGAGACAAAATATTACCCAATGTATTCTATGAAGCCAGCGTTACCCTGATACCAAAACCAAAACCAAAGTTAATACAAGAAGGTTTCAGACCACTATCCCTCACAAGCATAGATGCAAAAATTGTAAATAAATTTTTAGCAAATGGAATCCAAATATATATGAAAAAGACAATACATCATGAACAAATGGGGTTTATTTTAGGCATTTAAGATTGACTTAGCATTTAAAAATTGATCAGTGTAATTCGTCATATGGACAAACAGAAAGACAAATCATATGATCATCTCTTAGATGCATAAAAAGCATATGACAAAATCCAATATTGTTTCTTTTTTAAAAAATCTTATTAAGTTTTTAAAATTTCAATTCCAGTATAGTTAACATATAGTGTTATATTAGTTTCAGGTGTATAATATATGATTCAACAATTCCATACATCACCTAGTACTCATCATGACAAATACACTCCTTAATCCCCAACACCTGTTCCCCGCCCCCCCACCTACCTCCCCTCTAGTAACCATCAGTTTGTTCTCTATAGTTCAGAGTCTGTTTCTTGGTTTGTCTCTCTCTCTCTCTTTTTTCCTCTATTCCTCATTCATTTTGTTTCATAAATTCCATCTATGAGTGAAATCATATGGTAATTGTCTTTCTCTGACTGACTTATTTCACATAGCTTACCCTCTAGATCCATCCATGTTGTTGCAAATGGCAAAAAATCATTCCTTTTTATGCCTGAGTAATATTTCACTGTATATATACACACCACATCATCTTTATCCATTCACATGTCAGTGGACACTTCAGCTGCTTCCATAATTTGACTATTGTAAAAAAGGCTGCAATAAACATAGGGATGTATATCCTTTGCGATTAGTGGTTTTTTTTTTTTTTATTTTTTTGGGTAAATAAACAGTAGTGTGATTACTAGATCACAGAGTAGTTCTTTTTTAAATTTTTTACTCCGTACTATTTAGTACAGTGGCTGCACTGGTTTGCATTTCCACCAGCAGTACCTAAGGGTTCCTTTTTCTCCACATCCTCACCAACACTTGTTGTTCCTCGTGGTTGTTATTTTAGCCATTCTGACAGGTATGAGTTGATACTCACTGTAGTTTTGATTTGCATTTCCCTGATGATGAATGATGTTAAGCATCTTTTCATGTGTCTCATAGCCATCTGTGTGTCTTATTTGGAGAATGTCTGTTCATGTCTTCTGCCCATATTTTACTTGCATTATTTCTTTTTTGGGTGTGGAGTTGTATAAGTTCTTTATATATTCTGGATACTAATCCTTCATCGGATGTCATTTGCAAATGTCTTTTCCCATTCTGTAGGTTGCTTTTTAATTTTGTTGATTGTCTCCTTCACTGTGGAGCAACTTTTTATTTCAATGTAGTCCCAGTAGTTAATTTTCGCTTTTACTTCCCTTGACTCAGAAAACATAGCTACAGCCAGTGTCAGAGACCTTACTGCCTGTGCTCTCTTTTAGGATTTTTATGGTTTCAGGTCTCATGTTTAGGTCTCCAATATTGATTCTTGATAAAAACTCTCAGAAAACTAAAAATAGAAGAGAATTTCTTAAAACTAATAGTGGACATTTATGAAAAATCTATAGCTAACATACTTAATGATGAAAAACTGAAAGTTTATCCTCTGAAAAATAAGCAAGGACATCTACTCATCACTTTTATTCAGCATTATGCTGAGGATTATAACAAGTGTAAGAAGGCAAGAAAAACCATTGAAAAGATCTAGATAGGAAAGAAATTAGTAAAACTCTCTTTATTTGCAGATTACATAATCAGATTACAGATTCTTTTCTGTGCAAAGAATTCTGATGGAACTTACAAAAAATGCTACCAGAACTAATAAACGACTTTAGCAAATTTGCAGGATGCAAAGTCAATAAAAATCAATTATATTTTCATACCAGCAACAAACCATGAGAAATTGAAAATTTCAATGCCATTCATAATATCAAAAAATATGAGATACCTACGAATATATCTGAAAAAATATGTGCAAGAATTAGACATTAAGCACTATAAAATATTGCTGAGAGAAATTAAAGATCTATAAATAAAGAGATATACCATGGACTACTTGATATACTTAAGATGTTATTGCTCATGGAATTGATCTATTGATTCCAGTGACCCTAATCCACATCCCATACATCCCACACAAGTTGTTTTTTTTTTTTAATGTGGATATTAGCAAGCTTATTCTGTAATTCATATGGAAATGCAAAGGACCTAGAGCAGCCAAAATAACTTTGAAGGACAAAGTTAGAGAATGTACTTCCAGACTTGTAAAGCTATAGTAAGCAAGACAGTATAGTAGGATAGACACAGTTATACAGGTTAATGGAACAGGAAAGAGTCCAGAAATAGATCCTTACATAGGCAGCCAATTAATTTTCCACAGAGGTGCAAAGACAGTTCTGTGATTCTCAACAAACTGGCAAAAATAATTCAGTGGAGAATTGTTTTTCAACAAATGGTCCTGTAGTGATTGGCTATCTGTATACTTAACAAAACAAACTTGATTCACATTTCACTCCATCTGTAAAAATCAACTCAAAAGGGATCAGAGATCTAAATGTAAAACCTAAAACCTTAAAGAAGTTCTGGAAGAAAACAGGAGAAACTGACATTGACAGCGCAAAGAAACAATCCATGAAAAAAAAAAATGGTTAGACTTTATCAAAATTAAGAACTTCTGCTCTTTAAAAGATACTTTTAGTAGAATGAGAAGACCAGTGCCAGACTGGGATATGTTATTTGCAAATCACAAATCTATTGAAGAACTTGTATCCAGAGTGCAAAAAGAACTCTTAAAACGCTATAGTAAGAGGGGCGCCTGGGTGGCTCAGTGGGTTAAAGCCGCTGCCTTCGGCTCAGGTCATGATCCCAGTGTCCTGGGATCGAGCCCCTCATCGGGCTCTGCTGCTCAGCAGGGAGCCTGCTTCCTCCCTTCTCTCTCTGCCTGCCTCTCTGCCTATTTGTGATCTGTCTGTCAAATATATAAAATTAAAAAATCTTAAAAAAAAAACTCTATAGTAAGAGAATAATCCAGTAAAAATAGAAAGAAAAAAAAAGATACTGAAATGAGCAGATACTTAACAGAACAGGTGACAAATAAAGATTCTCAACCTCTTTAGTCATTAAGGAAATGCAGATTAAAACTGTAACGAGATACCACTATACACCTATAGAATGGCTAAAATTTAAAACAGAACAAGACTGACTAATCATACCAGGTGATAGCAGGCATATCAATTAGCTCATCCTCCATCCCAGCTGTTGGGAATGTCAAAGGATCCAACTTCTGAAAGTTAGTTCAACGGTGTCTTTAAAAATTAAACATATACTTACCGCGTGACCCACGTATCCCGTTCCTAGGTGTTACACAAAAGCATTGGAAGCGTATGTCCATTCAAAAACTTCTACTGCACAGATGTTCCTAGCAGCTTTATTTATAATCGTTCAAAGCTGGAAACAATCCAAGTGTCCATCAACTGATGAATAGAAAAACACTCGATCCATGAAATAACATACTGCATAGAAAAAGCAGGATCAAAACCGTTGATACCTGCAGCAAGGAGACAGACCCCCCCCCAAAAAAAAGGCCACATAAGATACGAATCTTTATATAAAATTCTTTTTTTTTTTTTTTGCTGAAATCAGCTTTTATTTTATTTTAACTTCTTAATTTAATTTTATTTTTTTTTCAGTGTCCCAAGATTCATTTTTGTATAAAATTCTTTACATGCACTTTGACCTTAAATGGCAGAAAACAGATCAGTCGTTGCTCTGGGGAGGGGCAGGGCAGCAGGAAGTTGTGGAAGGGAAAGATTACCCAGGCCACATGGAAGCTTCTGGGATGATTGATATGCTCACTATCTTAATTGTGCTGACGGTTTCATGGATGCATACATGCATCACATTAACCAGATTATACACTTGAAACGTTAGCCCATCGTAGGTCAGTTAGACCTCTGCAAAACAGGGGTCCGAAAGCTACTTAAATGTTCATTATTAGGGGAGTAATCAAATGAATTCTGGATGCCTATAAAACAGACTAAGCAGCTGGTTGTGTTTTTTTTTTTAAGATTTTATTTATTTGACAGAGAGATATAAAGTACAAGTAAGCAGAGCAGCAGGGAGAGCAAGAAGCAGGCTCCCCACTGAGAAGGAAACCCAATGCGGGACTGGATCCCAGGACCCTGAGATCATGACCTGAGGCGAAGGCAAACATTTTACCGACTGAGCCACCCAGGCACCCCTAAGAGCTATTTTTAAAAATGAAGTCAACCGCCCACATGAAATGATCCCCCAGATAGATTATTAGTTGTGAAAAACAATATATGTTAACACATGATCCCTTTTTGAGTAAAAAAAAAATAGGCATTATGTATGTGTGTATGTGTGTGTATACATGTGTGATGTTTAATGTGTATATAGTATGTATATACAAATACATGCATGTGTGTGTGTGTGTGTGCGCGTGCGTGCACACGCACGTGTATAGAGGGTTTCTTGAAGCATACACAAGAACCTAACGGTAATTTCTGAGGTTTGGGAGTGTGGGTTTGTGGACCAGGGAGCAAGGCTTTTTCTTCTCATTTTATTAACTTCTTTTCAATTTTTTTAATCATACGCATGCACAGTTCTTTTTCTGAGTTTAAAATGGAAATTCTGGTTTAAAAAGATACAGAGAGAGAGAGAAGGAAAGACAAAAACAAAAGTTGGGAATTGTCTGTTGAAACATAATTGCTGATTGAAAGATAGAACAGAATTGAAATAATAATTGTTTTGTTTTTCATTCTTTTCAGTCATTATAGAATGTCATCTTGGGAGATTTTAAAGATTATTCTAGACTAGGAAATTGAATTTACGGGCTTGTCCCAAATAACAAAAATATCTTATGCCTCACTTCTTGGTCAGATTGAAGAGAGTATTATTTTTTCATAAGGCCTTATAAATTGAGCTAAAAACTGAAGTTTTTGTAGTATATGAGAGCAACCATCATATTACAAAAGAGTAGGCACAGAACTAAGGAGGCAAGAAGTATTTTTCATACAAGTATTAAGCACAGAATGTAAAGAAGTAAAAGGTGTTGAAAGTAAGATTTCTTTGAGAATATTATAGACTTGAATGTGTGACCTGTAGAACCCCATTTCTCCATTATGGAATGAGCGACCCCAAAATATTTGTTTTTAGCTGTTGAAGGATTTAATGGCAAAACCATAGTCGGTAACTAATTATCATAGGGATTATCATGAATGGATTTGCAAGGATTCTCAAGATCTCTAAGTGGGTCTGAGTGGATTGATGCCTAGATAATCTGGAACTCTTGAGTCTTTTGAGATTATTATGTATTAAAGAGCTCCTCCTTACTAAAAGATTGCCATATTCAAAAACTAGCATAGTTGTGGGGGAGGTTTTTTCAGCACAAGGAAGAGCATTTCTTGAAACTGTTTGCTTTAGGGGGAGTAACTTTTAAGGAAACAGCACTGGTCATTTTTCCAAGTTGGACAGTGACTTTTAAGAGTCAGACATCTCTCGTATTTTTAGTTACCACATTGAAACTGTCAGAATCGTATACGCTAAACTCGGCTGTAGGAACCTTCAGGATGCCTTTAGAAGAGATGCCTAAGTTCCCTTACAAGATACTGCATTAGTGCAAAGGTGAGCGGAGCTAAGTATAATCCGTATATTCCCCATTTAAGGATCAATTTCCATGGCTGTCACACCCACTTCCGGGAAAAAGAAGTGTGTATAAAAGCATGTGCAGAGTTCTGGGCATGTAAAGGACCGAGCATCTTGAGGCCCGGGTGGGACTGGGTTTGGTGCCAGGCCCCAGGAGTATCTCAATATACATTTTCAATGGAGAAAATGTGTACACTGAGCCCTGCTGGCTTGAAAATGTGTATGCTGAGCCCTGCTGGTTTGGGAACTTGATTCCCTGCCAAGCCAGACGTGGGTGATGAGTAGTTCTCTTGTGAGAGCCCAACTCAGGGCTTCTCAAAAATGTGGTCTTGACGATCCTCTGTATGATTCAGAGGCTGGTGCCCCAAATCCCGACCTCACTGTTTGGTTTCCAGCATGAATCAGTGATAGGATATCCATCCCCAGTGCTTCATCAGAACCCGTGTCAGCCTGTCCATCAATTCCTGCCAGCTGGCTTTCCGTTTTCTGGTGTTTCCTTTTTTTTTTTTTTTTTTTTTTTTTTTTTTTTTTTTTAGTGTCTGGGCCTTATAATCGTAAAATGTTAGGGCTAGAAATAATGCCTGAGGTCACCTCACCCCAACCTCTCAGAGATGAGGAAATGTCTGGTTGCTGCCTCGGTGGGACCCAGAGTCAAATCTCCTGACCCCACGCTCAGTGCCTCCTCGAATGTCCACCCCGCTCTTGTCCCCTCAAGCTGTCTGCAGACTGAAGACGCACGAGGAGCAGTGTCCAGACGCGCCCAAGACCGAGCTAGGAGTTTAGATCCAGAGAAAACCACTCTTGAATCCCGTTGCAGCGATCTCAGCGTGTGTCCCATCCCTCAGTGACTCCCCCACCTAGGACACTTCAGCTGAAGTACAAGGCCAGCCTGACCTCAGTCCCCAGCGGGGCCCCCTCGCATAATAGGTTAGGACAACAATCCAGGTGTCCTTGGACATAGCTGAAACCCTAATGCAGCTCTGCCCTCACATCCCCTGGCTCGTTCAGTCTGGGGACGACAGCCGCTTGGCTGTAGGAGCCCCATAGGGCTGGCCATGTCAGCTTGGCTCATCCTTCAAAGCTGCCACAAAACCTTTGATTTGCCATTGTTTTTTTTTTTTTTTTTTTTTTTTTTTTTGATATCCTGTTTCCTTTCTTTTTAGTTAATAAGAACATTTCCTTTGGAACAAATACTGTGCTTTGTTTACATTTGGGGTTAGGTGTTCATGTTGAGTTTTACGTGGATCCACATCTGCCTTTGATTACAGACAGCTTACTACTGGATAATCTTAGTGTCCAGCCACACACCTCTGGCTTGTCCTGACACCCCTGGGCCAACTTTGGGAGTCTGGAGGCCCTTCTTCACCTTCTGGTCCTCTCAGAGTACAGAGTGGCAGCAAGGATAGCCTGTGGGATCATACTTATGAGCTGTGTGACGTTGGGTCACTTTACCTCTCTGTGCCTCAGTTTCTTTGTCTGTAAAATGGGTATGATATTTGTAACTTGCCTCATAGAGTTGTGGCAAGACACATTGTTAATCGGGTTAATTTACACTGAGTTTTCACTTAGCACAGGGACTGGAAACATAGGGAGCACTCACTAAAATGATGGGTAACTCTGTACCTAGCAGAGTGGCTCAGTGGAAGCATGCTGGGCCCATAAAATGATGGTAACTGTAGCCCCCGTGGCAGTGATATTAGTACTAAGAGTGGTTGTTGCTGTTTTGTTACTGCTTCTTCTGTCCAGGCCTATGCCAAAGAACCACCACTACTGAGAACCGCTGACCTTTGGGCTTGTGAGGTTGGGGGTTAGAGCCTAAAGTGGGAGAGGGTTGATGATCTAGGAAGGGGAGGAAAAGGGCAACCTTACGTGTTCAGGGTCTGTGGCCTTCAGAGCAATGGAAATAAAGCTTCTCTAATGAGAGGGGAAACAGAACTAGCTTCTGACCCATTATAAAGAAGTGTGGAAATCGATGCTGTTGCCCCTTTGATCATCATCCAACCTCAAGGAGGAAGGCAAGCCTCAGAGAAACACAGATCTACTCTAAAGGTTTGAGGAATTTGTGGGTGGAATGGTGAGCTGGCACCCGAAAGGCTCTAGATTCAAAGTCACGTCTAGTGATTCATTCCTGAAGCCTTGAGTGCATAGCAGGTGCTAAAGAAAACAGAATGTACATCTAACCCTTGAGAGTCACCCATCCCACCAAGAAGGGACAGCTGATGTGGGAACCTGTGAGTCTCGGATTTGGATGGGCAGTGGGCATCCTGACACTGGGTCCCGCGAGCCGTGGCCTTACCCCTTCCCAGGACCCATCTGCCAAGTGCACAGTTTGTGCTGGATAACCCCAGGCTCTTTTCAGGTTTCATGGGAGCCTGAGTCCACTCAAGGAGAAAATCAACCCTTATTCCTTTCATGCATCAGGTTTTTGTGTCTGTACACACACTCTGAAAGAGGTGGTAAACGTCATCTATGAAGGAGAAAGATTTCGGGGCGCCCAGCTGACTCAGCCAGTGGAGGCTATGACTCTTGATCGCAGGGTCTTGAGTTCCAGCCCCATGTTGGTGTAGAGAGTACTTTAAAAAAAAATAATAAAATATTTTTTTAAAAAGAGAGAAAAAAAGAATGAATGAATGAATGAGAGAAAGAAAGAAAGGGAAAGGTTTCTCACAATTCTGAACAAGTTATTAGATTTCTCTGTTTCCTCACCTATAAAGCAGTTATCAGTGCCCCGGGCCCTCCCTCTGGGGGGTGCCGGTGAACTTCAGATAGTAAACAGATTGTAAAACACTGTGTAAATGTCAAGTGCTGTGTAATAGCAAGGAGTAACCTCAGATGAAGTAGAAAACTCAGCATGCAACCGATGAAAACTATAAATTCTCTACTTCCTAAAGTTTAAAAAAATACATATTTTCTTCACTTTTTAACAGAAAACAACTGAGCTCCTATTATATACTTTAAAAAAAACAGATTTTATTTATTTATTAGAGAGAGAGTACAAGCAGGGGGAGGCACAAAGGGAAAGGGAGAAGCGGACTCCCCACTCAGTGGGGAGCCCAGCATGGGGCTCGATCCCACAACCCTGAGATCGTAACCCGAGCCAAAGTCAGATGCTTTGAGCCACCAGGTGCCCCTCTACGCTTTTTAATTAGTGCTTTTTTTTTTTAAGATTTTATTTATTGATTTGACACGGAGCGAGAAAGAGAGCACAAGCAGGGGAGGGGCAGAGGGAGAAGGAGAAGCGGACTCCCTGCTCAGCGAGGAGCCCAACATGGGGTTCGATCCCAGGACCGCGGGATCATGACCCGAGCCAAAAGCAGATGCTTAACTGACTGAGCCACCGAGGTGCCCCTTAATTAGTGCTTTATAAGAGCACAGGCTGAGGACTCCCTTCAAAAGCAGACCACAATGTAAGAAGGCACTTCAGTGTTTGGGAATTCAAATGGCCTTGCAAGGACTTTAAGACAAGCTCACAGTATTTCACATTCCAATCAACAGCGAAGTTGCAGTGGATAGGATGGCCCACTATTTGCCATCACACATTGATTTGCAGGGGTAAAATTCAGAAAGTTCAGAGGCGTCTGGGCGGCTCAGTCGGTTAAGCTTCCGACTCTTGGTTTCACCTCAGGTCATGATCCCGGGGTCCTGGGATCCAGCCCACGTCGGGCTCTATGCTCAGCAGGGGGGTCTGCTTGTGGACTCTACCTATCCTTCTGCCCCTCCCCCTGCTCACAGTCTTTCTCTCTTTCTATCTCTAAAATAAATAAATATTTTTAAAAAAATTTGGCAAGTTCGAGAACAGCGGAGGAAGTCTGGTCTCCAAGGTGCTTTGTATAAGCTTCAGTCAGTACAGCCTTTGCAAGGGCAAGCAAGAGTTCCACATTTATTTGTTTGGTACCTTTCTCTAAGGAGATCAATGCTGCTTTGTGGCTGTAATCTGTTTAATCTCAGAGCATCCCTGCCTTGTAAGTCATTCTCGTCATCCTCACTTTGCTGATGTGGAACCCACAGTCCGATAGGAAAACTGACTTTTCAAGGGCACATACACAGCAAACCAACGTCACGAGCCCTGGGAGTGGGGTTCCAGTTTTCTAGGTTGTGTTTATTATCCTCTTCCCATTTGCCCAAATTCCCCCCAAGCAAAGCAAATTTGAGAATTCCGTCAAGGACAGTTCACAAGTTCCTCCAAAACTGGCCGACTCACTGAGCTTTGCTATTCATTGTGAGATTTTCTAGAAATTTTGACCATAGATGCATTTGATATTAAGGTCATGTTTGCAGTACTGCGTGGATTCTGGAGTCAGATGTATTTGGGTTTATGTAGCTCTGTGAACTTGGGTTTTCAATAGCATGGGAGAATTAGTACTTGCAACAGAGTTGTGTCCGTGAAATGGAGCAATGTGTGTGAATGCTTGGGGCCTAGCGCTCACCTCGAGCTTTTGGCTGGTAAGAGCTCTGGCGTTACACAGCCGACGGGTTCTTCTTAGCTTAGTTCTCTTGTTTCATCAGACTTCAGTGAAATCTTGAAGCTTGGGTCAAGCAAAGCCAGGTATGTTACAGGTTTTCTTTTTTAAAGAAGCTTTGTCTATTACTCTAGCAAGGCGAGTGGCTTCGCCCCTTCCTCGCCACTGCTCCCTGTTCGGTTCCAAGACGCTTGGGAGGAGTTCCCGCCCTTGAGCTTGGATTTCTGTCAAAACAAGATTACCTCTTTCTTGCTCTGTGAGTCTTATGAACCAACCTTTGATTTCCAAATGCTTTGGGTTCTCACGAATGTTGTAAGCTACCGTGCAGAGTGCTTGGTAATAGTCCCAGTTGGGTTCTCCTCAAGAGAGAGCGAAGGATGAGATGAGCTAATGGGTTTTGGAACTGGGGAGGGACAAAGTTGTCTGAGTGAAACACTGCACTGGGACTCCAGGGTCAGGCACTTAGCCCTGCCTTTGCTCCCATATTGGGGGCTGGGGGAGTGGTATATGTACAGAAAACAGAGTCCTGGCCCCACTCCAGAGAATAAGAATCTAAAAAAAAAAAAAAAAATGCAAGAATTCAAGAATGGACCCGAGAATGCAAAAAACCACCAGTTTTCCCGGTGGTGCTGATACCCTGCCAGGCTGGGGACCCACTGCCCAAGGCCATTTTCCAGATGAGGAAAAGGAGGCCCCCGAAGGCCCTCCTCCAAGATCACACACACGGTTAATGGCAGAGGGCAGCCTGGGACTCAGATCTCCCTTGCTGCTCGCTGTCACTCCTGGGTTTTTTCCACTGCGCCCTAAGGCCCCTGGGTCCGCTGTTGACTCAGGAGGAACGGATGAAGCCGTCTGTGTCTGTACTTTCTCATCTGTATTCCAGAGATAAAAACTCCTGACCTTAAAGGGCCATTGTGAGGTTGCATTAGTTAAAGGGTGTTCAGTTCACTTCGTTCTTCAAGTCTGTTCTTTAGACAACTGAAAGGCGCTAAATTAAGCCATTTTGCAGAGAGGTCTGAGTCACCCAGTGGCAGCTGTCTGTGGCCCACAAGAGGTGCTTTGGTCATTGTCATCGAAATGCTGCGTCAAGTCCCACCTCTAGCACAGAGCTCCGGGCTGTGCCGGGTTACCCGGAGAATGGTCTCTGCCCTTGAGAACAGCCTGCTGAGGGCAAGGGCCCTAGAAATTACTCCCACAGCAAAGGAACAACCACGAGGGGCAGAGGAGACCGGTATAATCTGAGTATCCTGCACTCAGAGAAGCTCGCCTTCCAGCCTGGAAGGAGCTCGGCCATACCCAGTCTGCCTCCCTGGCCTGGAGAAGTTGAAGGGCTTAGGTCCTGGTCACAGAGCAAGTTGGGAACAGGTTGCCTGATCCGGCCCGAGTTCTTCCTCCCTCCCCCCTCCTTCAGGCCAGAGTGGAATTGTTTCTCTCGAAGGTCGGAATCGAACAGCATCCATTATACAGAATCGAGAAAGGCTTTTCTGGGGAGGCCAAGGTCCGGATGTGGCCTGGGGAATGGTAGGCAGGGTGTGCTTGAGAGGGTTTAGCCCAAAGGGGCTGTGCCATATCTTGAAGCAACCTAGAAGGAAGTCTGGAAGCAGTGGCTGAGGTTCTTGGGCAGGTTCTGTGCTGCAGAGGGAAGTCGGGATGGGATTCCAGAAGGGAGGCCAACCCTTCGAAATGCCCACCCGTGGAAGGACTGGGAAAGGGCCTGATGGAAGGACTGACTAACAAGAGGGAGCTCCAGAGGGTTAAGAAAACGCTTTGCCCCCATTTCTCAACAGCTACTGTGTGCCAATCCCCATGGTTAGCTTTCTACCCAAAACATTTTTATCCTCTGAACAGCCCTACCAGGCAGGTGTTGTTTTCCCATTTGTGGATGAAGAAACACACTGGGGAAGGTTAGGTAACAGAGAGGCACTGAGGGAGGCAGGATTTAAACCCATGTTGTCTCCTGCCGTGAGGCCTCTCTGAGACTATTGGGAGGAAAGTTCTAGATAGCCGGCCAGGAGGCAACTACAATTTTCCCCTTTTGTCTCTAAACAAAGAAAGGAGCAAAATGAGGGTAGTTCACAGGCCAGGAGCTTGGGGGCAGGGGTCGGGGGAATGCAAGCTGTGGCAGTCATCCAAATTATGCTCAAAAAAGGACAAGTGGAAAATGACTGGAGATTGCTTATTTGGCAGATCATTGACATGGTGACGTGACGCAGTGAGAATGAAAAGAGGAAGGCTCACAGGAGAAAGATAAGCGTGGGCCATATATGAAAAGAGTTCCTGATGATTTAGGGCATTTAAGATTGAGAACCAGGGATTGTTCCACCAAAGGGGAAAGTTCAAAGTAGGTAGGTAGGTCGATGTGTCATCTAAACAGATAATGTGGTGGCACTGGGGGAGCTAGGTCCTCAGAGAACATCATTTATGGCTCTGTGTGTGCTAAGACAGTCTAGCAAGGAAGTGAATCGCCAGCACGAGGAAAATGACCCACTGGGCGAGGCCGTGTATTCTCACACAGCACCTGGAAACGCAGGGAGACGAACTGGGAAAGTTAAGCACGGCGGGACCCCAGTGCCAGCTTCGAAATGGTTTTGAAGAATATGTGAGAGACAGAGTTGAAGCAGAAGGAAAAAGCAGATGCATCCAGTATCTTAGAATACATGGTAAGGGGAGGACAGGGGAGGGAAAGGAACCGTTGAGGGCTTTATTACGTGCTGAGTACATTCAATAATCCATGACTCAATTAAATTAAACCAGACACTCAGTTAAACACTCAGTCCTTACAACAGTCCCATTTTACAGATGAGGAAACAAAGGCGCCGGGGTCTTGGTGGTGACACTGGGGGAGGGGGACCAAGATTCCCCTTGCTGTGACTCTGAGCCCCCGCCCCCTCTGCACTACACACTGTCTCCGTCAGAAATGGGGCACGGGGCAGAGAGGAGCCCTGGTCATGTGCGGAGTCAGAAGCAGTGGAAGGCTGGTGAGGATTCGAGGGGACTCAGAGCAGAGCGGAGGATGCTGGTGGTCTTCTTGAGTGAAACAGGAAATGGGAGAAGCAGACCACAAGGAAATCCACATGGTCGGTAACAGTTTCATTTGCCACCGATGGCATTTTACTGTCTGCAACACGGAGGATTAAATGTTAGCTGCATGCAGGTCGCTCTTCTGGGGAACGTGAGTTCCTTGTTTGGAAAGTGTAAGCCCCATATTCGCCTACTTAGGACTAAGTTGGGCTTCCAGGTTGGTGCATCTTTAAATAATAGTTCCCAGGAAAATGCTTGCTCTAGTGTGTGGTTTTTCATATTTTTCAACTGTTGGTCCTGTTGGCAACATAGACATTTGCACCAGCAAGTCACCTGGAAGCTAAGAGAATCCTCTGCCCCAACTAATACCAGGATCTGGCCATCTACAAACAGTACTATCCCCAGTTCTGATCTTCTTGCCCCTTTCTTTCTTTCTTTCTTTCTTTCTTTTATATTTTATTTATTTATTTGACAGAGATCACAAGTAGGCAGAGAGGCAGGCAGAGAGAGAGGAGGAAGCAGGCTCCCCGCTGAGCAGAGAGCCCGATGTGGGGCTCAATCCCAGGACCCTGAGATCATGACCTGAGCCGAAGGCAGAGGCTTAACCCACTGAGCCACCCAGGCGCCCCATTCTTGCCCCTTTCAATGAGTGATGGTCTGCTTAATATGTGTGAGGTGATGAGTTTGCATGAATTGCAAATGATTCCTAGGAGCCTTTGAAAAAATAATTGTAATTTGGAAAAATGGGGTTAGTCTCTATGAGGCTTTTGCAATAATGAGGAACAAAAAGAAGAATAGGCAAATGTTTTTGCTTTAAAGGTAAGAGTCCATGGTTCAGTAAAGAGTCGGCTTCATCTCACTGGGAAAACATATTCTAGTCACCAATTTAATTTCTGTTACTGTTGCTGCGTTGCAACCCTCCTCCTCCTCTAAGTATATGACAAGTCTGAACATAATTCTTTGTAGTCCATTGGCTCTTGTAAAATAATGCTGTGATTATAAGGTTTCCTGAATATGATTTTCAGAATGTTGGTTACAACCACATTGCACCTACCTGCTGTGCTTGGGTGACCATCTCTGTTGCTCAATTTATACTGAATATTGGTCATAGTGAAACATGTTTTCATCACTTGAAATCCAAATTATATTTTCTGGATTATTAATGGCCACTTATTTCTGTAACATAAATCAGGATGTTGTGCAAGTTTGGTTTGCAAGCAGATTGACTCCTGAAAGCAACAAGTTAACCTTGAGATCGGTGTGAGGAGTCACTTGAGTTGACAACCTAAGTATTCACTAAAACCTTTTTTTGGTTTTTTTTTTAAACGTAGTCTGATTCCTCTCTGGATAAAATTCTGATAGTGATTGTAAGAATAAAGGATTAAAAACTGGGATAGGTTTTTGAGACTGCAGAGTCTACCCTCTCTCCTATTCTCATCCCTTTATTTTTCAGGTAGGAGAGAGAACAAGGTCAGAAATAATACATAAATGCTACAGCCTCGCAGGTCACATAGCTGATTGGTGGCAGAGCTGGGAACTGCCAGTCATTCCCATGCACTTTCCACCAAACTGCTGTTTTCTTGTAATTGGTGAACAGTTGACTTGGAGGCATTGTGTTTTTCTACCCTAGATGTTGGTTGAAAAAAAAATGCCTATTATATAAAAGCTCTTGCAAATACTTCTTATACAATTAGGTCAATAGAACACAAAAATTTCTTCCTGCCAGATTTCCCACAGTCCCCTTTGCTTGACTTTTCTTCTCACTTTTCCTCTGAAAAGCCATGTTCCCTTTGCACTTAGGAATAAGGAATCTTATTTGTTCAGACAGCAATGTGCAAACATCTGTTGCATCAAAATTCCCAAGCGGAGTAAAAATACCGATGGCCCTTTTCTGAATTTCATTAGCAGTGGCAGTGAACATTCCATCAGCATCTCAGGAGTAATACAGAAAAGAAAGAAAAATCAAGTTAGCAATTATATAGTTAATATTGTACCAGATGAAAGCCTGCATTATAAAATCCTGAGTGTTGTAAACTCTCCTTTTAAATCTGCCTGCGGGCTATCTGTCCTTTCAAAATACAGTGTCTGTTGTCAGTAGTAGAATTCTAATAAATGAAATGTATTACAGAGTAATAGCGTATGTATGGTGAAATTGAATGTTTATGGAAAAGTGTTTTTGGTAAGGATTGGATCAGGCCATCGCAGCGCTTAAGACATCTTAGGATCTGAAATCAGACCAAAGGTTTTTAAAGGATTCTCTGAAAATGTATTTATAGCTTTAGCCTTGACTTTATAGTTGACACGAAGGGCAAGGATGAGCAGACAAAGTGGGGAGGGCACAGAGCATCGCCAGACAGGACTTACCCTAAGAACTTGTTTAAAACGTTGCATGTTTGTAATTCACATACGGAGAGGGTAAATTTCCAGAAGTGCCCTAACACCTTGCAGTTGCTGAAGGGTCACTGGTCACTGTTCGCAGTATCTGGGTCATTCGGGTCTGCCTGTGTCCCGTCCACTCGCAGCTTCTTCTCCCCCAGCGTTCCCGATCCACACACGGGGAGTTCTCCAAATGCACCTTGATCTCTTGCCTACGGGCCTGGCAGGAGCTCCCAACCCTGCTTAGCATTGCCTCTCTCTGGAGCCCATGCCCGAAGCTCAGAGAACTTTTAGCCCATGTATTTGAGTGGTACTTTCTGTCCCAGCACTAGACCTCGAGTCCCTTAGATCAGGGGTTCTGTCTTCTCTTGGTGCACGCGGGGCCCACCACGCACAACGGGCCTCAGTCAGTGGTGGTGGGTGGGTGGGTGCGTGGAGGAGGAAACAAGCAGACAAGCCCCTGTGTAGCATACCTTTTAAGAGGCGTTCGCATAATAAGAATACTGGAAACATACCAAGCAATATGGAACACCTGACTTTAAAATGCTTTTCTTGCTTAATTTGTTCTAACGTGCGTGCCAGGATCTATGTGATCGGAGTCACTGAGGACAGAGTGGCAGGCACGCTTTGTCTCACACTTTGGCCTTTGCTCCTCTTAACCTCCTTTTCCACCGGGATTCCTCTCAGTGCCACTGTCCCCCCTGCAGTCCCGTGAGGAAGCCCCACCCACCCACCGGGCTCTGGTGGCCCCCCACGTTCACAGCCATACTGTGGGGCAGCACACGAGGCTATAGGCGTGTGTTTACTTGTCTGTTTTAACCCCCGGACTTCACATCCTCTGGGCCTAGGAAATCGCCGAGGTTGGCAGACATTTACCAGATGAAAGTTGCATGAATCACACCTTGGGCTCCTTAATGAGGAAGAGAAGACATTTTCCTGGCACTTCACTCCCGATCCTAAGCCTCCAGTACCACAGTCTCTTCATCGCCATGTTCAGGGCCACAAGCTTCAGCTGTCCTGCTGGACTGAGAATGCTACTCAATGTCATTAGGAAACTGCGTTCAGCTTTGGAAGCGAATGCTCTTTACTGGTTCCCGACAGTGATTAGGGTTAACTGCTGTCTTGATATCAATTCTGAAAAATACAGTAACTGAATTCGTTCTAGAAAGTAGGAGAAACAAGCCCTATTTTTAGTATTCCTTTGTAGTTAGGTCTCCTCTGTAAATCTGTTGTAAACTGAAACATGTTTGACTCTTCCATTCTGCTTACATGTTCTCACTTTGCCAGTTTTGATCTCCTTAGATGTTGAATCATATTTCTGGAATGAAATAGTCATAGGCTTTTGTATCATTTGCTGCTTTCCTATTTAATTTAGAATAGAGAACAGAGTGATAAAATTAGATACAAGAGGCCTCTGTGTGTCATCAAGTAACCTAGTCTACTTTGGGTAACAAAAATAAAATCCCTCTAAATAATTTCTAGCTCATTTTGAACCAATTTTGTTAAGCTGAGTGGCCTCCGGTCTGTGTGAGGAGTCCGGGAAACTCAACTCTCCCTCAGTGGCCCAAGAAAGTTTTTCCTGACAATTAACATTTTCCTTTCCTTAATTTCATTCCGTTGCTCGTCATTATGACCCCTGTAATTAGTGTGCTCATTACCTCCCCTGCATAATTTCTCTGCCTCCTTTCTGTTCTCCCTTCATGTGTTCTGAGGCTGCCTCCTTTCCTCGCTCTGGAATCTCCTGCTCCCTCTTCTCTGGAGGGGCTCATGGTCAAGGCCGTTGGAGTGAGAGAGAGGCTTCTCCAGTCACCTAATCGGTAGCCCCACCATATTTTTTTTTCTTTTTTCTTTTTTTTTTTTTTGTCTTTAGAGAACTTTTTAGGGAGGGAAGAGAATTGTAGTCAGAGAAATGGAAGAGCTGTAAGATAGGCTTGTCCTGCGATGTAGGGGGGATCCGGTCCACTCTTTGGTGCCATCTCACCACTCACTCCGATCTAGATTAGACCCCCACTTCCGGCTGGAGAGCGTAGTGTAAGCCCCCAGCGTCGCCCTCAGCTCAGGAAGGGAGTTGTCGGAGATCCTTACATTCCTCTGTCGTGTTTGTAAAGCAAGTCCCAAGAGCCTTCATTTCTCCTCTCGTTCTCTTTCCTTACTTCCTTTGTCTTTCCTGCTCACCTCTCTCTTCTTTCACTCACATTAATGCGATCTTCTGGAGCTTATGAATGAATGTGGACTATACACTGGAGTGCAGAAACTTGACCCCCCATGGGCTTTGAAAATGAAAACCAAGATCATCCTGGCACCCTGCTTTGTGCTTTCAGAAATTATCTCCTTACCCAAGATGTTTCTGTTACTGCCCTGATGCATTTAGGTTTTTTTCCTCTAATGAGGGCAAAGCATTTTATCTCATCTTCCCCGTGTTCTCACGAAATAGACACGGAGAGTGATACCTGCAGGAAATTTAACACCTATCCGTCGATTTATGGCAGAGCCAAGTGGTACCTACATCTGGGTTCGACCCACCCTCCTGAAATCCACGCCTTACAGAACTCTTCTCTGGGTCATGCATTGAAGCGTTCTCTGCAGGGGAGCGAGGCAGGGAATACAACAATTTTGAAGCCACCAAGGACCCCTTAAGATGGCACTCCACGTCCTGACACCGAGCCCCTACCACGCACCATGCGTTAGGGATACAGAGAGGAACAGAAGTGGTCCCTGTTTTTGAGTTGCCTCCAGATCAGTGGGGGAGATGGTGACATGAACAGATAATTATCCATGATGTGTTAAGTGTCCAGGGTGTGGTTGGGGGGGGTGTCCTTGGGAAGGCTCCCCAGGGGAAGGCAGTGGCCCTGCTGAATCGCTCTCCTGGGCCGCATTCCTGTGCGGCTCAGCCGGACTCCCGGGCACCATAGCCACTCTCGATGTTGCTGCTGCCTCTCTCTCCTGCTCCCTCCCGTCAGCCGTCCTGCGGTGTGCTGTGCGAGCTCTCAGTGAGAAAGTCTGTCCCTCTTGACACTTGGGTGTGGATAAGGAAAGGAGTAAATGTTCCATGCTAAGCATATTGTCAAGTGCGATGAATGTCATGAAGGAGGAAGTTTTGAAAGTGTGATTTCTTCACGTTTACAAAACGAACAAGTGACTCAGATCTATTGTACACATTCACAAGAGCTATGTCCTAAGCTGATCCCCATTTTGAAGTCATGTCTTCTTTGCTTGTGGGGAAGGTTTGCAAGAGGGTGGAAAGTGAAGGGGGGGTGTGAGGAGAGGAAGGAAGGCTTACGGACCGGGGCTTGGTGCTGGAGTATGTAAGCGGGGCTGCCTTTCCTTGGGCTCTGCGGTATAGACGATTTCCCACATCCCTTAGCTCCTTCCTTCCTGTCTTGTCGTCTTCTTTCCCTCTCCTCCCTCTCTCCCACCTCCTTCCCCTCCCCGCTTCCTCCTCATCTTTCTCCCTTTCTCTCCCTCTCTCTCTCATTTTACTTCTTCTTTCCACTTGGCAGGCTTTTTTTTTTTTTTTTTTTTTGGTATGTTTTCTGTTAGACTAACTTCAGACAGGACCCTGCAAACTGAAAACAGATGTCCAGGCCGACCAGAACGTCTATGGATTCATTACTGTTGGAAGCCTGGGTAGCCCTGCCCCGATTGGTTGGGAGCGCTCTGCGAGCTGGGGAGCCGGGCTGCGTTTGGGTGGCTTTGCTGACTTTGTTGCTGACAGCATCCTTAAGCCACACTAGAATCGGACCCTCCAGCTCTGACCTTTCTAAATTTCTTCCACATTGAGTGCACTTTGAGGATTGTTCGTTCATTTGTTCTTTCTTTTTTAACAAGACTACATTGTGTCATCATCAAAAACGAATTTTTAAACATATCAAGAATAAATGTTGATACTCCTCGACCACGCCGAGTCAGTCCTGTAGGAGTTAGGTAGGCCGTCCGACTCCAGGCCTGGCCTCACCGAGTGACCCGAGAGCTTCCCCTTCTGAGCTTCTCTCCCTAAATGGATGGCTTCAGTGGCTCTTCACCTTTTATTCTTGGGGGTTACAAATGCATCGGAGAAACTTTATAAAACAAAATATGATATTAGCCCTAGCTTTATTCTATTGTCAAAGCCTCATGTTCTGTTCATGTATTTAGTTATTTTTTTTTTGTCTGGAGCTCTGAAATGAAAGGCCAGGGGGGAAAAATATGAGAAACATGAAATTGCCATGTATTGATTGCCTTGTAGGGGAGGAGACAATTTGAAATAGTACAAATGTTGTTAGGATCATACATCTAGAAAATACCAGGGCTTGAAATGGTGTCATAGTCCCTGTGTTACCCAAAGTTGAAACTCTGCAGTTTTAAAGTTGAGCAAGTATAAACTCTAAAGTTCCTTTTTTTTAATGTTATGATCTCTGGACTTGATTTCATAATTTGTTTCAGTTTGACAAATCAAATAAACAAATCCGTCCCGTCCCCGTTGCTGTCAGTTCCACTTATCTCATACGTATTACTTAGTCTTATGAAGAGTGCTGGATATGGAAAGTGAGAACTAGATAATTATTCTTCAGAAATCTTAGATATCTTCCCTGATTCCTGTACCATCAACTCACAGGGACACAATGGACTTCAGGATTTTGTCATCCTCTTTCAGTCTTTTTTTCTATATATGCCATTTTTCAAGATTAATTAATCATCCTACATATACAGCTTGAATCTCATTTTTTCCACCACATGTTGTAACATAAGCATTTTCCGACGGTGAAGATGGTTTTCAGTTGCTATCAGATCTTGTGAGTGGTGATGCCATAGTTCAGTTAAATTTAGTCTGTCAGATAAGGAGCTTTCCCCAGTGTTGCTGTGTTGTAAGAACTGTTGGACTTGAACATGATGGCACAGGCAGTCTGCCCTACCTGGGGAAACTCAACAAATGCAAGGTAATTTTACATGTTTGATGGCTGATCGTTATACTTTCCTACGAACATCAATGGCTTGGGGCAGGTAGAATCAGAACCAATCGGAAGTCATCGTGGAGAATAACTTATTTCTTGGACAATGACCTCTGTCCTCTTGCATTTTGGTAATTTGCTTCTGCACAGATGTGGAGTAGAGAATGTAGAGTGGCATGACCTACTCAGTGTCCTATGGCTCCCTTCTGGAAAATTAGTAATTAGATCAAGGACCCGCTTGTCTTATTCCACAATGATTTGTTGAGCAGTCTTCGGAACAGTCTTCTTCATTGTTCTCATCTTATCAGTTTCTATATTACAAAAGTCAAAGCAGTCCCTTGTTTCAGCAACGGACCATTCACTGAACATTTCTTAAGTTCTTGCACCTTGCCTGGGCTCCCTGAAAATAAGAAGATAAAAGAGGCGGAGCTCCTTCCCTTAAGGAATTCAGCACAAGAGGAAGGTAGAGAAGGAAACAACGATCACCGTGGGTACAAAGATGCTCGGGAAGCTGAAGGAGGAATCACCCTGGCTTTGAACTTCACCGAGGAAATACTTGACTTGAGTTTTGAAGAGTGGTCAGAGCTTGCCCGGTCAGTGAGGGGCTAGCAGAGGTGCACAACAGCATGGCAAGTGAGGGGAAACAGTCATAGGTTTGGGGTGTTCACGCAGGATGGGCCCGAGGTGGATAGCAGGAGGAGGTGAAGATGCTCTGGGCCAACTAATGAAGTCTGGTCCCCTTTAGGAGGCCACATATTTAGAAAAATAACTACCTGGAGTCGGGGGACTAGATCGCAGAGAGGCTGAGGCAGAGACATGAAGGAAAGACTTTCTGTAATATTCTAAATAGGAAATGCCAGGGGCTTGATTTAGGACAGAAGCAGTGAGAACAGAGGGGAGGAGACAGAGTGAAGTTTGTTTAAAGTTTAAAGACAGAGATGGGAAAGGGTATGCAAACAAGTCGCGTGTACTGTCTTGGATACCTGGACGGGTGGTATTTCCAAGGGATTTCTCACCTTCTGATCTGTACTTGCTTCATACTCTACCATGGATCTAAAGAACTAAGAGTTGTAGACCCTCCCAGTGCTGGCTAGCCAGGTTTTCCTATCCTGTGGTTTTCTAGTTAATGGCCCAAAACAAAGAAATAGAAGGTGTACATTAGGTTTCCTGCTTTTGCTTGGTAACCTGGAGAAGATCATTTGTAAACCATATCCTATAAGAAGCACTAAATGAAAGTACAGAATTTGGCGAAATTTTCAGTATTTATTGGCTTAAAATGGTTACTGTATGACCGGGTCTTAACTGATTGATTTTTGCCTCACGGGTAGAATGCACTGGGGTCTGTTATTTTAAAACCTTCATACTTCGTGGGGTGCCTGGGTGGCTTAGTGGGCTAAGCGTCTGACTTTGGCTCAGGTTATGATCTCTGGGTCCTGGGATCAAGCCCTGTGTCAGACTCTGCACCCAGTGGGGAGTCTGCTTAAGGTTTTCTCCCCTTGCCCCACCCCCTTACCTGGCTCGTGTTCTCTCTCTCAAATAAAATAAAATCTTTTTAAAAAATAAATCAAACCTTCACATTTTGACATATGACATATTTTGACTGTATTTAAATAAGTGGAGGCAAATTAATCCATGATGTCAGCTGAGGACAAAGGATATGTCCGAAACAAGAGTAGATAAATTAACAAGTACATGATAATGTGAAAGGGCCCATCTTTTTAAAATGTCAGCTCACTTGGAAGAAGAAATGGTCTGAAACTGTTCGTTCGGTTTACTTTCAAGATCTTGGGAGAGTGTGTTGAAAGAGCCATGGAAGTGAAAACAGGCAGCAGATTGAAGATGTCGCTAGTGCTGTGTCAGCCAACCACAAGTGGGCTCATTCAGGCCTCACTCTGCCCTGAGGCATGGAAGCACTCATCTTGTTTCAAATCCTGGATTGGACAGTCATGTTGTTTCTCTTGGGGTGATTCCATAGCACGTGATTTTTTATTTAATTGAGCATATATGTTGCACACTCTACGCTAGCTCTGGGGGAATTCTGAATAATAATATTAATAATCATAACAGTATTTACTGATCACCTGCTGTTTGTCTGATACCATTCCAAGAACTTTTCATAGATCAACTCATTTAGTCCTCATACGGGTCCGTGAAGGAGGTATGATTATTAGCTCCATTTAACGACTGAGGAGACTGAAGCAAAGAAAAGATAAAGTAACTTGCTCAAGAGCACCCAGCTAAAAGTGATACAATCAGGATTCGAACCCAGGCAGGCTGTCTCCAGAGCCCACGTTCGTAATTACAGTAGTTCCCACTTCTTACCTCCCAAAAGAACCTGGCTCACTCACCACTTTCTCCTGAAGGTTCATCTTCATTCTTCACCCCACCTTCAGAGATCCTCTGGGTTACTTGTGTACTTTGTTCAAAACACGTGTATGATTTCACATTTATTATTACTATGTTTATTGCACAAAATATTTATATTTTGTATTTATACAAATGTGTATACAAATTTGTATATTTATACAAATTTGTATAATTTGTATTTATACAAATTAGCCAAAATGTGAAGTATTTATAACTGTCTCTCCTACAAGACCCAATCTTAATCCTCTTTGCATCTAGACCTGGCATTTGTGTGGTGTTTGGCTGAGAGCAGATGTTCAGTAAATGCAGCTTGAGTTGAGTTGGCTTGACTTGAACGCACAGTGCTTCTCCTCAAGGAGCTTTTGGTCTACCTGGAAAACAGTTTCTGTCTACATGAAGCAACTGAATAATGAAGAAGTTCAAGTTAAGAATACAGTAGAGCCAGTGTTACCGGATTTCAAAGAAGGAGATTGGCTGCAGGGACTGGGTTGGATGAGGTTGGATTGGATCGCTTCTCCAAGTACATAGAATCTGAGATGAGTACAGATTACAGCTAAGAAAAGGAAGAATACTGATCAGAACGTTGATCTGAGGAGGCTATGAGTGAAATGCTCACATTGAAAGGGGCAGCAGAACCGCATCAGAAATGTAGGTTGAAAGAGCCTTATCAGTGACACAGATCAGAGGTGAGCTCCTCAGAGAGGCCAACCCTGTTCTCTCCCGGGAGCTTCTTTCCACAGTGTCTTGTACATGCATCATCCTCGCAGAACTGCTTTGTACTGTATATGTAAGGTCCTATGTGACTGAGTTCCCTGAGGATAAGGACCATTCTTTGCCAACACCAAGGACAGTACCTGGTACATCACAGTGGTCAAATAATAATAGTGGCAGTAACAATTTACAATTATATAAGTATGTAACATTGATATATATAGATATAGATATTACATAACATTTACTAGATTCTTATGTTCTTGCCAGTGTTCTGATTGAATTGTATTAATTCAATCTCTGTTGAATTTTACTGTGCTGTGAAGGTTAGGACATCTTGGAAATCTTTAATTATGTAGACCCTATCTGGACGTGATCTACATCTTAATTCTGTAAAAGCTGCACACACGCGCACACACACACACAGAGCAGAGTCTGAACCAGAGCCTGCGACTATTAGAAACCAGGAATCTGTTTGTTCAGTGGTGAGTTGGCCCAACCAAGCAGCTAGTGTTCAGGACAGGCCGCCCATCCCAGGAGAAACTGAGAGACAATGATGGGCAACCAACAGTCCAGTGGAGTGAACCATAAAACAGCACGTGTGTGTGCGCTTGTGCGCGCACACACACACACACACACACACTGCTCTTAATTCCAAGCTAAAGGGACTGGGCCTGCTGACGTACTTCCTTTTCTACTTAGAGTCTCAGTCCCAGCTCACAGGTGGGGCCACTCCTAGACCCAGCTGTAGGTTACAGGCTATGGGGCGGGAGAAACAGTCAGGAACTGACCTGGACACACACAGCGTTTCAATTGGAATCAGTGTTCTTTTTGCCCATTAGGGAGGCCCCCATACAAATCTTCCCTGTACCGGGTCAGCCCCTCCAAATATGCCGTACTAGAACAGTGCAAGGAAAATAAGCTGGACAGGGCAATCAGCGTTTCGAGCAGTCAGGAGATGTTTGCAAAGTATTTTCTTCATATGCCGCTAACGTTCAAGAGAAAAGTACTTTCAGAAAAATGTTCAGGCTTAATTGAAAAAGCACACAGTAATCAACTTTTATTCCCAGCTGGCATAAAACTGTCTTACTGGTAGCCAAATTTGGGATGCCTGAAGACAGACAAATGACTAATACTCGGGCTGTGTGTGGCCAGGACCAAATGTATTTTCTGACCACAAGACCATGTCTGGACTCTCCTTTATAATTACCACACGGCCTACTATAATTGTAAAACTTATATTTACTTCCTGCCTTTGACATGTAATTCAGGGTCCAAGGCTGCACCCCAAGCTGGAGTGAAGTCGTCTCTGTTACTTGTTTAAAAGCTATAAAGTCATCATTGTGCGAGGATGTGTGTGTGTGTATATTGCCATGTCTATTAAATACGTTAAGGACATCCTTGTGAAAAATGTGCCCACCCTTGCCTTGTCAGATGAAGCGCTTCGTCAGATGTGTAATCAGATGTTTATTGAACTATTCCTACATGCCAAGGACAGTTAGATTCTAGGAAACACCAGTGAGCAGGACCGCAAAGTCCCTTCTTTCTGGGAAGAGGACGGGGGAGGGGCAAGAAGGAAGGGAGGGAGACAGGCAAACAACGCTTCTGGATTTGTGCCTTACAGAGTGACAACCCAGTACCATGAGAGAGCGTGCCGGGGTGGCCTCTTTTAGCTTGGGACGTCAGAGAAGGTAAAAATTGAGAGAAAGGGCTAGATGCACTCGATTTAGACTTAGGGAATATAGTTTAGAACCAGTCAACAGAACTTGCCAATGGTTCAGATGTGAGGAACGAAGGAAAATGGGTAATTAAGAATAATTCCAAAAGTCTTGACTTGAGCAGCTAGAAGGATGATGGCTGACTGGGGACCACCGAAGGCAGAGCCGTTTAGCTCTTCACTACCAGTCCTAACTGACCTGATCATGAACCCACATCTTGGGATTCAACAGATGCCCTCACCACCCCCTAACTTTACATCACAGGGGAATATTCATACACTTTTGAAATTCTTTGGGCACTTGGTTACTACTTCAAGCATTTCCATGGTTTCTCTTTCCTCTTCATGTTCATTTTATGACATCTGAAGAAATCACGTCCGAAGTTACTAAGTCACACCCCGACCCATCCCTTGTGGGTACTCTGGAGACCTTAGCTCCTGTCTGCACTTCCTCCATCCGCACTGGCTTGGGTGCCCTGGGCCCAGGCACGGACGGAAGGGGTGGATTTCAGATTTGTCCACCAGATCACAGGTTGGCCGCTGACACTTACTTCCAACAACAGACCTGGTGTGTGTGCGTGGAATGCAATATGACTAATTTTCATATTTTTCACTTTATAATAAGGAAAACTTTTGTGCTCTCTTTACTAATGATTAAATTGACTTAATCCACTTCTTTCTTTATTATAATATCTCTGTTTCCTACTTCTGCCTTAAAAATGTTGTGGGGCTGAAGTTTTCTGGACTATGCAGGAGGAATAATAATAACAGAGTTGTTCTTCAGAGGTATTTAGTGAGGATTAAAGGCCATAATGTATATAAGGTACTTGGTGCAGTGGTGGCTGTGTAGCAGGCAGTAAACTTGAGGTGTTATTACTAATAAAATAATAATCTGGGGAAGGAAAGTGTGGCTCCCAGAACCTACACACTGGTTTGAGTCTTCAAATTAAGCAGGCCAACAAAACAGAGCCGTACACTGATTTACGAAATCCCTGCCTACCTCTGATTAAAACCTATAATGTCTTTAGATTTCAGATTTCTCAGGTGTTTGAGAGAATTAAGATAGATAACTTCAGTTTTAAAAACTCATATTTTTTTCTCTCCGGTCTTCCTTTACCAAGCTTTTCAACAAGTCTTACCTTTGGATCAACTAAATGAGTGTGACTGATAGTTCCTGACAGATATGACCTCCCGTTAGCACATCGGAGATCCCAACATTGATATCACTTGCTATAAATATCGATTTGGGGTGAGGAAATGTTCTGTCTCAAGAGAGGTTTAGCTATTGAGGATCTTTCTCTTTTTAGACTCCCGGTCCGTGAACTATTACTCACTGTTGGCTTTCTTCCTCCGTCTTACTTTTGTCACCTTCCTTCGTGATCACGGATGTTGATAGCCACCTACAGTTCTGGGTTCCCCACGCAGCCTTCCTTAGTGGTCGGCCTTGCATTTGAGTTGTGCTTTGCTGCTTCCTCTACCTTTTCAAATTTAAAAATAGAAAAGAAAAAAACAAACCCACAGCCTTTCCCATTGGTGGAACTCTGTTATTCATCTAACAGATTTTCTGGTGAATTCCATCGTATCACATATATCGTCAGAAATCTGCCATCAGGAAAAAGAAAATCTGCCATCAGTTCAGAAGAAGCTCTGTGAGACATGGACAAAGAGAGACCTTAATTTTGACTATCAAACACGCAATTAGAAGTTGGCAGCAGGCGCCCACAGGAGGCGGCTTTGGAAAGTGAATTAAAGAGACAGAGCCCTCTTAGCTCTGGTCCTTGACTTTGCTCCTTGTCCACCTTTCTTGAACCCTTGTGAACAGCCACTGGGTTGATGAAGGACTCCTCTAGGAGTCTAATGGTCACTCTGAATACCAAAGACAGGTCCGGGGAAGCACGAAAACCCTTCATAGGTCCCATCCCACATCACAGCAAACATACTACAATATGGCAACCTCCACATGAAATACACTTTCATTGCTGACAGAATTTTTTGAAGATGTCTTTATAGTTTTTTGTTTCTTTGTTTTTTTAAAGATTTTATTTATTTATTTGAGAGAGAGAGCATGAGCAAGAGAGCAGAAGCAGAAGGAACAGCGGAGGCAGAGGGAGAAGCAGGCTCCCCACTGAGCAGGAGCCTGATGCAGGGCTCGATCCCAGGACCCTGAAGGCAGACGCTCAACTAACTGAGCCACCTAGACACCCCAAAAATATCCTTATAGTCTTGCTTTAGAAATAGGTTGATTACAAGTAACTAGTAATTGTAATAAGTATTAATAGTAATAACTATTAATTTATCAGCAATTATCTTAGCATACCTGGGAATTATTAAGTTTAAACCTAAATCCAGCCTACATATTGCTTCCAAATGAAACATTTTTGATTACCAAGTCAACACTTTTTTTAAAAGATTTTATTTATTTGAGAGAGAGAGAGTGAGGGAGAGAGCACAAGGTGGCCTGGGGCAGCGGGGGGCAGAGGCAGAGGGAGAAGCAGACTCCCCACTGAGCAGGGAGCCCGATGTGGGACTCGATCCCAGGACCCGGGGATCATGACCTGAGCCAAAGGGAGATGCTTAACGACTAAGCCACCTGTGCACCCCGGCCTAGACATTTGTACAGGTCCTTGAAAGGCTGAAAGACACCATACCTGAGTGGCCAATGGTTAAAGATGCCCTACCTGGGAAGTCCTATGCTCTGAATTCTCCACCCCTGCCTTCTTCAAAGAATGAGAGCTGCTTTGAGGGACACTTCTCTAGGAAAGCACAACAAGCTGACACACAGGTAGCAGTAGTCTGTAAAACAAGGTGAAATGCCTACAAATACAGAGTAACTAGAGGCAGAATCCCTGATGCCAGCCATTAGTTCACTGGGTGACCTCGAACAAGTGCTCTGTGGCCCTTTTCCTGCCCCCAGTGACACCTTTCTGGACAGACACTCCATCTGGCCAAGGTCGGAGGCCCGGACCATCAGTTCTAGGAAAAGAACGGTATGCAGGACCGTCTGAACCTGAGACAGGGGTCTTGCTCCTACATTAAAAACAAAGCAGTTTTTAACATTGATGTTATTTGGCCAGAATGAAAGAAGGAAGGGGAGACAAAAGGCAGTAAGGACAGGAAGGAGGGGAAGAAAGAGGAAGGAAAACACTATCAACCCTTGCATTTAAAAAAAGCTATTGATCTTTGATGTCTGTACAAAATGATGTCTGCCTTCTCCAGAAGGAAAGGCTTTCACATGAGATACTCAGTCTCATTATCCCTCGGAAGCCATCCATCATCTTTTTGCCCTCAGTAAGGAGCAAGTGTGACGAAGGGGAAAGAACGTAAATTTCAGAATCAAATAGTCTCTCCAAAGGCAGCTTTACCATGCGTGTGCTTAGCAGTTCTCAAAGTGGGGGCCAGGGACCCCTAGGGTTCTCCCAGGGCCTTTCCGGGTACCCACGAGGTCCAGACTATATTCATGATAATACGAAGATGTCACTTGTCTTTTTCACTCTCTCTCTTTCCATAAGTATTTTTCCAGAGGCTTCATGACATGATGTTGTAACAGACTGGATGCATATACAGATACCAAAATTCCACTAAACTATTTAAAAATTTTATTTATTTATGTATTGAGAGAGAGATAGAGCAAGTGGGGGAAGGGCAGACGGAGCAGGAGAGAATCTGAAGCAGACTCCCTGCTGAGTGTGGAGCCCGATGCAAGGCTCAGTCTCATCACCCTGAGATACGACCCAAGCTGAAATCCAGAGTCAGATGCTCAATCCACTGAGCCACCCAGGTGCCCCTCAAAATCCAACTGTCTTCTATTAAGCCAAACAATAAAGATATTTTAAAAAATGTAAAAACAGTGCCACTCTAATTGGATTACTTTTAGTTTTAAAAATGCCATTTATGTTAATAGGCAATGGAATTTTTTTTAAGTTTTATTACTTCAGGTAATCTCTACACCCAGTGTGGGGCTCAAACTCACAACCCTGATATCAAGAGTCACATACTCTCCTGACTAAGCCAGCCAAATGACCCAGGAGTCTTTTTGTTTTTTTGTGGTTTTTGTTTTTGTTTTTAATGAATTGATAAATGCGTATTTTCAAAATCCTTAGTCTTAATGTCTGCTCTGGCAAATATTGATAACTATAACCCCAAGTAAATTTTTTGGGGTCTTCAGTAATATCAAAAAGTATAAAAAAGTTTCCTAAAACCAAAAAGTTTGAGAACCCCTGAGCAGCTAATGGTATTTACCATTTATTGAATGTTTCCTTGTGCCAGGGGCTTTGCAAAGCATGCTACATTTTTATCTCCTTTCATCTTTGCAACAAAGCTATAAAGTAGAGGCTTTCAACAAAGATCTTGCTAGCCCAAGGTCTCACAGCTGGAAGTGAAAGAGATAACCAGGCCCTTCTGACTCCAAAGCCACGTTCTTGATTACTGGACAGTACTCCCTCACAAATTAATTCTTTGAAAAAGTTATCTCACTGCTCTGATTCTGTTTCCTTATCAAAAATGGGCAGAATCCTACCTATCCTGCAGGATTCTCTTAAGAGCTGAAGAGTTAATGTGCATCCAAATGCCTAGCAAGGTTGCCTAGCACCCAGCAGACCCTGAGAAACCATTAACCTCCTTCCTTCCTTCCATTCCCTCCCATCCTTGGCACAGTGTTAGACCAACGTGGCTCAGCAACTTCCCTTTTTTCCCTCTAGATGGTCTTCAAGCCGACAGAGAGGCTGATGGAACAGAAGGAGTTGATGAAGATATGATTGTGACCCAAAGTCAGACCAACTTCATCTGCCCCATTACTCAGGTACTCTCTCCTTCCTCCTTCCCAGAAAGACAGAGCAGTTCGCTTCGTAGAAGACTCCTGTTTGCCTTCTAACTTGATTTCACATCTAGGGTAAGAAGGGAGGAAAGGAAAGTGATGAGGTCCAGGAGGATATGGGGGAGGTTCCCTGGGCTGGCAAGATTTTTCAGTCAACCGTGCCCTGAGGGATCCTGGAGGAAATTCTTGGCCCACGGGCCAGCTGACATTGGTGCCACAGTCTCCCTGTATTTTCCTCCGTGGCCATCTGCCCCAACAGTGATCCAAAGCCACGAGGCTGCGAGGCTGAGCACGGGAAGCCCCCAGAGGAGGAAAAAAAGGTTCCAAGTCATTGGTGACTTGGAGAAGTTCCCGGAAATGGGTCATTCTCATTCCTGAAAGCTGAATGTCTCCTTGATTGCAGGTGGAAATGAAGAAGCCGGTGAAAAATAAAGTGTGCGGACACACCTATGAAGAGGAAGCCATTGTGCGCATGATTGAGTCCAAACACAGGCGGAAGAAAAAGGCCTGGTGAGTCGGCGCCGGAAGGGAAGGGAGCCTTCCCGGTGGTGGTCAGTCGGCGGTGGTGTGCTCCCGCTAGAGGAAAAGACACTTCCACGTCCCCCCTGAAGCCCACTCCCCTCCCTCGTAGTGTAAGCACGGAAGCCGGCTTTCTGGAAAAACAATACACGACGGAAGAGTGAGTCGTTTGCTCAGGAAGGAGCTGAAGCAACTTCAGCCACACCTTCGAGAGAGGAGGGAAAGGAATCGGGTGCAGGTTTCATCATTAAAGAGTAGAAATGGTCGTGAAATTGTGCTGTAGCCTGAGAAAAGATGAAGGGGAACTGTGATACTAAGAGATTTCTTTTTCCCCTTCTGTGTATACTTACACAAGAGGGAATGGCAAGTTTTCTTGCATCCTGTGATACAGGTAGCTTGGTTAAGACGTTCTGAGGTAAGATTTGTATCCAGGGGTCTTGATCAAGATTAAATTGTCAGGAAGACCTTTCATATCTTTAATTATCTGAGTAACTTCCTGAAAGGTTCAAGTAAATCTGTGAATCACTTCAATGAGAATTTTTTTTTTTAATTGGAATGTTTGGAGAATCTTCCTTTTACCTGTATTTTATACGTATTTCCACCCCCTTGCCACCCCCCCGCCCGCACATTCCCACCCACCCTGGTGCACAACCTCGGAGGACGGTGGCTCCGCGCCTGTGATAACATGGAATCCTGGGTTGGCTAGACTCACTATAATTCAGTTTGGCATTTCTTGTGCTCTTATCGCAGATTTGTTGTAGGAATGGAATTGCAGGTGTGACCAGTTCTCAATGGACTTCTGATAACAGTCACTTTGATGTGTGGCTCGCTTCTCCATCACTCAGAAATTTGCTGGTGCAGACCCAGCATTGGAATTCCCCACCACTGCTCGTATGGGCGTGGACTTAGAGATAGGGTATTCGAGACTCGAGATATCTTGATGGTCATTCAGTCAAGTCATTCACCCTATTTGTCCCAGAAAAATGCCCTCATGGCTGCAAAATTAAGAGTGTTCAAGTACTTTTGTATCTGTTTTGAGTCTCTGCTTACCGTTGAGATGTTGGATTTCCCTAGTGACCCTTCCACTTTCCCTGTGAATGTAATTTCCTTTGTTTCTGGTCTTCTAAGCCTTCCCTTTCCACTGCCTTTTTTCTGTGTTCATTCTCTGAGAAACAACCTTTTAGTTTGCAAAAAATGGTGATTGCTGAGAATAGATATTGCCAGATAGTTCTGTTTCACAGCTCTTATTTTCTTAAAGTTTGTGATAAGCACTGAGAGTGAAGCACATTTCTCACACCAGTCCCAGGGTGGGGATGGTGATTTCACGAACAGGCTCACTCACGTGTCAGTGGGTCTTCCTAATCACGTGTTCGACGTTCTAATGTCCTTTGGCTTTTTTGAATTGTATGTGCTAGTTGGACACACGTGAGTAACATTTGTCACTTAGAAAAGTATCTTTTTTCTGTCGTGCTTCTCTACCATGAGCATAGATTCTGCAAACTGCAGATTCTCATAGCTTAATAACAATTATTAACGTTTACCATAGATAATAACGATTAAGTCCAAGTGGAAGAAGTGGGAGTGGTTCAGAGAGAAGGTGGTATTTTTACTGGGCATTGAAAAAATGAGAAAATTTTCAGAGAATGATGAAGAAGAATCCTTCTGGCCAACAGGCTCGCCCCATTCAGAGCCTGTTCTACTTGGTGGTCAGAAGGTACGGTTGTGGTTACTGTGTGTGAGAGGGAGAGTAGAAGGAAGCTCTGCACAAGAACAGGAAGAAGAGTGGTGTAAAGACTCATTATAGAGATGTTAAATGTCATGATTTCATTAGTTTCCTCATCTATAAATTGCTGATAACGATTGTAATTGCCTCCCTGCTAAGTTTGAAACTTGAATAAGATATACGTGAAGTACTTTCAGGCTCCTGGCCCATGGTAAGACTCGGTAAACTGTACCCCTCCCCCCCCACCGCCGCCCTCATTCTTGCCGCCATTATTCTGCAGGCATGAGACAACTCTGCAGGGTTTTGAGGGAATAAGGTGACTCATGCTGGAGGGGTTAGGAAGTTACTCTAATACAACTCAAGAGGTGGGTTAACGAGGCATGAGGTGACAACGTCAGTGAGAATGCGTTTGCAGGAGATTAAGTTACAGATGACAGGAGCCTGACTGAGGCAAGAGTCTGAGGCAGAAGGGAATGAGAACGGAGGCACAGCTGGCAGGATTTGGCAATTGAGAGTTGAAGGGAGGAAGAAGGAGTGGAGGGTATTTCTAAACCGGGTGTCCAGAAGGGGTCATTAACCTACAGAGAGTGCAGGAGTGACAAACGCATTTAGGAAGGATTATGAGAGGCACAGCTGGGGTCATGCGAAGCTTAGGGTCCTTACAGCACAGCCAACTTGGAAGTGTCTGGAAGGCACCGAAAATGTGAGGTGCTGAACCCGGGAGAGAGCTCTGAGCTCAAGACGTCATGGAGAGATTATTGGTAGAGGAGTCAAACCCACTCACCTGCCCCTCAGGGGAAGCTCTGGGCAGCATGTGACGCTGGCTGAGAGCCACCAAGGACGGGATTGTGGTCTGGCTCCGGGTAGCACGAGGCCTGCAGCCAGCCCCACTCTGCTCACCACCCGCCTCAGGGCCCCCTGTGGACCCTCAGAAAGGCACCGCACTCATTAAAGGAAAGGCAGTCAGAGGAAGAAGACCCCCGTGCAGCCGTCTGAGGCGCGGCCCGACGAGCCAGGAAGAGAGATAGGGGAGGTGGGGATGACAGGAGCAGTGGGGGCGGTGGGCACAGTCCTGGAGACAGGCCGCATTTGGCGCCAGATTACACCTCGGGGCCTCTTCATCAGCTACTCCAGAGCTTCCTGACGGAGCGTGAAGCAGTGTCATTTCCCATGATGCATGTGAGCCTGAGGAGCCGTTCTAGGTCCCCTTTGTTTAAAAATGTCTGTGACACATCCAGCTTGAGAAATCTCAGTCCTTCCTCCTAGATGGTTCTAGTTAACGTTTTGTCAGACTAGAGATCCAGGTACCTCGTATGACTGGGCGCTGACTGGAATCGTCCTGGCCGTGCTTCGTCTCTGCGAGGATCTCTCTCCTCTGGTGTGAGTCAGGAGAAAATTGTGGAGACTCTCGGTCCTCACTGAATACGGTAGTTAAAACAATTTCCTGAATAACTGGGCCGTGCGTTATCTCCCTAACAGAGCTGCCTTATGATTGTCACAGTAATAAGATATTTCCAGTGTTCCACATCGTGTCGTTCCTTTTTTGCTGAGGAACAGGAACTGTGTGTAGCAAACAGCCCCACTGAACAGCATGTGGAGTAAAATCAAGCTGAGTCGGAATGTGTCGTTGAAGAGCCAAGCGCCAGCATTGTGCTCACTGACCCTAGTTCACTCCTGGCCCGCGGGCCGTCCGGCCTCTCAGAGACAGAACAGAAATAACAGCAGCATCTCATGGGATCTTAGGATTAAAGAAACAGTGGGGAAATTCCAGCCGAGGCCTGGACCAGCGCCTTTCTTGGCAGTAGAGAAGCAAACCACTGATGGGAAGGCTCCTTTGGAACTACAGAACACTCAGCAAATCGCGGTAGGGTTAGAAAGGTCCAGACTGTCCGTGTTGTTGTTACTTACCTCATCGCTCAGTGACATGTTATTTTAAACATGGACAGTTACTTGGTGTGTTTAGGTGTGACAGGAATCCATCCCACTCAGACTTCCAGAGGTATCCGTAGACCTCCTCCCAGAGCTGGATTGGACCTTGAAATCCTCGTGACCCAGACCCACGAGCTCACAGGACTCCGAATCTTGTACGCGAGAGCCGAGACCGAGGCCAAGATCCCTGCAGCCTCTGGGACCCCCGAGACCCGGGCTCCCTTTGCTCAGTAGACACTTCCATGCTTGCTCGATGCTCTGATGGAATGTTCTGCCCTGTCAGTGACCCGAGTGGAGGACCCAGCCTCTCCTCCGAGGCCTGTAGGTCTGACTGCTCACAGTGATGACTCGAGAGCTTAGGATCGGGCACGGCCACGCCCAGCTTGCTCACCGGGACGTCCTGGGATTAATGCACTAACACTTCCACAGAGTGTTATGAGGAGTGCCCTGATTCAGTATCGCGTCATTGTGGCCTTGTCTTATCCTTTGTAGCTTAAAAACCTGTGTTTGTTTGTTTGAGATAGGGTGAGAGCAAGGCTCTCCCTCAGCTCCTGAATCAACCTCTCCTCCAGGAAGTCTTCCCTGAGCCGTCACTCAGGCTGGGCCGAGCGCGCCTCGTCACGCTGGCGCAGCAGCTCATGCGTCCTACTTGCCCGCGTCCCGCCAGCGTCCTCAGTGGGGCAGCCTCCTCTCCACGGGCTCCTTGGGAGCTGAAGCTGCAGGCTAGAGCGGAAGCCTGAGCCAGTTCTCAAGCCTCGTCGCACACTGTCCTCCTGATTGCTCCCAGAGGCCCTCCGTTCAGTGTCGTCTTCGTGACAGAAGAAACTGGGGCACGGGAATGAAAGCCACTTGCCCAGCAGGTCACGGCCACGAGGCTTGAGCCCACATCTCTTTCACTCTTGAGCCTGCGTTTGTGTCAAGAGGCTGTCAGCTCCTCTCGGGGGGCCTTTTGGGTGAATGCCTCTGTCCCCCAGAGTTGCTCCCTTAAGTGAGGTCACACTTCTTTGTTTGGGACACAGGTCACCCTGGCCTCCATCCCTTTGTCCCCGGGTGAGGAATGAGCCTGCAGGCTCGGCAGCGAGTGAGTGCTTGATCCCGTCAGACATCCTCAGAGCCCTCTCGCGGCTGATGTCACCGGGAAGTCCTCCCCGCCTCAGTCCCCACTTCCCCCTCTACGCTTATCCACCGTCTGGCTGTCGGGGCAGAAGACTCGGTTCTCGGGAGTGGGGAGGACTCCAGGCCCGCCGTCACAGTGCACGTTCACCAAGTGACACGTGTGACGTGAGGGTGACCCAGCGCGTGGCATGCCGGGGACCTACTTTGGGTTGCATTTCCGTGTCGCAGAAGGTGGGGTGATGGAAAATGTCCTTTGTGAAGTCGTGAAAGTGTCCATATCCATCTCGTAATCGCAGCTGGTGACTTGCAGGGTTAGAGAAGCCATTCGCTGTGAGCAGCCAGTGCAGGACCTGTCTCCGCGCCCCCAGGCCTCCCCCAGCGCAGAGCCGGGGTGGCGGGGGAGGACGGACGTGTACTTGGCCAGGCACCTGATCCTCTTTCCCACCAGGGCCTTTTTACGATCACATTTTTTTTAAAGGTATATAGTTTTTTTTTTAAAGATTTTATTTATTTATTTGACAGACAGAGATCACAAGCAGGCAGAGAGGCAGGCAGAGAGAGAGGAGGAAGCAGGCTCCCCTCGGAGCAGAGAGCCCGATGTGGGGCTCGATCCCAGGACACTGGGATCATGACCTGAGCTGAAGGCAGAGGCTTTAACCCACTGAGCCACCTAGGCGCCCCTTACGATCACATTTTAAGACACGTCCCTGCCCATACAGGGCACATTTCATGGTTTTAAAAATAAATATTGTTAGCAAGCATATTATCCATAGCATTGATTAATGCCTTTCTTATATGAAGACATGTTGGTCCAGAAAGCACAGAATGTTCTCCTTCATGTTGAACAACCGGGCTTCCTTCTGTGGACAAATCAGAGTTCCCGTGATCAGCTTTCTTCCCTTCTGCTTTCTGTCTTTTGTCTTGTATTTGTTATTTTTGATCTTGTCTTGTAGCTGTATTTTTTTTTTTTTTGTCTTAATATACCTGTGCTTTTCGGAGAGTTGTCTCAGATCACTGGGCCAGAGCTGTGTGTGGGCAGGAATCTAAATTTGTATTTACCAGATGGGTGCTTAGAACCCAGCACAGGGCTGGTCGCGCACGAATGCGTGCGTGTATGCATCGCGAACATACAGGATACAGGGGGATCAGGCATCTTATAATGTGTCAGAAGAAAGATGATCGGGGATGCTAGTCGTAGGAGAGAACGAAGGGGACGACGGGTAATACTGAGCACCACTTTGCCTGTAGCCCTGGGAAATAGGAATTCTGTCCCCGCTTCAAATCTGAGGGTGTAGAGGCCCAGAAAGAGAGCATTTGTTGCCTGTGGTCTCATCAGGAGCCATGTTCAGAACCGGGTCACCTTCACTCCGGAGACTGGGCACTCTACCTGACTGGCCAAGTCTACTTCCCGCTGAGAAGAAATCAGGTGACTTCCTCTGGCCTGCTGCCTTCAGAGGAGACCACATCCAAACAGCCGTGGCTTTAAGTATCTCCCCCCTCCCATGGGTGACTCACACACTGATTTCTTCAGCCACAGCTTTCCCCCTGAGTCTCTGCCAGCCCATGCAGTCTCTCCACGGGAGGACTGGTGGGCATTTCGGAGGGAACGTAGACCAACGGGACTCCTGACTCCATCCCCAGCCTGGTTTGCCTGTTGCTCCCCGTAGAGGTAAAGGCTACCCCCAATTAGCCCGTCGGCCGGGGGCCCACTCTGATGAAGCTCAGCCCTTCTCTTTCCTTAGGCCGTGCCTCTGACCCCACAGCAAGTCCTAGAGGTTCTGTTTCCGCTTCCTCCCTGATGACCACCGCCTCCAGCCTCCGCCGTGCAACCCTCTGCCCCAGACCGTGGCGAGACTCTCCTACTCTGCCTGCCTTCTGCATCAGCAGCCGGAGTCGGGGTTTCTAAACATAAACCAAATCACGTCCCTGCCCTATCTCAAATCCTCCAGGGTGTCCTCTTCATATTTAAAATATAATCCAGGGGCGCCTGGCTGGTTTCATTGGAGGAGCATGTGACTCCCGGTCTCCAAGTTGTGAGTTCAAGCCCCACATCGGGTGTAGAGACTACTTAAATAAACACACTTTAAAAAAAAATTTTTTTTTTTTTAAATAATGAAATCCAAAGCCCCCGTGACCCTCTGACCTCCTCTCCGAATGCCCTCTCTCTCTCTCCCCCTGGGCATCTCAGCCACAATGACCTTGCTTTTTACCGCAGGCCACCAAGCCACTGCATTCTCAGCTGCTGCCTCTGCCAGGGTCACATGCAGCACTTGTTCTAGATCAGCTCTCCTCAGCAAGACTTGCCCTGACTCCAGCTAGAGAAGCCTCACCCCACACTCTCTCCCTTGACCCCGCTTCCTTGCCTTCGTAGCACTTCATGTGAGCAAACCCACAGCACACGCTCTCTGGTGACTTAGGGACGATCTCTGTCCCTCACTGGAAGGTGCGCGCGTGAAGTGGGCCCTGCTTGTCCCCTGCCTGTGCTCCCAGCGCTGGGCAGGGACAGGCTCAGGTAGGCACTCGGTGAATAAGTGAGTCAGTGCACATCGGTCCTGATTTCTAGAACGTTCTCCTTTTGGCTAAAAGATCTTCATTTAAATCCTTGTATGTGAGAGGCATTTATGCCGAAGGCATCCAAGCTAAGTGATTTTCTTCTCCTTTACAGTTGCCCCAAAATTGGCTGTAGCCACACAGATGTGAGAATGTCTGATCTCATCCAGGATGAAGCACTCAGAAGGGCTATTGAGAGCCACAACAAGAAGAAGAATCGCCCGTCTGAGTAGGAGAAACTCACCTCCCTGCAGGGATGTCCGCAGCCTACCTCCTACCCCAGCCATCTGGAGAGAGCAGTGCTCCTCAGAGCACCTTGCCGGGCTGCATAGCATACTTTGTTGGGGTAAAACTTGAAGGTTTTAAGTGTAATTGGAAGCCTTTTTCTATGTCACAGCAAAAATCCAAGCATATTATATTGTTTATTTTTGAGTGTTCTATAATTTTAAATAAAACTTTGATTATCTGCAGCGTGTCCTATCCGCGCACCTCCCAAGGTGTCAATTGTTCCAATGGCGCGGGTGTGGCGGTGCCAGGCCTTTCTATTTCTACTGTTTCAGGCTGGGTTTTATTATGGTGTTAACTACACAAAGTCTTTCAGAGGCCCTGTAATGGAAGCGTGGAGAACCCCGCCCCCAGGCGAGAATTGTCTAACAGCGTCATCAATGACGGCATGAGGTTCCCAGGAAGACCCAGCTCGCTGGCCTGTATCTGCTTTGCCTGTCGACAGTTCCCAGTAAGTAAATGCTTCTGTCTGTCGTTCTGACGGACCCGTGCAGGATTGCTCCAGTAAACAGGCTTCTCGGTGCGACGACAGTCGCTGCCCCTAATGGAGACGTCACTACGGCCCTCTGAGAGCCTGAAGTATCCTCAGAAGCAGCCACGTCCTGACTGTCTCCACCCTGCCCGGTGGCTTCAGGCTGCTGGGCGTTGCGGGTGTTCAGCCCTGAGATAAAGATGTGGAGCGAGATGTGGCCTCGTGTCCCTTCAGCCCCGGAAGTCTGTGGACTCAGGACCTGCCCGGTCTTTACTGTTGAATATCTTTGATTCTGTTCCGGGTGAAGAGTGCTGATCTATTAAGTGATCTCCATAGCAACCTTTTATCAACTAGAATAGTTAATTAAACCGGACGAGCCATCCCCTGAGTACACTGGGAAGCCAAGAAGAGCTAACAGTGGCTACCATTTCTGGAGCATTTCCTGTGTACCAGGCACCAGTCCCCTGCTTTACATATGTATGTTCACTCCTGTCATCTTCACTGCCTGCTGAGAAACGTACAAGGATTTTTTTTTTTTTAGATTTTATTTATTGATTTGAGAGAGAGCACAAGCAGGGTGAGGGGCAGAGGGAGAACAGGGCCCCCAGCTGAGCAGGGAGCCTGATGGTGGGACTCGATCCAGTGACTCTGGGATCGTGACCTGAGCCAAAGCCAGACGCTTAACCAACGGAGCCACCCAGGCGCCAGAAAGGTACAATTACTATTCCCACTTTGCAGATAAGTAAAATGAGGCACAGAGGGGTGAAGTAACCTGTAGAAAGTCACGGAGCTCATAAATGGCTGAGCTGGGACAGGACCTCAGGTAGCCTGGTCCCAGAGTCTGAATTCCTAATCCTATACTCTCCTCCTCCTCCCTATTGATTTATTTAGATGTAGAAATACACGCAAAAATTCACATTTTTAAAAATGAAGCTTCTGTAAATAAATTGGTTAAAATGCAGGAAACAATAACTACTAGGGAGTGAAGGCCATGAAATAGTACATATTTGAGTTTAAAAGCTTAATCTCGGGACACCTGGGTGGCTCAGTCGGTTAAGCATCCGACTCTTGATCTCTGCTCAGGTCATGATCTCGGGTCCTGATGGGAATCATGCTTGTGGGAGTCAAGCCTGTGAGAGTCTCCCTCTCCCTCTGCCCCTTCCCACTGCATTCTCCCTCTCTCTCTCTCTCAAATAAGTAAATAAATCTTAAAAAAAAAAAAAAGTGTAGTCTAAAATGGCAGCATTAATCTTTAAAACATTTCATGGAATTCAGAAAAGAGGGTGACATTCAGTAGTCCACAAGCTAAGTCAATTTGAATTTCTTAAGATGCTTCATCCGAATCAGACTTCCTGAGGAAATGATGATGTTTAAGCCAGAACAAACATACTTTTCATGGAATGTGGTTCTTTTGTGAAATACTTTGTTTCCTAAACAGATAGTGACAGGCATGAAATACTTACCCAAGATTGGATTTGTGTTTTCCCCTACTCTTTCTAAAGAGAATTCCGGAATATTGGTGTGGACACCAATATCAGTGAGGAGAAAAAAAAAAAAAAACACAAAATGACACCATTCCACTGTGGAAAAGGTACAATCTTTGTATCCTGTGAAGCTTTTTCCTTCTTTTAGTCTTCAGAAGCTAGGTTCCGTGAATTTATCTAGCCAATCAAAGACTTTGAAGTTTTATATAGAATTTATTTTCATTGAAAACTTGCTGTTTGGTTGTCATCATCAATCTGGCATATTTGTTAAATTTCTGTTACAGGAGTTTTCCCAAAAAGTGAAACCTTTTCTTTAAATGAAGTTGTATTGTTTGTTGAAAGGACGGCAGGCTTAGTCAGAGGAGTCTCCACCCCCTTGTTGCCTGGGGCAGCCCTGGAGTCCTGAGCTTCCTCAAGAGTGACATTTGAAAACCCTAATAGACACTGTAGCTAACTCAGTTTTGTTTCTTTCCCCAGATATGACTGATTGAAGACTTGGACCATTATCCAAATGCCACGTGGCATTTTTTTTAAATGCTAGTTCTTTTCAAGAACGTTCCATTAAGTTTAAAACACTCCCACAAACTCCGAAAGATAAGATAATTTATCAGCCACCTTCTGTAGAGCTTTAGACACGGAGCGTCTGCTTCAAGCAGCTCCTGCAGTGGGCGCTCCTTTCCCCTGGACACCCCCGGACTTAAGTTTCATGTGAGGACAGAAGTAAGTCACAGGCCGGGCCGGCTCCAAGGCCACCATGAACTGCTCTCCAGCTGCACGGTAGGCTCGGGCCTAAATGCCTCAATGTATCCCCAAAGTTAATCCTCCCGACAACCCTAGGAGGCCGTTGTTAGCACCCCCATTTTGCAGATGGGAAAGCCAAGGGCAAGCCAGGGTCATGGAGTCGTTTGTCCGAGGTCAATCGCTTGTGTGGGGTACAGCCCATATTGGAACAGAGCGGTGAGTGTAGAGGCGACCCTCTGACCCATTAGGTTCTTGGCCCTGGGGCCGCAGAGGGCACATGAACCATCAAACTTGCACTTCTATCCCATCTTCCTTATTTCCATCACCAAAAATCCCATTTTCCAGCTTGCAGACTCCCGTCCTCCCTTCTCTAGTTCCCTCCGCAAACACCCCGCCCAGTCCAGGCCCTCCCTCCTTGCGTCACACTTAGTGTTCTCTGACCGCTCTTCCTCCCCCTTGCCCTATTACTCTACTAGAAAACCGATGGGGTCCCCTCCCAGCCTACTCAAAAGCGTTCCTGTTCTAAGGAATGGAGTTCAGGCCTGGCAGTCAGGATTCTGCCAGAGACCAGCTCCTCCCCTGTTGACGGGTTAGTCCCTGGGCTCCCCAGCGCCCCGGTCCTCCCCTCTCTTGTTGGCAGGGCTCCCTCTGGGAGGGGCTCACCCTACTTCTCCTGGCTGGCTCTGGCCCACCACCTTTAGTGAGAGTCACTCCATCCCGCCGGGCCTTAGAGTTTTTGGGTGAACTAAAAGATTTGGACTTCTTCCCAACTATTCTGTGTCTTGTGCTCAATGAATCGGTCCTGAGGGAAGTGTCAGCCCTTTGGAAGGAAAACAGGCTGACAGAAAAAAAAATCAGTATATATTTGAACCAAATGGGTACATCGCCTTGTCAACTATTCATCCAACAAATACTTTTTAAGGCCCACTTTATGCCATGGTTTGTGTTAGTCTCTTTGGATACAAAAATCTCCCCTCCGGAGAGCTTTACTGTCTAGTTGGGGCAGATAGGTATTTGAAAAACAAATTCCATAAAAGGTTATGTGAGTGCCGTGTGTAGGGGACAGTGGCACAAGGAAAGGAAATACAGGAAAATTCTTGAAAAACCCAAAACTGCGTTTTAGGAAATCAGGTAACAAGATTGAAAACAAGGAGTCTGTGGACCCTGATTGGGAGACGAGGGGGTCAGTCGTGAGGGTTTTATTGGAAACCCGTGGCGTTTGGGAGAGCTGCCTTCCAGCTTGTGTCAGACTCAGGGGAAAGGACTAACCCCTGACAAGAAGGCAGTTAAAACAACAGGACAGGACCCCTCATACCATGCCTCGGGAACTGCTAACTGGCGCAGCCCCTTTGAAAAGTTTGGCTTTTGCAAAAGTGGTTAAACACAGAAGTTACTGCACAACCCAGCAAATCTCCTAGGCATCTACCCAAGAGAAGTCAAAACATGTTTCCACAAAGTCTTATGTGTGGACGTTCATTAGTAGCATGACTTTAATAGCAAAAATGTGGAAGCCATCCAGATGTCCAGTTCAGGAATGGATGAACCAAACGGGGGCTCCGTACAGCGGGATATTGCCTGGGATCAGAAGGAATGAAGTACTTTTGAACTCCGTGCCATGCCATGGCTGAACGTTACACCGGGTGAAAGAAGCCAGTCACAAAGAGCATAGGGTGTATGAATTAATTTCATCAAATGAGATGTCCAGAAAAGACAAATCCATAGGGACAGAACGTTGATTAGTGGTGGCCTGGGGCTGGGGGGTTGAAATGGGGAGAACCTTGCATGAGGGAATCACTTTGGGGTGAAAGACATGTTCTAAAACCAGGTTGCACAACTCTGGATTTACTAGAAGTCCCTGAATTCAGCCCTTCAAACAGGTGAATCTTATGGTGTATAAACGATGCAAACGGGCTGAGTGGGGATTGCTTTACAGGACAGAGAAGAGGGAGCCTCTCTTCATGGTCATGGTCATGATCATGGTCATGTTCATGGTCATGGTCAGAAAGAGTGAACAGCTATCAGTGCCCTAAATTCAACCAGTCATCAAGCCCCTATCAATATTCCCAGAAGTGTTTTTGAAGCTTAATCTCAAAGATTAGAGTGAAATAAGAATTCTATTCAAGCCTCAGTCCCTAATCACAGGATTAGAAGTAGCAATTCCCAAAGAAGTGTTAAGGGGCACCTGACTGACTTGGTCAGTAGAGCACACAACTCTCGCTATCAGGGTGGTGAGTTCAAGCCCCACACTGGGTGTGGAACCTACTTGAAACAATGTAAAAAATAAAGAACTGTTCAGGTTTAACGAGATAATAAGATTAAATAGTGACTGACAGCTCTAACAAACTTAATTCTACCTATTTCTATTTCTGTATGTCCCAACTGTATATGCATTTTATAGGCAGTGATCACTAATAGTAAGTAACCAATAATTCTAATTAGCCACTTTTTTTGTTGTTGTTAAGTATAATGGGGTGAGAATTCTGGCCATTTCTTTTCTCTGTTTATTCTGCTGTTGGGAAGGAAGAAATTCAGTCCCTAAAGATGACCTCGTAATCATTCAGCGGATGTCAGAACGACCCAGTACAACAATACCGTAAACATTTATGACCACAGAAAGGAACATTTAATGGGGAATTTTTTAAATGAACAAATACAGTCTTGGTCTTAAAAACAAAAAGAAAAAGCAAGATACAGTAATGAAAGGAAGCAACCCCAGGACCACCCTTCATCATAAACAGAATACAAACCGGAAGTGGGGTGCTGTTAAGGGAGTCTGCATGCCCCTGGAATGTACCGGAAAGGTTGTCATTGATGGTCTGGGGGTACTCGGGCCACCGGGCTCCGCGTGGGGGCCCCTCGCTGAGTTTCTAGGCTACTCATGGTCACCACGTTTCACAAAGAATGTGAAAGACTCTGAGTAGCCCAGAGAACAGCAACAACACTAGAGATGATGAAACATGGATGCTATGCTGAAAGGAACTGGAATGTTTTTGCCACAGAGAAAAAAAAAAACGAGCCTTCTGTTTTGTACAAAACATGGGAACTCTGTGAGGAAGACGCTACAGGGCAATTGGCAGGAAGTGCCACAGAATGAGAAGACCTTCGCCACGGAGAAGAAAAACCACTGTTAGAGTCTTAGAGAGCCAGGCCCTCGTCCCGGAAACCGCGGGCCGCCTCGGGACTACGGATGAAATTCAGAAGGTTTATGAATTCGTATGGGAAGAAAGAATTACAGCTTTAGTTTTACTAATCGCTAATTGGAACTTAGCATTTCCTGCCATTATAAATGCAGGCCACAAACTACAGTGCACTTCATGGTACCTGCGACTTCGTCACCCGTAAAAATGGTAAATATTTCCATGTCGCATTCCTGTCGCTGTAAAGATGAATTTCACTCACCTCTTTTAAAATACAGTACTTCGTTCCCTCCTGACAGTGATGGACTAACAGATATGGGATTTGCCCTCACCTTTAGCAACTAAAAACCCGGACAACGTAGATGAAATGGGGGTTTTCAGGCTTTAGACAACAAGAAATTGAACGTTGCCCTTGTTCAGCGCCTGGAGAGTTCCCAGGCGTCCTCAGAGAGGGGGGAGCCTGGCAGGAACCTGGTGGTCGGTCGGAATCCGTCGGAATCGAGGAGACAAAGCTGAAGGTTCAGGGAGGCAGAATTTGCAAGCAGGGGACTGGAGAGGAGACAGCTGCCCTGAGAGGGAGCTCTGGAGATGTGCAGAGGGTCGCTCTGGAGTCCTCAGCTGAGTCATCACCGGCTCCAGCCAGTGAGGAAACCACCTGAGGCCAGGAAAGAACCTCCCACATCAGAGGGAACAAAATTCTGAACTCACACACGCCCTAGAATGTTCCTTCTCCCACCAGCCAGAGCAGGGCAAAATTAGCCCTGGACTGAAGAATGTTCTCCTTCTGTGTAACAATACTGAAAAGGAAGTTTCAAAAGCAAGGGTAGGCAAATTTTGATGGGAAGGGGCAGCCACTGAATGTTCTCAGCTTTTCGAGACAGACGCTCCCTGTTGCAACTGCCTGCCTGACTGCCGCGGGAGCGGGAGACCGGCCCAGACAGTATGTGAATGAATGGCGGTGGCCGTGTTCCAGTAAAGCTGTATTTACAGACACTGAGATTTTAATAATATAATTTTCACATGCCACAAAATATCTTCTCCCCCACCCCCAAGTACCCTTCACCAGAATGAAAGATGAGATCCTACATCATTGAGGGGTGCTGGGGTGGCGCCATCCGTTGAGCAACCCATTCTTTTTTTTTTTTTTTTCTTAAGATTTTATTTATTTATTTGACAGAGACAGAGAGAGCAAAAGCGGGGGAAAGCAGCAGGCAGAGGGAAAGGGAAGAGCAGGCTTCTTGCTGAGCGGGGACCCGAACGTGGGACTCAATCCCAGGACCCTGGGATCATGACCTGAGCCAAAGGCAGATGCTTAACCAACTGAGCCACCCAGGCGCCCAAGCAACCCATTCTTGGTTTCAGCTCGGGTCACGATCTCAGGGTTGTGGGGTCGAGCCCTGCATCGGGCACTCGGCCCTCTCGCTCCTCCTTTGCCCCCTCCTCCCGCTCATACACAAGCACATGCTCTCTCTCTCTCTCCTTCTCTAAAATAAATAATATCTTTTTAAAAAGATCCTACGTCATTGAAATGATTCTTCTGCTAGATGTAGGAGATACTATGAGTAAATAATTCAAGGTTGGTTGGAATAGAATAGAGCACAAGCATGGAACCTTCAGGAACACGGTACTTTAGCACCCAGGGGCTAGGTTTGGCGGTGAGCGCTCCCGGGCACTTTCTTTCTGTTCTACCACACAGGTACTTTCCACCTTGTGACTCTTGTGGGTGTATCATCTCCCTCCCTTGGCTGTGTTCTCATTTTTTAAAAAAGATTTCATTTATTTATTTGATAGAGTGAGCGAGAGAGAGAGCACAAGAGGAACAGAGGGAGAGGGAGTGTTCTACTGAGGATGGAATCCGTATCTGAATCATGTATATTTCCTATGCACCAAGGTTTTGCAGAGTAAGCTCTAGGACCCTCTTTATCAGACACCCTGAAGAGCTTGTTAAAAGGCAGATGGCCAGGGGCACCTGGGTGGCTCAGTCGGTTAAGGGGTTAAGCCGCTGTCTCCGGCTCAGTTCATGATCCCAGGGTCCTGAGATCGAGCCCCACCTTGGGCTCCCTGCTCAGTGGGGAGCCTGCTTCTCCCTCTGCCTCGCCCCCAGCTTATGCTCTCTTTCTCTCTCTCTTTGTGTGTCAAATAAATCAATGAATAAATAAATAAATAAATAAATAAATAAAAGTTTTAAGAATGCAGATGCCCAGGCCCCACTGAGTCAGAATCCTGGGAGGCAGATCCAACAGTCTGCATTTCACCAGTTTTCTAGCTGGTTCTGATTCACATTCCGTGTGAAGACTAGACACCTGGCATGCAAAGAAAAGCCCAAACAAATTAATGTTGAGTTCATAAAGTCAAACAGAACTACACACACACACACACACACACACACACACACACACGCATGCACGCATGTTACAGCTATATAAATAGCATATTCTTAGGTCAAAAGCTTCCAAAGATCTTAGATAAATATAAAGAGTTGTGCATCTTTTTCTTTCTTTTCTTTTTAAATAATATTCTAATCAGTCAAAAGCCTGGTGACCCACTTCATCCCGATTCCACTCATCATTCCCTCCCTGCCTTTTCAGATTTCGCTTCATGGATCGTTTCCAATTACCCTGTTCGGCAACATCACTTCATCTCCAACCCCCCAGGGCCTTGGATATGTGAACGTCTCAATTAAAACAAACCAGAATACAAAACCTCTCATGTACCTTCCCCTTTCCAAAAATTCATACATATCGAGAGCATGGAAATGAACTAGTGTGATTCCCAAGAGAGATCTCTAAAAATCTCCCTCTGCTGGATCTAGGTTCAGTTGATATTTTGGCATGAATATTGGATTCCCCAAGAAAGTAGTGTTTCTCAAATACCAGTGGTTCAAACTCCCTCATCAGAGTTTTTGCCGTATCGACTTGTGGCTTGTGTTATTATTTGCCTAGTTTTTTACTTTAATCAAGTTACTTTAAAAAAAAAAAGTTTAGCCTTCTCCTAAATAATAATATACACGGAATTACATAATTACATGAAATTACAGGTTAGATGTGCTAAGTATATTTTAAGCATATTAAAGTAAATATGTAATTACTAAAATAAAAGAAATAGGTGTTCTTGAGGCACCTACAATCCTCTTGGGTGGCCTTTCGGGAAACTCCTGCATGGAGTCCTGCTAGGGGTCCAGGCCAGCACCCAAAGCCTTTCCACACTCCCCAGGTTCTTTTAAGAACCTCCCTCCACACACAGCTAGCACTGAAATAAAGAAGTCCCTTGAGAGCGCATTGACACGAGCATAAAGCTTTGGCTATTAATCATCGAGGCACACCCGCCCGCCTGGCCACTGTGGTTGGGGTTTCAGCATGGGTTGGCAGAAAGAAGAGGCCCAGGAGGGGGTTTGTGCTGACCCACGATCCGAGTTTCCCTTGGGAAGTGTGAGCCAGGGAATCTTTCTGAGGCTCCGGGGCTGCCCGTCCTGGTTCACGCCCACAGAGCTTGGCCAGGCATTCCTCTTCTCCCCTGGGTCAGCAACCCTGAGCTCAGCAGCATGTCCCATCTGTTTCCTTGAGGCAGGTGACATCCTTGTCAGCCATGGGAACTTCCTAGGGAGAAGCCAGCTCTTGGCACTGGGAGCACTTGCATTCTACAGATCGATTTTTCCTGTGGGTCTGTGTTTGCCTTTGAGGCCGTGTCCCGCGTCTGACCACGTGTCCGAGGTGACTATTTTATGCCAGCAAAAGAAAACAAGCTTCACACCTCAGGGAGCTGAAGGTGAGGCGACAGCTGGCTGACGGTTCATGATTCACCCAAGTGGATACTGAACCCCAGGCCTGAAAGGGGCTGCCGCCCAGGGCACATATCAAGTCACGGATGAGAACCCGGGTTTGGCTACTTGGAGAGTGACAAGGGATTGCAACATGTTTTTAGCTAACCTCAGCTCTGCAGAGCCGGGCACCCGGGAGTAAGGTTTAGGGAAGTCGAGCGTCCTTCATTGCTTTTCCCAGAACAGCTGGGCATGTCAGAGGACGAACGTTCCAATTTCACTCTCTTTCTTACTAGCTCTGTGACCTGAGGTGACCCCATTAGCTTCGTTGCACCTCTGCAACTTCACCTGTGGAAAGGAGGGATCACCCCCCATTCCGCGTGTCCCCTGGGCCTGCCCTGATCCAGGGGGACAAAACAAGTAGAAGAAATTGAGCACTAATAGCAGAAGCCTGGCCGGAAGCCTCAGCCCAGGTTCCTGCTTTCCAGGCAAGTGCATTTTATTTGAATACGTGGGAATGCGTGGGAATTAAATAACACAGAAGGATCAAGCAATCTTGTAGTGGGTCACCTTGAGGGTGGGTGGTTGTGGGAGGAACCAGGTTAGAGGGTAGGGCAGTTCATTTTCTTAAAATACATAATTGTTTGAGGGTGGGGCAGTTCATTTTCCTAAAATACATATTCGTTTGAGGGTGGGGCAGGTCATTTTCCTAAAATACATACTCGTATCTTTACAGCTAATTTCATCTTTCTCAAAGAGGATGGCACAGAGGTGAATTACTCTACCAGATCGGTGAGGCAGGCATGGTCCTCCAGGAGGGTAGGAGGGATGAGAGGGGCTACAGTGCTCAGAAAAGATATTTATTGTCTGGGGAAACTTGCCTAGGGCAAGGAAGAGACCAATCTGGGGAAATGGAGGAACAAAACCACTCTCCCAGGGGACGGGTGTGAGCAAAGGTCCTGAGGCCAGTCTGCAAAGGAAGGAGTGAAGAAGACAAGCAGTCAGGCAGATGAGAATGCAGATTCATCCTGGGGATTCACACACACAGAGACACACTGGTTGCCAGGTCAGTACGTACTTACTGTCCGAGTATGCAAGGCCTGTAGAAAATACTAGAAGTGTTAGCCCTTGTTTCATGTAAGAGACAAAGGAGAAAGAAAACTCTCCGATTTAAAGAAGGGGAAAAAGCCAAAACCGTAAGCAAAAAGACCCACGGAGAGTTAAACCACAGAAAATGTAGAAAGAAGCTCTGCTCAGGGATTTAATAAAATTTCCACATCTTAAAAGTGCACTGGGTGGGGTGTGGGAAGTGAAAGATGGAGTCCCTTGTGTCGTCCTTTTCTTCTCCAAGGAAGTCAACCAAGAACCACTCGAACTGTGGGCTTTGGCTGAAGGAGGAAGTGGGAAGGGGGGTCGGGAAAGGGGGTGGGGGAGCTGCACCTGTGCCAGGGATGAACTCTGACCTCTCCCCACCCAGACCAAGGAGCTTTGCAGGAGACACACTTGGAGCTCAAGGCCAACAGCTTCCCGCCTTCTCTGCACGCTCCTGCCCAAACTGCCAGGGGCAGACCCGGTTGAGGGCCGGCATTCTGGGCCACAGCCTCCCTCTGCCCCCCAACTCAGGAGCCCTGAGACTCCCCATGGGGCGTGTCCCTGACCCCTGTCATGCAGGAGTTAACGTGTTTCCCAGGCTGGTCACCCCACAAGGGCTGGGGGAAACGGTATCCATTTCCCAGAGTTCCCTCCGACAGATCTACCAACACACTGGTGACCCACATGCATGAGAGGATGTTTATGCCAATAACGTAGCCAACGCTGTCACTTTGGATTTGCAAATCTGTCCTCCGAATTTGAGCATGCAGTTGTTGGAATTTGTTTTTTTTTTTTTTTTTCTAATGTGTACTTGTGCACATGGTGGTGGGACGCGGGCGGGGGATACCCACCCTTCTTAGATATCGGCAACTCTTGCAGATGCTAAAGCAGCTTCTGGAAGGGACCTGGCAGCAGCAATTCCCAATCCAAGGGTTTAAACCCCAGCTTTGCCACTGGCTGAATGTCTAGTGTTTCTTTATGTCCCCTGGCCTCAGTTTGCTCATCTGTACAATGGGGGTCGTTGTGAGGATCAAGGAGAGAACAGATGGGGAAGTATGAGGGCCAGGCTCCATAAATCGGAGTTATTAGCTGTCTCATTTCATAAACATGCGCTGAGGAGCTACGAGGTGCCCAGCATCTAGGCAGCAAACAAAACAGACGAGAGTGAGGGGCAATCGACGATAATCAGGCCGGACGAGCAAATGCAGGGGGCGTGGGTGGTGACAAGGGCCAAGGAGAAAAAATAGAACAGGCAGGAGAAAGAGTGGACATTGCAAGTAGAGTCATGGGGGTTGGAGAGCGCGCTTGCCAACAAGCTGTTAAGGTGAGGACCTGAAGGGGACGAGGTAGCCCCGGCCGTGCGCATGTGGTGGGAGGCAGGTTCCAGGGAAGAGAACCCCCTGCCCCCCAAGATGCTGTTGCTGTTGACTCTGGGCCTCCATTCCCACCGGGGCTGGGGGAGGCAGGGGGCTGCTCTGGGCTCTTTGTTTTCGCTGATACTTTATTCCACACACTCCCAGGACCCCCGATGGTGCCTGCAGATGGCTCTGGTCCGGACCCCACACCGGCGGCTCCCCACCCTGGCCCTGCCATTCCGTGCACGGAGTCCCATCAGCCTCTGTGTTCCCTGTGGCTCTGCCCATGGGCCTGCCTCCCCCAGAGCCCTGGGTCCCAAGCCTGCCTGTGGCTTTTGCAGGTGCCGTTGCCCTGGCCCGAACTATTCTTTGTGCCCTCGGCTCCTCCTTTTACAGGGCGAGGTCCCCCTCCTCACTCAGGGTCTCAGCTGAGCCGCCTTGTGCTCCTCCAGCCCCCACCCCGCTGTCTGCCTCAAGCACTTGGTCGCCTGGGTTCCCGCCGCAGCCTACGTGGCCCCCGTCACAGTGCAGAGCACAGCGTGTCCTTCAGCGCCGAGCGGGTGAGCCACGGGTGTTATTCACGGAGCACGTGGAAGTGGGAAAAGCTCTCCTCCCCGCGGGCACTTGTCCCTCCAGCCTCTCTTGGGATCTCTCGCCTGACCACCCTGGCCGGCCAGGCCTTCTGATGGCGCACTCTGGGGCGTTTCCTCTTTCTCAGGAAGCTTCCTGCTCGCACTGGGCAAGGAAGGAGCGCACCCTTCCTCCCGTGGCGGGGGTGGGGAAGAACACAGAAGGGTCCAGAACAATCTTAGACCTTGCAGTGGCCGTCTGGTGCACCTGCTGTACCCACCATGTCCAGGACGGAGGCACTCCTTTCCCCAGCTGCCAGGAGCCTTGGCCTCTGCGAACTCCCAGCCTAGTCTCTCTGCCTTCCCAAGAGGCACGCCCCAAATAACGACTATTTGATAGGGGATTACCACGGGGCCAACTCTCGAGGGCCATGGCAGCCCCAGAGCTGAGACGGGCTCAGGACTCTGTTGCAGCCACATTGCACATCAGTGTCCCAATCTGCTTCCTTTTCCCCCACCCCCACCCCAAGAGCACCCTCAGCACACCTCCACGCAAACCTCCACCTCGTAAGCTGTTTTCAGGGAACCCGACACAAAAGAAAACCTCTATTTCAGAACTGCTATGTACCCCATACATCAGCTCCGTCGTGGGTCCCACTGGCAGTGTGGGCTCACCTGGGGACCCCGGTGAGTGTCATTGTGCCCCTGAGAGAAGGCATTCAGAGGAAAGAGAGAGTCAAGGCCATCGCTATTCCTCGCGGAGCTGGGGACCTCAGGATTTCCAGGCTGGCAATGATCTCATCCTTTTTGGCAATTTCACCCAGGGCTTGGCAGCCTTCACCATCTGGAAGTTCTTTCTTACTTCAAACTAGAATCCTTCCTTCTGTGATGTATCCCCATTTCCTCTCCCCTTTCCTCTGTGGAGCTGTATTCTTGCCAAGAAAGAAAGTTAAAAGGGAACAGAGACATATGGTTTTCCTATTAAGACTGACGCCCACATTTTAGGAGAATAGAGGAAAGCGTTCAAATTAGGGCAACGGAAATACATTTGCATGGCACCAACATTTGGAATTGTGTGGTTTTTTAAAAGGTAACCCAAACAATGAGTGCCTCTTTTTGTCCAGCTTATTAAACTTTTAGAGTATTCCGGGGATCCTGGAAACGCCTCCTCAGAGGCAGGGTAGTACGGAGAGACCCGATCTGGGGTCCGGACCTCATGCTTTCAAAACCTCTTTCTGCCACTCACTAGCAGGGCGACAACAACAGTGTGATATGGGGAAGGCACTTTGCCTTTGAGGTTCAGCTTTCCTGATCACACGATGGGGAACACTGGCCCCTCTGCCTCTGTCCCAGGGTTATTGAGAGTTAATGGGAGGACATGAAGAAGTCCAGTAAACCAAGACACACAGTTGTAGTGTGAATATTCAGCACTGTCCGTAACGGTTTCCTGAGCAACTACCAAGTCCAGAGTCCCACCATGTTTTTTTCTTTTTAAGAAACTGACACACTGATACTAAAATTCATATGGAAATGCATCGGACCTAGATCCGCCAAACAACTTTGGAGAGACAAACAACTTGGAAGAACCAAGCTGGAGAACTAAGGCTACCTGGTTTTAAGTCTTGTGGTAAAGTTCAGTGTGGTGTTGGCATAGGATAGACAAAAAGAGAGTCCAGAAACAGACCTATGGATAACTGACTTTTTTTTTTTTTAAACCAAGTTGCAAAGGCAATTTTTTGGAGATAGGATGGGCCATTAACAAATAGTGCTGGGACGTTTGGATATCCTCTATGCTCAAAAAATGAGCTTGGGCCATACCACGTGTCAGATAAAAAATTTAATTCAAAATAGATTATAAGTGCAAGTGCAAAACCTAAAACTATGAAATTTCCAGAATAAAAAACGTAAGAGGAAAACTTAGTGACGTTGGGTTAGGCAAAGATTCTCAGATGTGACTTCAAAAGTGTCACATATCAAATAAGTGGGTTAATTGAATTTCACCAAAATTTTAAAATTTCTGCTTTTTAAAAGTTACTATTAAGCGACGGGGGAGCTAAGCTACAGACTTGGAAAAAATATTTGCAAATCATGCATCTGCTAAAGGACTTACATCCATTATATATAAAGAACTCTCAAAACTCAATAATAAGAAAACATGCAACACGTGTAAAAAATGGACAAAAGATTTGAACAGATACTTCCCCAACAAAAGATAAGCAGATGCCAAGTGAGCACATTAAAAGATGCTCAGTGTCATCAGTTGCTAAGGAAATGCAAATTAAAACCACAATGAGATACCATGACACGTATTTTAGAAAGGCTGTAGTAAACCTAATGTTCCTGTTCCCCGTAAATTCGTATGTTGAAGACCTAATTCCCAGTGTGGTGGTGTTTGGAGGTGGGGTCTTTGGGAGGTAATTAAAGTTAGATGAGGTCGTGAGAGCGGAGCCCAATTGTGGGATTGGGTGCTCTTATTAAGGGGATAAGGAGACCATTGTTTGCCCTCCTAACGGGCTTCCCTCTTCCCCTCCCCCATACTCCAACCAGGCGAGGACACAGAAGGCATCAGTCTGCAAACCAGAAAGAGAGCCCTTACCAGAACTGGACTACGCTGACACCTGACCTCAGACTTCCGGCCTCCGGAAGTATAAGAAAATAAATTTCTGTTGCTTATGCCACCCGGTCTGTGGCATTTTTTAGGGCAGCCCGAGCAGACTACGACGATGGCTTAAATTAAAGACTGCTGACAGCAAGCGTTGTCAGGGAAGTGGGGCGACTGGAACATTCATACCCCGTGAGAGCGTAAGTGGCACGACCTCTTGGAAATCACTTCAGCAGTTTCTCACAAAGTTAAATTATACCTACCATGATCCGCTTGTTCTCCTCGCAGGAATCTGCCCAAGAGAAATGAAAACATAGGCCCACACAAAGACTTGTAAACAAATGCTCATGGCAACTTTATCTGTAATAACCACGAACTGGAAACAAGCCAGCTATCTGTCAACACGGGGGTGGATAAACCAACTGTGGTATGTCCATCACATGGAGTCCCGGGCCCAGACCAAGGCCGCGAGGGGCTCCCTGGGCAGCAGGTGAAGGCCCAGCCCCCAAGGCGGGGGCTTGCAGGTTCCAATGGGGCTGACTCTCTGACCTAGAGCTGGCCCAGTCCTGCACAGCTGGACCCTCAGAGACTGGGTCTGAGCGCTGACCTGGCCGCTACTGGTCCTGTGACCTCAAGCTGATCCCTGAATCCTTCTGGACCAACAGAAATATGATTCCAACTTCAACCTAACTTCCTGCGGAATTCCCCTTGACTCCCGGCCCCCCCGTCAAAGCCTCCCCACTCGGGGCTGTGTCTGCCTTGTTATCCCGTTGCTCCATGAGGGTGGCCACCTGCTTGTTCACCAGTGTCCCCTAGCAGGTGGCACACAGTAGTTCAACACATGTTGCCAATTGATAAAAAACATCTACGGTGTGCCAGGCACTTGGCATACGACAGCTTATTTAATTTTCTAAACAATCCTGCAGTGTGGGTCTAATCATGCCCATTTTAGAGATGAGAAAACTGAGGCAGAGTGAAATGACTCACAGGAGCCTGACACACAGGGTCACGAAGAGGCGGTGCTGGAGTCTAAGCCTGGCTCATTAGACTCCAAAGCCCCTGAGTTTGCTGCCACACGGGGCTCCCCAGCCTCTACCGAGGGGTGACTTGGCCTGAACTTTCCCCCTCACCACTGGACCCCAGGAGACAGAGCCTGCAGAGTGCTTGGCAAGACTCCCCTGGCTCCCAGTGGTGCTGCTCCTGCGGGGTCTTTGTGGACGACGAGAGGGTGAGCTCACCGTGTGGGGTGGACGATGTTGGGCTGGTGACTGGCGAGTGGCCTCTGGTTCACCTGACTGGCTCATGTTTGGGGCGTGTTCCCTGTGAGTCTGGTCGGGTTTCTTGTAGGTTCCCACGGAGATTGGCCTCTTCTGGGAGGCGACTGATGCTGCCTTTCCTCCCTGACCAGGCGACGACTCCACTCACTCTTCCCAAGGCCTCAGCCTTCAGCCCCACCGAATCACTCAGGGGAAGTCAGAGCTCGTAATTATTTGACTAATCCTCATGTGGCAACACACTGGAGATTGTTTTTTTAGCACAAGGCAGGGCCCGAGTTAGAGCTTTTCTCCCTGCAGCCTTGCCTTGTCTGGGTCTGCAGTCTGGGAGCTGGGCGCCTCCTTCCCTGGGGCCCGGAGAGGTGGAAGTCGGGGGTCTCCCAAGCCCTGGAACCCACTGCACCCCCTGGATTATCAGTCTTCTGGGGCTGCTGTAACAATTTACCACAAAATTGGTGGCTTTGTGGTAAATTGTGGTAAACAGAAATTTATTTTCTCACCATCGTGGAGACCAGAAGCCCCAAATCAACGGCCTTGTGTGGGATGATCCAGGAAAAGCTCATCTCAAGACATTTAACAACATCTGCAAAGACCCTTAGGTCACATTTGCAGTTTCCCAATGGGCAGCTATTTTCGGAGGGGGGGGGCACCATTCAGCCCCTACCTCTCAGAAGTTGCCTCTGCCAGTGCCGAATAGTGGCACAGACACTCCCCTCCTTGCTAGGGGTCCCTCCCATTTGTTCTTTCCTCTCCATCCCAAGAGCCACTGTCCTATTCAGGCCCTCTCTTCTATTGCTGGGACTGGTGCAGTAGGCTTCTAACCTGCTCCACTTTCATCTCTCATTCTTTTTACTGCTCCAGAGGGACTTTGGTAACCACCAAATTATCCTGTATCATTCCTGCCTCGGACACTTTGGAAGAGCAAGTCTGGTCTTCCAGGTGTGGTGTTTGAGGCCCTGACCAGCTGCTCAGCTTCTTGTCCTGTCTCTGCCTCTACCCTCCCCCAGACCCACCAACACCATACAGCTTTGAAACGGACTATCCTCTCACTTCAGAATGCCTTTTGCTTATGCTCATTGTCCATTTCCCAGCCCTCTGGCCAGAAGCCCCGGGAGTTCTTCCTCAGCCCTGCCTCGTGTCCAGAGCACCTTCCTGGGCCCCAGCATTTGTCCCTCACCAGTGCTGGTCACTGACACGGCCAAGGCCTTCTTCAGTAGAGTTGGAGCTCCCTGGGGGAGTCAGGTCACCCTCACGCCCAGCGCCGAGCTCAGCACACAGGACACACTGGGAAAGGTTCGCGGTGTGAATGGCCAAGTCACAACAAGTCACTCGGAAGCAGAGATCCTGCTTAACTCATCGGCTTAATTCTGAGAGCATCTGCCCGCTCCGCCCCCTCCCCCCGCACCTGTCTTAAAGTTGTAGGAAGTGAGCTCCTACAGTGCACAGTGGAGTATGTCGAAAAGCTCGGCTTCTGAAACTGGATGTAACTCAAAGCAAAGCCTTCCTTGGCTACTTAGGCTCGGGGACAAGCTGGGCAGGTCAGTGGATTTTTCAGAGCCTCTACTTCCTCATCTGCAAACAGATTGGTTTTGTTTTCCTCAAAAGAGTGGCCATGTAAACAGTTACGATTTGGCCCAGAAATTCTGCTCCTAGGTCCCCAGAGGAACACGTCTACCAAGACACTCATACATGAATGCTCATAGCAGCCTGATTCATCATGGGCATATGGTGGGAACAACTCGGAGGCCCATCAGTGGTGAATGATACACGTGGCGTATCCACACAGCAGACGGTTACTGAGCAGTGGAACGGAATGAAGGAGAGAGACGCGCTACCATGTGGATGAGCTCGGAAAACGTCATGCGGAGGAAAAGAGGCCATGAAAGACCGTGTATTGTACGATTCCATTTATGTGAAATACCCAGAACAGGCAAATCAGTGGAGACAGAAAGTAGAGTAGGGGCTGCGTGGGGCTGGGAGGGGATGGCCCCGTGGTGGCAGAGGGGTATCTAACAGGTATGGGTTTTCTTTGGGGGATGATGAAAATGGTCTCAGATTGATTATGGAGACTGCTGTGGGACCCTATGGACCATTGCATTATGCACTTCGGAGGGTGAACTCTGTAGTATGTGAATTATATCTCAACAAGCCTGTTCCAGAAATAACACACAGTGGCAATGCGGCAGAAGGGTCAGGCGCCAAGGTCGCAGTGTCTGTCAAGTAGATCTGAGTTTAAATCCTGGCCACTGCAGAGCAGACGAGGGAGCTTGAGGAATAATAATTAACTTTTCAGAACGTCAGTGTTTCCACCTATAAAATGGAGACAATCCACATGCCTACTTCCCGGGGCTGTTTTGGGGATACATTAGATGAGGCTCATAAAGTCCTCAGCACAGAAGGGGAACGCTTGACATGGGCTGTCGTTAGCTCAGTCTGCGCGGGATGCCGTGTGTTCTCAGCGGCGGGAGCTCCTCCACCGCTCTGGGCAGTGGCCTGCCCCTTCTCAGGAAGAAGAGGAGTGGGCTCTAACCAGGTTCCCGGCCCCTTCTCTGCGGCCCCTAAGCCGCGCCATCATCCTGTAATGATGCTGACCACGCATGGGGAAGGCGGCCATGGCCACTGTCCACTTCTTCCCCTCGACTCTTTGCTTCGGGTGAGCATCCCCAAGGAGGCTGCCCGGGCACCCGAGGACACGTTGGAGGTAGCGAGCTCTTTGCTCACCAGTGACCCCCGCACCCTGGGTCTAGGCTCCCAGGTTGCCCTTTCCAGCCCGAGGGGCTGAGCTGGCTCCCTCCCCACCGGCTGACCCAAGCCAGCACTTGGCCACAGGGCCAGTGAGCGGGGCGTGAGGAGCTCCTGCCACTGGGAACACCCGGCGTCCCACCCAAACAAGCCCACCCTTTGTCCACGTACCTGACGCTTGCGGCCCCTTGCGTGTGGCCTTGAGATCAGTAGAGGCTTCCCCGCATCCTCTTCAGCTCCAGGGCGTGTTAACATCCCTTGCTCTCCAAGGGATTTCTTTAATAGGCATGATGTTCCCTCTGTATTTTTTAAAATTTTTATTTAAGTCATCTGTTCACCCGGCGTGGGGCTTGAACTCACAAGCGCGAGACGCAGAGTCACATGCGGCTCCGACTGAGCCAGCCAGGCGCCCCTCTCTGTATTCTTCTAATGCTCGTGAACAAACTCGGGAATATGAAAATGGACATGACCCGTTCAGACACCACCTCCAATCGGTGGGGGCGGGGGGGGGGGTGGCGCGCTCGGGCAGACCTCAGTGCCCCCACCGGGGACCTGCCCCTCCCCCAGCCTGTCCCTGCTCTGTTCGGTCCTCAGGGTCTCCCTGAGCACCCAGCCTCGGGCTTGCAGGGAGAGTCCGCTGTGGGCCGGGTACCCCTGGGGCTCTGCCCAGCCCCCTCCGCCCTGCCTTCGGAGCAGGCTCTTCTTTTTTTTTTTTTTTTTTTTTTTTTTAAAGATTTTATTCATTTATTTGACAGACAGAGCTCACAAGTAGGCAGAGAGGCAGGCAGAGAGAGAGAGGAGGAAGCAGACTCCCCGCTGAGCAGACAGCCCGATACGGGGCTCGATCCCAGGACCCTGGGATCATGACCTGAGCGAAGGCAGAGGCTTAACCCACTGAGCCACCCAGGCGCCCCCGGAGCAGGCTCTTCTGACCGCAAGGGCCCAGCAGCTGCGCCAGCACAGGCTTCCCAGGTACGAGCAGGAGCGGCTCATCAGGAGCCTCCTTGCCTCCCATGAGGGGGCCAGTGTCCCCGCCCGGCAAGCTGGGGCTCGGCCGCCCTGGACCCCCTGCTCCTCCACACTCACCTACCCCTCTCTTCTCTCTGGAGCCTTCCTCAGGTGGGGCCCCTCCTCTCCTTCTTCCGCCAGGCCACTGTAGCTGCCTCGATGGGCCCCTCTCCTTCCTCGCTGGCTGGTCTCTTCTAACAGCTCCTAAGGGACCTGAGCATCCCCAGGTGGCAGCCCGAGTTAGTCCTGGAGTCACAGAGCTGGCCAGCCACCCCTCTCCCCCGCCTGTCCCCCAGGGCCCCTCGGACGCAGCCCTGCCCCCTCCCCGTTCCCCCCTCTTCCCCTCCCCCTCAGCAAACTACCCAGCATTCCAGAGCCCACAGTGCCTCTGAGCCTCTGCTCAGGCCGAGCCCTGTGCCTGGAGCCGCCCTTACTGGTGGCATCCAGCAAGCAGCTCGCTTACCACCTTCACCAGGAAGCCTTCCCTGATCTCACCCTACCTACACCTATCTCAGCTGGGTTTTCTTAGGGGGCCCCGCTCTGTGCCTCCCCCTGCTCCTCCCCATGCTCTGCTGAGCTCATCTGCCAATGACTCAGGGGTTCTGACTGCGTCCAGTCAGTCTCCGTACCCCGGAGTCTGGTATGTTGGTGGCACTCAGTAGCTCTTTGAACCAAGCTAACTTTCATAAGGCCCCAAGACTGTGGCAGGAAACAGGTTGTCACCAGGGCTGAAGTACACCGAGGCCAGCCGGGAGGAGAGTGGTTTCCAGGGCGGGGGGAGCCTTCTCACGTCCTTAGCAGTGGGTGGAAATGGCTTTGGGTGCACGTGGGAAATGGGACTAACAGGCAGGCCCCCCGAGGGGCCCCGCCAGCCCCAGCACCCTGCATCTCAGCTCCCACGGGCTCGGCCGCTGCGCCGCACGTTCCTGGACAGGTGCTCGGAGGGGCAAGGACCCCAGTTCCTCATGTTCTCACAGACAAAGGTCCTTAGTGCTTAGAACATCCGTTCTCCACTGGTCTGAGGCGACGGGCCACGTGTTTCTCCACGGGGGCCACGTGAAGATGGCCAGGAGCAGGGCGGGGGAAGGGACGTGGAGCCGTCCCGCCTGTGGTCAGCTTGGCCCCCGTGATGCTCCATGTGGGTCTTGGGCAGATAAACATGGACAGGAGGAGTCTGGACCCTGAACACCTCTGAGCCCGGAGCGTGCCTTTGAGCAACAGGCTAAGCACTTACCCTCTTTCCTCGGTTCCTCCTCACAAACGGGCCCCGGGAGGTGGGTGACCCTTGTTTCATTTCAGATTCATGGAGCTGGGTCTGAGCGGCTGAATCAGCTTCTCTGGGAGAAGGTGTCACAATGACGAGGTGGTTTGGCTTTGAACTGTGCTCTTTCTGATACGCTCTCCAAATAAATAGTGGTGATAACATAGCCTTGTTTTTTGTTTGTTTGTTTGTTTTGTTTTTTAAGATTTTATTGGGGTAGGGTAGCAGGTGAGGGACCCTGGGAGGGTATGTGCTATGGTGAGCACTGTGAATTGTGGAGGACTGATGAATCACAGACCTGTACCCCTGAAACAAATAATACATTGTATGTCAATTTTAAAAAACTGAAAAAAGTTTATTTATTTTGAGAGAGACAGCGAGCACAAGCAGGGGGCAGGGAAGAGGGAGAGACTCTCCAGCAGACTTCACACTGAGCACCGAGCCTGAGGCAGGGCTTGATCCCATGACCCTACGATCATGACCTGAGCCGAAATCAAGAATCAGATGCTTAACCGACAAAGCCACCCGGGCACCCCAGAACAACAAAACTTTGTCAAAAACCACAGACCAGCATACACGTACGGGAAAAAGCCGAAAGCAGGCTCTGAGTTTGAAGAGCTGCACGTCCCCCAGAATCTGAGTCACCCAGCCCTCCCCAACCCCAAATACACATGGCTCACGTAGCTGCCAGGGAACCTTCTCGCACTAACCAGGCCAGGCCTGTCCTTTGTGGCCAGACCGCTTTCAGGGGCCCAGGAGGTTTCTGTTGCCCGGGCTGTCATCACAGTAGCTGCCCCCAGGGTCAGATCCTGTGGGACTCACGGTGTCAGGGAGCTAGCCCAAGGCGCTCTTCCGAGAACCCGCCACAAAATGGGCAAGTCATTTTGCACCACGGAGGCTCAGCGTCTGTGTCTGCGAGAAGGTGGGTAGAACCAGCTGCCGCAGGCACCTCGGAGTGCAGATGCGGGGCTCCCAGGCAGGGAGGGCCGGGAAAGCCCTTGGCCGACCATAAAACGGTCTGCCAAAGGGAAGGCTCCCTGGTGGTGTTACCATCGTTGGAGCCCTGAATGCCCTTCCTGGTCTCACCCGGCTTCCACAAATTTCCCTAGAAATGGAGTCATGGCCCATCACTGAAGGAAGGGCAAAGTACCCACGTCCACATAGAGGCTCTGGAACACAGCTCATTAGGGAAATATGTAAGTCATTTCGAGGACACCTGCCCCACCCTCTGTCACCCCGAACGGTTCTCAGGTTGCTGAGCAAGGGCTGGGACTCTGAACCACTTGGGGCTCTGTGCTCCATGAGCCACAAAACGCAGGACCGACTTCTCCACGTGGCCCACGAGACACAAAGCCTTGTGCCTGCAATGCTTACGGGGCCCCACGAAAGGGGTTACATTTTCCTTTCTTTTGACATCAGAAAAAAAAGGGACCATGATAATAATGAATATGTAATAACGAATCCAGCCTCGATTATGTTATCATAAAATATAACCTCTATTTATCTATCTCTCTATCATCGGTCTATCAATCTTTGGGAGGGGGGGCCCATAGGGGTTAAAGCGCTGAGGACCCAGGAAAGTCCCAATGAGGGCCTGACAAAGACCAGGGTGCAGGGAGCAGGCATATCCTTTTCTTGTTTGGGGTCACTGAGCTGGAGTCAGGAGACTGTCCAGTGGCCGCAGTCCCCCGCAGCCCTTCTTACGGAAGGGACAGAGTCTGTTCGCTGGGCCCTAGAATTTTTCTGGCTTCTCACTTGCTTTGGACAATGCGTGGGGCGGGGGGGGGGAGGACGCTGGGTGAGTTCTGAGCCTCAGAGCCCAGAGTCTGACAGCTTCCATTCTCTAGCTTTTATTTAATTTTCATTTCTTTTTGAAAGATTTTATTTTTTTGTCAGAGAGGGAAAGAGAGGGAGAGAAAGAGAGAGCACCGGCAGGGGGAGGGGCAGGCCGAGGGGGAAGCAGTCTCCCCACCCAGCAAAGAGCCCGATGCAGGACTCGATCCCAGGACCCTGGGATCATGACCTGAGCCGGACGCAGACACTTCCCCGACGGAGCCACCCAGCCGCCTTATACATGTAATTTTAAATTGCCGAGAGCCTGTATCTCTAAAAAATGCAAAGAAACAGAGGAGAGTAATTTTAATAATATATCTTATTCAACCTAACGTTTCCAAGATATTACCATTTTAACACCTGATTGATGTAAAAAGGATTAAGGACCTACCGTGCGCTCTTTTATTCATACGAAGTCTTCGACACGTGGTGTGTATTTTATGCTGTGAGCACCGCTCAGTTTGGACCAGCCGCATCTCACGGGTCCTGCCACCTCTTCCGTCGCGTTGCTGCCGCGTTGCACAGCACAGACCTAGGCTAGATTTTGGAGGTCAATTTTGGAGGTCAATATTGCCGAATTTTTTAATTTGGTTAAAAAGGATGTTAAAAAACAAAACAAAAAAACCCCAGCGCCATCTGTTGTCATCAGATCATCCCAAGAGAAAAGACTTAAGGCCTTAAGCTGTTCCAAAGCACGGGAAGGATAGATTGTCAGATAAAACGTATCTTTACATTGAACACACTTATTTCTAAGGAAAAGTTAATGCACTCTGGTCCTTTTTCTCATTTTGCCACAGACAATAGAACATTTCACTCTGCTTCTGAAAGCACAAGTCTTGTCCACTGGCTCTTAGAATTATCTGGTAGGGGTTCTAATGGTATTGACGGCCACTCTCTCGATCACCTCGTCTGAACCTCGGGTAGGGAGATGGGGGCAGACATAGGTATTGAAACAGTCCCCCCGCCCTGGGTTTGAGCTCCAACTTGGGTGTAGACATTGCTTAAAAATAAAATCTTAGGAACTAAATCTCCCCCCAAATAATTCTAATACGTAGTTTGGGCGGGAGACTGCTTCTTTACTTTGAAGTTAAAACCCTTTCTTTCAGAGATGGGGGGACTGGGTTAAGAGAAGAGAAGAGAGTTAGAGCCGGTATGGAGAGGGGGCCCAGGACTTCCAGGCTCTCCAGCGAAAGCCCTCTTCCCCCTGCCCTCACTCACTCAACAAGGGAACAAGGAATGGGCACCAGGACCAGGGGCCACCTGGATTCGCAGAGCAGTAACTCTAAAGGAGCCAGCGGCCGAGATCAAGGTCAAGGTCAGAAAGCAGCGCTCCTTGAGTTCAAGGATCAGATCTTCTGCGGAAATATAAAATCCTGACACAGCACATACATCTAACCTCCACCTTGAACGCCTAAGTGACCTTGTTCCTGGCATCTCTTCTGGCTCGTGCACAGTGGTGACTGAGATGGAGGGATGGAGGCACACTGTGTTAGGGTGTCCTTGGCTGTAGCTTGAAAGAAAAAAGAATTCAACGGACTCCCATTTGCATCGGGAACCCAGGGTCTAGCCAGGGGTGACTTTGAGCAAGTCACTTAACCTCTATGGATGGGTTCCCGAGTCCAAGAGTTTTTTGGGAGACAGAAATGATGCAGGAGAATGCTATCCAGAGCCAGACAGGAGGTAAATTCAATAAATGATGGCTATTACGATGTTAATTATTTTGTAAACATGGCTCATTGTGTGCCAAGTACTGTTTTCAGTCCTTTCTAAATATCAACTCATTCGGTCCTCATGACAAGCCCATGAGACAAGCTCTTTGGTCCCTCCTCATTTTATAAATGGGAGAACTGAGACATGAAGTGATTAAATCACTTGCTACGGTCACACAGCCAGAGATTGGCTGAGTCATGATTCCAGCATAGGCAGGGCTCGAACACCCGAGCCCTTGGACGCTCCCTTCCCATGTTCTTTCCTTCCCTTGTCTCCTGCTTGGGCTCTGCCTGAGGGCACACACTGGCTGGCGGGAAGTGGTGACTACGGGCGAGACTGAGAAAGAGGCCAGAAGAGGGTGGAGACGCAGGACCTGGGAGAAGGTCGCTTGGCTGAGCACCTCTGCTGGGCCAAGTAAGTCGCCAGGTGCCTCTGGGCCACCACCTTAGCCCATCTCCTAGCGCCCCGTGTCAGTGGAAGGTTGGCGCTTTTTCTCACTTCACACGAGAGCCAAGAGGTGCTCGGAGAAGTGAAGGATCTTGCCCAGCATACCGAGCAGCTGTGGGGCAGAGCTCGCAAGCTGCCTGGAAGGGGCCGCCCAGGCGGGGGGCTCTACATGGGTCTCTGGGGAGAGGTGGACCTGCCTTTCTCTGCTCAACCTTCCCATCCGAGGAATTATCCCGTGTACCTAGTCATGGCTGCTGGCTGCGGGAGGGAGGAGAGCAGACAGGGTACGTACTGCATGGGAGGGAGGGGTCGGCTATGCCATTCCCCTAAGAGGGCTGGCCCTGTTCTGCCGCTGCTGGTCAGGGAACCCTCCGCTTACCCTCCCTCCCTTCCTCCTTCCTTCCAACCACCTGCCATTCCATTTAGCCTGCCTGCTTTCCTTCCTCCTTTCCTTCCTTCCTCTCTTTCTCCCTCTTTTTTTCCTTTCCTTCCTGTCTACCCGCCATTTCATTTAGCCTGCTTTGCTTCCTTCCTTCCTTTCCCTTTTCCTACCAACAAAGGATGGCTGGGGTACACTGGTAAGTGAAGCAGATATGGTTGCCGGCCTGCCGGCAGCTGTGATCTAGTGGGATGGGGCAAGCACTAAAAAATAATTCCACAAATAATTTCCCTCTGGTGGTCAGTGATATAAAGAAAGCCCCCACTGAATTCTGGGAGCAGAGGTAAGAGAGTGACCCAGCTAATTTAGGGGCTCGGGGAAGGTGTCTCTGGGGAAGGGGCATTTCAACTAAAACCTGAACAATGGGTGGGAGTTGATGGGGAGAAGAAATCGGATGAGTGGCAAGGAAGAGACTTCTAGAGGAGGATTTAGCATGTGCAAAGGGCCTGGGGCAGAAAATTTCTGCCACTTTTATATAGAGAAAAAGGTGTGGCTAGAACATGATGAGGAGACGAAGTTCCAGCAGACAGGGGCAGGGCTGAGCGGCCTTGGAGGGGTTTGAATTTTATTACCTTGATAAAGATTTTCCATGTTTTGATAAATATTCTAAGAAGTGGCATTTGGCTACCCCATGGGGGAGCCATCCCCTACTCCCCTCAGACTTTATTCTGAGCCAGTGGCCACTGAGGTCTGGCCAAGCATGCTGCCCTTGAGGTCTGTTTTCTGGACCTACAGAGGGTGCACTGACTGGCTCAAAGTTCCCCTGACTCCCACCACCAGCACTGGCAGGCCCCAGGCTCTCTCACTGCAGCCCTGAGACCACACACGTGGGTCCTACCTGTGGGAGCAGAACTGCAGAACGGCTGCAAGTCCAGAAGCATCCATCCAGGCCCCAGATGCTGCCCCACTGTCCATCCCCTCCGGCCCTCCCTTGTCCCACGGATCTCTGGTCACCAACGCACCTGTTTCACAGCCCTGCCTGCAACCTCGTCTGTGTCCCAGGTCCCCTCTGCTCTGCCCACAGAAGCCATTCCAAACTTCTCCCAGGGTCCTCGGGCTCCTGAATCAGCTCCAGGCCAGTGCCCCGCTCCTGCCCCGGCTCCGTGTCCGCCTGTAAGTACTTGGCATCCCTGCGTGCCGTGCAGGGACCCTCCTGGCTCACCTCTCCTCTCCACCCAAGACAAGATGGGGCTCAGCCCCCCTGGGTCGGGAAAGGGGCACCTCCTGTTCCTAAGAATGCCCCCTCCTCCAGCCGTGCCCCCTACCCAGGAACTGCCCCCTTTCTGTTTGGCAGTTACTCACACTCATTCATGTGCGGGGAGAGCAACAATGGACCACAATCAACCTAGTGTTTCCTGAGAGGACATGGCAGAGGGCCGGCTCTGAGTCACCCTCGGCCTCCCCGGCCGCCCCTTCCGGGAAGTGCGTTCAGATCCCACATCCTGCCCGTCTAGGGGAAGAGAGGCAGGAGGGCGCGGGGACCACAGCGGCTTTGTAGTCAGACGGACCCCCGATACCACACGGCAAGCCCTAACTCTGGCACTTAGCAGCTGTGTGACCTTGGTCTCAGCAGCTGTGTGACCTTGGCCACACAGTTTAATCAGCCCAGCTGGCACAGGAGGGAGGGAGCAGCGAGCCCACCTTGCAGGGCATTGTCATGTCTGGAGGACCTCATGCCTGCCAGTGCTGGCCACCTTCAAGGGACTCCCACCAGGCGGCCAACGTGATGACCGAGGGAGGGCATGGAGAGCCCTGCTCTGCAGCTGGGGGAGGTCACCTGAGGGCCTGGGGCCTCTGCGAAAATTCTCAATGTCCCCCCTGCAAATTCAGGAGCTACAGTGGAAGCTCGGGGACAAGTGACTCAGGCGTCCAGGCACTGCCCTAGTCACGGGCGGCACCGGCCTGGGGCACGAGAAACCACCGGGCAAGTGGACTCCGTGGGCTGGTCAGAGGCAGAGGGGAAAGAGGCCTTCTCCAGGGAGGTTCTTGCCCTGGCCCCCAAAGACCCCCTCCACCATCTCCCCAGGCTGCTCACAGTCTCCCCCAGCTCCCTCTGCAGCACCTCCCACCCAGCCCCCCAGTGTCACCTGTTGTTCGGGGGACACTCTCCCTAGGGCAACGACAGCTAAACCTCACCTCAAAGGGTGTGTTTTGGGAGAAGATTAGTGGCTCCTTACGGTGGGCTCGGGGCACCGAGAAGGAAAGAGAAGTCAGCAAGAAGGTGGGCAAAGTACATTTCTGAGCAGTTCAATTAAGAGTGTGCATTGAGGGACACTTGGGTGGCTCAGTCAGTTAAGCATGCGACTGTTGATCTCAGCTCAGGTTTTGATCTCGGGGTGGTGAGTTCAAGCCCTGCATCAGGCTCCATGATTGACAGGAAGCCTACTTGAATAAAGTGTTTATTGAAAACTTAACTTCCATTTCTCATTTCTTACTTGGACAAGTCTGCAACAAGCCCATTTTAAAGATGAGAAAATTGAGGCTTACAATGAAGAATTTGCAGCGGAGGAACTTGAGCTGAGCTCTGGTCCTTCCTACTCTAATCCTAATGGCAAAATACAGCTCCAGCTTAAATTTCAATGAAATGACAAAACAAACAAAGCAAAGACAAAAGCTCATCGTCAGTGGAGCTGTCTCTTCGAGACCGTGGTAGGTTATGAGCCATCCTGCCCCTGGGGCTTTATTGAAGTGTCCCCTCTTCCTAGAATTCCCTCCCAAACCAGAATAATCCTACTTGGCCTCCCAGATTGCCCTTAGGTGTCTATTCCTCCCCCCACAAAGAAGCCTCTGGAAGAAGCAGCAAATTGCTTCATCTGAATTTGGAAACTCTCTCTTTCCCAACATAAAGTTGAAAAGGTGGTGGACGATCTCAGAACCCCTTGGGGTGCCCCCTCACTGACCCGACACTGAGTGCTCCTTAAGGGCTGACTCTGTTGGTCTCACCGTCCTCCGACATCCCGGTGCCCCACATGAAATGTTTCTGGAATGAATCCATGGGGGGGGTGGGTGGGCTGAATGGGAGCCATCTCCTCAGCTCTGCTCCTGGGTACCCACCCCGCCGCTGACTTTTCTCTAAGCACAGAGGATAGTACCAGTATGATGTAAATAAAACAAGTTCACGCTGCTTCGTGAAAACTAGATTATCAAAGGTCCCCACCGGAAGTTGAGAGAAACCCCTGCAGACCTATCAGTGGAAACCCTCAGTTTACATGGACTGGGGAACACACATCCTTCCCTGGCCTGTGGGTCTTGTACACCCTCGATCTTTTCCACTCCTCTCAGCAACCCAGTGAGGGAGGCAGGGAAAGGGTTCCAATACCCATTTTACTGATGAGAAAACTGAGGCCCTGGGGAGGTAACGCAAGACTTGTACAGTTGCATGGCTTATGACGGGCAGAGCTCAGGACCCTACCCTGGGACTGGCTATTCCAAGCTTCTGTACCTGCCAGCATCCTTGGCTGCCGTGACACAGAGCGAGCAGTCTGCTCAGGAAGGAGAAGGAGCTGTGGGGGGACACCACCAGTCCTGCCAGCCTCAGGCCACAGCCCCTTTGCCAGCCTGGGCCCCCAGTGATGCCCTTTATCTGAACTCCTGGGAAAACTGAGTTTTTGCCTTTCACTTAAGTTTCCATGCTCCAGGGCCTCCCTGAAAACTTAACACAAGGACGTCCACTGAGTTCCTAGCTCCTGGGCTAGGGTGGGGAGCACTAAGTGTGACATAGAACAGGCTGGCCCTACAGACTGCCCTTGACTTGTTCACTGATTCCTTCATGTTTGATAGTCACTGCTTCTCAACTAGTTGGTATGTCTAAAAAGTTTTTTTATTATGAAATATTTCATATATATACACACATAGACACGGACACACACACGTACTTATATTCACGCACAGGGAATAATATAACCCATTTATAACCATTGTAATGTTATCCTTCTAATCGCTCTACTTTTTTTTTTTATGATCTTACCTATCTATATGAGAGAGAGAGAGAGAGCGCATGAGCAGGGGGTAGGGACAGAGGGAGAAGGAGAAGTAGACACCCTACCAAGCAGGGAGCATGACATAGGACTCAATCCCAGGACCCCAGGACCACAACCTGAGTTGAAGGCAGATGCTCAACCAACTGAGCCACCCAGGCACACTCTCTACAATTTTTTTTAAAGGGATAAAATATTAGCACTTGAGCTACATTCCCATCTCCTCTCCCTCCTTTCCCGTGTTTACATCTTTCATTCACCTGCTATTTTTCCAAAAGCAATTTATACCATTGTTTTTATGTTTTGCAACTTACACCAACTATATTATACACCGCACAGTATTTTGCACCTTGCTTTTTTCACGTCAGATGCGTTCATGAATTATTCAGGTTGATGTGTGAGGATTTGGTTCATTTATTTTAATTACTATAAATGTGCCCATCATATAACGAGTTTTTTTTTAAGATTTTATTTATTTATTTGACAGACAGAGATCACAAGTAGGCAGAGAGGCAGGCAGAGAAAGAGGAGGAAGCAGACTCCCCACTGAGCAGAGAGCCCGATATGGGGCTCGATCCCAGGACCCTGGGACCATGACCTGAGCTGAAGGCAGAGGCTTTAACTCACTGAGCCACCCAGGCGCCCCATATAACGAGTTTCTTTATCCTCTTCTGTTGCAATGTGTTTCCCGTTACTTATTTCTAAGAATAGAGTTGCAGTGAAAATCCTTGTGGAGACCTTCCTTGGCCATGGGGGAGAGTTTCTTGGGGGACAAGAGGACAGGGATTACATCACCTTTCCCTACACTAACTCTGTTCAGAAATGCACCCGGAGCAGGTTCTTGGTATTTGGATGTCTATCTGTGGAGTGAGCGAGCTTGGTATGTTCAGGACCGCCCAGACAGCACAGGTGGGACACGCTCTGCTAAGAGCCCGCTCAGCATCGACTCCCCCTTCCTGGCGAACAGAGCCTGCCTGCCAAGCAGTGGATCGCTCTTGGCCTAAACCAGTCATGATAATTCCGCTGCTGCTTTCCCGGCTCCCCACACAGCCCCGTCCTGGCCGCTGAGATTGAAGGGATGTCTGGCAGGGAGTCTGTGGGGAGGCTTTGATCCCTGATAAAAGGGGGCTCTGAGGTGGTCTGCAGACAGACACAATAAGAGCTCCCAAGCACACACTCCTTTGCAGTGTACCCTGCTGTGCCTCCATTAAGAGGTGGCATTTATTACTGACCTCTGTGACTGGCCTTGGGACTTGCTTTGTTTGACCAAAATGGAGAGGAAGTGACATTGTGGGACTTTGAAGCCTTTGAACGTCCAAGAACTTTGAAGCAAACTCTTGTTCTCTTGCTAGCCTGAACCCACCATGCAAGGAGGCCCCGGCTAGTCTCCTCAAGCAAGGGCTGGCAAACATTCTTTGCAAAGGGCCAGGGAGTAAATGTTTTAGGTTTCATGGGCCATACAGCGTCCATCACGACTACTCTGCTGCTGTCACGCGAAAGCAGACGTAGATCATACAGGAAGGAATGGGTGCTCATGTTCCAATATATCTTTGCAAAATCAGGCAGTGGGACCTTCGAGAATGACAGAGCAACAGAGGGAGATGATTTGCTCTTGCTCCTATAACAAAATACCACCAAGGCAGTGACTTCACCCAAATTTATTATCTTACGGTCCTGGAGGCCAGAGATCCAAAATGGGTCTTACTGGAATAAAATCAAAGTGTCTGCAGGATTCGTTCTTTCTGGAAGTTTTAGGGAGGAGTCCATTCCTTGACGATTTCAGCTTGCAGAGGCCACCCACACTCCCTGGCTAGTGGTCCCTTCCAGCAATGACATTACTCCTACCTCTGTTTCTGTCACCGTATCTCCAGTAGCCAGCATCATGCAGCAGACATGTGAGTGAGGCTACCTTGGACAACACAGCCCCTCCTGAGCCATCATTTGACTGCTGTCACATGAGGGAGCCCACCAGACCAGAAGAACTACCACTTGAACCCAGCCCAAACTCTGACCCTGAGTCATGAACTAATAAATAATTGTTCTTTTGAGTCTCTAAGTCTTGCAGTGGTATTTTATGCAACAGTAAATGACTGATTGATGCAGGAATAGATGCTAATAACACCATTATTTTGTGCCCTTCTCTCCTTTTCTACCTTGAGGATAGATACGATTATCCGGAGCTGTAGCAGCCATTTTGCAACCTTGAGGGAAAACAAACAGAATCATGATGTGATTGGCTTTGACATTACTGTGCTGCCAAAGTCACAACGGTGTTTATTCAGTCTTGAACTTCTTTTTATGTGAGAAAATCAACCCCTATTTATTATGATACTATAATTCTAGTTATTTTCAAACTAAAAATTTTCTAACGAGGGTGATATATGGAATTGTTAAGTCGTTGTATTATGCACCAGAAACTAATATTACACTGTATGTCAACTAATTGGAATTTAAATAAAAACTTAAAAAAAAAAAAAAGAACTTCTAATGAATACACAGCAAGTTGCCAGGTCTCTGAGGCCACCGGGAAAGGATCGGGAACAGCTGAGAATCAGGAAGGCAGAAACGATGTTTGACCTGGTCGTGTTCTGTTTCCTCTCCTAAGCCTGACACGGCAACGGCAGAACATCGAGGGGATGTGCTTCCGGGGGAGAGAGAGCGTGGGAAGGACCCAGATGAGGAATGCCTGAGAGGCACTCGGGCCCAGCCTCACTGATAAGACGGGGAGCTCTTGTCCCTTTGCCATGTCTTCTGTGAAGAAGGGTGACTCACGGCAGTTATGAAACTCTGGGGCCCATGTGTACTTACATTTTGCCCTTTCACTACTCTGGCCAGGAAGGTTTCCAGCTTGGGGTAGTTGTCCCAAGGGAATTGTTGCTGGAATGAGGAGTGGTTGGAAGGACGTAGTGCTTGACTCATAGGAAAGAGTCGGTAGAGCCCACGGGTGAAGGCCAGGTGGTTGTTTCAGAGGGAAACATCCCAAAGCAGGTGCAGGGCCAGCCTGGATCCCCTTCTCCTGCTTTCTAGAAGGTTCTAATTCAATCTGTGGGGAAATCTCCCACACTTCCTTACACAGACACACAGATTCACAGGCACACACGAAGACTAATACACAGACACACAGAGACACACACACAGACATACACAGACACACAGACTGACGCAGAGACACACAGAGACACACAGACTCACACAGAGACACACACGCAGACACACAGAGACACACACACACACAGACACACAGAGACTCACACAGAAACACACAGAGACACACATACAGACACACATACAGACCCCCCCACCCCAGGAACGTGCTCTCTCCTCTAATTGCCAGAAGCCCTTTTGTTCTCCATTTTGCAGGTGGTATCTATAGCTACGGTTTACTGACGGCTTACTATCACCCAGGCCTGCGCTAAGAGCCTTACTTGCATTATTAGCAAAGAATATTCTCACAGGAAGCCGTAGGTGGGTCTTTAAATGCTCGTTTGACAGACAAGGAAACTGAATTCAGAGAGGTGTGAACACGGAGACTTGTCCAAGGTCACATAGGCCGTATGCCTGTGCAGGATGAAAAGCCAGGTGTTCTGACTCCAGGGCCCAAGTTCTTAACTACAACCCCTGCTCGCCTGCAGAGGAGGAAGTCGGGCCCAGGGGACGTAAGTGACTTGCCCGATGCTGCAGGCCTGTGGTTTGCTCTTGGGTCGCTCTGGCTAAGGGTTCCTTGGTCTTGTTCTCTCTCTGATGGCTCTGCTGGCCTCCGAACCCTCTAGACAGCATCACCCACTGTCCCTAGTACGGGCCTCTGGCTGTGGCAAAGTGAGCACGAGACCACGAGTGTGAAAGGCAGATTTGTGCCTCCTTTCTGCCCTTTACTCATTCGGTGACCTTGGGCAAATCAGTTCTGTCGTGGGTAGATGGAGACCCGGGTTTGGCCCTCCCAGGTGAGAGGATTTTGTTGATTGGATGTAGTTAGGGGCGGGGATGAGTTGGATCAACGGTGAGGTTGGTGGTGGTGCTCCTGCTGCTTTTCTAACGCCAGCCTCGGGATGACTGTTCTCCTGGATTAGTGTTTGACCTGCAGGACCTTGTTCTGGTAGCTGGGGTTTCCTGCCGCTGCTCGGAACCACCACCCTCCACGAAACGCTCAGGGATGCGAGGGTTTAGCAACGGTTATTACATCAGGAAAACTGTCTGAATAGTGCCATTCTATCCTCTCCCCGCCCAGGTGCTGGCTCTGCGGCCAACAGGAGGTAGGGCACCCGGGGTGGGGGGTGGGGTGGGGTGGGGAGAAGGATAGGTATTTCCTTTCCCACCACCCAGAAATGCCTATGGCAGGGACGGGAGGACCTCGGGTCTATCCCAAATGCCTCCCCCACAAAGTGCTAGTTCTCCCGGGGGTACAGAGAGACTCAGGAAGCCAGAGCCAGACTGGGGAGTCCGGGGGGGGGTGTTAGGATGGGCAGGAACAGATTGGGGAGCAGCCCCCCACCCCAACCCCAAACCATCCCGAAAAGCTCATGGTCCGGCCCTGCCACTAGCCAGCTGTAACACAAGGCAAGTCGCACACCCTCTCCAAGCGGAGGGAAGCCGTAATTCAGCCCCATCCTGCAGGGAGGTCCACGTGCCCTGGGACCTGAACTTTTTAAATGAAGTCCTCCCTAAAGGGTTAGCCATGGCTGTTGTGATTACTACTCTGGGACTCTGTCTGGCCTGTTTGACCCCAGAAGTGCTGTGGAAAATCCACAGTTTCAGTCCCTTGGGTCCTGCCACCATGACCTTGAAACGGCTCCGCTGACCTCCGTGAACCTCCTTTTTGGGACGGAACTACGCCCACCAAGTCTGTGGGGGCAGTGGTGTGAATTCAATGAGAAAATGGGTCTGCAGGACCCAGCCCAGTGCCTGGTGCAGAGGAAGTGCCCATCAATGGTGGCCTTTATCATGACTCGGGCTTGGAGGGGACCCTGAGGGAAGCGGAGCTCAGGGAACAGAGGGAGGATTGTACAGAGGTGAATGGGGGAGGGGCCCGGGCTGGTGATCGTCCTCGCCCTCCTGGGCCGGCTGAGCCCTACTTGCTCTCTGTTCCTTAGGGTGGTGTTTATTCTCACAGCCTGGGAACCGCGAAGGAGAGGGACCCTTCCAGGATGCAGCACCCTGGGGATTTTTCCCATGCCCTCTGTGTGTTCCTGTCCAGGGGCTCGCCAAGCATTTTTAACCCTTTCCTACCCCATGGATCGTTTTCCCACAAACATCATTTGGGGATATGGAGTCTCTCAGATGATCGTCGTCCCTGAAGGCAAGGAGGAGGTGTCCCCGAGCAGCAGTGTGCGTCCCCGTTCCATGCTCAGTGACCTCCTGTGGGTTCTTGAGAATGAAGTACTTACATCCTGGAGATCAAGAAATATGACAACCCAGAACCGAAGGGGAAGGATTTGCCAGCACCCCACTGTCCCCCAAGAACTTGGAAATGAGGTTGACGGAGTTAAAGCAGGACTGGTCCTCCGTGGTGGAGACGAGAGGACAGACCGTGCAGCCCCCCAATTCCTAGCAAAGCAAACTGGAGAGTGAAGGTACCTCTGTGGGCAGGTGTCTAGTCAAACAGTCTGACGTCTCTTTGGAGAAGGCTAGGAACGGGCAGGTGCGAGCAGAAAGCGGGCTGGGCGGACAAGAATCGTCAAGCAGCACGCGTGGGGCGAAGGGCAGCCATCCCATCATGGGCATCGCCTCGTGAGTGCGCAGCATCCCCCCTCTCGACTTCCTTCTCTGGAACCCCGACTTCCCTCTCCCACGTGCTGATTGCACCCCCGGAGCGGCCTGATTCTCTCCGTTCCGATCACCAGTCATATCGGTTACTTAGGGCTACCATAGCAAAGTACCACAGACTGGGGGCCTCAGACAATGGAAATTTATTTCCTCAGAGTTCTGGAGACCGGAAGCCCAAGATCAAAGTACTGGCAGGGTTGGTGTCTTTTGAGACTTCTCTGTGGCCTTCAGGTGGTCACCATGTCCTCACATGGAACGTTTGTTGTCTGTGTCCTGATCTCCTCTTCCGAAAGGACACCAGCCATATTGGATTAGGGCTTTCCCCAATATAGTCCCCGCCACAGGGACTGGGAGTTATGATTGCAACATGTGAAGTTGGAGGTAACACCATTCAGCCCCTGTCATCAGTCATTGGTTAAGACGTGGGCATGTGACCCATGTCTGGCCAATGGTAAGAGAGGATGTCTGTTGGGGGATGGAGGGTTGAGGGGTGTGTGTGTTGTGTATGTGTGTGTGTGTGTGTGTGTGTGTAGAAGGGGCTGCTGAGGAAAGTCTCTTTCCCCCTAAAGGATAGCACAGGGAGAGATGCTTTCCTCTTCCTCTGAGAATTATCATATTGGGATGTGGTATCTGGGCTTGCTACAGCCATGTTGAGGACAGCCTGGGGTGGGGGGGGGGTGCCCACAAGGGGATGGGGACCTGGAACTCTCCATGGTTGAGCTGGAGAATCAGCCAACCCTGGAATCTGCCCAGAGTTGTCCGATGGGTGTAAGATGATGTAAGTCAAGGTTTTGGTTACACCTGCCAACTTCCTGATAGCCATTTGAAGCAGAGATGAGTCGGGGCCCACCTATACCTCCTCTTTCCTATGAGCTGTGTGCCTAGCCAGACACCTTTCCCAGCTTCCCCGGATGTTGAGTGTGGCCGCGGAACCAAATTCTCCACAGTGGCACGTGGATATGAGTGGAGGGTATAAGGGCCGTTTCCGGGGTGAGGTGGGTGAGCCTCTGTCACGCTCTCGTCTTCTTCCAGCCAGCGGGAACCTGAGGTGTTTGAGACCAGGAACCCCATGTGCATGAGGTGTAGGAACCTCGACATGGAGAGGGCCAGTGTCCCAAATTCTGTCAGTCGGGGATACTCACCTCGGGAAGGTACAGGGGAGAAAAGCAGGCTCTGGATTCTTCAACCACATTGGGCTCTCTTTGTCGTAGCCACAGAGCTTTGCCCTAACTACCGGCCTTGCCCTGTAAGGGCGGAGGGAGTTTTGCCAGAGCCAACTTGATGACAAGTGTTTCCTGAAGAAGGCTTTTCCTGTGGGGTCAGAGATGGCTTCAAGCTACCGGCCTGAAATAGACCCCTTGATGTCTGCCAAGTCCCCCTTTGTGGATTCTGTTAGTGCGCATCGATTTCTGATAATGTGGCTTCCTGTGGGTGGCTCATCTAGGCCGAGCGAATGTTTTCATTGATCTGCTGATGCATACATCCTGGTCTCTGGGTGCCTGCCTTGATCAACGTCATTCTCACATATATCAAGTTCCGGGAACCCTGCTCCTGTGAGTCTGCCTCTGCTGCGTACCCCCCGTCTCCAAGGACAACTTCGGGTTCCAGAGTCTGGTGCCTGCGGGACCTTCTGGCAAAACTGACCTCTCTCCTTCCTGCATGTCCCTCTTCTGGTACTTAAGTCACCCTGCTCATGTTCAGTACTCTGTAACGGGGCCTTGCCTTCCTCCCCATTCTGCTGGGGGTTCGGTGGGGACGGGGCTGCTCCCTACTTCCGGTGTCTAACCGGACGCTGGGCCCCGAGCAGGCGCCCGGGAAACGTGGGCCCACTGATGAACGACTCTGGCCAAGGATCGAGACCCTTTCAAAGGCCCCAGTCCAGGTTCGTCCCAGTGTATGAAACAGAAGCGTTCTTCAGAGGTCTTAAAGCAGGTTTGGATCAACGGAACGGTGTTTGACCTGAGCTAGGACGGGCAGCCCCTCAAACCTACAGGGGAGGACCTGTGCGGTTTCACCCCACAGTGTAAGCAGAGGCGCTGACACTGGAGTTTCTTAAGAAGGGATGGAGAGAGAGAGAGAGAGAGAGAGAGAGCAAGTGAGCACCAACGTGCCTAAGGAAGGAGGTGGAGAGAAGGAAGAAGAGGAACATACGTGTCCTGATATGGGCCACTCTTGGGTTTGAATCCTGGCTCCCGTCTTTCTAGCTGTGTGATCCTGGGGGAGGTTGCTTAGCTTCTCTGATGGGCTCTTCCCTCAGCTGGCAAATGGCGGTGATGCTTGGATCTGTAGGCTGGTGTGCGGGTCAGGGAGATCATGTATGTAGCGTGCGGTGACTCAGGGCGGGTATCACCAGCACAGGGGGCTCCCCTTCCCCGGTGGAGCAAATCGTCTCTGACCAGGCATTCTCCCGAGAAAGCAGGTTGCGTGAACCCCCAGGCCACGAGGACGGTGACCTCTCGGCCATCTCTCACAGGGCACCCAGTGTGTCTACCCGGTTTGGGTTAAGTGAGTTACAGCGTCTGTCCCAACCCCTTGTCAGCTGTCCACGCTGAGCCCGCAGGTCCGGAGAAGAGACGTCCAGGCCGAGACCGGGTTGCTGCACCTCCCGTGGCCTCCCTGCCTCCCCGGCCTTCCCACCCTCCCTGCACTTCCCACCAACAGGCCTGTGGAGGTGCGCTGCGGCCGTGGGACACCGGCTGTGATGCGCCCCCAGACCTGTCCGCCCTTCAGTTCACAGTCGGCCGCTGACCTCGGGAACGGGGCCGAGGAGCTGCGGATCTAGAGGGGGTGTTTTTGTTTCTGTTTTTGAAATGGAAAGCCCAGAATCCAAACTGTCCTGTGCACAGGGCCAGCTTCCCTTGAGAATGAAGGGAGATGGGCTTGGCTGGCTGCCAGGGGCTGGTTCAAGTGAGGGGAAAATGGGGTGTTCGAAGAGGCGAGATGAATGACCTCAATTTTTTAAAGATTTTATTTATTTATTTGACAGAGAGTGAGCGAGAGAGAAGGAGCAGGGGGAGGGGCAGAGGGAGAAGCAGCAGCAGACCCCATGCTGAGCACAGAGCCCAAGGTGAGGCTTGATCCTAGGACTCCAGGATCATGACCGGAGCCCAAGGCAAATGTTTAACCAACTGAGCCACCCAGGAACCCCATATATTTTTTCAATGAATACTTTATGTGTTGAGATAATTCACTGGTGAGACAGAGGTAGTAAGGTCTGAGCACAGGGGCTTCCCCAAATCCTGGAAGATGTTCGAAGGGACTATGGGGCAAATACATGAGTGTTTAGAAAATGCCTCCATTCCCGTTAGCATAGTTCACTCTGGTCCTGGCAGAACAAAAGAAGGGGTCTCCGGTCACATGGCTGTGACATCCAGCCTGCACTCAGCCGGCCGAGCCCTCTGCCCCAGTGTGGGGTGGTACCCAGCCAGAGGACAGGACATCATTTTCTAGTTAGCATCTAAGGGGGTCCTGTGGGCCAGTAGGGCCCTGCCTCCTACACCCCCTGATTTATCCTGAATGGTTCCAGAATGTTGTTCCCGTCATCTATCACTGTGTAACAAACCACCCTAAAACTAAGAGGGTTAACTGTGGTATAGACCAATAATTCAGAAAGGGCATGGTGGGGATGGCTCTTGCGTATTCTGGGGCGTCAGCTGGGAAGGCATGGGCGACTGAGGCTGGAGGGTCATTCTCTAGCTGGCCTCCTCACTCACCTGTCCTGCCGCTGGGCTGGGACAGCTGCGGACAGGCTCGGCTGGGTCTGTCATCTGGAAGGCCTACTTGTGGCCTCTCCAGCATAGTGTTCTCAGGGGAGGAAGAATTCTTACCTGGCCACCCAGGGCTCCCACGGCCAGTGTCCCGGTGAACAAAGCAGGTGCCGTCTGGCCTTTCATTAGAAGTCTCAGAGAGGCATTTTCATGGTACCTGATTGGTCAAAGTGGTCATCAACCTACCCAGATTCGAGACACTCTGCCTCTCGAGGGGAAGCGCGGCAGAGAAGTTGCAGTGGCATTTGTCAAACTGCTACAGTGGTCTTCTGGGCTGGGCGGATAGGAAGAGAGAGGGGCAGCCTTCACAGTTAGATGACCCTGCTCCCTCTAGATTGGGGACGTCCGCTTCCAGGCTCTGGGCCCTTCTCTTTTCTGCCATCAGAGGGGGTAGTGGGGGGCCGGGCTGTCATGGGAAGAGAGGATCTCAGGGGAGCATTTCTGAAGAAGCGAACTCAAAGATGTCCAGGCCCAGGCTGCCAATGTAAACACAAGGTGGCAGGTGGTCGGCAAAAAGGACCAGTGGCGACTGTGGGGAACAAGATGGGGCATGCCTCACCCCCAAGCAGGCATCGTCCCTGCAGGGACCTCTCACGAAACATGGCTGCCAATTGGATCTGGCCTCTGAGCTCCCGCCTTGTGACTCCTAACAGTAAACAAAAGAATCAGTGTTAGAGACGGGCGAGGCCTCAGAGATCGTCAGACGGGTGATTTTCAAACTTGTTTTCTCTAAGGCAGTGGAAAACTTTTCTCAAACAAGGTGTCACAGCAGAAGCATGATGTAGAACATCTGATAAAACCTGGAATGGGTTGCCTGGAATCCCACATTGGCTTCTGTTCTCTTCCTAAGGTGCCAACTGGAAGCTCTGGGGTTCCCAGGAACCCAGTTTGAAAACCACCAGTTTGCCTCTTCATGCCAAAGAGAAGAAAAGTGAGGACCAAGGAGGGGAAGGGACCTGCCCAAATTCATACTGAGAGTCAATGGCAGAGATTATTTTGAATGTCAAACAAGAGACTGGGCCAAGGTTGAGCATACGGAAGGAACTTAGCAAATTTTTATTTTTTGGGATCTTGTCTTTTTTTTTTTTTTTTTTTTTTAGTAGGCTCCATGCCCAGCATGGAGTCCAATGTGGGGCTTGAGCTCATGACCCTGCGATCAAGACCTGAGCTGAGATCAGGAATCTGAAGCTTACCCAACTTAGCCACCCAGGAGACCACAGGACCTTGTCTTAGACACTAATATTGACTTCCTTAGATGTGTCCTGATTTTTTGTTGCTATTCATTTGCTGGCTCAGGGAACATCACACATCCTGTGAGTGGACGTGAAGCCTCATGGGCTATGAAACAGGGAGTCTCAGCTCCAAGGACTTCCCAGCATTTCAGAACCACTGAATGCTTAGCCCCTTCCTCGTACTGCTGCCAGGCACCTACCTGAGCATGAATGAAAACGAATCGAGCCTGAGCTCATGATGAGCCCAACCCTGTCCAGAAAAATCAATACAGGTTTCCCCATATTACGTAATAGGTGAGTTCCTGAAAAGTTGGAGGGAAATCAATTTTTTCCCCAGTTCACCATGTACTGAGCATTGGGTGTCCCCTCAGCGTTGTGCTGAGGCCAGGTGTGTGCACATGTGTACACATGCACAGCCGGGATTCTTTGCTCCAAGGTGCTTCCCTTGTTACCAAGTCACATAAAAAATACACCAAAGGAGCTTGCTAATGGCATCACGTGGTAAACCCTTCTTGTAAAATGGGAAGAATTGCTACCTAATGAAGCTTTTGTTTACTTATTTGCAAATGTTTATATTTGTCAATTTGGATTTTCATAGTAGAAGCCTTTTTCAGTTCTTCCATAAGGCAAACCTTGAACGAATATTCGTTGAACATTCACTGACTAAGAGAACATAATTTAAAGTCAAGGAATACCCATACCTGATATACACGTTTATGGATGCGGAGGCACCTCAAAAAGTACTTTTCACATCTTGGTACCTATTTGTTTCCATAAGAACCTCATCAGGGAGCAAAAGCAGGCCTTTATTATGCCGTTTCAAAGGTGAGGTAACGGAGGCCCCATAATGAGCTTTCTCAAATCAGTATCTGAAACACTTCTCATGGAAGGTCCGTCCAGACTTTGTCAGCAGAGAAAGCCCCAGCAGTGAAATCAAGACAATTTTAGCTCTCTTGCCCTCTTGGCTGACCTGATCTCAGCTCCATCAAGGGTACATGTCCATCCCCCCCAAAACTCAAGCCCTTTTTTCTTTTCCCCAACTGCCACATCCTGTTGCTTCCAGGGCTCGACATTCAACTCTGAAATGTGGGCCCTATCCCTCAGCCCCCGTCTCTGCTCAAATGCCTCTTCTCCTCCCCCCACCTTCCCTGTGTGTGACCCTCTGCCCTGACTACATTCATTGGCTTGACCCTCCGGAGCCCCTCCTTTACAATGCACACTGGACTGGAGACTGGAGATATAAGGCCGAGTACAATGTGGGCCCTGCCCTGCGGGAACACAGCTGAGTGGAAGGTGCCATGAAAGAAAGCTGGATAGAGGACTCAACAGCACCCAGGAGGGCATTTAAATCTGACTGTGGTCCTGGGGGAAATCTGAGTGGTGTTTTGAAGGATGAATAGGAGTTTATCAGATTGGCAGGGGAAGCGGGGGGGCAGGAGGGGGGGGGTGGAGGGGAGGAGGAATTCCAGTGAGAGGAATCAGGCCAGGCCAAAGGACAGAGGTGTGAATTGGCCCGGGACATTTAGGACCCTGGCAGGAGCTGACAAGGGAGAACAGCGGTGAGGAGACACAAAGGTGCGGCTGGGAAGGGAAGCGGGGCCAGAAAAGAGGGTCTCCATTTCCACACACATTTGGATTTTTATCTGAGGGTCCCTGCAAAGTTTTAGGCCAGGGCCTGATATGATCAGATTCAAATTTTAGAAAAAGCACTCTGCGAGATGTGCAGCGAATGGATGAGGAGATAAAGGGCACGTTTTGTCCTGTACACTGCTGTATCAGCACCTCTTAGGTGTGCTGGCAGTGTGGGTGCTCACTGTTTGTTGAAGGGATGAATGAATGACCCAGTAGGCAGCTTAGGGCAGAAGCCCAGGGGGCCGTCCTGAACAAAGATCGTGAGAGTGGAGAGGAGGGAATGGACATGGGACAAGCAGAGGGTTGGTCTCCACCGGGGTCTTATTGGGAAATGGGACAGGCTAATAAGTTCCCTGGAAAAAATGAACAGTGGAGAATTAGTTACAAAAGTTTTGGAAGAACAGAACAACACGGCTTGTGTGTTTTTGGCGGGGGTGGCAACCCAGAGATTAGCAGCATCAGGAAGTTGCTGCCACCAGAGGGCCTGGAGGGACGAAAGAGGTGGCATTTGATCCCAGGAGCCAGAGTCCCCAGAGTAAAGCAGAACTGTGAAGAGGGAGGGCCACCAAGGTTGGGTTCCTGAAGAAGCAGGGTCAGAGATGGAGACTAGCGTGCGGGAGGCTTCTCGGGGAATGTTCTTGGCAGGGAAGGGACTGAACAGGATTGGGTAGAGGGAAAAGCTGGGCTGAGTGCAGTCTCAAGGGGGGCCTCAGATGACCATCAAGCTGGGAGCCCCTTCAGAGTCCAACCAAGTTGGGGCAAGGAGGCTGGACACTATTACTGCAACCACTTGATATCGACCTCTTGGGAAGGGAGTGCGACCTTGGGCAAGGTAGCTCTTCTCAGTCAAGGCAATTTTCAAAAGGGGCTCCCAAAATGTAAGCCCAGCAACTGGAGAAATAAATCCTTCGATCCAGAAGGTGGATCTGGCAGCACATCCCAGTAGCCCTACAGAGGGCTGCCTAGGTGGGGCAGGAGCCACGGAGGAGCAGTGGCCAGTGCCCCAGGCAGAGAGAAGGGGAAGCAGTAGCAGCTCCCCACCTTCCCATCTCCCTCTAGGCCCTCTCACTGGGAAACCAGGCGGGAAGCTAGCGGGCAAGAAAGCATGGGAACCAGTTTGCCAGGGGCAGGGCCAGAGAGCTGTGCAGGGGAGGGCAGGGGACGGCTCAGAGAGATCTAGGATGGCCCCCAGAGACTGGCTAGGGGTAATGGGAAAAGGGCAGATTCAAGGGGAAGTGAGTGTTCAGGAGGGTGGGTGGGGGAAGTGCCTGTGATGTTTTCTCCCGGAAGACAGAGAAGGAAGTGCATCCCTTGGAGGAAGGTGCTGCTGGCTCATGTTGAGTTTGCCATCCAGGTGCAGATGCCCAGCTGGTAGATCAGTGGCTCTTAAATACCGGCACAGAATAAACTGAAAGGAGGAAAACCTCAGGTAGGCTCTGTCCTGGCCACAGGACCAAGGGCAACCTCCTCAGCATGGCACTGGAGCCTTTCACGACTTCTAAAGCTCCCACCACCCTTGCATGCCTCTGAGCCAACCTTTCTTCCCCTGATAGCCGCCATTCACACCACGCCCCCTCCCCCAGCAAGGATCCCAGTCCCACACATCTACCCAGGTCAAACACTGCCTTCTAGCTGGCACTCCTCCCTAGTGCTCTTCTCTCCCAAACACACTGTAATCTCTCCCTTGGGTCCCCATGAGTGCTTAAGAGCCTGAAAGCTCCACCGCTCACCAGCAACTCAAATCTTTGAAGGCTTCTTCTATGAAATGGGGCACCCCCTCCCCCCACAGCCCGGTTGTAAAACCAAAGCGAGGTATTATGTGTAAAGTGCTAAGAACAGTGCCTGACACATTACAGACCTCAATTAATGTGAGCAATTATTCTTTGCATTTCCAATGTCTAATCCCCAGCGTCTGGCCCTTAGTAGATGCTTAATTAGTATTTGTTGAATGAATGGAGATTTAATATGTAAAAGATTTATCCTTGGGGCTCCACCTCGTTTTAGAAAATTAAGCTTTGAGCAGGAGTGCAGAAGTCTCTCTGAAATAGTTACCTATGTTGGGCTGTCCAGAGACCCGAAACTGACTTGGTTCTCTCAAGAAAGAAAACCGGCAGATTTTAAATTATTTTCTCATGGAGGTTTCTTGGTGCAGGGTCCGGCACACATTTCATGCTCACCCAAATCACGCTGCACGAATGTACGCACACAACCTGGCAGGGATGTCCGAGTGTAGGCAGTATCACAGTTGGTGGCCACAATGACTTCTACTCCCCTACCCGCCCACCACGGAATCGGGGCTGGCACCGGGGCCCCAGACCCTGCTGCGCGTGCGGAGGCCGGGGAGGGGGCAGGAATCTGGCGGCAGCCACGTGGGCCCCTTCCGCCCGTTTCCCACATCCTTTGTTTCCCACCGGCCCCGGCTCAGGAAGCTCTTTCTGCGAGTCACCGCGAAGGGGCGGCCGGGGAGTCTGGAGAAGCTATTTCCGTGCAATCCGGGAGGGCGGCAGGCGCGGGAGGGGCGTGGAGGTGGAGGCAGCGCAGAAGGCCCAGTGTTTGCTTTTATTTCATCCAACAGAAGGTTCTATTTGTGGAAGCGAACAGACGCTGGGGATTAGAGCTGGGAGGGGGAAGGAAAAGGGAAAAAAAAAAAAAAAAACCACATCCACTACCACGCATAGGTCTTCCCCGGAACTACCGCGTGGGGGTGAATGACTGATTCTGGAATTCATCACCTTTCCTATCCTCCCTTCCTCCGGCGGCAGCCGGGCCTGGGCGGCGCCCACGGTTCCTATCCGAGGTCTCCAGACTCGCGGCGGTGGAGGGATCCCTGGGGCGAACCGCGTAACCGTCCCGCGGCAGCGAGCAGCTGGGGCCGAGAACCGTGATGCGCGCGCCCGCAGCCCATTGTGCTCGGTGTGAATGAGGAGCGCGCACCAATCAGCGGTCGCTTCGCCCCCCGTGGCCCCGCCCCTCCCGCCCACTTCCCCGGGACCCTGACGTCACGGGAACTTTTCCTCCGCCCCCTCCCCGGCTGCTAGCGCCGAGCCTGGGGCCTGCGGGAGGGGGCGCGCCGCCTCCTGCCCATCCCAGCCCGGGGGGCGTGTGCGCGCGTCCCAGCCCGCTCGGGACACACCACCTGCCCCGGAGCGCGCGCAGCCCGGAGCATCCCCAGCCTTCGGGCCACCCCCGTTGCCCCCGCCGACCCAGCTCCACCTCCCCCCCCCCCCGCCCTTGCCCCGGTCCCCTCCCTCCGCTTCGGTGACTGCTTGCCGGGCGGCAGGGCCAGAGTCGTCGCAGCCACCTCATTGCTCAACCCGGCTTCCCAACTGTTTACACAGCCCGGCCTGTGAGTGTGTGTGTGTATACAGCGTGAGTCACCGAGAGGCGGAGGAGGTGGAGGCAAAGGAGAAGGAGGAGTGCACTGGCCGGGATCGGTGCGGCGCACACACTCACTCACACTCAGTCACTCTCTCCGAGCGCGTCTCGCTCGCTCACACACACGCCGGGAGCCCAGGAGCGCGCAGGATCCCGAGCGCCGCGGAAAAGTTGCTCCGGCTTTCTCTCCGGGACTTCGGGCTTTGGGAAGTGCATTCGCTCCGCGGCTCTGGCGAGCCTGCGGAATCCTGCGCTCGCGGCTCGGGACGTTGGGAACACCAGCCGCCGCCGCCTCTGCCTCCGGGACTGTCGGCGGCCTCGACAACAATAGCGGCAGCCGCCTCCGGCCAAGCGCCCCGAGCCGGTGCCCGCGGAGATCCCGGGACCCCAGCCGGCCTCTGCTCCCTCCGGACGCGCGGCCAGCGTGCTTCCCGCGTGCAACGCGAGCGCCCGGGAGCGGCTCCTGCCTCGCCCCCCGTGGGGGCTGAGCCGAGCTCCGTCTGCAAAGTCCATCCCGCCCGCTGGAGTAGGTCTCGGCGCCGGCGCCGAGCCCGCAGCGCCTTCCCGCGCGGATCCCGGGACCTACAAAGCCGGGGCCGCCCCGGCCCGGGACGGGATGCGGGTCGGTCCTGTGCGCTCTGCCATGAGCGGCGCCTCGCAGCCCCGTGGCCCGGCCTTGCTGCTCCCGACCGCCCGGGGCGCCCCGGCCAAACGCCTGCTGGACGCGGACGATGCAGCGGCCGTGGCGGCCAAGTGCCCGCGCCTCTCCGAGTGCTCGAGCCCCCCGGACTACCTCAGCCCCCCCGGCTCGCCCTGCAGTCCGCAGCCGCCGCCCGCCGCGCCGGGGACTGGCGGCACCTCCGGGAGCGCGGCGGGGCCCAGCCGCATCGCAGACTACCTGCTGCTGCCCCTGGCGGAGCGCGAGCATGTGTCCCGGGCGCTGTGCATCCACACCGGCCGGGAGCTGCGCTGCAAGGTAGGCGCCGGGGGTCGGGACCTGCCGTGGGGTTGCGGGGGTTGCGGTGGCCGGCAAAGGTGCTTGGGGTCTCGCTTGCCTGCGCCGGGGGCCTCAGGTGCCACCCGCGGTGACTCGAGCGGGGTGGGTTGCATTTGGCCAGGTTCACACCCCTTGGGGGATTGAGGGATTTCGGATGGAGCGGTAGAATGGGGCCTCGGCCGGCAAGAGGAAGTGCGGTGTTCAGTGGCTTTATCTCTGTTCTTTGCTTAGCGCCCACTTTAGCGCACGGAGTTCCAAAGAAGTTGTGGAATTGAAATGGATTCCAGGGCCATGCCATTCCCCCCTCCCTCATTCTCCTGGCTTCCCCCGCCCCTTGTCCTGGAAGGACGCCCTGCAGTGGGTGCCTCCTTGGAGCTTGGAGCAGCTGGCAGCTCCCTCCCGGGGCTCCAAGGCACCTGGGCTCCGCTGTGGGTGGTGAGGGGGTGGGGAAGACCGTGTCAGGCTCGCGGCTTGGGGATTCCGGCTTGAACCCGCGCCGGGATGAGAACCTCGTCCTCCGCAGAGAGTAGGTCTGAGGCGGTCTTCCAGCCAGGGCGGGGGATTTGCCCCGCGCAGAAATGTTGGGAAGCCGGTACCGGCTAGGAACCTTCGCTTCCGTTCACGTCTTTATTTGCCGGCCGGCGACTTTCTTTTGAACGTGAGAGCTTCCGCTCCGGAGGAGATACGACTCCCGGAGCCGGGGTCCTCCGCGTGCTCCTCCAGCGCCCCTACACGCGGAACATTCCCACAGCCCAGCCTTTGCGAGCCTGACACCCGGCTGCTACTTTCCAACCGAAGGACAGGGTCACCCCTTGGTTGAAGTCGTTCTTGGGTTGTCCGCAACTCACCTGAACTCCACCCGCGCCCCCCTACCTCCCGCCCCGGTCCCGGGCCTGCTGCTGCCACCTACTGTCCGACCTGAATGAAATTTCAAATGCGCGCTCCAGCCCGGTTTAAAGAGGGGGGGGGGCTTTTCTTCTCCGTCGTGGGGCTAAGAGCGGTTTGGGAAGGATATGTGCGCGGGGCGGGGGTGGGGGGGGGTGGGGGGCGGCGGCAGAGAGATTTTTCTAGCCGGGGCCAGGGCAGCCAGACCTCCGAGGTGGGGTGGGTCTGGCCATTGTGCAACCCCTTCCAGTTCCTCTGAACAGATAATAGCTGAATCCAGATGGTGACAGCCCATGTGTCACCGTTTCCAGTTGAGTCTAGGATATGAGTAACCGGACCAAACAAAAGGCCCTTAAAGAAACCAGCTAGTTTCTGAGAGGAGATACTACCCATTTCCCCGGTGAAGGTGGGGGTGGGAGCTGCCCCCCCACCAGGATGGGGGAGGGTGGGGGGAGATAAACAAACAAATGTAAAAAACCAGGGAGACCCTCCCATATTTCTCTGGTGACAATTTTAACTCCAGGCTGCTTACACCTGAGTCAGACTGTAGGCAGGTTGTTTAAGGCTGTGTTGTCACAGTCTTTCTGCGAGTCATCTGTTCCTTCTAATGACATATTTGCATGTTCCCCAGCCCCTGCTTCCACTGCAGGGTCCTCACATTCTGTGCTCTCCGTGTTGAGAGCTTCGGGTGTGCAGCAGGTCATGCATTTTCTGCTCCTGGGGATCCCAGGGGGGGACCTTTTACAAGGCAGGCCGCAGAAGGTGGGGGCTTTACCAAGCTCTCGCTGGGAAGGGGGGGTGATGGCCTCATGCAAGAAGGTAACAGATATAGAAGGCAGTTCTTTTAAACCATCCGTAGAGTAACCCCATGGGTATTTGCTAGCCCAGAGCCCTGGATGGTGCTGGTTTGGGGTGTCAGAGGTAGCTGGGGCTGCATACGGTGGGGCAGCAGAGGTAAGGGGGTGCCATTGAAGGGACACTTACTGCCGACCGAAGGCCAAAGATTGAGAGCTGCAGTCCGGGATTCAGGGGACAGCCTCTGCTTCCCTAGCCTCCTAAATTGGGGGGGGGTCACCTTCTCTCTGCAGGTGTTTCCCATTAAACACTACCAGGACAAAATCAGGCCTTACATCCAGCTGCCGTCACACAGGAACATCACCGGCATTGTGGAAGTGATCCTTGGGGAAACCAAGGCCTATGTGTTCTTTGAGAAGGACTTTGGGGACATGCACTCCTATGTGCGCAGCCGGAAGAGGCTGCGGGAAGAGGAGGCTGCCCGGCTCTTCAAGCAGATCGTTTCCGCTGTTGCCCACTGCCACCAGTCGGCCATCGTGCTGGGGGACCTGAAACTTAGGAAATTCGTCTTCTCCACGGAGGAGAGGTGAGCAGCTTCCGCAGCTCCTCATCCGGCCTTTTGGGGCAGGTTGCGGGGTTAGGTGCAGAGTGTTGGTTCACACCAAAGCCGAGGGCTCAGTTGTCCCAGAATTAGTATTTAGAAGTCATCTCCCAAGGAGCCACGGCCAAGGATGGTTTATTCTGCACTCTCGTGGATGTGGCCCCGGGGACACCTTGGTGCTTCTTTCTGTGGGATGTCACATGAGGACAGGAGGTCTGCCCCACTTCCACTCCAAGATCAAGTTTATTCCCCATTGTGGTCAGAAAGGTCAGTTCTTCTGGGGGTACAAATGGCCAACCCGCCCTTCCCAACATTGACGCCTAAAGGAAGGTCTCAAATTCTTGCTTATGCCAAGTGGGGTTTTGTTTTTGTTTTTGGTTTTTTTTTTTTTTTTTTTTTGGTACCTAGAAAGTATCACAGAACTAAACTGTTGTATTTGCACTCTTCCGCCCTCCTTCTTTGTACCATATGCCTGTTCCACTCCCGGCTGGCCCCCAGTACTTTCTTCACATTCCCTGCTGACTTTTTAGACCTCTTGTTGGGATACATCTTCGGAAAATAGCCACATTGAATAATACATGGATGTTGGCTAGAATTGGTTGCTAAATATAGATCATGACTTCCCTCATAAAGGACAGGATGAGCTTGATAAGAGAATAATGAGACATTGAGATTCCGAGTTGAGGTTTCGGGCGAGGGAATTCAGGAAGCTGCAGGAAGTAAACCTTACCTGATTTTAAGAGGTGGGCCACATCCCTTACGGGAAGACTAAGAACAATACACCTTGTAGAATTGTGGAGGGCTGTGCATTATTTCGTTGCAGTTTTTCACACGGGGCTGCCCCGACCTGTGCATTTTTACCCCTGCCTCCCGATTGAAGGAAAGAGTACAGGGTTAAGCTGCCATAAAACAGAGCTTTCTATCAGACCTTGCAATACGTATCGGAACACAAACCGATTAGCAAAGAAAAGCAAAGAGTTTGCAATGGAGAAGTTTCTAATTCCTGGAACATGCTCCTTTGATATGTTGATGTATTTTCTGAAACATGCCTTACACACCTCCTTACTAGCTTTTGAAATCCGCGTTGCACAGGCGAATGTCATGTGCACGGAGTTTGGCAACCCGAGGGTTAAGCAATGGCAGGCTGACGCTATTCGTGTAACCAGCACAGGTGCAGGGTTTTAGTACTACAGCAGCCAATCAGGGGCAGACAGTGTGGGTTGAGTCATATTTTCCGTTTACAGAACCAATGGGTATTTTACATAACGACGGGGAGGTCAGGCTGAGGACATACTGAAGTTAGCACATGTATACTACACTCCAGGGAACCGGAAGGCAGGAAGAAAAAAAAAAACCAACCAGACCTTTGAGAGGAAAAGAAATTGACCCATTAGCCAGTACCAAATGTTTGCATTTGACTTCACAACCAGTGGCTTACTGAAACAGGGCTATTTCAGAGAAGCAGGGAGGAGCACAGTCTGCTACCAGATGATAGAGGCTCCCCACGTGCCTCTGGGCTTTGGGGGAATCCGTGAACCATGGGTGGCTGGGTCTGAGTAAGGAGGCACCTGCAGCTTCAGACAAGAGCCTTTGCCTAAAGATATTTTTCAGACCTTAGCGGTTACCTGAACAGATAAGCCCCCAACGTGGAAGGAAGAGGGTCAGGTGTCGATGGGCTATCCGTGTGTACAGATGTTCATAGGCCCTGCATCTCTGAAATCCATCAGCCACTTCTGGTTGCTCCTGTAACCTCTTGGTCCAGGCTCATGCAATTAAACACCCCAATGAGTGTAATTAACATTCCTGGTGCCTTGCCCATCACAGTTACCCCGGCCTGGGCCCAGGTGGACGGGGTTCCCTCTGTGTGTACATGTCAGCGTGAGCAAGAGTGCTGACAACGTGAGCATAATACCAGTGACTTGGGGCCCCATGTCCTGTAGTGCAGAGGCATGATGAGAATAGATGGGCCTGTAGGATGCTCAGCTCCCACCGCCCTCCCGCCGCCCCCACTGAAGAAGTAGGATATACTATTCTTCCCTGATAGCTTTGTAAAAAATGTCAGCATTCCCCTAAGACCAGTTCCCACTTCTGCAATGTGAACTTTGTAAATTGTGTAACCCTATTAGGCTATCTCTTCTAAGCTCTAGCATAATGAATAGTGTTTGGGGCTTTGCATCATACCCTCCGCCCCAGGCTCTCTCTCGATACTTCGCAAATGTTTATTGCAGTTCGTATTGGTTTGTGAAATCCTGAGTCCTGGGAGGTCGCAGGGCACTGCTTACTGGATGAAGGGGTAAAGGGCATTCCCTGGGCCTTTGCTTTTAGTGCCTGTGGGTGCTGTTATAGAGAGCGCTTTGTTTTTCATAGCAGCTGATCTGGAAGTAATAGCTTGTTTCCTCTCCTGCAGAAGCCAGCTCAGACTGGAAAGTCTAGAAGACACACACATCATCAAGGGGGAAGACGATGCTCTCTCAGACAAACATGGCTGCCCAGCCTACGTGAGCCCTGAGATTCTGAACACCACGGGGACCTACTCCGGAAAGGCAGCTGACGTTTGGAGCCTTGGGGTGATGCTCTACACCCTCTTGGTGGGCCGCTACCCCTTCCATGACTCAGATCCCAGTGCCCTCTTCTCCAAAATCCGCCGTGGACAGTTCTGCATTCCTGACCACATCTCCCCCAAAGCTCGGTGCCTCATCCGCAGCCTCCTGCGGCGGGAGCCCTCCGAGAGACTCACTGCTCCCGAGATCTTACTCCATCCCTGGTTTGAGTCTGTCTTGCAACCTGGCTACGTCGACCCAGAAATAGGAACCTCAGACCAGATTGTTCCAGAGTACCAAGAGGACAGTGACATTAGTTCCTTCTTCTGCTAATCCCCAAACCTCAGAAACCTCATAATTCTCACACTTGGCATTTCCATTTCTAAAGATGGACAGGCCTTGCGGCGCGCTGCCAGCCAGATACGTGACGGCGTGAAGATTGTAGCTGCTGACCTCAACGTGGCGCCCTCTTCTTTGTTGTGATGAGTGACTGGCCGGGTCTGAGCCGTGCGCGCGCGCGCTGCTCGGCTGCCCTGCAAGGTCATTGCCCTTCTCGGAGGTCCCTCGCCAGCTGCCGCGGGCTGTCAGACGCGGGGCGGTTCTGCGGCTGGAGAGGCGCGAAGAGTGTGGATATCCTATAGCAGCACCTGGTCAGGTGGAAGGAACTCGAACATTTTAAAGGGAGAGGAAGTAAGTCTCACGGTGGCTTTTTGGGGCAATAACCGTATTTCAACGGGGTGACCAATCATCTGGGCCAATAAACCTGCCATCTTTGAACTTGTCTTTGGGAGCTACCTTAGCTTCTCTACTGGAAAGTTCTTTTTTGGGTTTGGGTTAACACACACCCTTTCTTCACACTCACACTTACCAGTGACCCTGCTCCTTTGTGGGAGCAGACTGTTTGAGGAGCGTAGGAGCCTGTCCGCACCACCAACCCAGACTCTCTCCTCCGTTTCCTGCCAAGACCTCATTTGCACTAATGCCTTCTTTCTGACCTTGAAACATCCCCGTCTTTGCTAGAAAAGCACTTACCAGCTAACCGTGGAGAAGCATCACAAAAGATTTGAACTCCTGGCTATTTCAGAACTCTGAGCTCAGACCGAGAGACTGCAGATTTGTAAGGTCAACTTGAGCCCTTGGAAACCGGTAGCTTTGTTGGTTCCCCTCAAACGTGTCAGCCTTTAGCCTTTGTTCCCAAGACCATCTCAGGGTGGAGCATTTTGTCCAGGAGAAGAAAGAAAAGGGGAGGCTCTCCTCGCCTCTCCCAAGAGCAGATGCTAAACCTCTTTGTGCTTTAGCGAAAGTGAATTTTGGATCGGCTTGGATGATGCTCAGACCCACCTCCAGGATTGTACTTTAACCCTTCATGGATACGGTCTGCCTCTGGCATTGTGCGTGCGTTTGCAGTTTTGCATGATGGGTTGTTCATATTTTAAATTTGGTGTGGCTTACGAATACGTCTCTGTAATCAGCACCTAGAGCGAAATGGCCCCAAATCTTTAAAGTCGGAAGAGCCTTTCAAAGTATCTCCTCCGACTTTCTTTCCTCTTTCTGCCACCTCCCAAGGCAGAAATTCCCCCCCAACCCCCGCCCCACCCTTGCTCTCCCTTCAGCTTCCTTCAGGGGGGAAGCCGGCCTCTGTTTGAATGCTTCCAGAGATGGGAGCTCACTACCTACAGAAGCTTAGAGCTTAACAGAGAAAACTGCAACTCGCATTAAATTAGCAGAACACATGAAATATCAGTAAATGTCTCAGTGGTTAAACGGGTAAACCAAACATACTGTATTCTGAGAAAATGGCACAAAACCAGGCAGTCATTTTTAAGGGCTACGCCTAGGCAAACACCTAACCTGCATTGTGAGAATGCTGTGTATACCTCACGTACTGTGTACTTTGTATGTATATATATTTTGCCTTTTATACCTTCGGTCCGATATGTTTTGTTGTTCCGGCTCCGAGGCTTGTTTCGTTGTCTGCGTCTGTCTGAATTACCTGCGTGTCTACAACCACGTGAAATGTGAATGATTATCGGCAATATTACCTTGACAGAATCATGGGACTCGGAGAAGAGGGAGGACAGAGGCCTCTGTCGGACTAACGTGCTCGTGGTTTTTCGACGGTTGTATCTGTGATACATTACTCGGCTGGGGACCCCGGGCTGGCCGGGGCTTCTGCCGTGAAAGCTCGAAACACTAGATCCTTCCTGTACATGTGTATATATGTGAACGGTGAGACGACCGTTTCTGACTTGTAGAGAAATTTTAATAAATCTGGTTTCGTAAATAGGGGCATGCATTCCTTTTGAGTCTGGTTTGCCTTCCGCCGCGTGCAGCTGCGCCAGGGATGCGAAGGTCTCCGGCCGCGGGCTCTGGAATATCGCAGGGGAAACGCACATGACGCGTGACCTTTGGCGGGGCAGAACCCATTCACTTTTTCCATTGAAGTGGGCAAATTCATTTTGATGGGTGAAGCCAGTTTCGTGAAATCAGGTGGGTGAGGGCTGTGGGTTGGTGCAGAGCCGAGAAACATTTGAAGAGGAGCCATGGAACAATCCCTGTGGCTTTTGGTCTTTTTTAGGTCCGGGAGCCTCGAGAATTTAATGAAAGCTGTGGCGGGGGAGGAAAGTGGACACATGCAGATCCAACAGAATTCTGTTACAACTGTTCGAGGTCTGCATGTGTCCCTGAGGGCATCCCAGGCTTCCTGCCGAGAACCAGCCTCCACCTCCCCCCACCATTAGATTTCATTAAAAAGGCTAATTGATGCATTTCCTTTTTTCCCTCTAAGTGTAAAACTGGAAATCAAGGGAGGAAAAACTAAAGCGACATGATTTGGAATCACAGAGGTAAAGAGAAAGAAAGGATTCTTATATAATTAGGTTTATAGCTTCTGGGTTACATCAGAATCTATTTTAAGTGAAGTAAATTAGCATCGGGAGTGATTTAAAAAAGACTTTACGCTGTAAAATGTAACAAGTATACAGACAAATGCACATGAAAGTATTTAGCTCTGCATTTTCACAAGCCCAACACGAAGACGCTGGCAAAACCAGCATCTGGATCCAGATCACTTGGAGGATCCCGGGATCCCCTGTCCCCGTTCAGTCACTGTCTGACACCCGCTCCACGGGTCACTTCTCTGGGGTAGAATTTCAACTTGTTTTCAGAGTGAAAATTAGAATGGAATAAATCAGCTCTGGGTTTAAATGAAGAGGCAAGCCAAAGTCACACATGACACAACTGACTTTTTCTAGGACTCAGGCTGGGATCGCCCAGGAAAGCAGACCTATGACACTGAAGTAAATTGCAACTCAGGCCTCGTGACCCAGGAACTTAAAAGAAATGGAAAAAGCACATCAAAAGCAGAGCGGGGAGATGGCCAAATGCCCGAGTAGCTTAGAAACTAGGAAGCTGGGGGTTGGTCTAGGGTCATCCCATGAGTAAGACCTTTAAAGCTCGAAGTTCCTGTGGCCTCAGAATACGCAGTGTGATGTCTCCTTGTTCCAACAAATCTAGACGAGGCTCCGTGGAACTCCTTGGGCATACAGAAGGCTAATACTTTGGACTTCACTGAGCTTTTTAATCTAAGGATTTCAAAACACTTTGCAAGCAATTAAGGTTACAACATATCTTAGTACTGTTGTTACATGTACCAAGTGGAGACAAATATGGGTCAGGATTGGCTGGGATGGCACGTGATGCCACAGATACCCAAATGTAATCTCTTCCCAGGTGGGAACAAATCTGGGGCAATTTCAACCCAGTTGCACTATAGAAGTTTGGAATGAGTGTGCGAGCACCGGCTGGAAAGCTGGTCACTTTTATTTCCCCTTGTGTCCTCAACCTACTTGTTGGAGTAAATCATGCAAGTAACACCTCCATAACCTTTTGTTCATAGCTTATTTTCTAGAAGGTTTACTCTTGCCCTCCCCCCCTCTCCTTCCCCCTTCTATATTCTCAGAAGCTGAGTGAACTAGGCAAGACAAATATTATTTGCTCCATTTTGTAGATGAGAAAACTGAGTCACCGGTGTCTTTCAGTAGCGACTCCAGGGTAAGTGGCTCAGATCTGGGACTTGAATTTGGGTCTTTGGACTCCTTCCTTGCTCAGTGTCGTTGTTGTGTCTGCACACAGCAGCATAAAAGTCATCCGGTAGGAGATGATGATTGAAAGAGGTGGTTTAAGGTAAGTACAAATACTGAGCTTTTAACCTACTTAACCTCTTCCAAAAGACCCAGTGCATGAGTCATACAGGTGGGAGCATTACCCAAGATGAGAGAGGCAGGATTGAGTAAACACTGTGACTTGCCATGGGCCATGCACTGTGGACCTTTGGGAAACAGATGACCCAACCTCAGGCCGAGCTCACTGAATGGGAAGCTCCGTGGGGGTCAGGGACTGTGACAGTCCTATTCACACCTGGTTCTCCAGCACCCAGCACAGTGCTTGCCACAAGGAAGGTGCCCAGTGCCAGTACAGATGGATGGACGGATGGGTGGATGGATGGATGGATGGACGGAGGTCTTTCAGCAGCTCAGAGAGCCACAACCAAGGAAACAGAAATCTTGGGACCGGGGTCTTGTCCTATCTCGGAATCCCTTCCACCGTATGACCTTGAACAAACAGATCTGCCGCTGTAGTTCTCATTTGCTCATCTTTAAATGGGAGTGATACTCCTTGATTTCCTTCTTCCGTCCCTTCAGCTGCCATCCTGAGAAAACAGAATGATTCCGCGATTCTGTGAAAATAGGTCCCGTAACGGTCTTCGTCAGACTGACCATGGGAATAGTTTTGATCTCCCTTTTAAACAGCACAGCCGGGTGCCTGGGTTCCTTGTCTAATTTCACTCTGGGCAATGAAAGTCATTGCAGCAATGACGATTATGGAATTGGCTTGTCAACAAGGCTTTGGCAGGGAAAGGGAGGGCGAGTGTTTAGTTAATCGCTCCCTCCCCCTGCTTGGGGGGGGGGTGCGAAGGAGAGCGGATCTCCTCACCAGCCCCGCGGAACCACGCACATGAGGTTTTGGTGGATTCTGCAATGATCCCAACTACAGTCGACTTGTGGTTCCTAGAAGAGGTAGAAAGGCAAGATGCAGCCAAACGTCACACCTCAGTCTTCCCAGATGTTTGACGACACGTACCTCACTCTATCTTCTCAGCAACCCTGTACGGTGGGTGATCTGTTCCCATTTAACAGATGTGGATGCTGAGACCCAGAGTCTGGACTGTCTGCCCAAGGTCCCTCAGCCAGCGGGGAGAGGGGCAGAGTCCAGCCCAGGCCTGGGAACTGTCGTTCTTTGTCCCTTCCTGTCCCTTGCTTTGCAGATTAGGTCAGAGACACAAAGTCTTCTTTTTGGAGTAGCCGTTTTACTGGGACATTTTCTGCCAGGAAGTGTAAGTATGAGGGATTAGTCCTGTTTTCGGGCTATGATTTCTACCAGCTGAGATTATCAACGGGGTGCTCGTGGCGTACTAAGAGGATTAGCAAAGGATTACCTCCTGGCACCCCTATAAAGCAAGCAGTACTGCTATTAACCCCTTGGGAGAGATGAAGCGCCTGAGGTTCAGAGAAGGCAAGGGATTTGCCCAAAGTCACACAGCATGGCATTCATTTGCTAATTAACACACCCAAAGCCCTTAAGGCCTATTGTCCCTTTGTTTTTGGAACTGGGAGGGGACTTTCTAAACCTTACAGACTATTTATTTAGTCTTAAATGCGCTGTGGTGTCCTGGAACAGAAAGAAGCTGTTATTGGGAAAATGAGTGAAATCTGAAGAAAGTCTGGAGTTAAATGGATACCAATGCGCCAGTGTTGGCTTCTTAATTGTGCCAACTGTACCACGGGAATGAAAAGTGGTAACATTGGAGCAAACCAAGTGAGGGCCTCTGTACTATCTTTGCAACTTTCCTGTACACCTCAAATTATTCCAAAATGGAAAGCTTATTTATAAAACACATTAAGCCCACATTGCCCCCATTTTCAGCGAGGGGAAATCGAGGCTGAGACCTGGAGGCACGGTCCCTGTGGACCCAGCCTCCCCAGGCCCTGCCCGGCTGCTCCAGCTCCTTGGGGTGCTGGCTGGTGTGACCTTCCAGAACATGTCTAGAGCAGAAGGAGGTGAATGTGAGGCGTTTCCATGGAATGTGTCAGCGACTTTTCTTGCCACAGGACATGACATTTTGAAAAATCAGTGTCTCGGTCTGACCTTTAGACCAGTGACTCCATGAGTGTCTCTGTCAGTTTCCTCATCTGTTCATGGCTGAGCCAGTGGGGGGCTGGGCCGCTCCCTCACAAACTGTATTTCCACGCCTCATTAGCTGGAAGACCGTGGGGGTGAGCTGGGGAGATGTCCCTGCAAGCAAGGAAGGCGTGCCTTCTGGCTAAAGAGGAAGGCCTGTGGGAGCCGGGGCTCTTGTACATCCGGGCTCTGAGTCAAGAGGGTGTCTGGTCTCTGGGAGGTGGAGAGCCAGCCGACCTGCTCCCTGCCGTCCTGGGGACAGTTGCTCAGTCTGTGCCCTGCGCCTGGGCAGGGGCCGCAGCCCTCAGCGGCCAGGAAGCATCGCTCCCATGTTCCAGCAGGAAAGCCACACCCGAGAGAGGAAAGAAGAGCCAATTTGCCATCGATGCTTCTCGTATCTGGAAATTTCTTTCTCCGTAGCCGGAGTTAGAGCTGGTTTCCTGCTGATAAGCGTCTTTCTTACTTCTTCCCTGGGGAAGTAAATTTGTGGATGACATTTTCCCCAGCAGCCCCCCAACTCTCAGTATTTCTCAGACACATTGTTATTTGTCCCATCTTGCAGGTAAGTATGGAAAGCCCAGAGAGGTGAAATAACTTGCTCGAGGTCACCCAGAGAACGAATGGGACCCTGACGTGCAGAGTCTCACCCTAAAGAATGTGCCTTTAACATGTAGGTGACCTGCTGCCCCATTTCGGCAGGGGTTCAACTTTTCTGTTTTATTCTCACAGTGAAAGTCTTATCATGTCAGTATACCCTGACCTCCCTTGAGGGAAAACGCTTTCCATTGGCCACTTTGCAAAGCTAGGAGTAAAGAGGATGAAGTTTGAACTTCAGGAGTAGAGGGACCTGGTCGCAAATCCTAGCTCGGTACCCGATTAGCTTTAGGAATGAGACAAGTCACCTGAACTCTCCCTGCCTTGGTGGCAACAATGACTACTCCCCAGGCTGAGGCGGTGACGGTTACACGAAGTCATGCCTGTCCAGGGCCAGGTCCAGGGTGCTACTCTCAAGCCGCCTTGAGAGTCAGGCACATCGCTTCAAAGTGGAAGGAACCCAGGCTGGGAGGTGAGACAGACCCGGATTTGCATCCCAGCCCAGCTACTTACTAAACGCCCTGTGATCTTCAGCAAATTGCAAAACCCCCTCTGACCCAGAATTTCCTCATCCATAAAATGGTACGTGTTGTGCAGAGTGCTCTGCAGGCAGGACCGGGGGTAAATCACAGCAAGGACCTGGCCGGGGAGGGCAGTCAGAGATCAGCGTTCGTCTTGTCATTCTTAAGCATTTCCCCTTCCCTCTTCCACCTTCCCTGCTCTTTCCCTTCTGGTTTGCAGGCTTGTCAAAGTCAGTGTTGACTGCCCTTGGGGGGTGCCGTTTGGAGGGGAGGGTCAGTGGCGGGGAGCAGAGCAGTGCTGTGGGGGTCAGCCTTCCCACCACCTGCTGCCTGGGGGCCTGCCGACCTTGACCGTAGGCACTTCAGGGGCAAGCAGTCGGGCTTCTCTGACCTTGTCTAGCAGTCCTGCTCCCCTAGGGCGTCAGAAACTCACCCTGGGCAGGGGGAGGGGGGCTGTGACCGGAAACCGCCAGTTTGCCCATACCACCTTGATTCCCAGGGTCTCCCTGGGATCCCGCAAGGAGAGAAGGGATTAAGAGGATTAACATGTGGCCAATTTCTTTCTTTTTTTTTTTTTTTAAATTTTTTATTTATTTTCAGCGTAACAGTATTCATTGTTTTTTCACCACACCCAGTGCTCCATGCAATCTGTGCCCTCCCTAATACCCACCACCTGGTTCCCCCACCCTCCCACCCCGCCCCTTCAAAACCCTCAGGTTGTTTTTCAGAGTCCTTAGTCTCTCATGGTTCACCTCCCCTTCCAATTTCCCTCAACTCCCTTCTCCTCTCCATCTACCCTTGTCCTCTATATTATTTGATATGCTCCACCAATAAGTGAAACCATATGATACTTGACTTTCTCTGTTTGACTTATTTCACTCAGCATAATCTCTTCCAGTCCTGTCCATGTTGCTACAAAAGTTGGGTATTCGTCCTTTCTGATGGAGGCATAATACTCCATAGTGTATATGGACCACATCTTCCTTATCCATTCATCCGTTGAAGGGCATCTTGGTTCTTTCCACAGTTTGGCGACCGTGGCCATTGCTGCTATAAACATTGGGGTACAGATGGCCCTTCTTTTCACTACATCTGTATCTTTGGGGTAAATACCCAGCAGTGCAATTGCAGGGTCATAGGGAAGATCTATTTTGAACCTAAAGATACACCCAGACTGAAAGTGAAGGGATGGAGAAACATGTGGCCAATTTCTGCTGAGGCCGGGGTAGCTAAGTTCCTGCCAGTAGGGTGGCAAAGAGAGGAGCCTGGAGTCACAGAGGCCCAGGGCTTAAAGTGGGCCCCGAGTACTCACCCACCTCAGCCTCAGTTGCCTTATTTGTGAAACGGGGTTAGCAAGAATTGTCGCCTCCTGAGACCGTGCAGTTGAAATGAGATCCTGCCTGTAAAGCATTTCCTTGACATTTACAAAATGCTCCGCCAGTGTTGGCTACCCAGTAACCCACGTCAACGATGGTCAGAAGCAGCAAGTCAATCCATCCATCCAAAAAAAAAAAAAAAAAAAAATCCTAAACACTGCTTCTCATGAGTGGCCATGGAGGACCTTGCCAGCCCACCAACCACAGTCAGCGCAGCCTGGGGTTGAAACCCATTTACAAGCAGAGACCTAACAGTTCTCAGTTAAGATGAGCTAATTCCTGAAAATGGGTCGGTTTTGGGTGAATCTGGGAGGAGGGGAGGGGAGAGAAGGCACTACTTAGAGTAGCTGCTTGGTATCGGGGGTGTTGCATGAATTATCTCTCGGAATCCATGCAGTTCCCGCGTCCACCATACGTGTGGGGAACTGAGGCTCACTTGTTCAGCGCTCCAAGTCCCCAAGCTTGGCAAAAGGTGGGACCGAGATATGGCCTTGCATCACGTTGCCTCTAATCCATCACCAATGCTGTCACTCTGGACCTCAGAGGCAATGGCAGGAGCCTGAGAACATAGCCGAGCCACCTCCTCCCTTTGGACCTCGCTTTCCCTGCTGGCAGAGAGCGGCCTGGGCGTAAATGACCTCTAGCCCCCCTCCCCCCCCCCAACCTCCTGTTGGAAGAGTTCATCTGTTCATGTGTGTGCAACCCTTACTCAGCATTCCCTTGGCCGCGTCCCCACTCTGCTTCCTTACTCGGTGCTAATGTTCTCATTGCAGACGTATCGATGTCGCCCGTCCACTTAGGAACACTGGCAGAGCTGCTGGACACGGACGTCTTCACCACAGCAGGCCAAGCGATGCAGCGGGGACCAGAATAAACTCAGCCCCTGGTCCAGACAGAACATTCTTTTATGCCCCAGAGATGAGCCTCTCAGCGTCCCTGCAGGTAGAAAGGCCACTTGCGTCAACTTGAAGTCATATGGGATCTGGTTTCACCTGGAGCCCAGGCTCGGAGTCTTAACCCCAGAGGGCCTGAGTGCTGGAGAGATAGGTTTGATCCTGCACAGGGAAAGGCAGGCAGACAGGCCCCCCTCCCCTCCGTCCCCCTTCTCCGTCCATCCAGTGGACTCCCGTAGACCTCCTGTGCTCATAGAGCACTGGGCAGAATTTCTGATGAGCATGTTGGCCAGAGCTCCAATTTCTGGGTTCAAACCTTGGCCTATGACCTTGGGCAAGTTACTTATTCTCCTTGGGCCTGTAAAATATGGCAAATGTTGGTGGTTGTCTGGTGGGGTTCTGGTAAGAATTAAATGAACTAATACAGGGGGGCCGGCCTGGGTGGCTCAGTCGGTTCAGCGTCTGACTCCTGATTTTAGCTCAGGTCATGATCTCAGGGTCATGAGATCAAGCCCCCTGTCAGGCTCCGTGCTCGGCGGGGCGTCTGCTTGAGATTCTCTCTCCCCTTCTCCCTCTGCCGCTCTCCTGCTTGCACATGCACACTCTCTCCAAGTAAGTAAGCTTAAAAAAAAAAAAAAAGGTACATGAGCTAATACATGCAAACCATCCCATGCAAGTCACCCTCGTAAATGTGAAATCTGTTAGAAGAGGGATTTCTCTGTTGGGTTTATTGTTGGATACCCAGTATCTGGAACAGTGCCTAACACATGATAAATGTCCACCAATATTTATGCAATGATTGGATTAGGGAACCTCTAGAGTGGTGATTTTTGAACTGTGTTCCAAGGAACCCTAGGGTGTCTGGGACCGCTGAGTGATGGGAAGGAGGGAGTGTCCGAGGACAAACTTGAAGAGGCACCAGCATCATCCTGCTCCCTTCCCCTGCCCAGGTCCTCTATGATTTACATATAATATATGTGGTTTTCTGGGTAAAATTTTATTCAGAGGAAGATTTTTGCAGCTGAAAAGTAGTGGGAACATCATGAATATCCAAAATTTATTTCCTAGACCACCTACCTTATTGTCCTGGGTGAGGGTTAAGAACGCTGATTCCTGGACTCCAGGCACGATCTACTGATTCATATTTTATGGGGAAGGGGCATGTGTTTTTAATCAGTGTCTTAAGGCATTTCCATTCATGCTACCATTTGAAACATGTCAAATCATGTTACAAGTGGGGACATTGAGGCCTTGTTTGGTGAGATGCCGGGCTTGGGGTCTCTAAGGGGATGTCGGAAGGACTGGTGTAAATGCGTCTTAACTCCTAGACCAACGCTCTTTCCAGGCTGCAGCTTCTCTGATCCTAAAACAGACAAGCCTCTTGTTGCCCCAGGTGTTGAGAGGGATTGCAGGAGGGAGATGGGAAGCTGGTCAATACTCCCTTGGCATTGGGGCAACTGCCTGCCTCTTGGAGCTTGGGCTTTGCCCACACATGCCCAGGGTGGGCACTCGGTGGGTGTTGGTCTAATGGAAGGAATGAGTGAAAGAATGACATTCTTATGGAGAGATAGAAACAAACAGTGTATGGTATAATGGCAGGCAGTACTAAGCTCTGCGAAGAAAACAAAACTAGGGAAGGGATAGAGAGTGATACGTGAAGGGACTATTTTAGATAGAATATTTAGATACCGTTTTGGAGAAAAGGCCTCTTCTGAGGAGGTGACGTTTGAGTAGAGACCAGTGGGATATGGGAGATGGAGATGTCTGACAGGAGGTAACGGGGCCAGCAAGTGCAAAGACCCTGAGACAGGAAAGTGCTTGGTGTGCTTGAGCACCTGCAGGGATTGTTTGAGGTTGACATGAGACAAGGTGGGAAAAATTCTTAGGACAGTGCCTGCTGCATGTTGGCTGTTACTATTATTAATGTCATTTTATCCTCATGATGTGAAGGACAAGTACCATCGGATTTACCTTTTATTTTACTTTATTCTATTTTCTGTTATTTAAAAGTCACATTTGGGGCACCTGGGTGGCTCAGTGGGTTAAGTGGCTGCCTTGGGCTCAGGTTAGGATCCCAGGGTCCTGGGATCGAGCCCCACATCGGGCTCCCTGCTCAGTGGGGAGCCTTCTTCTCCCTCTCCCTCTGCCTGCTGCTCTGCCTACTTGTGATCTCTCTCTCTCTCTCTCTCTCTGTCAAATAAATAAAACCTTTAAAAAAATAAAAGTCACATTCATGAAGATGTAATATCCCTACATTAAAAGTCACCTTTGTCTAGTGAATGGATGGATGAGATTTGCCAAATGTTTCCATTTGTCAAGCAAATGGATATCAAATCTCACATATTAATCATTTCCATAAAGAAGCTCCCTTGTGCCCTTTGTAGGGAAACTCCTCATTTACCCACAGCCCCTGTCGATCACTGATCTGATTTGTCTCTAGAGTTTGGGATTCAAATGGACATAATCTTTCGTGTCTGTGTTCTTTCACTTAGCAGAATGCTTTTGAGATTTCTCTGTGCTGTTGAATGTATACCAGTGTGTTCTTTTTTCTTTTTACTGCTGAGTAATATTCCATTGCATGGATATACCACATATTGTTTATCCTTTCATCAGTTGAGGGACATCTGGGTTGTTTCCAATTTGGGGTTATGAATACAACTGCCCCAAGCAATCATGTACATATCTTTGTGTAGGTACATGTTTTCATTTCTCTTGGGTAAATATCCAGAAGTGGGATTGTAGGATCATTCATTTAACTTGATGAGAAATCAATAGATCTTTTAGCCGTTCTGGTAGATGTGTTGTGGTATCTAATGATGGTTCTAGATTCCATTTCCCTAACAAATAACGAGGCCCAGCATCTTCTTCTATGCTCACCTGCCATCTCCTTCTCCTCCTTGCTGAAGTCTCAGCTCAAGTATTTTGCCTACTTTTCAGTTGGGATGTTGGTTTTCTTATTGAGTCATGGGAAATTTTTTTATTTTCCAGATACGAGTTCTTTATCTAAGATATATTTTGCAAATAGTTCTTCCATGTCTTTTCATGTTCTTGAAGAGTACTTTTGGAGGAGATGAAGTTTCACATTAAGACAAAAATACTGATTTTTAAAAATTCCAGTATAATCAATATACAGTGTTGCATCAGTTTTGAGTGTACAATACAGTGATTCAACAATTCTGTACATTACTCAGTGCTCATAATGACAAGTGTGCACTTAACCCTCATCCATATTTCCTTCATCTTCCCCCATCTCCCCTCTGATAACCACCACTTTGTTCTCCTTAGTCAGGAGTCTTTTTGTTTGTTTGTTTGCCTGGATAAAGAAGATGTGATTATACATATTATATTCCATTCTATATGTTCTACTCTATTCTAGTCTATATAATGGAATATTACTCAACTGTGAAAAAGAGTAAAATCTTGCCATTTGCAACACCATGGATGGAGCTAGAGAGTATAACGCTAAATGAAATAAGTCAGTCAGAGAAAGACGAATACTGTGTGATTTCACTCATATGTGGAATTTAAGAAACAAGACAAAGAAAAAAGTTTTACATTTTTATGAAGCCCAGTTTACCACTTTTTTCCCTTTATGATTTACCTATTTTCCATTAGAAGAAAATTTCTGCCAAACCCGATGCTACAAAGATTATATCTATCCTACATTTACTTTGCTCTGAAAGCTTTAGAATTGGGGGTTTTATATTTAGGTCAGTGATCCACTTTGAGACCTTGAGTTAACTTTTATATGTGACGTGAACCAAGTGTTATATATATAAACAATCGATTGTCTAATCATTCCAGGAGCGTTCGTTGAAAGATCTACTGTCTCATAGCAAGACAGAAAGATGTACGGCTTTGCTCACCATTCTGTATAGAACAGAATTTCCAATCCATTACAATAGACGGCAGAGGAGGGGTGAAGGCACAGACTGGGATGGCGGAGGAGGGGTGAAGCCTTACGGGAGAAATGGAGCTCTGAGCTCTGGCCCACCAAGTGGTCCACACGGGAATGAACAGTGAGCCCCTCCATGATGAAACCACAGGTGCAGAAGCGGGGTGCGGGCTGGCCCGGGAGGTGGCTGGTGGGGTGTTTCTCTCAGTGTTCTCAGAGAGATCTGTACTCGTCTTGCGTAAACTGCAGATTAGGAAAGCATTAGGTAACGAGAGGGTGGCCAGAGCCTGGCGTGGGGCCACGGAACTAGGCCCGCAGGGATGGCCTTACCTCGCAAAGCAAACAGAGCTGGAGCCAGGACGGGGACAGCTTCCTCTCTCCCTCCTGTAGCCAGAAAGGAGATACTGCCGGGTCTGGCTGGAATCTGGAATGTCCATCGTGTCTCGCAGCCTCTGGAGGTGGCAGTGGAAAGGGACGCTGGATGTCCCCTGGGAGCAGCATCCTTTATTCCCCCTTTAAAAGGAGGGGAGTGGGTGGGCTTTTGGCCAGAAGCAAGTTGGCCACAAATCAAATTCATTTTAGTCTCCTGTCCCCTCCAGCCCCCACCTTGCCTGCCTGCCCCCAGGGTCACTTAGATGTTGACCCTTGCCACCCAGACCTGGGGACCAAGGAGGGACTTCGCAGGAAGCTGCTTCTTTCAAGCTTCATGCAGTTGGGGCTCATATGTGTATTGAACATCTACTATGAGCGCATAGATCCTCTCATTTACAGGACCGAGACCCGGTCCCTGCCCCTGCCTGCTTCCACTCAAGTTGGGAAAGACCTGAGCTCAACGTGTATTAAAGGTGGAAAGGAAACTGGCCTTGGTCGAGGGCCTCCTCTGGGCCAGACATCACGTCGGGTTCTCCAGACATCATTGGATTTGTTTCCACAGCAACTCGGTGAGAATGAGAGGCGCATCAGTAGACCTTGGGGCTCAGAGAGGTTCAGTAACTTCTCTGAGTTTGCCCAGCTAGTTAGTATCGGAGCCAAGGTGTGAACTTGAGATCGCCAGACTCCACTTTCACTAATCATGCTGCCACACTCTGCTGAGGGACGTGGGAGCCCCAGAGCTCCAGTGAGGGACGTGGGAGCCCCAGAGCTCCAGCGAGGGACGTGGGAGCCCCAGAGCTCCAGTGAGGGACGTGGGAGTCCCAGAGCTCCAGTGAGGGACGTGGGAGCCCCAGAGCTCCAGTGAGGGACGTGGGAGCCCCAGAAGGGAACAGGCCACCATGTCTAACCACAGGACCGTACTGACTGCTGATGGGTGAAGACAAGTCACTGTGGTCCTGCGACAATGTAGACAGTGCCCCGGCTCTCTGGGCCGTGGGGGCCTGGGTGGTATCTGTGGAGGAGGCTTCAAGGTCAGCAGCCGGTACTGTGAATGTCGGTGCTAGGGAAGTTGACGCTGGAGAGAGGGAGCCTTGGAGCCAACAACGACCGCAGACCCAGCATTACGAGCCCAGCCCCGTTACACTTTGCAAACATTAACTCATTTCACCTTTGTAACAGTCCTAGAGGTAGATACTCTTATTGTCTTTATTCCACAGAGGCCTAGAGAGCTTCAAGAACTTGCCCCTGGAGACATGGTTGGTAGATGACAGACGCAGGCTCTGTAGGGGAAGTGAAATCATCTGGAAGGTTGGGTTTGCAGGGCTGTAGAGCCGAGAGTCCGACTGAAAGCACAGGTTGGGGCTAGCTCAGAGAAAGTTCATATGCCAGGCCGAGGAATCTGGCTTGTGTCCCCTGGCCTTGCCGAACTTGAGGAAGTTTTCGGGTAGGGGAGGGATGTCAGACCCAGGTTCAAGTACGTGGCTTTGGCACACGGGCTGGAGATGCGCTAGATCGATCTGGAGAGGAGGCAAGATTGTAGGAAGGATAGGCTAGGATTGTGCCGCTGTCCCCAAGCCCGAGGGCCGTGGCGCAGGAGGCAGCCCCTGTGACACATGTCCAAACCCAAAGGAACACCACTGTAGCGTAAAAGGGTCAGACCTCTGTGCGCTGGGCTGGCTGGAGGCAGCCCCGGGACAGAGGAGGGAGGTGGGATCGTCCTGGAGGCCGAGCGGACAGAAGGAGGAGGTCAAGCATGGCGCTCGCTTTGAGGAGGGAAGAGTGTGGCCGGAAGCCGAGGGGCCGAATCCACAAGGGCAGGGGTTTATCGCCTTCTCTGGAATTTTTCCGGGGGTGGGGGAGGCTAGCAGAGGCCCCACTGACTTCTTAGCTCGAAAAGGACATTTGGCCCAAAGAGTAAAGCCTGCTGTTCCCAGAGGAAATGCCTCTCTCCGGCCCAGACCTCACCGTCCCCCTCTGGGTCTAAATCCAGCCCCGCCTGGCGTCCTTCCGCTTCACCCGGTTGGTCCGCCGAGGCACCTGGCGCCTGGAGAGCCCAAAGCTGCGAGCGTCATCGTCCGACCCAATGCTCCTCTCGCTCCCAAGTTCCTGTCTCGATGAGACACTCATTTCAGCCTCGTTGGTTGCTCAGGCAAAACCCCGAGAGTCATTTTGGAATCTGCTTTTCCACAATTCCTCTTCCATTCCGTGTCCATCCACTCGTTCAGAGTCCTGTTGCCCTGCTTCTGAGTTGTCTCTGGTGTCAGCCATGCAACAGATATTTATGGGTGGCTCAATAAATAGTTATGGGCACCCGCTGTGTGCCAGGGAATGAGCACAGAGCAGTGAACCGCAGAACCACAGAAAAATCTCTCTCCTGTCGAGCTGACTTTCCGGTCTCTTCAGAGCCATTGCCATCTCCTCGTTCAGGCCTTTCTTTACGTCTTGCCTGGGCTTTGACAACATTCCCGTTGCTGTACTTCCCGCCTGTGGCCTTGACTCCCTGTGAGCTTTCTATATAGTTTTTCTAAAATGCAACTCTTGGGGTGCCTGGGTGGCTCGGTTGGTTGAGCGGCTGCTTTTGGCTCAGGTCATGATCTCAGGGTCCTGGGATCGAGCCCCACACTGGGCTCCCTGCATGGCGGGGAGCCTGCTTCTCCCTCTCCTTCTGCCTGTCACTCTGCCTACTTGTACTCTCTATCTCTTTGTCAATAAATAAATAAATAAATAAATGAATACATGAATAAAATAAAATCTTAAAAAAAAATGCAACTCTGACCATGCCATTCCCCTGTTTAGTCCTGCAATGGCTCCCTATTACCCAGAAGAAGACAGTGAGACTCTTTATTCTGACCTAACAGGCCTTCCATGGTGTGACGGGGTCCCTGCAAACTTCTTAAATTCCCAAGTGTCTGGCCTGTCCTCAACGACTTGGGATTCCTCGGCCACCTGTTCTGTCTTGTCGCCGTGACTTTGTACCCAGTGCTCCCTCTCTGTGGAATATGTTTCTCCTTCTCTTCCTGGAAAACTCCTGCTTATGTTCCAAGGCTCAGATCAAATGTCTTCTCCCCTTCAAAGCCTGCCCTGATGTCTCCAGGCAGAGTCTGAGAGCCTTCTCCTCTGCATTTCTGTATCTTCCTGCTCATTCCTATTTTCCAGGACTTTGTGCCCAGAGAGAGTCTGGCCTGGAGCGCTAGGACTGGGCTCTGTTGGTCCCTGATCAGGGAGAGCCTGATGCATATCGAATGTTCTGATACTGTTTGCTGAAGGAATGAATGGAGGAATGAATGAGCGGATCAGGGACATCGGACACCACGTTCTAGCTACCGGGATTGGGTCTGGGGGAGGGGGAGAGCCCCCAGTCGGGTACAGAGGGAACTGAGGGAGGCAGGATAGGCAGGTTGGCACCGAGATGGAGCCAAGGACAGTGCAAAGCCATGAGATATTGGAAGATAAACCCTGGCCTCCAATTCCTAAGCCCCAAGTCTTCCTCTCCCTGCCTGTGTGCCCTTGGGCGAGTTAATTGACTCTGTCCTTTCATTATTACTATCAGGCTGGTAAAATATACATGATGTAAAATTTACCATCGTAACCGTTTTTAAGTGTACATGTCAGGGGCGTTAACTACATTCACATGGTCGTGCAAACATCACCACCATCCATCTCCAGAATATTTTTTTATCTTCCCAGACAGAAACTCTGTGCCCATTTAAGCCCTAACTTCGCCCCCCTGCTACCCGCCCCCGCCCCCGCCCCTTTCCCCCAGCTGCTGGGAGCCGCCATTCTACCTTGTGTCTCTGTGAATGGGACCACTCGGGGTACCTCACAGTAGTGGGGTCATGCAGTATCTGTCTTTTTGCGGCTGGTTTATTTCACTCAGTGTGATATCTTCAGGCTTCCACCATGTGGTAGCCGGTGACAGGATTTCCTTCCATCTTAAGACTGAATAAATACTCCATCGCATGTATAAACCGTGTTTCGTTTATCCATTCATGTGTCAATGAACACTTGGGTTGCTTCTACCTTTGGCTAATGTGAATAATGCGGCCACGAACACTGGGGTGTAAATACCAGTTTGAGTCCCCTCTTCCTTCTCTTTTGGATACACACCCCACTCCCCTCCCCGGAGTTGCTGGATCATATAGCCCTTCACTGTTTCGCTTTTGGAGGAACCATCATACTGGTCTCCACTGTGGCTACACCATTTTGTATTTTTACCAGTGATACTCAAGGATTTCCACCATCTCCATGGCCTCATCTGCCCCCTGGGGATGCTGCTACCTGCCTGGTCATAGGGTTCAAAGGCCTGTTTTGAAGATCAAATGTAACAAAGCCTGTAGAGCGCTTGCTGCATTATCGTTCTCGTGCCCACATACTAAAGGTGCTCGGTCCCCTTGGAAGCAGCTGGAACCTGGAGGCGTTTCCTTACCTGCAAGCTGACACATGCCTTCTGGTGACTTGGAAGGGGGACTTGTCCTCTGATGATAGCAGGCTCATTCACTTTTCTACAGGATCTGTGACTACAGGAGGACTTTCCAACTCGGGGTCAAGTAAACCTATGGGCTCTAGGCCAAATTAAAAGAACTCTTGGTCTTGCTTAATTCGTCAAACCTCAAGGGCACGACTCCAAACAAGGGAGTGTGGCTTTGACTTGTGCTCAGTGCTTCCTTCCAGAGGCTCTCAGTGGAGTGGCAGAGGTAGCCTGTTTGTGATTATTACTGTCCCTCCTTTAGGAAGATGGCACGTTGTTGTCATGGTCAACCCCCATGTGGTCATTTAACTTGCTTTGAACAATGAAATGGGAAAAGAATGAATGGGGAGAAGCCTTAAAAGTCAACACCTTCTTAAACACGGTTTTTGTTTCCCTCTCTCATCACAACCAGTGATATCCCCCTAACTGGCTGCCACTGTCTAGTTGGGTTTCAGAGTGAAGCTGAAAAGAGGAGCAACCAGTCTGTGCCGGACACATAGGGTAGAATGAGAAATAAACCTGTGCTGTTGTAAGCGAATGAGAGTTGGGGCTATTTGTTACTGCAGCATAACCTAGTCCATCCTGACTAATACATCAGCCAATGGTTTATTCTAGTGGTGATGGAAGTTCTGGAAAGGAACACCATTCCACAGCAGAAAGGAATGCACTGATACACCCAACAACATGGATGAATCTCAGAGGCATGAGGCTAAATGAAAGAAGCCAGAAACTAAAGACTACATATTGAAGGATTCCAGAAAGTTCTAGGAAAGGCAAAAGTATGAAAACAGAAAACTGATCAGTGGTTTGGAGTGGGGAGGGCAGGGATTGAGTCTAAAGATGGACAAAGGAAATTTTTAAGGTGATGGGAATGTTCCACATCATGATAGTGGTGTTGGTTACATAGGTAAACACATTTGTCAAACTCATAGAAGTGTACACTTAAAACAGATGCATTTGATTGATGTCAATGATTTCTCAATAAGGGTGATTTTTAAAAATGCCTCCACTCAGGGGATCTGGCTCTGGGATGCCCTGTGGGCCTCCGCTCTCTACCTTAGCACTCCCCACCCTGTATTTTCACGGTCTATTTTCTGGTTTATGTCTGATGCTAGACTTTGAGCTCCCTGGGTCTTTTCTCATAATATAAACATTTTCTAGCAGAGCAGCGGATACTCCCCAGACACTCAAGACACATTTTTCTGATGAAGAGTTATTAATGACTTGTCGAAGTAATGGAGCCCCTGGAAGAAATCTTTTTTGTGTGTGTCTTGAGGATAAGATTCAGGCTCCAAATCACTAGGGCTGGAAAAACCTCTAACCTGAATGCCACAGGCTGTATCAGACCTCGGTTAACCATCTTCCTGGTCCAAAGAGGGATGGAGCCAAAGGGTGTGGGTGGCTTCTGACCACCTGCCACTGCCCCCAGAGCAAACCCTGAGCAGAAGTTCTCAGTCACTGTCACACCCTCATCCCTGTATTGGCTCACTTGTCTGCCATGCATCCTAGGATGTAACTGTAAACCCCAGGAGGGAAGGGACCCTGTTTATCTCTCTCATGGATAGTTCTCGATGCTTGGCATGCAATAAATACCAATAGCTTTCTTACATTACCAAATTGTCAAGTTTGGATACTCGGAATAAGAAAATTGTTAGTTTGTGGTTAAAAATATTAGGGTCATTTTGATTTTTGAAATAATGAAATGGGAGGTGGCCAGGGCAGGGATCATCTCCCCCACCTGCCTCAGGCTGTCTTCAACATTAAGTGGTGGTTTGAAGAGCAGGTACATTTTGGAGGGTCTGGTGAGTGGGACAAGGTCATTGGCATTTTGAGGAATGCTCTGCAGTGATTTTGTCAAAAAAATAAACTTTGTTTTTTTAGGATGTTGCAGAAAAATTGCTAAGATACCACAAAGATACCATGCAACCAGTTTTCCCTAGTATTGTCTTACATTAGAATGGTACTTTTTTCTTTTATCTTTTCTTTACTTTTCTCTTCTTTCTTTTCTTTTCTATTTTTATAATTAGTGAATCAATATTGGTATATTATTAATAAGTAAAATTCACATTTTTATTTAGCTTTCCTTGGTTTTGTCTGTTGTCCTTTTATGATTCCAGGATTCCACCTGGAATAGTACATTACGTTTCGTGCTATGGTTCCTTAGGTTCTTCTTGGCTGTGATAGTTTTTTGGACTTTGTTTTGGGATGACCTTGACAGTCTTGAGAAATCCTGGGCAGGGATTTTGTAGAATATGCGTCAGGTGGGATCTGTCTGATGCTTCTTTCATAATTAGTCTGCAGTTAGGGGTTCTGGGGAGGAAGGCCTCGGAGGGAAAGGATTGCCCTTATTTTTAAGATCTAAATTCAGCTAGTCTAGATGAAAATGTGTTGTGGTTGGCATTATATGCTGCAAAATCACCATGCTGATAAAAGGTAAGATCTGAACCCATGATGGAAACAAAAAACATCTCACTAGAACCAAGTTTTCTGCACCTAACTTCATTCTCCCTTCTGACCCCAAGCCAACAATCACTGCAATTTCTGGATCTTGATTATCCTTTCTAAATGGAATGAAACTGACTCAGAAAGAGCCAGGAAGCTTGTGCACTTCCCCCCGCCCTGAGACTGGCCTTTTTCTGCTTCAGTGTTTCCTTCCTGAACAAATCTTCTCAGCATCGGAGGGAGGGAAATGATTCTGTTCTCAAGGGTCTGCCCCATCAGGGAGCCCCTCACTCTCTCCCTCCAATCCTCGCATATGTATTAATTCTCTGTGATGTTCTGGGGGCTAAACTTGGGCTGAAAAGGTGGTGGGCATAGGGCTGCTGCCCGCAAGGAGTTGGGGTTTGGAAGGAGACACACGCAATTGGGTGAAAGCTGTCCACACCTCATAAGTCCCAGGGAAGTGAGTATGTACCTGGGAGAGTGTGGCCCAACGCAGAGGAGGCCATTCTTCTGGGTTTATATGAACCTTGCCGATCAAATATAATTGGGCAATGTAGGGTGCCCGTCAGGAAAGCATATTAGGGGCACCTGGGTGGCTCAGTCGGTTGGGTGACTGACTTTGGCACAGGTCATGGTCTCAGGGTCCTGGGATTAAGTCCTGCATCGGACTCCCTGCTCAGTGGGGAGTCCTGCTTCTCCCTCTCCCTCTGTCCCTCCTCCCTGCTCGAGCTCTCTCTATCAAATAAATAAATAAATAAATAAATAAATAAATAAAATCTCTTAAAAAAAGGGAGCATATTAGTGAGCTGGGTGGTTTCCACCTGTCAGCAGGATGCAGCAAGGACAGTCTTTCCCCAGAGGTGACTTTTCCCTTTCAAGTTCTGCCCATGGGAGGGTAAACGGTCTGCTCGGCACCCAGACTGGTCTGCGGGAGGTAATGCAGCTTATCCGGAGGCTGTGGTATGTTGTACCAACCTCTAATCCTTAAATCCTTGGCTCTTTTCCCCAATGCTTATGTCAAACAAACCTCTGGAGTGGGCAGGATGGTGCTTTGCAAAGTGCTCTGAATCTTGAGCCAGGAGGTTTGGGTCCAATTTAATATGCATGAGAATTGCTTCTATTTGGGGATGTGTATGAAAAGCCAGCTCCTATACTAACTGTCTTACCAGCCTGGTCTCATTCCATCCTCCAAACAGTATGAGATAATAATCATACTAATGATTGTTACTAATTATTGAGCTTTTATTATTTTTTATTTTTTTTCATTTCATTTTGTTTTATTTCTTTTCAGTGTTCCAGAATTCCTTGTTTAGGCACCACACCCAGTGCTCCATGCAATATGTGCTCTCTATAATACCCACCACCAGGCTCATGAGCTTTTATTTTTTGAGATAATTATCCTATTCTTATTTTATTTTACTCATTTTTATTTTTTTTCCAGCTTTATTGAGAACTACATTACTTAAATCACTGTGTAAGTTTAAGGCATAGGGGCACCTAGGAGGTTCAGTCAGTTATGCATCTGCCTTCAGCTCAGGTCATGATCCTGGGGTCCTGGGATTGAGTCCCGCATGGGGCTCCCTGGTTAGTGGGGAATCTACTTCTCCCTCTTCCTCTGCTGCTCCCCTCTGCTTGTGATCTCTCTCTCTCTCATACACATTCTTTCTCAGATAAATAAATAAAATCTTTAAAAAATTAAGTTTAAGGCATACAGCACGATAGTTTAATTTACATATGCTGTGATGTGATCACTATGGTAGGCTCAGCTAACATCTGTCTTCTCATACAGATCGGATATGAGGCACTGGGGCTCCTGGGTGGCAGTCATTTGAGCGTCGGACTCTTGATTTTGGCTCAGGTCATGATCCTGGGGTTGTGGGATCGAGCCCCGAGTCAGGCTCCACACTCAGTGGGGAGTCTGCTTGAGGATTCTCTCTCTCTCTGCTCCTCCCCCAAGGCGCGCGCGTGGGCGCGCGCGCGCGCGCACACACACACACACACACACACACACACACACCCTCTCTCTCTCAAAGAAAAAATCTTTAAAAAAGGAAAAGACTATTGAGTGCTTATTATGTGCCAGGGCTGATTTAAAGAGCTTGCCATGGATTACCTCATATCATTATCACAACAACCCCCGAAGTGCATAAATCTCAAGCCTGGAACTTGATGGGTTCTTACCCGTGAGACCACCCACCACCTAGATTATGATAGAGAGCATCTCCCAGAAGGCTCCCTTGTCCCCCCTGCGGGTTATTACCATCTTTCCCCAACTCAAGTAACCATTCTTTTGGCTCCTAGCCTGTTGGGTGAGTTTGGCCCATTGAATAGATTAGTAAAGAAATAAACAAAATTTTACTAAGGTGAGATTCACGTAACAAAATTAACCATTTTATTTGTTTGTTTGTTTATTTATTTTCTAAGATTTTATTTTTAAGCAACCTCTGCACCCAACGTGGGGCTCCAACTCACGACCCCAAGATCAGGAGTTGCACGCTCTATCTCCTGAGCTGGCTAGGAGCCCCCTGTGCCCCATTAACCATTTCAAAATAGATAATGTAATGGTACTTCGTATGTTCTCAATGTTATACAGCCATCACTCTGTCTGGCTCCAACACGTTTCCAGCACCCCACAAGAAAACCCCGTACTCATGAAGCAGTTGGCCCGTTTTTGAACACCAAATCAATGAATCGCGGAGCGCGGCCCTTTATGTCTGGTTTCTTTCTCTCGGGGTATGTGTGTGAGAGCTCCCATGTTGCAGGTGCTGTGGGTACCCACATGCTTCCCAGTTTACAGCGGAGGAAAGGAAGGCACGGAGGGATTAAATAAGCTGCCCACAGTCATTCAGCAGGCCAGTGGTCGAGCTGTGAAGCCCGGCAGGGTGGCCCTGGGACCTGTTCCCGGAGGGCATGCCGTAGCACAGGGGAGCAGATGCCTCTGACTGCAGTGCCCCAGCTGTTGGCCACCCCGTGACTACCCGTGGGACGTGGGGCCTTTCTCTGGGCCTGGGTTTCCCAATCTCGGCAGATCCACTGGACCTTCCTCTGTCGGGCTGTGGGAAGCTCGGCGGAGAGCCCTTGTAAGCTCGCAGGATGCAGCTGACTACGATATCAACGTGCTTTGGGAACATGGCTGGGGTCGGATGGGCCCTCAGGGGAGCTGGCACTGCTTGGGGGTAGGGCAGGGTAGGGGCCCGTGGGAGCCCAGCTTTCCCTTTCTCTCTGTTTGTGCAGCTTTAGTGTTTCCTGTGCTTTCTCTGTCCAGAACTGTCAAGTCCAGCAGACAATCCAGGGTCTCTGCATTTATGGAAGGTCCCCCCTGAGGAATATCCCTTCCCAGTCCCGTGGCCTAGCATATGCATTTTTGGGACGGGTCCTGCTCGAGGTCTCCAGGTTGGCGCTTCTTATCATTTATGAAATTCGTCTTCTGTGAGTCCAGAAGTCAGATTGGGAGAAAAAGAGAAACCCACAAGGCCAGAGGTGAACAGGTGTGCTCTCTGAGGGGCTGGCGCTTGGTCGATGTTGTCCCCACTATCTACCCAGGGCCAGAACGCAGACTGTCATCTTCGGCAGCAGTGACTTTATAGTTTCAAACCTATGAACGACTGAGAAGAAAGGTCATGGCATGGAATGTCCTCGTCCTGAGTAGAGGGTCTTGTCTCTGCCAGGCTCTGGGACGGGCATGGGGGTCTTAGCTCTCTTCTCAGTGCGGGAGCCGTTCTGTGTGTGCAGAAAGGGACATGGGGCTGGGGTTCTCAGGCTACTGCTCTCTTCTCCCTTTAGGCATCCCGTCTCCACTCTAGCCTTGTTTAAATCCCCGAGGTTTCCCTTTCCAGACGGCTTCTAAGGGGACAAATAAAAAGAATGTTCCAGAACGCTCTGATGGCCCAGGGATGATTTGTCAGAGCAGTTTCCTGGATTACGGCCTCTTCCCCATCAGCAAATCATGTGAAACGAAGTCCTGTCAGCTGTAAACCCTGAATGTGGGAAAAAGAGCTGACACATAGGACTCGTTTTCGTAAAGTTGACATTTCTCATGAATAGCACATTCCTGAGTGTGGGCAGCTGACCAAGGCCAGGAATTCTCATTAGCTGGTGATAATCAGGCATGACTCGGACTGCGGAACGCAGCTGGGAGGAGAGGTCATCCGTGTGGGCAGGGACGACCCACGGCTGATAACTGAGCAAGATCCAGCCAGAGTGGGGGCTAAAAACCTCAAGTGTTCTGTGTGGGCGAGGACTCCCCTCCCCTCCCCAGCAGCTCTGCACTCTCGGGGACCCCCCGCCGCCCCTCCGTCCCACAGCAAAAGGGGTCGTGCCGACTGGGCGAAGGCTTTCCAGACAAAGTCCATCTAGGGTCTGACCCTCGTTTGGATGCATCACGGTGAACTGGTGGGCACAGAAATGAGTCTCCTGGCTCTGGGGCCGCTGTCCCTTCCCTCGGCCCTGCAGGGACACAGGCTCAGGCCCCAGCCTTCTTCCTGCTTCCTGAGACCACGACCTCTTTGGAGTTGAAGGGCATCTAGGAAATGAGTTAAGCTGATTGTTTCCCTGCCAGGAGCCCACTCCCCCTCCTCGCACATCCACATTCCCCTAGCAGCCAGCATTAGCTCTTTCTTTTCCCTGCCCTCATCTCTGTAGCATTTCCTGGTTTTCCCAAACAGAATTAGTCATTTCCTTCTCTGTGTTCCCATAATACTTCCAAGCCACCATATCTCAGTGATGCAACTGTATTTTATGAGCACTGCGATGTTCTCTTATGAACATAGGAAAACTTGTAAACATTTTTCTTTTTCCCTTTTATGCTTTGTCTTCTGGGTGGGCAGGTCCCTGAAACGTGCAGGTCCCTGAAATCAAGTGATCAGTGTGTGCTTTTTTGAGTGGACTTGGTTTTGGCCTCATCTTATGTTCAGCCTCTCTGTCCTCCATTTTTTTATTTATAAATATTTGGATTATATCCACTTAGGTGACCCACTTCAAAATAAAAAAAAGTATTTTCTTGCATTTTCAGTTTTAGAAAAGATTGTATTTATTTATTTTGAGAGAGAGAGAGAGAGAGAGAGAGATAGTGAGAGAGAGAGCAGGAGTGGGGAGGAGAGGGAGAAGCAGGCTTCCCACTGAGCAAGGAGCCCGATGCGGGGCTCAATCCCAGGACCCTGGGATCATGACCTGAGCCGAAGGCAGATGCTTAACTGATTGAGCCTCCCGGGCTCCCCTACATTTTCAACTTCAGTGAGATGACATTTACCTAAATAAAATGCATCCATTTTAAGTATACAGTTTGATGAGTTTCACAAATGTGTACAGCCATATAACTACCAACATAACGGTGATACAGAACACATTTCTACCACCCCAATATTTTTGTACTTGGTGCCAGTAACCACGGATATGCTCTCAGCCACTATAATCAGAGTCACCTTTTTCTAGATGGTTCCATACATGGAACCATAGAGTAAGTGGTCTTTTGTGCCTGGCTTTGTTCACTGGGCTTAATACTTCTGAGATCTATCCACATTCTTCTGTATATCAGTAGTGGCTCCTTTTTCTTGCTTAGTAGAATTTCGTTGTATGGATAGATCATAATTTGTTTGTCTATCCCCTATTGATGCGCATATAAGTTATTTCCATTTCTGGGCTAATATGAGTATAGCTGCTCTCACCATTTATATACAGTTTGTGTGTCAGAAAAAACCCCAACCCAGCAGCTGTATTAACCGTGGTTCTCTATAGAATCAGAATCAATAAGATCAATTGATTGATCTATCTATCTAGCTAACTTTTATTTGTTAAAGATGGCTTGCATGATTACGAAGGCTGCCAAGTTCCCAGATCTACAGTTGGCAAACTGGAGACCCAGGAAAGCTGAAGATGTGGTTCCACTCTGAGTTCGAAGGCTTGAGAAACGGGAGAGAGTTGATGGTGTGGCTCCTGTCCAAAAACTGGCAGGCTCGAGACGCAAAAAGAGCTGATGCTTCAGTTTGAGTTTGAAAGCAGGAAAAAAGTTGCTGACCCAGGTCAGAGGCAGTCAAGCAGGAGGAATTTCCTTGTATCAGGGAGATGATCAGTGTTTTGTTCTGTTTGGGCCTTCAACTGATTTATGAGGCCCACCACATTAGGGAGAGCAATCTGTTTTACTTTTTTACCAGTTAATTTCATCTGAAAACATCCTCACAGAAACAACCAGAATAATGTTTCACCAAATGTTTGTGGCCCAATCCAGCTGACACTTAAACTTCGTAACTAGGAATTGGTAAACACAGAAATGAATATATAATTGAATTGGATTATTGATTTGGCTTTGGGGCTTGCCTCCTTCCTGGAGCAGGCCTGTTTGTCAGTTAGGAATGTAATTACCTGCAGGCAATAAAAAGTCTAATATCAGTGGCTGGGGCAAATAGATGTTGTTTCTGTTTTTTGTTTTTTCTCTTACAAGGCTGGAAGTCTGCAGGTGTGTGGATGCTGGCCTTAGTTCCACTGCCCCATGGTGTTGCCAGAAATAGGAGCTTTTCATCTTTTTCATCTTCCATATCCTGGTGCTATGGGCTCATGATTGCAGAATGCAAGGTCACCATCCCCAGGCCTTGGGTCACATGTGAATCTGTGAGGTCTCAGGTCGCAAGCGAGGCAGGGGAAGGAGCTTAGAGAAGCAGGACCAGGGGAGATAGCTGAGTCTGTCCCTTTTTATCAAGAAAGCAGAATCCTCCCAGAAACCCCACCTGGCAGATTTCTCCTTATAGCTCATTGGCCAGAACTGGGTCATGTTATGAGCCCTAAGTTGTGGGGACACTGGGGATCAGGACAGTCACGTCTGGTTTAGTCCAAAGGTACATTGTTCCCCCAAGTGAAATCAGAGTCCTGTTGCAATAAAGGAGTGTGGGGTGGGTGTTGGCCAAACAGCTAACACCTCTACCACTCACAGAAGTCATCATTCATGCCTTAGCCCGGCACCTAGGACACAAGGGTGCTTCAGGAATGTGTGTTTGCTTGGGTTGATCTCAGAAATTCCCTGGAGACAGAGTTGGACCATGACCCAGGGAGCTGGGTCCCAGCCCTGCCATCTCCAGCTGCATGGCCTTGAATAAGCCACTGAACTTTCTGGAACTTGTTTCTCAATTCAGCAAAATGGGACTAATTCTCCCCCAAATTCAGATGCTGTCTGTGAAAGCACTTTGCAAAGGGCAAGACAGATATTAGTCAAAGCCACTATGGCTATGGAACCCCAGAGGGTTGAGCTTTTGCCTCTAGTCTCAGGTTCTCTGCTCTTCCTCCTAAGACTGCCGACCCTCACGGCCCCCGTGGTATTTCACTGTTCCCAGAGGAGAACTGAGATAGCATCCACCTTCCTGACTGGACTTCATCCTCACTGTCCTCTGAGGATCATGTGGCCAATGCAGTGATGCTCCTCCTTTCCGTTCCCCTGCTCTGAGCACGCTGCTGGAGACTGGGACCCCAGGAGGAATCCATGGATTGCCTGGTGGCCCCAGGGCCAGCACTCTGTCGCAGGGTTGCTGGAGCCCTTTACTGCCCTGCCCTTGCTCTATTTCACTCCTGAGTCAAAGTTGTGCAAGCTCATCCAACAGCCCCTGCGAAGGATTGCACCAGCATCACCATGGCCAGGACGTTGGTTTCCACATGTGGATCCAACAAAACCCCAGGTTCCTGATGGCTTTCTCTCACTGTCTGTTCTCCTTCTCTTCCTGCAGCATTTTAACGTACCAAGATCTTCCCTGTCTTGACATTATCCCTTGACCCCCTTGGCTTTGGCTTTTGAACTGTTGTCTTTTTTCTCTCCCTCTGTTCTGAGCTCATTCACTCGCCTACCTCAATGTTTCCACCACCTTCACCCCCCCATCGCTTGCCCTGTGATACGGGACCTCCCCAAAGCCAAGCCAAGTGTCCTGAGCATGTGCTAGACCTTCTCTTCCTAGTGTTCTTTGTGGTGTCCACACGTTTCCCGTCACATTAGCCACTCTCTCTGGTCTTCAGCTGTTGTCTCCTGTCCTCCAGCTGACCTTGAACGCTGGTGTGTCCACTGGGCCGACCATTTGTCTCACTCCATCGGTACTGTTGCTTCTACTTCCGGTTGGTGACGTTGCTCAGGTAGATATTTCCAGCTCCAGGTTTCTTGCTTCAGAGCATTCTTTACCAATATGGAAGCTGAGATGCACAGATGTGGAGAAATAGGTCCTTGTCCATGTTAACCCCAGAGGCTGGTTTCATGGACTTGATGTCAGACTGTCTGTAGGGGAGAGACGAGGAAAGGTGCTTGCTTGAGACCTTTCAATGTGCCAGGGACTGCCTGTGCTGGGCACTTGTGTGTCATCCCATGTACCCCTCGGTTATTTTATGAATCCCTGTTTTATAGATGAGGAAACAGAGGACCGGAGAGGTGGAGTGAATTGCCCTCGGCCGCACAGCTGGGACATGGTGGGCCAGGGGCTGTAAGCTCAGGCTTTCTGACACCAAAGTGAAGGCACTCTTCTCATGATCCTGGGTCTGTCTCTCTTGAAAAGTCCAGATTTGGACAGATGGTCTTGAAAATCCAGTTGGTCCAGAGCGTGTGACCTTTTATGCCGTCTCGGAGCTGCGGAATGGGCCCATAAGCCAGCAGCAGGCACGGACACGGTCTCGAATTAGACTGGATCAGCCGCTGCAGGCTTGGGCGTTAGCACCACGTGATATCATGCACCGTCAGCCCTGAAGTACCTCGGGCTGGCACCGGGGAGCTCCAGGGCCGCCGGGACGTGGAGAAAGCCATGGAAAATATGCTGTCTACTCTTGTCCCTTCCTGGTAAGTTGGGAGTCAGATTGTTCTGGAATTACCTGGCTGGTTGTAACCACAGGGGGAGGGACGGGCTGTTTGCAAGAAGCCTTGTGCTTTGGTTATTAAAGTCTGCCCAAACACGGGAGGCAATAAATGGGCCCTTGTGGGACTCCGGCTAAGCAGTCGAATAGTTTTCTCCCGGACAAGCCCAGGTTTGGGGCTTGGCCTGTCCACAGGTTTAAGATGGCTGGTGTCGGTCCCATGGGTCTTGTCTGTCACATTCTTCTACTCATTTGGCAAGACTCCTTCCTCTGTTATTTTTTGCATCGGGCTTCTGCCAAGAGAGTCTCGGGCTCACAAGACTTCTGAGCTGTCTTTTCAAATCGCCTTAATTTTTTTCTTTCTCATTTGGTGGCCCTTTGTCATAAACAAAGATTTCAAAAAGCCACAATACGCCAAATGAAAAGCCAGGACCCTTCCCCCCACAAAGTAATTGTGATGTGTAAATGTAACCTTCGAAAATCACCTGGTGATTTCTGCAAATCCACTTCCCAGTGTCATTCTGCAAAGAAGGCTATCTCTAGGTGAGTCATACACACCATTTTCAATAATTAAAAGACAAAATGACAGCATAAAAAAAAACTCAAACCACAAAAGAACAAAAATGCTCAATTTTACTTTATCAGAATGAAAACTTAACGCTTTTTGGGAGACACTGTTAAGGAAGTAAGATGACAAGCCACAAGTAGGGAGAAAATATTCGCAAGAGAAACAATTCAAGTAAGAAATGGTCAAAAGATTTTTTTAAAAAAAGATTTTATTTATTTATTTGACAGAGAGAGAGATCACAAATAGGCAGAGAGACAGGCAGAGAGAGAGAGGAAGAAGCAGGCTTCCCGCTGAGCAGAGGGCCCGATGTGGGGTTCGATCCCAAGACCCTGAGATCATGGCCTGAGGGGAAGGCAGAGGCTTAAACCACTGAGCCACCCAGATGACCCCAAAAGATTTTTTAATAAACACTTTACCAAAGAATATATATGAATGGCCAATAAGTCTGTGAAAAGATGCTTGGTATCATTAGTCATCGGAAAAATGTAAATTAATGGCTCAGTTAGTTTAAGGCCTACCTTCAGTCCAGGTCATGATCCCAAGGTCCTGAGATCAAGCCCTACAACGGGCTCCCTACTCAGCAGGGGGCCTGCTTCTCCCTCTACCTCTGCTGCTCCCCCTGCTTATGTTCTCTCTCTCTGTCAAATAAATAAATAAAAACTTAAAAAAAAAACCAAAAACCCACAGTGGAACACCAGTACATAGCTATTGGAATGGCGAAAATTAGAAAGACTGATAATGACGACTACGGCTGAGGGTTCAGAGGGACTGGAACTCATGCACATTGCTGGAGAGAAGACAAAATGGGATAACTGCTTTGTTTTAAGATGATTAAAAAAAGGTTATTATATTTAGAATTAGCCAGCTGGGCTCGGTTTAGGTAACCCCAATTTTTTGGCAACACCCAGAGTATTTACTAGTTAGGGCTCAAATATGTGCCTTCTCGCCATGACGCCTGGTTAAAGTAGTGGCTTTGGCCAATCAAGGTCACAGAGTTTCTTCGAAGCCTGTTTGATCTGGTGCTTGTTGGTCTTGGTGTCCATGAGGAACACCAGTGTGACTTGATCATCATGGCCAACTTCATGGTTGGGAGTACTTGATGGTGGCATCATGGTCAGGCTTGTTTCTCCTAGGGATGTTCTTGTAAGATTGCTTGTATGGCCTCTGGAGCCACAACATCTCGGGCTGAAAGTAGGTGACATGTGGATCTTCACTGTTTTGGTGGCCGTAGACACCTTTCAGCACTGTCTTCCTCGTCTTCGAAGCCTTTGCTTTGGATTAGGATTTTGGTAGAGACAAAGGTTTCCGTTTTCACTTTTGCTGCCATCTTCATAAAAATCTGGGAGACCTCTTTGGAAAATGGTTGCAGTATTTTGTGAATTAAACCTGTACTTTCCATGTAACCCAACAATCCCTAGAGAAATGAGAACATGACTTCATACCTAGACCTGTATGTGAATGTTCATAGCAACTTTACTTGTAATAGCCCCACCCCGGAAACAACCCAGATGTTCTTCAGCTAGTGAAAGGACAAATAAATAGTGGTACCTCCAAGCATTGGAATACTACTCAGGAAAGAATAAAGTACTGATATATGCAATAACGTGGGTGAATCTTAAAATCCTTGTGCTCAGTGGGGTGCCTGGGTGGCTCAGTCTGTTAAACGGCTGGCTCTTGATTTCTACTCAGGCCACCATCTCAGGGTCCTGGGATGGAGCCCTGCATCAGGCTCCACACTCAGGAAGGAGTCTGCGTAAGGATTCTCTCTCTCCCTCTTCCTCTGCCTCTCCCTCTGCTCATGCTATGCTCCCTTTCTCTCTCTTAAAAAAAAAAAAAAATCATTATGCTTAGTGAAAGAAGCCAGACCTGAAAGGTCTCCCTACTCAGCATACTATGTGATCTCAAAAATATAGCATACATAGCATACTATGTGATCTCAAAAATATAGAGACAGAAGTCAGGTCAGTAGTTGCCAGGGGCTGGGGGAGGGGGAAACACAGGGGTTCACTGCCAAAAAGCACAGGAGATCTTTTGGGGATGACAGAAATGTTCTATGTCTTGGTTGTGCAGAGGGGTACATGACTGCATTCGTCAAAAGTCATGAAACTTCACTCTTAAAAGGATCAGTTTTATTGCTGTGAATAATACCTCAATAAACTGTCTAAAAAACAAGTCATAAGAATGATTTTGAGCCCAGGCTTTGGAGTCAGTGGGTTTGAATCCCTAAGTCCCACATATTATCTTTGTGTCATTGAGCAGATGTCTTGACCTCTCAATGTGTCGCTTGCTACCTTTATAAAATGGAGTGTGTTGGTTAGGGTAGGTTAACTCCTAGCAAGTGGACCCCATGTGTAACAGAGGTCAAGACGGGTGTTTTCTGCTACCTAGCTGTCTAAGGTGGTTCCCAGTTGGCGGTAGCTGTGTTCCCTGCCCCTTTGCTGACTCCTTATGTTCCAAGATGCAGACGCCACTTCCTCCAGGAAGCTTTCTCTCCTGACAAACCCTCTGCTCCTGCTAGGGTCCTCCTCTGTGCTCCCCACTCGGAGCAGCCGATTAGCTGTGTGACTCTGTGATGGTATGTAACCTCTCTGAGCCTTAGTGTCCGCAGCTGTGAAATGGCTACGGCAGCCATCATCCTTCCAGTATAGAGATGTACAAGGTGAAAAGAGACATGTCTGAGTAGCCCTTTGCCTAGTGCCTTCTGCAGTGAGCACTCAGTCACGGTAGCCTCTTAACACCTTTAGTGGAGCTTTCTGTCTGAGCCTCTGTCTCTCGGAGGAGATTGGAAACTTCTAGAAGACCCCCTCCCCCATGCACAGCACCGCATCTTCAACATAAAGCCCAGTGATCAATAAATGTTTGTGTAGGGACCAACGCTTAAGGAGCTTCTCTGGCTGTTTCCTTTGGGGAAGGCCCAGGTAGTCTAATGATGGGAATGACTTAATTGGTGTGGTGTTTTACCAGCACCTGTGGTTTGGGGATCTGCGGTGACCTGCCCAAGGCCACACACATAGTACTTGGCAGAGCAAGGACTTCTGTCCTCTGTGCACTAAGGCTACCCCTCCCGCAGCTACCTGACTGACTAAGGTAAGGAGAGTTGTGTTTTGGTGTGGGAGGGGGAGCCGACGAAGAGGACTCCAGGACCAGCCCCTTTCTTCATTTTGTGTCCGGTAGCTCCAGCCCGAGGCGCTGGCCCCTCAGAGGGCCAGTGGCTGGGCGAGTGAGAGCGGTAGCAGCCCTCACTGTGTCCCAGCCCCTGTGTTCTGATGCAGTCTTCGTGGCCTTACCTTGCTGATCTGCACAAGAATCCTTTGGTGGTGGGGAGCTATTTTAATCTCCATATTACAGATGAAGGAACTGAGACTGGATAACTTGCCGAAGTCACCCTTTGTAAGTAGCAGGTCTGGAATTTACCCACGGGCTGTGGGACCTCGGAACCCACCCACGAACCTCTAGGCCACGCTCCCTCTGGCTTTCCGACTCGACTCGAGTCTCATCAACGACTTAGCCCATCTTTTCAGGCACCTCCTGGACAAGGCGTTATGCCAATGCTGAAACACAGTGATTCCCAGAGGAGGGAATAAAGGGAGACGAAACGCAGTAATTAGGCATTGCTAACACTGATGCAGTACTCACGAGGCGTTGGGTGCTATTTTAGAGACGGTATGTGTATTAGGCTGACTTCTCACAATGAGCCTTTGTGATACTCCCCATTTGACAGTCTGGGAAACTGAGGAGCTTATGGTCCTAAATGGCAGAGGTCGGATTTGAACGCAGAGCCACTCCCCCGTGCTGCTATGGGGGGGTGGGGGAATGCCAGGGGTGGCATTTGGAATGGTCTTTGAAAGAGAAAGCGTTGAGGGGAGATGGGGACAGCTGGGAGAGACATGCATGACGGGGCGTCTGGCAAATCTTTCCTGGCTTGACCTCAACCCACATGCTCATCCATGCCCCGTGTCTGCTATCCTCTTGGGAATGGGCCTGGTACCCCCGTGAGAGACTGGGCACTACAGCTGAGCAAAGTAGTTTCCATAGGAAGTGGACAATTTGGAAAAGGAAGGTTCTGGGGGTTTGGCGAGGCAGAGCCACAGGGATGAGGGTCTCTTTAATTTTCTTACTCTTCCCTAAAATTCCCCTGCCTGTTCCTCCATGTCTGAGCCTTTTCTGTATCTTAGACCTAAAAAAACCCTAATTCTGCCTCCTCCCTTTCTGCCCTTCAAGGTCCTCATTGCCTGTAGCCCCCCCCCCCCGCCACCACTTCGTCCCCAGGGCAGGGCCAGTCACCCTCTCTCCCCAATGCCCAGTGGCTGTGGGCACCATTGTCAGCATCATTCTGGAAGAGCCCTGTGAGCCTGGCTGCCCTCCGGTCTCTGGAGGCAAACCCACCTGCCCAGAAGCCGGCAGAATAATCAGGGTAGTGACTTAGCTAGTCCTGGAGTTATCAGGATGGAAGGATCAGAGAGGTCAAGCAAGTCACTTCAGGCCACACAGAGCATTCTTCAAGCGTTCTCGTCCTGGTTCTGTTTCACAGAACTGAGCCTTGAAAGTAGCCATCGTGATTCATTTCAGGCGCAGAGGTTCCCTCCTTGCTCAGTCAGTGTAGACATCAGCCCTGCTCCTCACCCACCCCACTTGTCTTTTCCCATACATGGGTCTTATTTTACGAAACGGTAGGACATTGCACCAGTCAGAGGACCTTCCTTAGAGTAGTTCAATAACCCCTAGAGGGCTTTGCCCATAAAAAATGTCTCAAAAAAGGTTGGTTAGCAGAAAATGTCCAGAGCCAAAGCAAGGTCCAGAATCCCTGGCTTCCATGTCCAAACACTGCTCTTCTGGCTCATAGGGGTCAGCTTTCTAGAAAAACCTGTTCTGGACAGTAGGGTGCTAGGCAGCCATCCCAGAGTGAGACCCCATTTTTCTACCCTCAGCCGGCTGGAAGGGAACTGATCATCATTAAAGCGTTCATTGCAGCAGGCGCCCAGGCCCGGGGTTGAGACAGGCGGCCTCAGACAGCCCTGGTATTAATGTGGCTAATTATGTGGATTGCTTCACTGGGAGATGGCAGATAGGATCGGGCTCCGGGAGCCTTTGTGGGAAGGTGCTGTGGGACCCAGCCCTCTGTGTGCTCATCGATGCGCTGTCTGGGAAAACCGAGCTGCTCCAGCCAGTTCCTGAGGTCGCTGGTCCCTCTCCGCGGCTCCGCGTGACAGCCTGTGTCTCCAGCAGGATCTTGGCGCGGCTGCAGAGGGAGAGATGGGCCCTCTGGGGAGGGGTAGCTCCGGGCCAGCTAGAGTGGCTGCTGACAGATGGCGTGATAATGATCAAAAGGTGCACCTCCAAGGTAAGGAGGGAAATGCAGCCCCCTGGAAGTTGGGAAAAGAAAGGAAAACGGCCAAGGACATGTCCTTGAGGGGCTTTTGACCCTGGTGAAGGGCAAGGCAGGTCTGGCTTCACCCTCGATCTTGGCTTCACCCTTGATCTTGGTTTCACCATTATTTCTGGCTCTAAAGGGGGTAAAGGTTTAGGCTGTATTTCCTGTTCCCTATGGCTGGAATCGGCCACACCTATTAAAAGAAAGAAAGGAAGGAAAGGAGGGAGGGAGGGAGGGAGGAAGGAAGGAAGGGAAAATCCAAGATTTGCGGGTCATTCACAAAGCTCTATGCTATAGCAAGCAAGTACAAGTTAGCAGAACAAATCCAGTCCATTTCCCTGAATCTCTGCTCTCTTCGCAGGTCCTCAAAGCCCAGAAGACCTGCTATTCAGAGATTTGAGATTTGAGATTTGAGCAAACCCAGCCCAGCAGCAAGTACACGTGTGTAGCTTGGTCAGTCAAGCAGAGAAGAGCCAAAACTTTGGAAATAATCATCTCAGAAAATCAGGTGCTGTGTCTCATACCTATGTAAAAAATCTGTCTCCTAGTTGTTGTAAACACTCATAACGGGGAAGCATTTGCTGTGTTTATATATGTTAAAAGTTTTTTACAGGAGTGCCTGGGTGGCTCAGTGGGTTAAGTCTCTGCCTTCGGCTCAGGTCATGATCCCAGTGTTCTGGGATCGAGCCCTGCATCGGGCTCTCTGCTCAGCAGGGAGCCTGCTTCCACTCTCTCTCTCTGTCTGCCTCTCTGCCTACTTGTGATCTCTGTCTGTCACATAAATAAATAAAGAAATAAAGAAAATCTTTTTTTTTTTTAAAGCTTTTTACAAATTCTGAGAAAACACTGAATTTGGTCAGACTGTCATTTCTTCGTTGATGTTTGGGAGGGGGAGGGGCTCTTGGGATGTGAAAAGTCAACAGAAATAAACTTGGCTTTTCCTCTTTTCCAGCTGGAGAGACTGTTGCTTTTTAGGAATAAGGCTCTGGTCCTTTATCATGCTAAACTGGAAAAATGTCTCTCCTTCCCTTATAAACGACACCTCCCCACCCCCACTCCTGATGTTTGATGAGATAATGTGTGACACTTTCAGCACAAATCTTGGTCCACAGTAGATGCCTGAGGACCACCTCTTTCCCGATGCCTTCCTCCCCTTGTCGTCATGACAACCTATTCCAACCCCCCACCATTGACTGTAAGATGTTGTATTGATTTAGTAAGAGCCTTCATTTATTTATCTGTTGGCAAGGTTGGTGTGTGGTGGGGACAAATGCTGATAGAGAGGGGAGCCCTGATTTCCTCAATGTTAGAATTTGAACAAGAAAAGTGAGTCTTAGAGTTGGGAGGATTCAGTAGTTTGTTTGAATAGGGGCCACGTTACCCAGGAAAAATGGTCCAAGGCACTTGACAGCATTTGGTGAGGCCGACCACATCTGCTGCCTGGAGATGTCAATTTTCTTAGTTTCCAGCAGAAACTTTCTCTCTCTCTTCAAAAATATTTTTCCTCTTGGGCTGCCTGGGGAGCTCCGTCTGTTAAGCAGACGTCTGCTTTTGGCTCGGATCATGATCCCAGGGTCCTGGGATCGAGCCCCGCATCGGACTCCCTGCTCATCCGGGAGCCTGCTTCCTCCTCTCTCTCTGCTCTTCCTCCTGCTTGTGCTCTCTCTCTGTCAAATAAATAAATAAAATCTTAAAAAAACCACTTTTATCCCAGCTTTATAGAGAGGTAATTGGCATCTAACCTTGTGTAAGCTTAAGATGAACCAATCTGATGCATATTCGTAATGCAGAACGATTACCACAATGAGGTTAGTTACATACATTCATCATCTCACATAATTACTTTTTTTTTTGGTAAGAACTTTGAAGATTTACACCCTCAGCACCTTTCAAGTGTACAGTGTGGTGCTGTTGGCCATGATCCCCGTTCCCTACAACACATCCCTCGCCTAACTTTTGCTCACCTTTATCCCTTCCCCCACCTCCCGACTCTGGCAACCATTAATCTGTGAGTTCATTTGTTCTATTTATTTATTTACAAAAAGATTGTATTTATTTGAATGAGAGAGAGAGCATAAGCAGGGAGGAGGGGCAGAGGGAGAGGGAGAAGCAGATTTCCCACAGAGCAAGGACCCCAATGCAAGGGCTCTCTCCCAGGACCCTGAGATCATGACCTGAGCCCAGGGCAGACCCTAACCAACTGAGCCACCCAAGTGCCCCTGAGTTCATTTGTTTTGGTTTCCACACAGACGTGAGATCGTACAGTACTTGTCTTTCTCTGTCTGACTGATCTCACCTGGCGTTTTAGACACTTTGTGCATTTTTTTAGAGTTGATACAATATTATTTAGGATTAATTATTCTTGATGCATACATGAGTATTTGAACCAAAGCCTCCGTGATGCCAGGAACAACATAGTAAGTGTGTGATAAATGCCGCCTGAATGGATGTGCAATCTTGACCCAGATAGCCAGATAGCATTTGTTGTCTGACCTTGGGGTGTCCTTTTTGTTCTCTGGGCCTCAGTTTCCCCCTTGGGCCAAAGCTATAGCTGAGTTCGGATGGTGCCGTCTTGATGCTTTCTCTTATCTCCTATTTTATGTGGAGCATTGCTAATCATCAACCACTGAAATGGTTTCCCGACTCGCTAATGGGTTGAGACTCCCTGTTGGAACAAGATCGGCTCAGCTCTGCTGGTTGCCGGGAGCGGGCCGCTTGCTCTGTGGATGGAGGACCCAGGCCCATGGTACCGGTTAGGGACCATCCCGGTCCTCCCCTCGTGGGGGTGAGCGGGAGTTGGTGCTGGGGCCGGGAAGGCCCATGTCAGGGGCCAGAAGCCAGGAGAACACACTTTCTTTCTTTAACTTGGCATTTTATTCATTGGCTGATTAGAATTTTTAAATCCGCCATGTGTTACTTTTATATTAATAACAATAATCATTTTTAAAAAGTCCTGCCAACCTCAGTGATGCTTTAGGGACAAAAAAAAAGGTAATGTCCTAAGTATGTAAATTCCTTGATATCAGGCTCATAGAAACTTCTAGATCAATATCCAGAAATTCTAGATCTATCATCCCTCCTTCTCAGGGCCGAAGAAGAAAGACGGGCACAGGGCAAGGGAGGCGGCCGTCAGCCACAGGGCGTAGTTCCTTTACTCTGCAGAGGCCCTGACCCACCTACTTCCGTCTCCGCTTTTCCTTGGTCGCGTCCCTGACTTAAGGCAATAGCACAGAGCGGGGCAGGGGAAGGGGCCCGAGGGCCTGACGGAGAGGTGCCGGGGAAGCCTACAGGGCCGGCTCTGGTTTTTCCACCTCCACCCCTTGGTTGACTAAGTTTCCTTCACCTAGAATGCCCTTCCCGCATGGCCCCGTGTTGCACGTCCTGCGCCCACACGTGCGTGCGGCGAGCACTTGAGAAGCCTCTAGGAGGGCCAGGCGTCCCTGTGTTAGAGCCGTCCAAGCGCTTGGGTGGATACGGGGAAGGTGTCCAGGGCCCGCCGGAGGCACGGATGGATTCCGGCTGGGCTTAGCCACCTTTCTCTTCTCTTTGGAGCTCAAGGATGCTGGAAGGCAGGAGCGTTCAGAGCCGGGTCTGGTCCCTTAGGCTCCCCCAAAGTCTCCCATCGCTTGAGCACAGACCTGTAGCTGCTTATCGAGCATTTGGTGGAGGGAGTAAACCTGTCTGTGCCTCAGCGTCCTCAGCTGCTGTGTGAGGAAGATCCAGGACTCCTCGTATGCCCCGCAGACCTCTCATGGGAATAACGCGAGAGACGACTGGCCTCTTGGTGAGGCAAACGGCTCAGCCGACTCCTTGTAAAGAATTATGAACCCATGAAGCCGGAGGAGGCCTGGGATTACTTCCACCTTCCTGAAGGGCAAATGGTTCAGAGATGCTTAGAGACTCGCCGAGGGCTGCACAGCAAGCAGGAGGCAGTGTGAAACCTCTCTCTGAACTTTGACATACATCCCATATAACCACCGCTCCCGCCTGCTCCTCCACGGAAAACCACGGCGACGGAGTGCTGTCCACTTTCCTCTCCGCGGATGCCCTTTCTTCCCTGAGCGCGAGGCGCGTCTGGAAGGTTAGGCAAGGTGGCCGGTGCTTGCGCTGCCCGACCAGCACCCAGAGGCCCTCTCCTGGCTTCCTGTCTGATGGCTGGGGCAGCTCCTCCCCCCATGCCCCCGGCTCTTCTCCGAAACACATAGAAAAGGGTCAGGAAAAGGGGTTCTGCTCTGGCCACTGATGTTTACTGGGTCAGGCTGACTGATTGCAAAACGGGGATTGGGAAAGGGTGCATGGGGGCAGGGCCTGGGATTTAGGACTGTGGTTGGACCCCAACAGCCCCTCTGACCACAGCCAAGTGCCCTGACAGCCTCAGTGACAAGTGATCCTTGGGTCCCCGCCTCTGAGGGCAGCGGACGTCTTAGTGCTCTGCAGAGCCCAAGGCCCGGATGGAAGCCAGGCTCACAGTACCCGGGGCAGCGTTGACCCGTGTTAGGGACTGCTGTTCCCGAGATCTCCGCTCCTGGCCTTGCTGGGCGCCGGCTCCCTTAGAACATGGCACCATCCACCCACATCTCGGCTCCTCCTTGATGACGAGGCCAACCATCCTCCCAGGAGGGTAGAACTGGCTCAACAGACGTGGTGAGAGGGGCAGGCGGCAGAGGTGGCTCTCTGGACATCTCAAGACCTAAGTAGTGGGCAGCTAAGACTCGACTTCGTCCCTCTGGGACCGAGCGGCTGTTGGGCCATCCTGGACTGGACTCGACACAGAGCAGGTTTCAGCAGGCTAAGGTGTGCTTCCCCTTCCAGAAACGGAGAGACGAAGCGGCTGGCACCAGACACAGACCAATGGTAGGAGCAGGACGTGGAAGAGGGCCCTCTCGGTAGTTAGGAGCCTGGACTGTCATACTTACCCCATGATCTTGATCGTAGTTCTCCCATGAAGGTGGCTGCAGTTCCTGGCGAATCCCTTTCAGAGTTCTGGAACGAATCAAATGAAGCGAGGAGCAGAAGCTGAGGGTTTCACTTCAAGCTCCACCATTTATTAGCTTTGTGGCTTTGAGCAAGTCACATATGCCCTCTGGGAGCCTCAGTGTTCCCTCCTGGACAGTGGGCTATTACTGTGCCAGCAGCTGGGGCTGGCCCGGGCCGGGGGCAGCCTCCAAGGACAGCAGTGCATGTGAGAGGGAAGTTGGGGAGCAACAGCCAGGTCCTGAAACGGGCATCCGCGTGGACCCCCAAGCATTACAACAACCCTCAAATACGGTTAGTCTCTGCACTGTCTACCTCTAGATTTAAGAGCCTATGGGCTGTGCGGCCTTGATTGCCTTATGGTTCAGAACCGATACCAGAAACCCATGCAAATGTTGCTCAGTGAGCCATGGTAATCCTCAAATGGCCTCTGGAGTCAGGCTGCCTGGGTTCAAATGCCAGCTCTACGTCTTCTTAGCTGTGTGCTGTTGAGCAAGTCGGTTAACCTCTCTGTGCCTCATTTCCTAATCTCTAACGTGGGGATAAGAGCAGAGCCCTCCTCATAGAGCTGTTGTAACAACTGAAATGAGTAAACGGTTCAGAGCACCCAGAGGAGCAGTCCATCAGTGCTTATAGCAAAACGAATGAGCACCCATCCTGGGCCCTTCCTGAAGATACAGCTGCCTCTCTGGCCACTGTCAGGAGGTGTGGACAAGGGGAAAGCAGGCCTTTAGACTCCCTCAACCTCCATTGGTCAGACTAGAAGAAAGGAGAAATCACCTTCCCCTAAACTGAAAACTGAGGTCGGTTTTCTGCAGCCACCACTTTGGGGAATATTCGTCTCTTGGCAACGAGTAACCAGAAACCAGGACTGGTCAGACGGAACCCCTGCCGTCCCCCTCCCCACCCCGGCCTCTGACCACTGGTTATACGCAGTCCGGCCCCTCTGTCCAGGCAGGGGCAAAACTTCCACAAAGCACAAAGCAGGTGGGCCCAGGTCTAGGCCCCAGGGTCACTGGACTCGGAGCCCATGGACTAGTTCTGGGCCTGGGTCTGGCTTTGGTTCTGGGGCAAAGTTCTGAAAGCTCTCTGAGCTTAAGTCTGCCCTTTGGTAAAATGGAGCTTGTCATTAATGCACCTTGGAAGCGCTAGATGCAAACATATTATAAACAGGAAAGTTCAGCATGGGTAAGTTCAGGGGGTAAGGGATGACCACAGGGTCGAACTTCCCATGCACCTGGCCACTGTCCACCACCACCACTCTGCACCAGCTTGTCCCTGGGGATGTACAAAGCTTCAGCTCATGGTGTGGAGGCTCAGGAGAAGCTCACACACTGGTGGTACTTGGCAGGTAGAAGTCTGGTCTCGGGCATCTAGAAGTGTGGCCATATCCCTCATCTGGGGTCCGGAGACCTGAGCTCTTATCCGGTCTCTTACTGGGTGGCTTGGGGCGGGTGATGTTCCTTCTTTGGGCCCCAGTTTCATCTTCTGGGAAATGAGGGGATGGTGACAGGAAGCAACACAGTGTGGCGAGGTATAGACCAAGTAGGTAACATGTGTGAAATACTTTTGCAACCTAGGAAGGGCGAGAGCAGTAAGAGAGCACTGGCCCGGAGCTTTGGGCTCTGGTTCTGTCTCTGGAGCGAGCTTGCTGTGGGGTCTGGGGCAAGTCACTTCTCTCCGAGCCTTGTTTTCATCTGTAGAGGGAGTGTCTAGGGCTGGATCAGTAGTTCCCAAACTGGGTGCCCATTAGAATCAACATGGGGGGGATAAGTATGAGAGACAAAGATGCCCCACCCTTTCCCAGACCAACTCAGTCAGAACTGGGGTGGGGCATCCGGATCATTTCCGCGCTCACCCATGTACCGCCACTGCACAACATCGTGTGGGGACACCTGTCCACTTGATCCAGAGCGCCCCTCCCTTCGCTTGAGCTTATTTCATTTTTAGGAAGTTCATGAGCTATGGTGATCACAAGTGTTCCTGATGTGGGGACCACCACCCTATGTAGCAAGAATGAGCCACTCTCAGACCCTTTGTTCTCAGCTCTGTGCACTGGAGCTCCCTTGGGGAGATTAAAACAAAAACAAAAACAAAACAAAACAAAAAACCCCCCAAAATCATGACTGGGTCCCACCCGGAACAGGTGGATAAGATTTTTGGGGGGTCGGGCATCCCTATTTTAAACAGAGCTCCCCAGGGATTCTGCTGTGCAGAGGGGAGAGCCATTGGTTTGAGGACGGTGAGTGACGTGTGTGGAATTTAAGAAGCAAAACAGAGAAGCATAGAGGAAGGGAGGGAAAAATAAAACAAGACATCAGAGAGGGAGACAAACCATAAGAGACTTTTTTTTTAAGATTTTATTTATTTATTTGAGAGAGAGAGAGACAGAGAGAGAGAGAAGGCATGAGAAGTGGGAAAGAGGTAGAAGCAGACTCCTTGCTGAGTGGGGAGTCGGCCATGGGGCTCAATTCCAGGACTTTGAGAGCATGACCTGAGATGAAGGCAGACACTTAACCTACTGAGCCACCCAGGCGGCCCACCATAAGAGACTCGTAACCATAGGAAACCAGCTGAGGGCTGCTGGAGGGGTGAAGGGTGGGGATATGGGGTAACAGGGTGATGGGCATTATGTGATGGAATGAGCACTGGGTGTTCTATGCAACTGATGAATCACTGACCTCAACCTCTGAAACTAATAATACACTATATGTTAATTAATTGAATTAAAAAAAATAAGTGAACCAGAGAAAGCGGAGACCCCCAAACTCATAGTGCCCCCCCCCCACCCGGAGCGCTCATGGCCTGACCTAGCGGATTATCAGTCTCTTTGTCCTGGATGATGCATTCTGAGCATGGCAGGTGGTTTAGAGGTTAAGGGCGTGGACTTGGAAGCCAGGAGGCATGGGTTTGAATTTCACTTCTCCCTCTTTACTGGATGTGTGACTTGGGACAAACTGCATAACCTCGCTGCACCTCAGTTTTCCTATTTGTAAAATGGGGTTCATGATAGTACCCATCTCAAGGAGCTGTGGGGATCAAACAAGGCGATGCAGATGCATGGACAGTCTACAAAATGGGGCTTGGCAGGCCACGAGCGTCGGTTATAATCTGAGAGCAGGGACTGCCTCTTGTTCCTTCCAGACCCCAGTGTCAGACTCTGCTAGCTCCAATAACGACCTGGTAGGCTGGATTAAAGAGAAGCCTGTGTATAAAAGGCAGGCGCATGTCCCATTTGTCCAGACATCCTGCCTTGATCTTATTTTCCATAAAGCTTGTTTGGTAATCCAGCGAACCCCGGTTGTGGATCAGAATCACTGGGAGAGCGCTTGAAAATGCAGATCACCAGGCCCAGCACCCCTCACTGCCCTGTCCCTATCACAGTTCCCATCCAGGAGGTCTTGGGTGGGACCCAGTGAGTTGGGATTTGGAAATGCCTCTCAAGCGACTTTATTGTTCAGCCAGGGCTGAATAACTCCATGTGATAAGTTATAACTCGAGTATAAGGCGACGGAGAACTCGACGTGAGCCCAAAGACTTGCCTTTGCACACACACTCATGAATCAGACGAAAGTTCTTTGTCAGTCTGGGAGTGCTGGTTTTTGATTCAGACAATATAACTTTGCCAAATTATTTTCTAGTGGTGGGGAAAGGTTTCCAGGAAGACATTCATATTTTCTCACCTTGTAGTAGACTGAAAAACATACTTTGCTGCAACTCCAATCAAGAGGCCGACTCTATTCCACTACCCCTTGAACCTGAGTTGGCCTGTGAGCGTCTCTGACTAGCAGAACGTGGTGGAAGTGAGGTCGTGTGAATTCTGGAGCCCAGATCTCCACATGCCTTGTGGCTTTTGCCTGTGCCCCTTGGGGTGCTGTCCCTGAGACCACCGTATGAAGAAGCCATTTAGCCAACTGGAAGAGAACTGGGGTGTCCCAGTCAGTGGCCAGCACCGCCTTCCAGACTCACAAGTGTGGCCATCTTGGACCTTCCACGCCAACTGACTGCCCACGGAACACGGTGGCCTGGGTGAGTGAGTCCAACACAACCAGCAGAGAATTGTCTACCCAGCTAGCAGAACTGTGAGGAATCATTAGTCATTATTGTTTCATGCCGCTATGTTCTGGGCTGGTTTGTTATGTAGTAATAGATGCCTGAAGTATGTCTCCTCCTCTCCTTTCAACTCAGGATCTCCCTCAATAGGAAATGTCTTCAGAATAAAGGGGCAAAATTGATGGGCTGGAATGAACAATATTTATTCCCCCAACTGCATAGGGGTTGAACCTGGGTCTCAGGTTTAGGCCAATGAGCTAAACAGCCCCAGAGGCACAGGTGGGGGTTACAGGGGCCAAGGTGATCTAGACCCCAACTGGCCTTTTCATCCTGTAGGTGGCCTGAGTCTCCAACTGTCTCCACCATCTTCTGTCTACATTGTAGCAGGATCCATTCTGTGGCCCCAGGGGCTTGGAAAACCTGGCGCAATCATGAATGAGTTAAATGCTATCTGATCATAAGCCAGAGGTCCTGTTTTCATTTTCAAAACTCTGTGTGTCAGTGACTCTAATGCAATGTCCAGCAATGTCTTGAGCAAGTGACCGGCAGGGGACATAGGATGCTGTTTACTCAAGATAGCCCCATCACGCAAAAGCAGCTTGCCTAACCCGGTTTGTAAGCGATTGTTACGAGACCACCATTGCAACAGGGATGGCCCTGGGTGATGGTCCCAGGAAGGGGCTGGTCCCCCCAGGCCAAGTTTGGGGCCATCTCCCTCTTTTCAGAACCCTCGGGACCCTGGGTCTCTGTGAAAGAAAATGGAAAAATTGGGAAATGCCATTTGGATGACAAATGGTCCTTTTAAGGATGAATGTCCCAGGGACAAAAGCTTCAGGCTGCCCTTGGAAAGAGACAGCCAGCAGATCAGAGGACGTTGGAGAGGTAGTTGGAACTTGTGGAGGGTGAGAATAATGTGGTCTGGCTCATAGGCCAGTTGCTGAAAGGGCTTTTGAAAGGGCTGGTCTGGGTAATGGGTCTATGGGGTTGTGATGGGGCTGGAAGGTCATTCTCTAGCCCCAAAACCATGGTGAGTCGATAGCCATAAGCAGTGCCTACTCTTAGGGCTGGTCTTGACGGTGTTTGCCTGAAGGCCAAGCTATCCAGTCCTATATCCTTTCTAAACCTTTCTCTGGGCCAGAATCTGAATTAGCACCACCACCCACCCCCTAGTCTGAGGAGTTCTTGATGATTTAAAAGTGCTTTCATATGTTCTCTCAGTTAATACTCATTGCACCTCCAAGAGATAGGCATTATCATACCCATTTTGCCATCACGAAAATTGAGGCTCAGAGAAGTTAAATGTCTGGTACAAGATCCTAAGTCTGTGTGTCCCATAGAAATAGAAAGTGAATCAGAAATGGGACCTGCATACGTAATTTGATTCTGGTAGTCATATTTAAAGAAAGTAAAAATAAAAGTAATGTTAATTTTAATAATATATTTTTAACCCAGTATATCCCCAATATAATCATTTTAACATGAAATCAATATAAAAATTATTGAGCAATTTTATATTCTTCATTCATATTAAGTCTTTGAATTCTGGGTGTATTTTATGCTATAGCACTTCTCAGTTTGGACTTCTCATGTTTCTAGCGCTAACAGGTCTCTATGACTCCTGGCTGCTGTATTGGACAGCTCAGTTCTAGAACTTTTGACTCTGTGCTCTTTTTCCTCTCCCACAGCTTTTCTGCCTTCCTATCATATGCATCCTGTTTCCCCCATTTCTACAGAGAGGTTCTTGGGCCAATGTATTTCCAAGTCTTTCTTGCTCTGAGGTTTTCTGATTCCAGAGCGAAGCCAGGACTCTTTTGCCCAGGCTTCTCTTTGTCCAGTGACACAGGTCCCAGGAAACACGGAGAACCCTGGGACCTGCTATGGGCAGCTGTGTTTCTTCCTCCGTGGCCTGCAAGGGTGGACAGTGACAGCCACACAGATGGAGGGACCCACAGACACACAGGCACACGGACACGAGTTCCTGCAGACGCCCAGCTATAGACGCAGGGCACACAGTTACAAACACAGAGACACAGCCCCCAGGGGGCAGGGACACAGAGCAGGGACAGCAACCCTGAGTGTCTTCTTTCTGTTCTTGCACACGAAACTCACTTGTCACCACAGGCCACCCTGCCCCTTGAGATCCAGATGAAACTCCCAGAGACACCCCAAACCCAAACTCCAGTTCATCTCTTCCATTTTTTTTTTCTGTGCAGATATGTGTGTGTGTGTGTGTGTGTGTGCATTTGTGCCCATGTATGTGTGTGTACAAGCGGGTTACTCAGCACACGCCGCTACTGTGTTGCTGTGTTAGAAGTATTTCTGATCACGGGCTGTGGTGCCGCTGCCTTCGTCAGCCACCACCCAGAGGTTCTCATGGCCTCCCCCTCCCATGGCCTCCCAGCCTCACCCTGCCTCCCACATACCCCACAAGGTATTTATAATTCCCCTCCCCGCACACCCTAAACAAGGGTAGTTCTTTCAGAGGAATCCTGGCGTGAGCTCTGAATTTCTACACTTTTTCTGTCGATAATCGGTGGATTGAGATGATAAGGGAGAGACTGGTGTCTCCAGCTCCTGAGCCGTCTGCCCATCTCGGCTCTCAGGAGGTTGAAGGCAGGTGTCTCCTGGGGCAGGGAGGCCTTTCTGCCTGCTGCCCGGTGCCAGTCCCCTGTCCCAGCATCTAGGTACCCACAGGCTCGAGGTGCTCTTTGCAGCGTCTCACCTAATCTCCGTGCATTTTCAAAATAGTCGTAGGAAGTACCTACTATGCGCATTATCCCGATTCTAGAAAAGGTACACCTGGGACAGGGAGGTGAGTAGCTTGCCCAAGATCAGGCGACCTGGAAGGGATGTTACTGGGATTCTATCCCGGTTCCATCCTGGTCTCCATCCCCCTGTCCAGGGCTTCCTGGCCTGGGTCTGTGCCCACAAGGCAGTTCTGCAGTAGGCAGGGCTGTGGGTGGGTGACAAAGTCGCGTCATGGATGGCTAGAAGCTCAGGATCTGGGTCTGAAGTGGTGGGGTGTTTAGGAGCGCTCTTGCAGTCAGGGGAGGCTGGTCTCCTGCCATCACACCCCGAGGGCGGCAGCTCCTCCAGGTCTCCTCAGGGCGGTGGCCTTAGAAATAGCGTGTCTGAGTGTGTGGACTCCTCCTCCTCTTCCTTCCTCTGTCCCCCGCCTGCCTGAGTGAGTGACCTTGGCTTGGCCACTTCCAAGCCCTTTGTAACTCGGATGGCTCACTCCTACATGGAAGGAGGTTCCCCGAGTGTCTCTCTTGGCCCCTGGAGATATTGCCCAACGCCATGTTTGTCAAATGATCGACATGGTCCCGTGTTTTGAAATAAAGCTCTTAAAGAGAAGGCAAACGGGTTTTTTTTTCCCCATTTTGTTTTGTTTTGTTTTTAAATTTTGTTTGTTTGTTTGTTTTTTGTTTGTTTTTGTTTTTCACACAGAGCAAGTTTTTCTGCACTGGGGGAGGGGCACGTGATTTCAGGTGGACAACGAAATCTGCCCTGACTCGGAAAATAGAAACCCGACTTGATGTCATTGGCCTTCGGGGGAAATCAGTTCTGTTCCCAAAATGACTTCAGGCTGGTGGAGGCAGTTCATGAGGCCCAGCGAGTCTGGGGGGCTGGGGAGTGAGGGAGGGTGGGGTAGCTCCAGGCCGGAACGTAGGGCGACGTAGTGGGGGGTGGTGGTGGTGGTGGATGATAGAATGAGCCCTTCAGCTCCCTGTGGAGGAGAGCATTTGGTTTAAGGGATTTAGGGGCAGGTAATGGATGCTGGGATTAGGGTGGGCCGTTTGGGGTGGTGCCGAAAGTGGGGAAGGGATTAATCACATAGGTTGATGGTATTAAGACCGAGCCGGGGTGGGACTGGGGTTGTCTGTGTGTCTTGGTTGGAGTGTAGGTTAGAACTTGAATAGTGTATTTAGAGTGTGTTCAGGACAAGTAAGGGAAAACTCAATTTACTGCAGCTTACATAATGAGGGGATTATATTTTCTCACAAAGCAAGAGGTCCGGAGGTGGGCGGGCAAGGCCTGGTGCGGAAACTCAACAGCGTGATCCAGAACCGGGCTCTTTCTGGTCTTTGCGCTCCGCCATCTTGGTGTGTTGACTTGACTTTCGGGCCTTCTGGTTGAGAGATGGCTCTTGGGCCTTGAGGCATCATACCCGTGGCGCATGCAGGAGGAAGGAGGGAGAGAGCGCACCAGCTGGGGCTCTTGACTTTTTAGTGGGAAAGTCATGAAGTTTCCCAGATGCCTCCCCGCTTCCCGGCCGACTTCTGCTTATATTTTACTGGTCATGACCGTGCCACATGGTAACCCTGAGCTGCAAAGGAGATGGGGAAGTTGATTACTTGGCTTTCCCGCCTTTCTACGAAAGGAGGACCTGGAAGAAGGAGGTGGGGGGTCCGTGTGGGTTGGCCAAACTCTGGTGCTGCCCCAAAAGGAGATGCAAATGCATGGGGGTGGGGGTTTGCCTGGGAGGTAAGAGGCGGTGGTGGGGGAGGTGGTCTAGAAGCAGGAACGCGGCCTTTTCATTGAAGGCATCATGCAGTTCAGCTCGGTTAGCCTGAAAGCTCTTGGTGAGCTACTTACCTGGTCTGGGCTCTGGTTCTCATGTGTGTCTGCACCCTCCCTGCGGACCACGTGCTCTGCTGTGTGTAAACGCTCAGCACAGGGCCCAGCACTCAGGATGGGCCTGGCAACTGGGATTTTGTTATTATATGTGTGAATGTGTTCAAGGTGTGGTAGGTTCAGCAAGGGGTGGGGGGGGGGGATATTCAGAGTCGTCTCTCCCACATTGCTAACTTGACCAGAAACTTGATCTTGTGTTATCTTTTAAGTCTTGGGTCGCTTCTGTTTGTGTTTCAGGCAGGATCTCTCCAAAGAGCATGTAGGGTGGGGGCTGGCATTTGGCCCCCGCGGGGCAGAAGACCCCCCTTCCACCCCCCACCCCACCAGCCCAGAGGAGGCTGCTGGAAAGGGTGGGGGTATGGGAGGGAGGCTGACTGCCCTCTTCTTGAAGAAGGAGTGGGCTCAGGCAGGTTTCCTGACCACTTTCCTCATGGTTCCTTCCAACAGCCCTTGAAGGCGAATGTTATCACCCTCATTTTAAATGCTGGGGAGCTGAGGCTCGGAAAGGGGAGTCTGGGTGTCTAGGATACCTCCTCCAGGAAGTCTTCTCTGACTGTCCCCATGTACCACACACACCTGCTACCCATCATCAGCACTTAGAGGGTGCCTGGCTTCTTCATGAGGGTCCAGCTTTATGCCAAATGAAAATGCAGCTGCCCAGGGCAGACGAATAATGGGGACTGTTCTTCACTTTACAAAAGATCCAGCACCTGGCTTTGTTAAAGGTCAACCATAGGGATGTTAGATTTTTGCCCAGATCATCGTGAAAGCCTAAGATGAAGGGCATTTGTGTTCATAGTCAATCATCTACGTGTTTTATTTTTTAAAAAACAAGTGAATTCTTTCCCCATTCCCCCTTCTCCTTTTGATGGGAAAACAACATAAAAATAACATTAAAGATTTCTTTTTTTGGAAAAAAGAGAAAAAAACCTTTCCGCCCATAAACATTCTTATTTTTGGACATTCCAGTCTCTGTTCACATGCATGCCGATTTAAATAGCTGCAATCGTGGAACTTTCCTTGGCTGCCGGGCCGGGCCGTGAGCTTCCTGAGAGGAAGCAGAGACCCATGTCATTCACCAGGCAGCCAGCAGAGTGCCAGCCAGTGAGAGACACCGGGGACCGGCTTGTTACTATCACTGTTAGCACTAGCTTGGTGGGGTAGAGCGACTGCGACCTTCCTCTGCCTAGGGCAGATACCCCCCTCCCCCTGCCCCGTTCGAGTCTACCAACTGGCTTGCAGGGTAGGTATTCCTCCTCCATTTCCCTGAAGAGGAGAGCCGGTGAAGGGACCTGCCCCTCCTTACAGAATGAAAAAGTGGCCAAGCTGCGATTTGAACCCAGGACCTCCGAGCTCAGAGCCCATATTTTCATTGCAGCATGCTTTCTCAGCCTCAGTACTATTCATATTGTGGGTGGATGTTCTTGGCTGTGTGGGGTTGTCCTGGGCATTGAGGGGGAAAATGAGCCTTATCCTCAGACCCCGCCCACAGGATACCAGTAGCACCCGCCCCCCCTCCCCCCTGCAGATCTCCCCACCCCAAACATGTCTCCAGACATTGGCAATTAATACCCTAGGTTGAGAACCCCTGCAGTACAAGAAAGGCTAGCAGCCTGCTTTTTCTTTGGTGCAGTTTCTTTGGTGTCCTTTTCTCGTATTCAGGGCCGCGTGGACAGTGGGTGCCGTTCTGTGTGGGTGCCTGCCAGAGCCCCTGACTGTGTGGGTTTGTGGTGGGTCCCCAGGGAGTTCCAGGCTATGTTAGAGGATTCATGTCCTGCCTCTGCAGTCCTACCTGTCTGGCTACCTAATCTTCTGGCACCATCGCTGAGAATTGGGGACTTATCTGCCTCTTGCTATACCCAGATGTGTTTGGGGTGGGGGACGACTTGCACCTATGGGACAAGGCCTTGGCTGCTGTTGGCCTACTCAGTGGCATTGTGCAAATTAGAAAAATGCAACCCATCCTCAGCCCCGTTGCAGGGCATAAGGATTGGTGAGCAGAACATGGGATGGACTCCTGCTTCCATTTACCATCTCTGATGTTTTTGCAGAGTCCACAACCTGCACAACCGGTCATAGCAACTCTGACTTAGGAAGTTTTGCTAACTCTTCTTTCTCCTTCTTCAGGCCCTTGGCAAAGCAGGGCCTGGGTCATGGAAGTCCACAGATAAAGCCTAAACCTGTTTTTGGACCTAAGACCTAAGACTCCATTCGCTCAGCTTTCCCCTGGACTTACTCATTTATTCACTTAACAAACGTAATAAACATCTACCACGTGCAAGCCCCATTTTAGGAACTTGGGGTTGGAGCATCGGAAATGAGGCAGGATACATAATGCAATCATTTGCAAAGTCTTGTTTAGGGACACTTCGGGGCTTTTGTGAGATTCTAGGATTTTCTTCCTATACTCTACCTCATATGTAGCCTGTTGTAGCATACTGAATGCAGAAGCAGATACGGAAATCCAGCTGTCTTCTCTGAAGTTCAACATTAAGGAGGTTTGCCAATGTCAAACTGTGCCACCCTTCTCGCTAATTTTTGTTTTGTTTTGAAAAATAGGGTTATTTTTCCTGAAAGGATACTGTTTATGTTAATATAAAATGAGTTTGTTGTTATTTTAAGTGAGTTGATAAAGATAAACATTTCCTTATTTTTATTTGCTAATAGAGCAAATGTGAATGGATATAACCCACAAAAATGAAAGCTTGCGGGGACCTCAGTTGTTTTTAAGAGCACAAAGTGTGCTTGAGGCCGAAGGTCTGGGAACCACTTGTGCAGAGGGCAGAGCCCTGGGCCTGGAGGCCAGCTGGCCTGGAGTCTGATACCAGCCCGGCCCTTCACTAGCTGGTTGTAAATCTTGGGCAAGCTCTTTAACTTTTTGGAGCCTCAGTTTTCTCATCTGTAAAATGGGGTCCTGTCCTCCTCAGAGGGCGATGATGAGAATTTCAGCTCGCTGGTTGGAACCCACATTCTGCTGGGGGCGGGTGTTGCTAGTTCTCGAGGAGAGCTGGGGGTGGCTCTCAGGGGGACGTGTGGAGAGGAGCACTGCCACGGGGCCGGGGGGTTTAGCAGCCTCCCCCGCAAGGTAAATATGTGAGGATTGGGAAAGTTGGTCAAAGGGAAGGAATTCAGTTTGTGAAATCGCTTCAAAGGGGAATTGGAGACGACCTGCTTTGCCCTTGATTATTTTGATGGTCACTACTTTGAAGTTCAGTAAAACTCTGCTGTTTCTGTCTCCCTCTCTTTTTCCTGGACAGAGAGACCTTCTCAGGGTGCAGAGGAGCTGGGGCCTGCTGGGCTCGCAGTCCTGGGAGCAGCTTTGGAGAAGTCCGCTGGAGGGACCACGTATAAGTCGCTGGGGGGACCACGAATTAGTCCTGCCCAGGGCTACGGAGGTGGGGCCTCGCCACCACGCGTGCCACTCCGGGGCGACCAGATGGTTCCTCCGTCGGCCTGTTATGTACTGAATTTCCACCACATGAGATTTCTTCCTTAGGCTAAGTTTCTTGTATACCGGAAAACACCCAGCAAAGTCTGAGTAACAGAACAGCTTGTCACCAGCCACAAACACCTTATGGTGGCCTTATTTATTTGATAACAGACAACAGGGCGTTGGTGCCGTGGGATGGAGGACAGCTAAGTTTTGAATGTCACAGGCTCCGTTGAGTTCCCAGCTCTGTGTCTTTGCAGTTCCTTCTTCTGGGACTCCTTGAACCCATCTCTGGTGTTACGATTGCTCCTGACCCAGAGGAGACGGGTCTCAGATTTTAAGTCTCCTACGTCTTTTCTCCCTGTCCCTCAGCAATCTTCTGCTTTATTTGTCCCAGTTCTGGGTTCAAGTCTTTTATGACTTGAGCTGGGAAGTGCCAGAGTGGACATTTGCATTCTAGTATTTAGGAACCTGGATTGACCCTGAGGTCTCTATTCTAATCCTGATGATACGGTTGGAACTACTGTCCTAACGAATTTCTGGCTGTTTAACTTGGGGTTCTGGTTGGTGGGGTCGGCAGAAGCATCCACCCCCAGTGTCCACGTCCTAATCCCTGGAACCCGTGCGTATGTGACCTCACATGGTAAAAGGGAGCTTGTTGCTATGATTAAGTTAAGGCTCTTGCAATGGGGGAGATTATCCCGGATGATGGTGTGGGCTTGATGTAATCACAAAGGTCCTAATGCGAGGGAAGCAGGAGGGTCTGAGTCAGAGAAGGTGTGATGCTGAAAGCAGAGGTTGGGTTGATGTCACTGATGGTCCTGAAGATGGAAGAAGGAATCCCAAGCCAACGAATGCATGTGGTCTTGAGCTGGAAAAGGCAAGGAAACAGATTCTGTCCTGGAATCTCCAGAAAGGAGCCCAGTCCTGCCCAGGGAACCCCATTTCAGACTTCTAACTTCTACAACTGTGATATAAGAACTCTGTGTCTTTTTTTAAAGCCGCTAAATTTGTGATAATTTGTTACAGTAGGAACAGGAAATGAATGCATGTAGGAATAGGGTCAGCAGAGCTGGTATGGTGGCTGGTAGATAGCTCTCAGGGTGCTGTGAGGTCTCCCAGTAGAAACAGTGCGTGGGCTCTAGCCTCTCGAGACCCACAGTCAAGCTGTGGCCATCAGACCTAAGGCGAATGGCTCCAATGACAGGTGTAGAGCGACACGCACCAAGGTGAGGCTACAGACCGCGTGCAAATGATGGAGATGCTGCTTCCAGTCAGTGGGTTCAAGGGAGGATCTGAAGTGACATTTGAGTTGGTCCTTAAGGGAGGGTAAGGTCCCACAAACGGGCAGAGGGAACAGTATGGGGGCCGGCGCAGAAGTGGAAAAGCACAGTATGAGTCTAGAAGCGGGTAGAGAGTTGGGTTTGGAGCCAGGGGTTTGTATCAGATCTGCCTACAAGCCATAGAAAATTCCAGCTCACCGCAGCCAGAAAGAAGTCCTGAGGCAGGGTGCTTCCAGGAGGGCTGATACGACGGCTCACTCTCTTGCCAGGGACCCGAGTTCTTTCTGTCCCCTGTCAGCCCTCCTTGCCTCCCAGATTTTGCCATGGCCTGTCTCCCCATGGCCCCAGGAAGGCTGCTGCTGATTCAGATGGAGACAAAATAGTGTCTAGCAGAGGACGAGGAACTAGCTCTTTGCAGGAGTGTCTATATATCAGCAAAGAATCCTTCCCTGGAAGTTCTCACTCCTCTTCTTGTCCGCATGTTTCCAAGGCCAGAGTTGGACTGGCCCAGGGAAGCATGTGTGCGGACGGGGCTAAATGACCAAGCACCACGGGGGTTCTGTTAGCTAGGGAGATGAGGAGATGGATAAGCAACCACAAATATATGCCACGAGACACGTGGGATTGGGGATGGGAGAGGGAGGATGGGTGGGTCTCGAATGCCCAGCAGGTCCTGTCAGTTAATTTTCTCTGGCTTGGGCAGCCATGGAAGGTTCTAGAGCCAGGGTGCGACCTGACCAGAGGTGAGCTTTTGAGATCACTTTGGCATCGTTATGGAGTGGAAGTGAGTCCCTGGAGGCCGGAGAGGTCAGCTGGAGGCTACTGCACGTGTCCACCTGAGAGGGCTGTGGGACTGAAAGGACAGAACGGGAGTGAGAAGCGTCGCGGTGGCAGAATGGATGGGACTGGGAGCCAGGTCCGTCCTTCCCCACGTGGAACCTACCACCGAGTCCTGCTGCCAGGGATCTGTCTGCTCTCTCTGTGGTCACAGCTGATACCCTCTTTGGTTGACCCCACCCTCCCGGCTGCCATTGTTGCTTTCCTGTGATCTGGGGTGCCTCTGGTGGGCACTATCTACCTTTTGGGTCAGATGATCGCTTGTCCTTGGGGCGAATGTCCTGGGCACTGCAGGGTGTTCAGCAGCCGCCCGGCCTGGGGGAGGGGGAGGTCTGTGGGGAGGGAGCTCGTAGGACCCTGTCTCTTCAGTCTCAGGGAGTCGGGGCCATGGTCACAGCTCAGTGGCCCTACTTGCCCATGACTTAGCACCTCACCCCAGGGAGCTGGAGGCAGCCAGTTGGGAGTCGTTGGTTTTTTTCACAATGAGTTTCCTGAAAGTCACCCCGACTCGGGGCCGGGGATCGCTGGGTGTAGGCCAAGGGGGGAAGCATAGAAAGAGAAAGGCACTTCCTGTTAGAAAGCAGAGGCCTGGGAGGTGGGGCCGGCACACCCAGGCCCAGAGCCAAAGGGACTGTGGAGGGCCCTCCACAGACCCCCGGGGCCCTCACAGTCCTGTAGACAGGGGCCGGCCTGACCTCCCGTGGGCAGGTCTGGCCTGTTCTGCCCACGCTGGCTCGCACACCTCGCTTCTGTCCCTGGCCTGGCCCTGTCCAGGTTGGGGTACTGCCCTCTGCCCAACGTGACAGAGGTGGCTGCCTCTCTCAGCTCCCCCTTTCAAGGCCCTTAAGACCCCGGAGTGGTTGCTTTCAAATCTGCTTAGGAGAAAAAGGAAGGAAGCAGAGGACTTCCCTCTTACAGAGGCCGCCACCCCAGGGAGGCCAAGCCACAGGACGTGGCTCTGTCTAGCTCCCCCACAGCTCCAGGAATGAGGGGTCTTCCGCCAGCCCCAGCCCCCTCCCACAGAACACCCTGCTCCCCTGGGCCACCCATGGGCTCTTTCTCGGTGGCTGGGCGGGTAGATATGAGACATATGTAATAACCAGCTTGCCGTGGGTCCTGCCCATTCATAATGGACACACAGCAGCCAAAAGTCCTCCCCCAGGTGGCCAGACCAAGTGGCTGTGGTCTGCTTTTCGTTTCTTCGCTCAGGCCCCAAATCTGACCCACTCATCCTTCTTTCGCAGCCGCCTGCCAGCCCTGGGATCTTTATTCACCCCTGAACCTGTCCAGTGGAGATGGAAAACTAGCCTCCGCTTCTCAGGGTTGATGCGGGGATTCAGTGACGCCGACAGCTGCGTTCACCGTGGCTGACTGGGCCCAGGCTCGTGGGTCCTGTGGCCGCACGTCCTCATTTCCCTGGGCCAGTCTTCTGCAGGCCTGCTTTCTCGGTGTCATTGTAATAGCATCCCCTTTCACTCTCGGAATTGTCCTGGTTTGGACACCAAATGACGCGTCACTCTTCTGTTCCCCGTCTTCATTGCTGGAGTTTCTCCTCCTTTGGGAGTGGCAGCCTGTGGAGAGGAAAGACGCTAGGTCTGCTCTGAGTTCTTGCCCCAGCTCTGCCACCAAGCACAGTGTGGCCTTGGAGAGGTGGCCTTCCCGAGCATCTGTGTCCCCAGCTGCGGGAACAGCTCACCCACCCGGCTGCAGGGCACGGCCCTGTGTCGTTCTGGCCTGCCTGGCACACAACAGGTGCGGAGCTGTGTCGCTGCCTGAGTGAAGCAGCTTTAGCTGCGGACGGGCCGCTCCTGGCCCTGCCGCGTCCTCACAGGGATTCCTGGTCCCTGAGTCAGGGCCAGCCTGTCCCCGCGATTGGTGCCTGGGCAACCCCAAGCCAGGAGAGGCGGGAGAGCAGGCCCGAGGCACAGGCCCCGGCTGGGTTCCAGCGGCTCGGACTGTTTCCTGGACTTCTCCAAGCACCGGTTTCTTCAGCCTCAGGCTGAGAGATTGGGCAAGATGGTCTCTGACGGGCTGCCATCCGAGCCGCGTTTCTAGCTTCAGGCGCCACCGGTTATAGTGAGCTTACGGACACCAGGCCCCGGGTTTGGGTTTGGATCTTGACTCTGCCTCTCGGTGACGGCAGGACCTTGGGCAAGTCACTTAACCTCTTGGGCCCCATTTCCTCAAGGGAACAAAAGGCACTTAATAAACCTCTGTCTCACCAGCCAGGCTCAAGCCGGTGACAGGAAGGCTGCTCTCCTCCGTCCCCCTCCGCCTCACATCTCCCCCTGCAGGGAGAGCAGGACCAGGTGTCCTCGGGAGACCGATGGGAACCTGGTCACCCGTCACCACTCGTATCTGAGTCCACAGAGGTGTGGCCTGTGGCCTCATGCAGATGTAAAAGTAATTTTCCCAAGAGGAGACGGTTCGACAAACCGCTGTCCCTGAAGGCAGCAAAGGTGGACAGGAAATTGGGCGAGTGCCTCTCCTCAGAGCCCTTATTCCAGAACGAACGTTTCTTGAGCACCTACTAGGTGCGAGCAGGGGCCCTCAGGTGGCTCCGTTTCATCCTTACGACGACTCTGGGAAGCGGGCCTTATTAGTCCCCCTTCAGGAGGAAGCTCACAAGGGGGTGCTCCCCTTACTCTCAGCTGAGGGGAGACTGTCGCCTTCCCCGTCTGGGTGTGCGGGAGTTCACTCTGCTCTCCCCTCCTCCCACAGGTGCTGGCCACTTGGGGTTGCCGCTCTTCCCCTCCCCGCCATAACCTGAGACTTGCCTCCCACCTACTTCTCAGGGATGCTTTGAAGATGGATGAGAGTGTGTTTTCCCAAAGCTCCCAAGGCCTCCTGGGGCCTCATCAGGCCAGTGTGTTATTAGCTAAGGCACAATGACAGCGGCACCCCAGCCTTAATGAATGTTCTCTAAACATCCTGTCACTGAGGCCAGAGGCAGGCATCATTAGCTCCATTTTAGAGATGGGAAAGCTGAGGCCAGGATCATCATTTGTGACCTGCCCACGGGGTCACGATGAGTCAGTGGAGGCCTGATGCAGCCTTTCTCTCCATTTCCTTCCCTCCTGAGGAAAGGACGGTGAGAAAGAAGAATTGGGGCTTCCATCGGAACCTCTGGCCTTGCCTTAGAGCCGGACCGGTGGCTCCAGCCTGGCAGAGCCGGGGCTTAGGTTGGAGTGAACACTAATAAGGAGGGTGAGGCCAGAGCCCCCTTCCCCCCTGAATAGCAGCCCTCCCACAGTGCTGGAACACCATCCCCCAACCTTCTCCAGCTGTTATTTTGAGACCCAGACCTTAGACAAGGTTGTGCTCTGTGTGTGTGTGTGTGTGTGTGTGTGTGTGTCCTGGTTCTTGTAGCCCGAAAGGGAAGAAACTGATAGAGAGGGAGGTGGCAAGGAGGGCAAAGGACTCACATTTGTTCAGTGCCTTTCATGTTGCCTGTACTTTACGTGCAGTTTGCCATCTCGTTCCCATTCTACCGATGAGGCAACTGAGGCCCAGGGGCGTAAGCAATTCATATCAATTGCACAACAGGTAAGAGGCAAAGTTGAGATTCCAACCCAGGCTCCCCTGGCTGGAAAGCTGTTGTTTTGGAAGCAGCCCACCCTGCCTCTTTGGAATTTCTCTGGGAGGGGTGTGGCCTATGCAGTGTGCGTGAGTGTACCACCTGGGCCACCATACAGGGCCTGCATCCAGAGGGACTCTGCCCTTGGTTTAATTGGCTCTGCTGTTACTATCTGGAAATTCTTACTAATTTTTGAACAAGGGTCCTGCATTTTCATTTTGCCTCGGGCCCTCAAATTATGTGGTTAGTCCCGGGTCTATGCACCAAAGGCTGTAGGACCAGATGCTTCTAAATTGCCAAGGGCCGTGGGCCAGTCACTTCAGCCCAGTGTCCCCATCTGCACCACAAGGAGTCTGGGGGAAAGGGCCAGCTCAGGCTAGCATCATAGTCACCGGGCCTAGCCATAAGGGCCTGGTGAGGACCTCTTGTGGGAAGAAGGGCCCCAATGGAGAGAGATTCTGGGACTCAGCCTGGGAAGACCTGGTACCTGGTCAAGATTGAGAGTGACTGACAGGTGCTGGGCCCCCTTTCCTTGCTCTCAAGGAAAGGGGGCCCAGGAGCCCTCTGGGCTGTGGCAGGCTGGTGGAGAGTCCTCCTCCAGCTCTTAGTTTAGGAACTTGCTGAGAAATTGTTGCCCTAGATAGCTCTGACTCTTTGATGGTCAGAACTGCAAGGGAGGTGTGACTACCTTTTTCTTTCAAATGAGCACACTTGGACTACTTTCGAAGCCATCCCCAGAAGAGACTGTGGCTGGAGATGTCACTGTACAAGTGCTTTGTACCCTGAGCTGCACTTGTGGGGGATGGAGGCTTCTGGGTGAGCTCTGACACTCGCTCACAGTTTTCCACCTCAGGCACCAGATACCGAGTCTGATTTTCTGCCTCAGGCCCAGCGGCAAGAGCCCATTCAGCCTTGTTCAAGGATAGCCTGGGAGTCAGAGCTCCTGGAAGAATCTAGCTCCTGGGGTCTAGATGGGCAACTTTAAGACCACACAATTATATTGGCTTTTACTTCTTCTCTAACTTAAACGCCCCCATTTCTCGTTCCTGCTTCTTGGGGTCATCTCCTAAATAATCTGTGTGAACCCTAATCCTCGTCTTAGCCTCTGTTTTTCGGAGGACACAAATAGTTGAGTCACTTCCAGCCTTGGTATTCCCTCTTCTGGACTGACCTTCAGAAGCTGATGCCTGATCTCTCGTATCCCTTGGAGCATGGCAAATCGTTCATCTTCCAGGAGCGGGGAGATTTCTGGCAATCGCCAAACATGATCCAGTGAGGGGAGGAGGTGGAGGGGCACGGGGGCTGCTGACTTAGAATCATGAAGGATTTGGGGGTAAAGGCAGGGGTGGTGGGCCATGCAAAGGCCCTGAGGTGGGAGAGAGAACAGAGAAGAAGCAACGCCACAGAATGCAGAGAGGTGAGGAAGCAGCTGGGAGGCTGGCTTGTGCAGGACTTTGTAAGCCAAAGTCACGTTCAAGTGCAACTTGGCCACTAGCTGCTTCACAACCTTGGCTATGTCCCTTTTGCTCTCTGGGCCTTGTCTTCTCAAATACCAAGTGAGGGCTTGGCAAATAGTTGCCAACTCTAGAATATCTGCTTTCAAAGTCCACCAATGCCAATTGAGTCAGAATCTCTGGAGATGAGGCCTGAGCACCCATGTTTGTCACACCCTCCCCCCCGCCCCCCCCCCCCCGGCTGGCCAGGTGATTGTGGGCAGCCAGAATCAAAAAACACCGGGCTGGGTCTTGGGGGCAAGTGGCAGGAGCTCCCGATGGACACATCTCTGTCCCTCTGTCTATGCTGCTGTTTTTCCAAAGCTTGGACCAGCTTCAGCCCAGGCCAGCAGCCTGCCTCACCCCCAACCCTCCAGATCCGCAGAGCAAGCCGGCTGGACCCGCCCAGGCCCTTCTTCCTACGCCCGGGACCCCAGGGCCGGAGGGCACGGGGCAGCGGCCACCGTGGGCCCAGGGAGATTTTGTTTACGGTGCACATTTCACTTCTACAGGGAGCTGCACAGCTGCGATCTTGCCTCAGAGCAGTTGCCAACAACGGGGGGCGGCCTTCACCCCGCCTGCTAATTTCCCAAGTTCCTCTTTTGGGCATGTGCCTGTCCCTCCGCGTTCCCGTGGCTGCGTGGAAGTGGACCGAGGCCCAGAGGGTGACTAAGAGGGGAAGCCCCTGCGCCGCGAGGCTCCCAGCGGCTCCGGGATTGTGTAAGGCCTATTTCTGAGGTGCTTGCAGACGATGTGATGAATCATAGCAAACACACATGGCTCTGGGGGGGACGGTCCTTCCTCATGCTGCTGTGGAAAGAGGAGCTTCTGAAAATGAATCAGCAGCAGCCGAACCCCGGGTCTGTGGGAGGAGGATGAGGGTGCGAATTACACATTTCCAAAGTATTGGGGTGTGGCCTCCAGAGCCTGGGCGCGGGGGCTGCGGGGACTCCAGTCTTTGGCTTCCTCCGTGACTCAAAAGGCCTCCCTCACCCACTCGAGCCCACCACCTGGAGCCTAGGGACACGAGCCATCATGGAACAGAGTCCCGTGCCCTGGCCTGGGCCTGGAAGACTGAGGAAGGTCTGAGGAAGGGCGGCCTGGTGTAGCTGCTTCATGGCCACACACGGGCTCTGAATCTAGGTGTCCCCACAGACCTGGGTGGCCCTCGACTGGGTGGCTCTGGGTGAGAGATTCCTGACCAGGAGGAGAAGGCCCGGACCACTGCTCTTAAGGGCGACAGGCAGGCCTCACCCGCTCCCCAAGCTCACAGGCCTGAGAGCTGAAAGGCAGAGCTGAGTGGCCATTGGGAGCCCCCCCGACTTCAGAATTAGACAGTTCTGGGTTTGAGGTGGAAATCCACTATGGCCCCGGGGAGCAAATGCCGGGACATCGTGGAACCTCAGCATTCTCGGTTGTAAACTCAGGAAATATATCTGCCCGGTGAGACTGTTATTAAGAACATGCAGGGATTGCGTGAGGCAGCAGGATATACACAGTAAGAAGCCAGATTCTAGGGGCGCCTGAGTGGCTCAGTGGGTTAAGCCTCTGCCTTCGGCTCAGGTCAGGGTCTCAGGGTCCTGGGATCGAGCCCCACATCGGGCTCTCTTCTCATCAGGGAGCCTGCTTCCTCCTCTCTCTCTGCCTGCTTCTCTGTCTACTTGTGATCTCTGTCTGTCAAATAAATAAATAAAATCTTAAAGAAAAAAAAGCCAGATTCTATAACCAGAGGTTTAACTCCTCACTGTGCTACTCTTCAGCTCTGTGTCTTTAGGCCCATTAGTTAACTGTTCTGTGCCTCAGTTTCCTCATCTCTAAATGGGGATAATATAATAGCACGTACCTTACAGACTGGATAGATAAGCTAATATATATAAAATTGAAAGAAGGATGCCTGGTACCTAAGGAGCTCTGGGTGAGTGCTGGCTATTGTTATATAAACTGAGTATCATTGCACGTTATCATGCATAGATTAATGACAGCCAGGGCTCGAGAAGGAATAGTTGTCATCATCATCATCATTACTATTTTTTTCCTGGAGAGCTGGAGTGGATTTGGATAAAAGCTGGGGCCAGAACTGGCATTGGAGAGAGGAAAATCTGAAGTCAGTGACAAACAATCCTAAAATGTGTATGAAACTGCAAAAAGCCCAAAGAGCCAAAGCAGTCTTGAGAAAGAAGAACGAAGCTGGAGGCATCATGCTCCCTGATTTCAAACCATACTACCAAGCCATAGGAATGAAAACAACATGGTACTAGCATGAAAACAGACACACAGATCAAGGACACCGAACACAGAGCCCAGAATAAACCCACACATATATAGTCAATTAATTTACAACAAAGGAGCCCAGAATATACAACATGGAAAGGAGAGTCTCTTCCATACATGATGTTAGGAAAACTGGACAGTCAATGTGAAAGAATGAAACTGTACCATCACCTTACACCATGTGGAAAAAATTAACTCAACATGGATCAGGGGCACCTGGGTGGCTCAGTCGGTTAAGCATCTGCCTTCGGCTCAGGTCACGATCCTGGAGTTCTGGGATCCAGCTGTGCATGGGGCTCCCTGCTCAGCAGGGAGTCTGTTTCTCCCTTCCCCGCCCCAGCTCATGCTCTCTCCCTCTCTTTGTCTCTCAAATAAATAAATAAAATCTTTTAAAAAATGGATCAAAAACTTGAATATGAGATCTGAAACTGTAAAACTCCTAGAAGAAAACATAGGTGGTCGCTGACAGCAATCTTGGTGATGATTTTTTGAATCTGACACCAAAAGCAAAAGCAATTAAAACAAAAATAAACAAGTGGGATCACATCAAACTAAAAAGCTCCCACACAGCAAAGGAGTCCATCCACGAAATATTAAGTTAGCTTATGCAATGGAAAAAAAAATATTTGCAAACCATGTATCTGGTAAGGGGCTAATAACCAAAGTATGTAAAGAATTCATACAACTCAATAGCAAAAAAGACACACCCCCCACAAAAAAAACCCCAAAACACCAAAAAATTTAAAAACCCCCAAACCAAAAATCCCCACCCCAAACAATATGATTCAAAAATGGGCAGAGGACCCAAATAGACATTTTTCCAAAGACACGCAGATGGCCAACAGACACATGAAAAGATGCTCGATATCACTCATCATCAGGGAAATGCAAATCAAAACCGCAATGAGATATCACCTCGCACCTGTTAGGATGGCTAGTATCAAAAATACTTGTGTGCGCAAGGGTGGGGAAAAGGGAACCCTTGTGCACTGCTGGTGGGAATGTAAATGGGCACCGCCACTATGGAAAACAGTATGGAGATTCCTCAAAGAAGCAGAAATAGAACTACCATATGATCCAACAATTCCACTTCTGGGCATTTATATGAAGGAAACGAACACTCTCATTTGCAAAGACGTCTGCACCCCCACATTCATTGCCACATTATTTACACGAGGCAGGAAATGGGAACAAGCGAAGTGTCCATCGATGGGTGAATAGAAATTGTATCATGCAATATTATTCAGCCAGAGAAAGAAGAGTGTCTTACCATTTACCACAGCATAGATGAAGCTTGAGGGCATTATGCTAAGTGGAACGAGTCAGACAAAGAGAGACAAATACTGCGTGCTCTCTCTTAAATGTGGACTCTTTAAAACACAAAAAATAAAAAACAAAAAAACCCCAAACCCAAGCTTAGAGATACAGAACATTGATTCGTGGTGGCAAGAGGCAGGGGGGTGGTAAGTGGGAGAAATGGATAAATCTTTTTTGTGTTTCTTTTTTAGTTTAAATAAGTTGAATAAAATTAAAAAAAAAAAATCTGAAGTCAGGAAGACAGTGGAAGTCAGATTTTGGGCCTCCTTTATCATTCTGCTTGGTTTGGTCCAAAGCAGAAGGAGACTCTGCAGTTAGCCGGGCAGTGGGAGGAAGCTAAGGGGAGAGTCTGCCTTGGAGGGGACTGGAGTTCCAGGGTGACCCCGGAAAGAAGGAATGCCTTTGCAGATCGCCCGCTCCATACCGTGCAGAGAAGGCCCCCAGATATGCCCCAGCGGACCTCCCGGCCCCACAGAAGAATCAAGGTGCTCTGGTTGAGATGAGAGTTTCCACTGACACTTTTGTCAGAACAACATGCTCTATTGAGCAATACCTGAAAATTCGAGAGATTTCTGTGGCTGCTGCTGCGGGCAAACACGTTCCCTGGCCAGCTTGCTCTTGGTAGGGTTCGAGGTTGTAGCTGGTAGCATTTCTGTGCCTGAACCTTACAGCTGGGCTTGAGGTTAACCTAATTTCTGTAACCAGAATGTCCTAATAGAGTGGTTCTCACCCTGGGCTGCCAATTTGGATCGCAAGGAGAGCTGTAAGAAATAATGGGGCTTGGGCCCCACCCCAGACTAATTGAATCTGAAAGGGTAGATCCAGGCATCCTATGATTTAAAATCTCCCCAGATGGTGCCAGTGTGCACTGAGGATTGCAAAGCTGTGGCTCCACTCCATCCCGCTGTTCTGAATTTAGTTTTGTTCTGCTCGCTTTCAGCCTGAGCTACCTGCTCCTCCCCACACCATTATACCCTGGCTCACTCCATTTCCCCCTTTTGTGCTCTTCTCCCCTCCACTATGTTCTGCTGTCATCTGTTCTATTGTATACATTCCAACAAGATTGACTCATTAAATGATTCAGTCATTCAAATAGTATTTATTGAATGCCTGCTGTATACCAGATATGGATCTAGGAAGGGCAGGCAACAGCAGGGAGCGGACAAAGACACAGTTCCAGCTCCAATTGGAACTGGAAGAGGAAGATAGAAATAAGCTAATAAAGAGAGAGTGTTTACAAACAGAGATTAGAAAAATAAATCAGGGAAAGGGGTGTGAGAGTGATGGGAGGTCAGAGAAGGTGACATCTGAACAGAGACCTAAATGAAATGAAAGAGCTTCTATTAGTTAGGTGGGGGTAGAACATTCCAGAAAAAGAAAAGAAATGAAAGTTTGAGCAGGGAGCATGCTGAGTACATTTTCTTCTAGTTCATTCCACTCCACACATTATGTCTCAACATTTTATTGATCATCCTCTCCACCCCAATCCTTTCAGTGCTCTGCTATTTTATTAGGTTCAAGCCTAACTAATTTCTTTTGTTTCAGCTTAACCGACTAGGTTACTACTCTAACATGAGGTAACATGTGGAGATACAATAAATGCTAATCCAGAGGTGTGCTGATAAAGACAGTGCTGTCTCATCGGGCTCAACTCAAACCTGGATAGCCGATCTGCCTCACAACCACCTGTTGAAACCCTGTGCAGTCTTAGAGAGAAAATAGGAATTGGTTGCCTCACATATATTTCCCCACATGCTGATCTCATGGATTTTTTGTTTGATGATACAGTCCAAATATAGGGCCTTAGTAGGTATCAGAGACCCATCAGGATTCTAAATTTAGTCTCATCTCTTTTTCTTACCTGCCACAGGGTCTGAAGTTGCCTTCTTTGGATCACTCAGAAGCCTTTTAGAGATGAGCCTGTTCAACAGGGATCAGGTGTCCAGTTAGATTTTTAATCAGAATCTCTTAGAATCCTACACAGGCTGGGATTTGGGGGCAATTAGGATGTGGGGGCAGGTGTCTAGCCTGCCTGGGCGTCTATAACAAAACGCCACAGACTGCAGAGGCTTGAACAGCAGACATTCATTTCTCACAGTTCTGGAGGCTCAAAGTCCGAGATCAAGGCACTGGTGGACTTGGTGTCCAGTGGGAGCTCTCTTCCTGGCTTGTAGACAGCAGTCTTCTTTCTGTGTCCTCACGTGCTTGAGAGAGAAAGAGCTCTGGTCTCTCTAACTGTTTTTTATAAGGACCCTAATCCCATCATGGGGGCCACCTTCATGAACTCATCTAAACCTAATCACCTTCCAAAGGCCCCGTTTACTGATACCATCACACTGGGGTTTAGGACTGCAACATATGCATTTTGGGAAGGGAGAAACATTCAGTCCATAACAATAGGCGAGGTTTGATTGAGAAGAGGGGAACTAATAGGGAGAGATCTGGTAAATCTCAGGGGGCATCAGGATACACGTGCATATCCCACGATAGTAAAAAGGACACTGAGACCACAGAGGTGGCGTGAACAAGGAAGGCCAAAGCCACACACGATGACATCAGTGTTCTATGCCAGACTGTCATGTTGTGTGGCAATTTTAAGGCCTCTCTGCAAATTCATTGACACATCTGCCTTTGAGAGCTGAGGTCTATGTGCCCTCCCCATAAATCTGCGCGGGCCTTAGCGACTCTCTTGTAAGCCCTAAAATGCGGTAGAGGCTTTGCTGCCTGACTTCCATAAACTAGGTCATAGAAGCCTATGGAGGTTCTGCCTGGTCCTCTGGGGTCACTCGCTCTACAGGAAGCTGGCTGGCGTGTAGTGAGCCCATCTACCCTACTTGACACCACCATGCTGGAGAGGCACGTCTGAGTGCCTGACCAAAACCCAGCTCCCGCTGCCAGCCGTCTGGGATGGGGACTGGGTGTGACTGAATAAGCTCAGGGGTCCGCCCCAACTGAGCCTTCAGATGAGTGCAGCCCAAATCGGTACAGACGTCAATCTCATGAGCGTTCTCCGCAAGGTCTGCCCCGTCGAACCCTTTCTGAATTCTCAACCTGCAGAATCATGAGCAACACAGAATGGGGATTGTTTCATACAACGAAGTGTTGGGTAATTGATTTCATAGCAGTGGTACCCAGAGCACCTTGTACCCAGCCAGTTCTCTGTGTTTATGGGCCGAACATCCAGGAAGATGACAACAGCCACACACAGGGGGCTGCCCTGGGGTAGTTGGAAGGGAGAAGAAAAGAAGGAGAAGGAAAAGGGCTTCTACAGCAAAGAGCTGACAGACTTGGAAATGGTCTCAGAGAGCATCTTGCCCAATACGCTTCATCTGAGGGACGAGGGGAAGGGACTTTTCCCAGGATCATATGCCAGCGAGCCGGGTCTGGGGAATAAGCTCCCACACCTAGACTCCTGTTTCCCTTCCTCAGTTTTTCTCAGCCAGTGCAGCTCTGTGGGGAGAGGGGTCGGTCATAGGGAAGTTGGTTCTGGTTCCCTGGGTGGGCTTGGATTTCATTCATTCAACACCATCCCAGACCTCCTTGGAAGCAACTTCTCATGGAATTCTCTGCCTTGACTGACCTCCCTCTGTCCTTCTCTGTGCATTGGGATCCTCCCCTGAACATCCTTTCTTTTGATGCATTCGCTGATTTCACACATAAATATTTATAAGGCACTTCGTATATGTCAAGAGCTGCCCTGGGATCTGAGGTTGCCTTGTTGAGCGAGGTGGACGCAGACCCTGCCCCTCCGATCACTTCCTTTGGAAGAAACAACTCTTACCTTGAACTCCAAGCCTGTTGCCTCTATTCAGTGTGAGATGCCACCCCTCTGGGTGATAATGGGGCTCATGACTCATCTCTGGGATCTAAGCTTCTGCAGGGCAGGGTTAGTGTCCCATCTGGGGCTGTCTCTGCGAAAGCATGTGGCCCAGTCCCTGACCCAGCTGCCTCCGTGAAGTGGTGAGCTCCCTGCGGCTTTCAGGTTGCAGGTGGAGGACTAAGGTGTCGGGGGATTGGACAGGGGATCCTCACTCCCCTGACCGAGAGTGTAAGTTCCTCATGCGATATCAGAATGACACCTGACATCTGCCGGGTGCTCCTGATGGCACGGCATGCTGCTTTGGCTTTACAGGTATGTACCCTTCAAGCCACCTTCTGCAGGAGTGGGGATTGAATCTCCAGGTTACTGGCTGGGAATGAGAGGCTGAGAAATAAGCTCAGGGGTACTCCGCTTGGAAGCAGCAGCTAATGAACGCAAACACAGGTTGGTTTCTATGCCCGTATTTTTCAAACTGGAGATGTTAATTATTAGTGGGTCGTGAAATCAATCTGGTGGCTCATGATTAGCCTTTAAAAAGAAAATAGAAGAGAAAACATGAGTATATTGTTTATAGTATACCTTAAGGATGAATTTCTGAAAATATTTTGTTTCAGATACACACACACACACACACACACACACACACACACACACACACAGGATACCTGTGTGTGTGTGTGTGTGTGTGTGTGTGTGTGTATGTATTTTGTGTCATAATGCAAAATGCATTTCTTGGTCAAAAATATTTGAAAACCACTGCTCTTAGGCTCTATTGCCTCAAACACACCAGTAATGAAAAACATTTTATTGAGCACCTATGGTATTTCAGAATTTACTCTTGAAACTGTGACTAGTTCCTTCTCAGGAGTGGCAGTGAAGTCCCTTTGACAACCCTTCCTGTCCTCTTTCCCCACCCCAGTGAGTTTATATCCCAGGCCACCCACCCACCAAAGGCTGTGACAATAGAGCTGCTCTAATGGTCTCCTAGTGAGGCCACCCCAGAAGATACTGGGCTGTGAAGGGCTCTCTCACCAGAGTGTGTCTTGTGCGGACAGCCAACCCTCTGCGTGCAACACCGCCTGGTGAGGTAGAAAGGCTATGTGTCACTGGGCTGCTTGTGGCCTGGGCCCCCATTTTTTCATTTATTTTTACTCTTGAAGTACAAACACCCTGACACATGTCCAAAATCGACTTCAGGCAGGCAATTGTAACAGGAGTCACAGATGAGGAGGAGAGGAGAGACAGCTCTTTCCCTGCATTTTCAAGCTGTGGGTCAGACAGGACAGGCAGTGTCCAGCCCCCTCAATTTATAATGGGGAGACGAGGCCCAGAGAGGGGAAGGGGTTTCCCAGACAGCAAAGCCATGATGGACTTAGACCAGTCATTCTCCTTCTGCCGGGTTCTTTTGGTGGGAGAAGGGGCAACGGCCATTGTCGTCAATGGAAGCTGCCTTGGGACAAGCTCTCCCTCCAGGATCACCTGGGACAGAGCCTCTTCCTCTGTCTCCTCCCCCACTCTGCTGCTCATCGAGAGGAGGCAAGGTTCACCGCAAGGCAACCATATAGCCGTCTGGGATTTATACATACCACGGCCCCATGCAAAAAGGCAAAATACTAGGTTTTGCAAAGCAACCCAAGTTAGGCTCCTGCACTTAACTCAAAGGCAGAGTCTGGGGCAAGATCCGCAACCCTTATTCTGACTAGAAACACGTTGGCTGTAACCCTGGCTGGCGCTCTCCGATAGCCCATTCTGAGCCAGAGCTTGTCAGATGAGAGCAGAAGGGAGTTTTTTCCTGGGCAGCTGTTGGCCCGGCATGCAGGCAGAATTGGCCCCCGGACAAATAAGACCTGTATCGACCAGGGTAGGAAGGACCTGTAGAAAGTCTGAGTTGGAGGAAGTCTTGAGAGCACCTTACTCAGTGGTTCCCAACATGTGTTGCCTGGTGCCTAAGGGGTTCCCATCTCCCTTCTGCCTGCGCAGATCCGCCGCAGGAATATACAGTGTGAGTCTCCTACTGAGCCTTGCGAAGAACGCCACACAGCATCTCCCCTCCTCCGATTTGCCTCTAGTCCCGTAGAATCTGCCAGGGCTTCAGGTGCAAGTGCTCAGGCCATTGGTGCACAACCGGAGCTGCAGCATGACTCTGGGCTCCATTCAAAGCTGGCAGCCTTGTATCACATAAGAATTGGCTTGGAGCAGTAGCCTCATACGTGGGATGTGTTAATTTCCAGGTGTTGGGTCCTCATCGTCCTGGTATGAGGAGCAAGATGCGATAATTTGCCCTTTCCTTTGGTGGGGATGTTCTGGCCTTTCCCAGAGCACATTAAAACTGCTGTGGCAAGACCCTGAATCCTCACGGGGTCTGTTCCCCTCCCCTGGAGCTCTTGGGTCTTATCAAGACCTCCAAGGTACTTGACACTTCTCACTCATTACCTACTGGTTCACAGGAAGTCATTAATCTAGTTGACCAATGCAAGGTTCTGTGGAACGTCCAGTTGAATGGCCGGGTCTCTTCAGACTGTATCATGGCAGGGGAGAGAAGAGTCCGTGCAGCCCTGGGGCAAGACTATGAACACACAGTGTTGTCCACTCTACCTGAATGCGGGCTGCATCCGGTCCTTCCTCCTGAGGGAGATGTAGGGAAACACGCTCATCACCGCGGTGGCCACACTCCATCCTGGGCTGCGCTAACCTGCTCAGTAGACATTAGATATGGTCCAGCTGTTGCAAATAAGAGCTGCTGCTTGGTTGTGTTGACATCCATGTCAGCCTCTAGATCCTTCTAGTCATTTCTCGTGCCCAGACTGGCCTCTTAAATGGAGACATGGTGGGAACGACTATTCCGGTATCTTTTAGATCTTTCAGGGTGGCATTTCTCTCTGTCGTGATGCAATATTGATTTCGATTTACTGTCTCAGCTGGTGGGGGGTGGGTGGAGGCAGTTTCAGAAGTTTCTACCTGCCCTTCCCCACTATAAGAGCTCTTACCTCACAGGCCAAGGAGAAAATATGGAAGTTCTGCCAACTGTTAGTTATGTCCATTTCACTCGTAGTTCAGGCACTGAGGAAATGACCACTGGGTGAGTGTGTGCACCTACTGTGAGCTAGGTCCCAGCCAAGACTCCCAACTGTCACCTGACTCCCAGATGTTCTCCTTCGAACAGGGGCCAAGATAGTATTTTGGGTGTCATGTATCAACCAGAAACTTGGCCAGAGATCCCGATCCTTGATTTATTCTGATTGTATAGCTTGAGACTTTCCCCTACCGGCTGCTCATCTAGCTTGCCGTTAGGGATGTCCTGCTTTATTAACCTCTCCATAGCTGGCTGTGGCTCAGGTCCCTAGCTGCCTCAGTGACTTTGCTGCTTATCACACTATTTGTACTCGTCTTGCTTCTGATGGGTAAGAGCCATCTGGCTTCTCTTACTTGGAGATCCTGTCACTCTCATTCCTATCTGGGAAGCCTGGCAGACCCAGTGTTTCCTGGTTGAATAATAACAACTTGGCCTCAGTTAAGAGTTTGGCAGTTGGGTGTTGATATGTGTGTATGTAGGGGGCTGTGTCTACTGGGGGTATCATATCTCTCTCTCTCTCTCTCTCTTTAATTTGTTTGAGAGAGAGAGAGAAAGAGAACACAAGTAGGGGGAGTGGCGGAGGGAGAGGGAGCAGGGGCTTGATCCCAGGACCCCGAGATCATGACCCGAGTCGAAGGCAGACGTTTCACCGACTAAGCCTCCCATCATCTTTGAGCTAAGCGGGAGCACTAGAATTTACTAGGAGTCCCAGACCTCTTCCATAGGCTTAGAGAGTTCTGGATGCTCTGGGGCTTCAAGGTTCTTGAGCACATCCACGCTAATGTCCCTATTCTAAGTCATAGGGCCCTGCTGCTTTCTAATTAAAGTTCTGAACTTGGCATAACAGTATTGCCAGGGTGCAGAATTTTCTGGTGATCTGTTACCGTTCCAGGGAAGACCTGGGCCTGATTCTCAGCCTTTTCTATCTTCTGACGGTACAAGATGAGAGCTCTTCAGATGGTGCCAAAGAGGCCCTCTGACTTTGACACTTCGTCTTCTAGGGGTGATTTTCATTATTTTTTCCTTTAGTGCATGAAGATGGCATTCAGGGAGAGCCATCCAATTTTATTGCCATTATAATTGGTACCTCATGTAAACCTCTCACAAGCCTGAGCTAGTGCACCCACCAATGCATTCCCTTCCCCAGATAACCCAGGCCAGTTTGCCACCAGCAGAGGCTTCATGTTTAGACTCGGGGAGGCTGTGTGATCCCCCACCCCGAGTCCTGGAGTTCTCACTGTCAGCCAGCCAGCCACTGGGTGATCCAGTTCCAAACCCCCATGTGATCGGCTTCCTTAGAGCACTCCACTTCTGGTCCCAACTCCCTAAAGTCAGACCCTCTGGGAAATAGTTTCTGGAATGGACATTTGAACTCAAGGTGCCTAATGGGAAGTATCTTGGGGCACAACACCTGCGAGGGAATTACGAATGTGGAATTTAGCAGGAGAAGTGGAACTCTGATGTGGTCACAGTCGAGGCCTTCAGGCCCGTCCCATGGGGAGCTCTGGAGCTGAGCTGTCCTGCAGAGTTGTCCCAGACTGAGCCCTTGGACCATCTCCACAGACCAGTCGGCTGCTGGCTCCAAGGGATCACTCTGGGTAAGGCAGGGCCTTTCCGCTAAGAGCAGTTTGTGTGGAGGCACAATCCCTGGGTGAATGAGGACCTTGGTCCTAAAGGGGAGCTGGGCAGAGACTACCATATAGTGGTACAGCATTGGTTCTCAAACTGGGGTCCCCAAGCCAGCATCATCATCATCATCATCCCCTGGGAACTTGTTAGCCAGGCAAAATCTTGGGCCCCACCCCAGACCTGCTGGCTCAGAACTCTGGGTCTAAGATCCAGCACCCTGGGTTATAACAAACCCTCCTGATTAGTTCGATGCCTGGGAAGTGTGCGTTGGGCAGTCCTGCAAGGAGAAAGATCTGGTGGGTCATTTACAAAGAAAATTATCATGGAAAGTGGATGCCCGTGATACCTATTTATAAATGGTTTCCTTGATCTATTCTAAGAAAAGTTCGTTCATGTCAGGACTAATGTGTGATCATGCCTGGCTCACTCATTTCACCTGCTTGGGCCCTGAGGAATTTCCCGACAAGGTTCCAGCAGCCATCAGGAAGAATCTAAACCTCAAATGCCCCCCAGAAAGGGTGTGGGGGTTGGCGTCAGGAGAACCTGGATTTGGAGCCTGGCTGTCCAGCTCCTCTGACCGTGGGACCCCAGGGGACCATGTTCCCTTTCTTCTCGGAACAAGAATGGGTTTGCTGGGAAAAGCAAAAGGAAATCACAACACTAACTGTGAAAATTGTGGGATCCACTTTCACTTCCAGTGTCCTGGGGTCTAGTTCTGCTCTGGCCACACGGTGTGATTGTGGGCATACCCCTTCCCATCCCGGGGCCGTCCCCCCATCTGCAGTGGGGAAGGGCATGGGACTCGGCAAATCCTTGCGTTCCACTGAGTGTGCCTGTGTGTGGGAGTCGTGTCGGTCCTCACCCTTGCCCCCGGGCTTTTGGGGCCCCAGGAAGGGAAGGGTCCTCCGGGATGTTTCAACTCTCTCTTTGAATACAGTCTTAGCTCCTGCTGTGGTCCAGGAGGCTCCTTTCTTGTGATCCGGTGTCTGGAGACCTCTCAGAGCTTACCCTTCCCCTCACTCTCAACACTGCCGGCACTCCGTCCCTTTCTCGTCTTGGAGCAAGCCAGCCTTTTCCCACCTTACAGCCTCTGCGTTTCTGATTCTCTCTCCGGGAACAGTCCACCCCCGCTCCTCGCATGGCCGGCTCCTCCTCATCTCCGAGCATCATCACCTCCTCAGGGAAGCCTCCCTGAATCGCTCCACGCAATTAGCAGCACCCACTTCCGGGACTCGGTTGCTGTCATATCAGCCCATCTGTTTCCCTCAAGGCACTTCTCACCGTCTGAAGTTCCCTGGTGTTGTTTTGTTACGAGTTTACTTGGCTGGTGTCTCTGTGATCCACCACCGCGTCCGGCTCGGGGAGGCTGGAAGCTCTGATCTGGTCTGACCCCTCACGGCGCCTCCAGCTAGTGACCCTCGTACAGCCGGTGCCCAAAAGCCCTTTTTGAATGGGTGAGAGAGTGGAGACACGGTTCTGGGAACTGGGTCCAGGGTTCTCCCTCTGTCTCTGGCTCTCATCTCTGAGAAATGGGTTTCATCAGGCAGGCCCATTTCTTCACACTGCCACATTACTGCACCCATGGCTCCTGCCATCTTGCCTCAGGAACTTAGGGGTGGGGCCTGGCTCTCCTGCCCATGAGTGTCCCCTCCCAGCTCCTGGCTCCCAACAGCCTCCTCAGGGCTCTGAGGCCAGGACAGAGAGAGAGAACAAAGAGAAAAAAGGGGCTGGACTTGGCTTTGCCCTCCAACGAACCAGCAAACCAACACACAGTCTCTCGTTTTGAATTTCAGCAAGGATGTGTCAGCAGAGCCTGGGTTACGCCAGCCTGGAGTGGGTGGGGAGGGCGATGGAGGGGGTTATGTCACTGGTGAGGTGTGGTGGTGTAATGTAGGGTGACAACACACGGCCGGCCGGATGTGGTGTCAACAAACAGAGGCAGGAGCTGGGCTGCTGGCTGGGAGGCTGGGGAAGTGTTGGGGTGACCCCTCAGGGGAGGGAAGAGAAATGGTCATTTCCTGAGCGGGTCGACCAGGCACCAGGTGCTTTCACATGAGAGTTCCTCACTTTTACCTGTGAGGAAATAGAGTTTCAGCGTTGAAGTCACGTGCGTAAGGTTGTTTGGCCTCGGAGGAGAGCCGGATGTAGTGGCAGCTCTGTCCCAGCTTTGTCTGGACTCCAGGTAGACATTGTCGCTCAACTACTTCCTAGCCACGTGACGTCCGACAGGCTCCTCGACCTCTGTGTCTCAGTTTTCTCAGTTGCAACGGGGGTGTCATTACCCTCCCTGACCCAGTTGGGGTGAGGGTTGAATGAATGGTGCTCTGTCCCCCAGCCAATCCTCCGTCCTGGGAGCACAGAAGTCCCAGTGCACTGGCCTGGGGAGAATCAGGAGGGGAGGAGACTGGGAGGGAGGGAACGTAGAGGTGGGAAATGAGGTATCCTCCCCCTGGAAGCTGCCTTTGGAGACCTGGTGCTGGCAGAAGTGGGCATTCTGGTTTTCTGAGGGCTTGCTCTGTCCATGACTCTGTCCCCACTGTGTGGGGACACTCAGGTCAGTCTGCTTCCCACCTTCGCACTCTGTTGGCAATGAGAGCAGATGGAGGTTGCAGGGGGAGCAGTGGCTGACAGTCCAGACAAAAGGAATAAGATGGGGAGTGGGCACGCACCATGGACTAGGCCCTGGGTGTGGCATTTGAGATCCTCAAGTGGAGGATCTCATTGACCTTGCCAAAGATGTTAAGATCGAGACAGTGTCATCCTTGCTCTCTTTGCTCTCCTTTTACTGACAAGCACGATGAAGATGGAAGGGGTGAGGTCAGTCAGCAGTCACATGTACTCCAGTGATACAGCTGAATTTGAACTCGTGTCCAGTAGGCAGAAACTTCCATGGCTTCTGGCTCTGCTGTGATTGACCAGCTGTGTGGGCCTGTGGTTCTCCTCTTTGGGACTCAATTCCTCCATGTATGAAAGGAGGGAGTTGGACCAGAGGACCTTTAAGAGTCTCCACAGCTCTGACACTCCCTGGGCCACCATCTTGGAAATTCTGGCCCAGTGTCTGCTTTGTGAAACTGTTTGTTTGCTTGTCTGCCTTTTATTGCAGAGAGTGGAGGTCCCTTAGGTAGGATCCAAATGGCAGCACCTGGGCCAGTCATGCTGGGACAAAGACTTAGTATCATTTGGGGTCTTTGGGTCTCAGAAGAATTCCTGGAATCCTCACTCTACAGAGGCCATGGTGTATTTTTTCCCATTGTCCCATTCAACCAAGAGATGAGTGTGTTTTTTCAGTTGTTTATATTTTCAGGGGCAGGGTATCCTCTTCTCTTTCTCTTTTTTGATTGTGGTAAAGTATACATAACATAAAATTTACTTTTTTTCTTTTTTAGAGACAGAACACGTGTGAGTGGTGAGGGGAGGGGTAGAGGGAGAGGGAGAGAGAGAATTTTAAGCAGACTCCACACCCAGCACGGAGCCTATACAGAGCTCAATCTCACAACCCTGAGATCATGACCAGAGCTGAAATCAAGAGTTAAATGCTTTACCTACTGAGCCACCCAGGCACCCCTAAAAATTGACTATTTTAACCATTCTAAAGTGTACAGCTCAATGGTATTAAGTATATTCATGTTGTTGTATAACCATTACCACTGTCCATCTCTAGAACTTTCTCATCTTCCCAACTGAAACTCTGCATTATACAGTAACTCCATAATACAATACAATAGCACAACATCCCCCTCCCCCCTGGTCCTGGTTGCATTTCTCTTTTACACTAAGATTCCATGATACTTAATAGTCCCTAGGTTCACGGGTAAGGAAATGGATCCAGAATCTGACCTATTTCCAAAGGGTCAGGCACAATGGTAAGCACAGGGCAAGAGGGCATGTGTTTGGTTCTGTGGTTTGAGTAGCACAATACAATCTTACAGCTTCAAGATATTGCTGGTCAAAGAGTATACCAAGTGTCTCCAGTTGCACTATTGATCTTCATTTATTTCCTTTCCCGGTGGTTCTCTCTTTCTATGTCAGTCCCTCTGTTCTTTGGCTCTTGGAAGCATAGCTGGTGTTATGAGAGCATTGGGCCACTGTGGGTCAGGAAACCCACTTTCTAGTTCTGGCACTGCCTCTGACTGTATGATCTTGAGTAACCAGCATGGCCTCTGTAAGCCTCAGAAAGCCAAGTGGGGCTAAGAACACCCTCCTCTCTCAAGTTGGGTAAGAATATCAACTCTTTCTGGGAGAATCAAATGAGGGACTTTGTGTAAAGGTGTTCAGTGGAGTTCGAGTAAAAGGGAGAATAGATTTCAACTCTGTGGGTAGCCCACTGCTTTCTCCTCAACTCAGGAAGATGCTCTGAGGGGGATGGGGTGGCCTCCTCTGACCCCAATGGCTGTGGAAGTCCTCAAAGCCTAAAGGTTCTGGAGATGTCTCATGGGGAAGTTTTCCAAAAGTCAGAGCTGGTTGTTAGCCTCCCTTATTACCCACCTTCCTCATGGGCTTGGGAGTTTGCCAGTTTTAGGCAAAATTTTTTTCTTATGCTTTTGAGATAGTGGATCTCCCAGCGCAGGAATCTGTCAAAGTGGTGAGCTGTTTTTACCTACAACACTTCTGACTCCAACCGTGTGGGGTTTTTTTTTTTTCTCCCACAAACCAGTTCTCCAACTTCCCAGGCAGCAATCTGGTGTTCTAAATTCTATTCAATTCCGACACTAACTACCTGGAGTTGGTGCCAGATTCCACAGGTTTTAGGGCTCAGTCTCATAAAATTGCCTTTTCTTCAGAGGCTGGTCACAAGTATTGGGTCTCTGGGTTACCCACATTGCCGTCTGACTTGGTTCCAAAGTCAGCAGGCTCCCCACACCTTCTCCTTTTCGGGTTTGATAATTTACTAGGATGGCTCACAAATATTTTATAGAATGGCCAGAAAGTATTTTCTTACTTTACTTTACTTACTTGTTGGTTATTGATAAAAGATATACATGAATAATCAGGTGAAAAGGTACATAGAATGAGGTCAGAGGGGTCCTGGGCCCAAGAGCTTCTGTCCTCATGGAGTTGAGCTGTGCCACCCTCCAGGCACATGAAAGTGTTCACAACTCAGATGCCTTCTGAACCCTGTTGTTTAGGAGTTTTTATGGATGTTTCATGAGGTAGTCACAATTGATGAAATCATTGACCATTGGTGATTAACTCAATCTCTAGCTCCTTTCCGTTCCTCCAGCGTTGGAGGGTGGGGTTGAAAAAGTTCTAAGCTTCCAATTAAGATTGGCTCTGTAAAAAAAAAAAAAAAAAAGATTGGCTCATTCTGGTGCCTAGTTCCCACCCAGAAGCTATATAGTAGCCCACCAAGAATCACCTCATTAGAACAAAAAGTCTCCCATCACCTTATCACACAAGAAACTCCACATGCTTTGGGAGTTCCCTGCTAGGAACCAGGGATAGAGACAAAAAATCTGTGCATGATCTCACAGGCAGTGAGATGGGCCCTACCCTCTCAAACATGAGGTTTAGCAAAATAGGGCTGGGATGTCATCCCATATCCTATTTCTTATTTAAACCACCATTCACCAAGGGTGTAAGCTACAGGGAGGCTGAGTTTTTACTCCCCTTCCCCATATGTAAAACAGAGATGTATTAGTTAACTCTTGCTGCATAACAAATTATCTCAAAACTTAGTGTTTTAAAACATTTGTGTTATCTCACCATTTGTGTGGGCCAGGAATCTGAGTGGAGCTTAGGTGGGTCTTCTGGTGGCTGCTGGGGAAGGGAGACCCCTGAGTCGGGAGAGCCTCAAGGGACACTCACCTGGGTGGGTTTGGATGGATAGAGGGAAGAAGATGCACTTGGGAGAGAAAGAAAGGAAATATTAATTCATCAAGTGTTTTCCATGTGCAAGATACACATATTCTTTGATCTCCACTAAAGCTCTATGATGTAGGCATGATTGCCTCCACTATAGAAGAGAAAGCTGAAGTTCCAAGAGGTTAAGTACCTTTTAATGAATCACACAGCTTAAGAAATGTCAGAGTTGGATTTAAGACCAGGCCTATCCAATTCAAGAGTCAGAGCTCCTTTCACATGAAGAATCTTGAAATTTGAAGGTCTCCATCAAGGACAAATTTTAGTACCATGTACTGCAAGTAGGAGAATATCTAATTATCTGTCTGCTTATTTATTTGGCAAATACTTAGAATTTGGACTATGTGTAGGACACAGTATATGGTTGGGGATAGTGCAAGGAGTAAAACAGATCTGTCACTGGCCTCATAGATTACATCATTTAGCCCCCCTAGTCTTCCTCTAAGAAATTGTGACTATCCATTATCACCCACTGACCCATCCATCATCCATCCATTAGTCATGTATTCATTCAGTTGACTCACATGTAAGCCTTCATTTTTCATATGCTCATTCATATAGTCATTTTGCTACTCTTTCCCCTCAGATTCATTCAAGCACTTAGAAGTTTATTCTTTTTTTAATCTGTACTTTGACTTTATAGATTAAAAGAAATTACCCCATCATTCTGTAAATTCAAGACAATTTTTTTTTTGCAATGTTTCAAGATTCATTGTTTATGTACAACAACCAGTGTTCCATGCAATACATGCCCCCTTAATACCCACCACCAGGCTCACCCATCCCCCCAACCCCTCCCCTCTAAAACCCTCAGTTTGCTTCTCAGAGTCCACAGTCTTTTATGGTTTGTCTCCCTTCCCCACCCCAATTTCTCCCAATTCACTTTTCCTTTCCTTTCCTAATGTCCTCCATGTTATTCCCTATGCTCCACAAGTAAGTGAAACCATATGATAATTGACTTTCACTGCCTGACTTATTTCAGTCATCATAATCTCCTCCAGTCCCATTCATGTTGATACAAAAGTTAGATATTCATCCTTTCTGATGGCTGAGTAATATACCAGTGTATATATGGACCACATTTTCTTTATCCTGTTGAAGGGCATCTCAGCTCTTTCTGCAGTTTGGCTATCATGGACATTGCTGCTATGAACATTGGGATACATATTGCCCTTCTTTTCACTCCATCTGTATCTTTGGGGTAAATACCCAGTAGTGCAATTGTTGGGTCATAGGGTAGCTCAATTTTTAATTTTTGGGGGAATCTCCACATTGTTTTCCAAAGTGGCTGCACCAACTTGCATTCCCACCAACAGTATAAGAGGGTTCCCCTTTCTCCACATCCTCTCCAACACACGTTGTTTCTTGCCTTGTCAATTTGTGCCATTCTAACTGGTGTAAGGTGGTATCTCAATGTGGTTTTAATTTGAATCTCCCTGATGGCTAGTGAAGATGAACATGTTTTCATGTGTCTGCTAGCCATTTGTATGTCTTCATTGGAGAAGTGTCTGTTCATGTCTTTTGCCCATTTTTTAACATGATAATCTGTTTTTTGGGTGTTGGGTTTGAGAACTTCTTTATAGATCTTAGATATCAGTCCTTTATCTGTAGTGTCATTTGCTAATATCTTCTCCCATTCTGTGGAAGCTTATTCTTTTATTCACTCATTTATTTATGCATTCTGATTCATTCTGCTATTCTCTTGTTCCCTTCATTGACCTCTTTAATATTATGTTAATTCATTTACTCATTAACTCTCATATTCATTCATTTTTTGCAATCACTTACTCATCAAACATTTATTAGGCTTTTCTAAGCTCATCTGCAAGTTCCACAGAAAGGTTGTTGCTGTCCTGTCCTCTTTGATAAGCCAGGGAAAAAGAATCCTCTGTAGTATCCGTATCTTGGGAGCTGCCAGGGAGCCACAAAGGGCAGGGGCAAGAACGGCAGCCTGCCCTCAACGTTCCTCAAGCTAGGGAGCCGCTCAGGTGAGGCAGCCATCTTCCCACAGAGAGTTGCCTCTTGCCACCTCCTGAGAAGTGATCCATGGGAGAAGCTGCCACTTTCAGCTGTCTTTCCTCCTTTCTCCTCAGGGAAGGCTCCCCAGAAGCTATTGGTCTTCCTGACCTGGTGGGGGTAGGGAGGGTGGTGGTGCTGAGGAGTGACTGGCAGTGGGAAGGTAATGTCCAGGGAGATATGAAGCCTGTTCTGTGAGGCTTATCTCAGGCCTGTGTGGCAACTAAAGACAGAAGCCACAATTGGAGGAGAAGCTTGCGATCTTATCAGCAACTGTTGTTTTTGTATTTATCTGGGCATAGGGGTGAGGCAGGGGGGTGGGAATGGGTTTGAGTTGTAGCAAAAGAAATTTAGATTAGACACCTGGAAGAAACTCCCAGCATCACTGCTGGGAGGTCAAAGGGAGATCCAGTAAGCTGGCTTTTATCTTGAATCCTTAGTTCAATACTCATTCTACACAGGTGTTCAATGAACACTTACTGAACACACAGCCCTAGGAGTCTGGAGACTTGGGTCAGAAGCCTTTCTAATTCATTCCCACAGGGGCCATTTCTTCCATATATTTCACTCCTTTCAACCACTGTGTCTTTATCAGCTTTGTAGGGATGTGGTAAGGATTCAGTGCCACAATATGTCAACGCCTGGCACAATGGTACAGACTAGAGAAATACCCATGGCATCTGAATTCTGGAATCCCTGTACCCCATGGTAGTCTAATAAAAATAGGTTCAATAAATCCCTCACATGATTTAATTTATGGGGGTACAGAATGTTCACTCATGTTGGTGAACAGCCATCAGGTTTTGGAGTGAGAATGATCTGAGCAATATTTAGAGCTGGGCATGGGGTGGGGAATTGATTAGGGAGTGTGGAGGGAGAATGGACTGGAAGAGTCAATGAAGAAGTCAGGAGGACACTCACCACACCTGCCAGCCTTGTGATAGGGGCGGTTTGGGAGGGAAAAAAATAGCCATTGAAGAACTTTATTTTATATATTTTTTTAAAATTTTTAATTTATTTGGCAGAGAGAGATCAGAATTAGGCAGAGAGGCAGGCAGAGAGAGAGAGGAGGAAGCAGGCTCCCTGCCGAGCAGAGAGCCCGATGCGGGGCTCGGTCCCAGGACCCTGAGATCATGACCTGAGCTGAAGGCAGAGGCTTAACCCACAGAGCCACCCAGGCACCCCTCATTGAAGAATTTTAAATAGGGGAAACATGTATGTTCAGATTTTGCTCTGGCTTCTAGGAAAGGACGAACTTGAGGGGGGTCAGAAGTGGATGCAAGGTGTTCGGTCTAAAGCAAGGCGCTGTGATCAAGGGGGAGATCAAGGTGAGCTGGGTGTTAGCTGCCTTATCTCTTTGTGAAGGGCAAGTGGAGGAGGGACTGGAGAGAGGGTTAGAAATTGTTCTAGGCGCTCTGCTACAATACTCTGACCAGAAAGAAGTGTGCACTGCCCTTGAAGAGGATTTGGTACAATGGATCCTAGGTCTTACTTGTCTCCACTCTCTTTGATCCAGTAATTTCTCTGGAAGACAGTGTAAAGAGATAATCTAAGCTACAGAGAAAGGGTTTTGCCTGTCAGGGATTCTTCACTGACACTGTGTGCCTGAGAGTACACCAGGGAATGATCTGGGGAAATACCTGGGAGAGATTCTGAAGGGCTACTGAGGTCTTTTGTTTAGTCATTCAATTAAGTGTTATTCACAAAGTGCCCACTATGTCTGTATACTTCGAGGCTCAGGGTTTACCACAAAGAACAAGACAGACAAGGTGTCTGCCTTCCTGAAGCTCAGAAGGGTGACAAGCAAGGGATAGCGGGCCAGCAAAGTTCGAGTGTTTGAATCAGGGGTCTCCAAATTATATTTGGTTCTTCTCTCATATGTCTTCCCCATCCCCCACACCCACATAGGTGGAGAACTCAACCTTCTTTCCCAAATCCCACTAAAAGTCATCATACGAGGCCTTTGTATGTGTAGCAAACTTTACTGGAGTTAGGGAGTTTAGGTTTAGGGAGTTAGAAGGAGGTACATAATGAGAAGGCAAATATATTAATTTTGAATAAATTAATCATCACATCCCAGAAAATGGTTTGGTCGCCATCTTTCCCTCACTTTCTGTATTTCCGCTTCCTGGACCATCCTCCCCAGTGGCAGAAGAGCTCCAGTTGTCCGAAGCACTCTCCCCTCATGGCGATGCTTACAATCACTTGGACAAAATCTGATATTCCTGCTACATTGTAAGCTCCGTGGAGCCCCTGGTTCAGAGTCTTGGCCATAATGGACATTTTGGAAAGAGTGATTCCATGAACACACAAATGGATGAATGAGACCTCCTTCAGATCCCTGCAAAGAAATTGTGTTCCCACGTCTTTGAGAGAAAGGACAACAAAGCTAAATTTTATCAGACTGACACCACGTGGGATTCTGAAGTTACAAGATGAAATCGAAATATCCGGGTTTAATGTTTGCCCTTTTGTCTTCCCTATGGGCCTGAGAGTCATATGGGATGGGTTTGGATCTTGGCCCTTGCACTGTGTATCCTTGAGCAAGGTATTTATCTTTTCTGTGCCTCAATTTCCTTATCTGTATAATGGGCACATTAATAGAACCACATCTAGTGGGGTGGTTAAGTGAAGACTCTAGAACTGGACTTTAGACTTCAGATCCCAGTTTTGCCACTCCCAAGCCGTGTAATCTTGTGTAAATAACTTATTCTCACCATCATCTTCTTCAAAACAGAAATAATAACAGTATTTACCTCCTAGGGCTGCTGGCACGATTACGTGAATGGATATACATAAGACGCTCAAACAGGGTCTGGTGCCTAGGAGACGGTACAGAAGGTTAGCTTGTGTTACTACAAAGATGAGAAACGGAAGATAACGCAGAGAAAGTACCTGCTTAACACAGTTCCTGGGATGTTTGTAGTAGCTGCCACTGTTGCCCGTTTTATCAATGTAAAGGCACATTCTCTTTCTTTCTAGCACCTCCAAAAATGGGATGCACTTTTTCAGTCACTTTTGTGATGGAGACATTCGTGATGCACTTCAAATGTTGCAGAGTGATGTCAGCAGACTGGAGAACCTCCCGGCAGGCAGGAGAGGGGGGCTCCCCAAAGAAGTGCCGCATCCTTACTGTGACCGTCCCTGTGCTCCTCACGGCACAGGGGACAACGATGTGAGCAAAACCACAGACTTGGACAACTCTGAACTGATTACCTTCGGCACTGTACCTCGCTGACATTTTTCTTTTCATGCATGTGTGAGAGGGATGGATATACAGTAAAACCCATTCTAAATCAATCTAAAAAAGCTTTCAGTGAGAATAAAATACATCTTGTAAGCAACGAAGACCCACTGTGTCATCATTTAGTAGGTAACGTTTTTTTCTTATAGGAGCGTAAGATACAGGCTCATCTTGTGATCACCCACATCCCAGGCGGATAGACTGTGGCACTGGGCCTATCCACCTGCCAGTCCCTGTGGTCTGAGCCATGCGCATGTAACCAGTGCTGTGGGCAGAGAGTTAGAGGTGGGAAGGAGGAGAAACCTGCTGAGGTTCCTGCCTGGAGCCGACCATGTAGACTCTTCCTGTGGATTGGGGCATTGGCTGGAGGCAGCCGAGTTCCCAAGTTCTCCTGCTACATGACCTGCTTGCTCTGGGTTTTCTTGGGTGTCTTGGTCTTGGTTCACCATCAAGCTTTCAGGCAAGTCAGCTTACTTCCCCTGAGCAGGTTGGATTTGCCTGGGCTGAGTCTTTCCCGTGACTGCACCAGAGACAGGTCTGGGTCGGGCAGGCAAGTAGGTCTGATAAGGAGGATGGGGCAATTTCTGGCCGGCACCACCTTGTAGGGAATCTGGGCTTTCCCTCCAGGGCTCAGGGCATGGGCAAGGGAAAGAAGGGTGGGGACTTGTACCCAGTGAAAGTGACAAGCCTCTCTGAACCCCGTTGGGACAGGGCAGGACCTGTTTCCATGGGCCCAGGGCTTATGAGAAATCAGGCAGTGATTTTGCTTCCCACCGCCCTAAAATGAAATTCTCTAGGCTTTCCCCTTTGGTTTCCAGAGAGTTCTGTGGGGAGAGGGAATTTTGTTTGTCAAGAAGGATAGGCGATGATCACTTCATTTAGTGACATTGGGTACAGGTAGGGGCATGTGGATGGCAAGGAGGGGAGGATCTGGGATGGGGTAAGAGGATGAATGAGGTGGCTGATTCGAGCCGCTGCTCCCATTACACGTGGGGGAGAATGACAAGCACCCATTCTTTTGTAAAATCATTCTCAGGATGTGAGCACATGTGAGTGTGTTTTTACTTCCAAGTCCAAGCTCTCTGGCTAATTAAGGAAAGTCTGAATATGCCATGTACTGTGAACTCACTTCTCAGGAAAGGGATGGTTGATTTTTCCGGACCATTTCTAATCTGAGAACAATTTAGAAAGAGAGAAAAAGAGAAAGAAGGACAGAAGGACAGAAGAAAGAAAGAAAAAAAAATAAGAAAATCCCAGAAGCACGACTCTGTGTTACAGCTGTAGGATATTGCTACCGTGTTATAATTTGTGTATTTCTTGCTTGGTTTTTCATTGATTAATCCACTGAGCAAATATTTATTGAATGCCTAATTTGAGTCAGGTGCTGTGCTAAGAATGAGGAGCATAGAGCAATGAAACAGAGGGGCCCTGACTTTAAGGAACTTCCAAGGTAGTAAATAAGCAAATGCTTATGATATGAAACATTTGCTTGAGCAACCTGATCTTCACAACCTCCCTTTGAAGTAGGCATTGTTATCTCTCTTACAGATAATGAAACTGAGACTCCCAGAGGTGAAGAAACAAGGGTAGATAGAGGACTTCGGGAGTTCAGAGTGGTGAGAAATGATTTCCATTTGGGAGTAGTCTGGAAGAGCTCTGGGGGGCAGGGGTCTCTTTGAGCATGGTGATGAAGGCAGAGCTGGCCCAGAGCAGGTGGAGAGCAGGAACAGCCAGCTCCAGGCCTTGGGACGCAGCCAGGACGATGGCAAGGGGAGGCTGAACTACTCAGAGCGCAGCCAGGGAGGCTGTGGGCTGGGTCTGAGCTCCTGGGACCTTCCAACGGGGGAAGTCCTGTTGCAGGAAAACAGGTCAGCACCCCAGGCAGACAAGGAGTAATCATTGCAAAGCTGAGTTGCCTGGGATTGCACAACTCCAATGGGATGAGCAGCTGTGTTTGGAGGGAGAGCTCAGAGTGAGTTGGCAAGAGCAAACGCCAAGCTCCTCTACCTCGTCACTACCTCCCCTGAGCAACTCAGCTCAGCCACTTGGACCCCAAGTCTAAGCAAATCGTGATGAGCCTGGAGAAGGTCAACTGTAGGCAGAGGGTTCCATAGAGGCAGTGGCCTCTGCTGATCAAGGACTCAGTCTGGTAAAGGAGTGGAACAGGAAAACAATGGATGATTGTCCTGATGTGTAACCAACACTTGCTCTGTGTCAGGCATTGTCTTCAGGGCCTTGGTTGTGTTAACTCTTGGAACCCTCACAACAAGTTGGTTCCATCCTTATTCTTGTCTTAGGGACAGAAAGACAGGGGCACGGAGAGATTAAATGACTTGCTCCAAGTTAAAGAGCCAGGAAGAGGCCAAACCAGGATTCAAACCTAGGCAGACTGGCTCGCGAGGCCCTTAACCAGTATGCGACCCTGCCTCCGGTTCATACAACAAATCAGTAGTTTATTCATTGCGGGATGAGTAGAGGGCACGGGGGAGGCAAGGAGGTACCAAGGAGGGGTCCGCAATCTGATTGGTAGTGGGGGTCAGGGAGCACTTCCTGGGACAGATGAGACTCCTGGAGGAATGAGGGTTGAGGGACGGGCGCTCAGGCCCAGGAGAGGTAGTGGAAATGTTTGAGGCAGTGGAAGGAGCCAGAAGGAGCTGCTGCTGATAGGGATCACAGGAACTGGGAGAGCCCACAGTGGCTGGACAGGAGGTGGGGGAAGAGTGGGATGAGTGGGGAGACAGCGAGGGGTCATGTTGGAGGGACGCTGAAGTGGCTCCCTCTGGCCTGGTGTTTCCCTGGGTTCCTGTAAACACACGAGTCATACATTGGCCCACTCTGAGGGCTGATAGCCTTGGTGTAAATAAACAATCCCTTGCATAAATCGCTGCACGGAGTGACAAAGGGACCTACTGAGGCCATCCCTTTAGGCTGACTTGGGAAAGCAGAAATGCAGTGAATTAGCCTTTCCGTACTTCAATTTCACCATCCATAAAATGGGGTTTTGAAATAATCTCAGGCAACGTGGAGCCTGATGGGATGTTTGTGGAGGACCCAGATTCCTCAATCCTGTTCTTGGCAGATTTCCATACAAGGGACTGTCACTAAACCAGCTAGGTGCTTTGTGGGAGATTTTAGAACATAGGGCTTTCAAATGGGGTTTCCAAAGATCTTTGAATAAGCAGGAATATGCTAATAAAAACAACATGATTATTTCTGTTAGGTCACTATCCTCTCCAGGAAGTGTCCAGTTGTTACCAGGGGAGTGTGCCTTCAAACTCAGAATTCAGATTTGGGGGGCGCCTGGGTGGCTCAGTGGGTTAAAGCCTCTGCCTTCGGCTCAGGTCATGATCCCAGGGTCCTGGGATCGAGCCCCACATTGGGCTCTCTGCTCGGCAGGGAGCCTGCTTCCTTCTCTCTCTCTGTCTGCCTCTCTGCCTACTTGTGACCTCTCTCTGTCAAATAAATAAATAAAATCTTTAAAAAAAAAAAAGAATTCATATTTGGACGTCAGCCATGGCAACGGACCAGCCCGAGTGGGTAATTCTGACAGGTGAACCTACATCAGCAAGACACAGCCAGCCTCTCATCCTTCATGGTCATCTTCTCCAAACACCACTGGTTCCTTCCAGCAGTCCCTTCCTTCCTTCCTTCGAGGTCCATCGGTTTGGTTACTAAGTCATTCTTTATAACCATCTAGGGCTAGTGAATTTCCCAGTATGGTTTGAGATGCCGTGGGCTACCAAGAAGCATTCTGGCTTGCTCCAGCACTTGGGGGAATCGAAGCAGAAGGTGGCGGTTTGAGACACCAGAGCATTCTTGGGAAGACCATGTAGCGTAACCCAGACTGGTGATATCAATGTGGTTGTAAGGGAACTGAAACTTTGCACCATTTTTAGGTAAATGAACTGAGGGGACCTTGTGTACCTCCTATGTACATCTATGTTCTTAAACATTTTTGTCTGCTTCATGTAACGGTTTATTCCATATATGTTCATATCTGTGTATGGATGTCTGCAAAAATCTCAAAAAAGTTCTTTTTATGTTCCTGTTCTGAAAATGTAGATATAAATTTAGTAAGTGTCCATCCTTAGTAATAAACATCACTGTTATATTGTTTTCTGAAAGGGAAGAAAAAAATGAAAAGGACTATCTAAATTCCCAAGATTTTTTTTTTTTCTTCCAGGCTTTTTTTGGCTACTCATTTGAAAGGAAGATTTCTTAACTATAAAAACTTCCCTGATTATTTTTGGCATGATTCTATGCTGTCCTAAATAGTTTTGAAATGTTTATCGCTTTATTCAGATGATAAATAATGAAGAAAGAAAAAAAACATAAGTGTCTATAATGATAATTTCATTTTGCAGTCCTTTGAAAGAATTCCTGAAATACTTTCTATGTGATGCATTCAAACAAAAGATAAACTTCAAGTTGGGAATTAATCCCAGCACCATGCTCAATTTATCAGACACTTGATCTTTTAAGAATCATCAAATACATGGGTGGCTCAGTTAGTTAAGCAACTGCCTTCGGCTCAGGTGATGATTCCAGGGTTCTGGGATCGAGCTCCATGTCAGGCTCCTTGCTCAGCAGGGAGCCTGCTTCTCCCTCTCCCTCTGCCTGCTATTCCACCTGCTTGTGCTCTCTCTCTCTTTCTGTGTCAAATAAATAAATAAAATTTAAAAAATCATTGAGTACAATCTCCAAATTTCTATAATCTCTGAAAGGATGTTGAACCCGAATGAACACTACATACTATACTGGGTAGCCCGACATCATTTTCCAGAAATAATGCACCTTCCTGCCCGCTTCGTCTTCATTGTGCATAGGATGCTTTGAAAAATAGTCAGCTTTTTCTCAGATGCGTGACTTGATGGTCTTGAGAGCTTCATGGAGCTCTTTTACTTCACTCACAAATCAAAACTTACTACTATTGACCTCAGACGTCAGTGTCACCACGTGGGGCTGGAATGCCTAGCTGTCTTTTCATCCATGTTGCTGAGAACGTCTTCCATTTTCTACTCCTGTTAGCAACACTACAAGAGGCCCAGCCAAGAATTTTATTCAGAGCAATTCCATCCTGCAAATCCTTTTTTGCAACCAGGAGCAAACTGGTTCCAGTTTTCCCTTCAACCTTGATGAGCCTAACAGCCTTTCTTTGTTGACACTGGGCCTTGAAGTCTTCTCGGAACTCTTTTGCCCAAGCTGACAGGTCTTCTTTCATTACACTGTCAGCGGGTTCATCCCATATTATTGACTAAGCCTGAGAAACACTGATCTCATTCTTAAGGCCCTGAAACATTTCATTCTTCATTGTTCTTTTAAAGATTTCGTTAAAAAACGATGTGCACGTTTATGGTGATTAACTACTAAATCCCTCAGTCCAGGTGAGCTCTGGGAGGATGAGGACTTTTGTCTGTGTGTGTGTTTTGCTTTTTATTGTTTGCACAGCAAGAGGGACAGTAGGTCCTAATTAAATATTCATGGAACGGACAAATGAATTTCTTTTCTTTTGTGCTTCATTCTGATTTCAAATATACTCCTAAATATGACTTTGCTTTCCAGATAACATAGCTTCATATTTCACACTTGGGGTTGACAAAGTTTTTCTGGAAATTGCTAGAGAGTAAATATTTTATTTTTCTGTCCCAAGTACTTGCTTGTCATTGTAGCACAGAGGTAACCAGATATAATACAAAAATGAATGAGCATGGTGGTGTGACAATAAAACTTTATTTACAAAAATAGGTGCAGGGCTAGAAGTGACCTAGGGGCCATAATTTATTGACCTCTGTTTTAAACTACTAATTAAAAACAAAACAAAATCCTTTCTCTGTCCTGCAACTTGTTTTGGCTGAGCTAGCAATACTTTTCTCCCCAGTGGTTTCATGACGTATAAATCGTTACTAATTTTAATTGCCATATTCTTTCTCTCATGTTTTCTGAGAGTTTTCAGTTTTTTTTTCCCCTAATAGAAATAGAAATTTCCTTTTTGCACTGCTAAATTTTCCTGGCTGCACAATGAGTCTCAGGAATAGAATGCCATTGAACTCCTGCCTTCAAAAATCTGTTTTCCAGATTCTTTACACTTTGTAATTCACCCTGAACTTTCTGTACTTTGAAGGCACATTGGGTTGATACAGGGGCAGCTGTTTCTTAGGTTATGAATTTTGAATCATGTGCTGGATCTCAACCTGAGATAGCACTGTCTTCTGCTCTCATACGGGTCCCAGATGTCCCTGGATGCCGTGTCTATGGGATGAAATATGCCGTCATTCAACACCACCATGACGGGCCATGGCGTTTGACTTGCCCTGAAAGCTCTTAGTAAGTTTTGTGAAGAGTGGTTATACAGGCCCTCAAATAATTATAGGCATCAGGGAGCAAGCTGCAATTTATCACACGTAAAATAGCGTAAGTCTATAGAGAGTAAATTTTTAAAAAATATTTTATTTATTTGGGGGAGATAGGGAGAGAGTGCACATGAACAGAGGGGATAGGCAGAGGGAGAGGGAGAAGCAGACTTCCCTCTGAGCAGGGAGCCTGATGCAGGACTCTATCCCAGGACCCTGAGATCATGACCTGAGCCCAAGGCAGATGCTTAACTGACTAAGCCACCCAGAGAGTACATTTTTTAACTTTTAAAAATTTTACTGAAAGAGGCAGAGTATTGACAGGAACTAAAAAAAAGCTCAGTGGATGACGAGCAGGGCAGCACTGAGGCCTGGTGAAATGGCACCAGGAGTTGAATGGTATTGATATGCTCATGGTTTTGCTATGATGACAAAGTTAATACTGTCATGGATCAAAGAAAGCTGTGATGTACATTTCACAATTCGAAACTGATTTCATATAACAAAAGCAACAACAAAAATAGTTCCATTTATTGAGCATTTACTATGTGCCAGGAACTGTACTAGACGCTTGGCCTGGATTATCTCACTCAGCCCCCACTACAGCCCCACCAGATAGGCACTCTGTCTCTTCCCAGGTATCTGTGCTTTACAGACATTATGCATCCTGCTGACACTCACAGAGTTAGCGGGTGTAGAGCTGGTATGAGTTTCTGATGGGTGCCATTTTCCTTTCCTCTGAAAAATGTGATTGGGGGAGGTAGAAGGTGAAGAACAGGGAATGTCCAACTCTAAATGGACTCTCCACCATATCCTGCAACCCAACCCCTTGTTATGTCAGAATCTTCCCCCTTCTCTGCAAAGATAAAAAACTGGAACAGAACGTTTTAACTTGGTTTTAGAGGTGAAGGATTGGTGAGGGCAAGAATGGCTTCAAAAGGCCCCCAGTTACCCCAGAGCAACCCAGCCACCTTGATGGGAAGGGAAGGGAAGGGAAGGGAGAGGAAGACATTGGAAGAGCTGTGGGGAATGTGGCAAGTTCATCTAGGTCTGGACAGGCTGAGGGATTTAGAAGGTTGGCTTATTTAGGACTTATCAGTAGAGTGTCCAGCCATGCTCTGGGAGTGTGGTACATCTTCAGTGGGAAGACAGCACCCAGGAAATAAGTTCTCTGAGTGTGTCAGTCAGGGTTCTCCAGAGAAACAGAACCATTAGGATATGTAGAGAGATAGAAAAAAAATGTGTTATGAGGGGATTGGCTCACATGATGTGAAGCCTGAGAAGCCCCACCATCAACCACCTGTGAACTAGTTCACAGCAAAGCTGGTGGTGTAGTTCTGGGAGGTCTGAGAGCTAGAGAAGCCAGAGGTATATGTCATAGTCTGAGTCTGAAGGCTTGAGAACCAGGAGCATTGATGTCTAAGGCAGGAGAAGACGAATGTCCCAGCTTAAGCAGAGAGCGAAATTGTCCTTCCTCTGTCTTTTTGTTCTGAGTCCTCAACAGATTGGTTGATGGCCACCTGCCCTGGTGAGGACCACCTTCCTTACTTAGGCTACCAGTTCAAAGGCAACTCTGACAAGTACCATTGCAGACATACCCGCCATGATGTTTTACCAGCTCTTGGGGGGGCCCTTAGCCCAGTCAACTTGACACACAAAATTAACTCTCACAAAGAACAGGGTGCTGACCAGGTGGGTTGGTGCTTTAGAGGGCATCTTGTATGTACGAGAATTTTTCTAAGAATAATGCCAACCACCACTTCCTGAGTGCTGTGGTAGGCACCCTACAACCGCATTGCACGCAACTATCGTCATCGACCCCATTTTGCAGAAGAGAAACCCAACACTCAGAGAGGTAAAGTGATTTGCCCAAGGCTACACAGCTAAGAAGTGGTAGAATCAAGATATCAGGACAATTTTGAAGAAATTGTAGTGAATCACAGGGAGGCATCTTGTTCAATTCTTTCCTGACCGGTGATTGGCCAGGGTGTGGCTGGCCTTGGATCAGACTGTAGTGTAGGGGGAGGAAGCTAATGACCTTTGTTTCCTCTGCACCATGTTTAACAAGCCTTTGTTTCACTACTGGTAATTAATAGAGGTAAATGCTTGGGCCTGTGGATTGTTAAAAAGCACTTTCCCCCCTTGCATTCTGTTTAATTCAGGCACATCTGTGATGTGGGGAATATTTATTGGTTTCATTTTACAGATAAAGAAGCTGAGGCTAGAGTTCCTTCCAGTCCCCTGTTCCTGTGAGTTGAGACATCCAAAACCAGGCCCAAACAAGGAGAGCAAATATATCAAATATGTTTAAGAACAGTAATCTGATGAAGTCCCAAAAGTTCATTTTCACTTTTGTTTCCTTTGCCTTTGGTGACATATCTTGAAAGAGGTTGCTGTGGCTGATGTTGAAGAGGTTACTATGTTCTCCTGTAGGATTTTGATGGATTCCTGCCTCACGTTGAGGTCTTTTATCCATTTTGAATTTTGACCAAGAGAATGGTCGAGTTCAAAAGCTTCTGCACAGCAGAGGAAACAGTCAACAAAACAAAGAGGCAACCCACAGAATGGGAGAAGATATTTGCAAATGACAGTACAGACAAAAGGTTGATATCCAGGATCTATAAAGAACTCCTCAAACTCAACACACACAAAACAGATAATCATGTCAAAAAATGGGCAGAAGACATGAACAGACACTTCTCCAATGAAGACATACAAATGGCTATCAGATACATGAAAAAATGTTCATCATCACTAGCCATCAGGGAGATTCAAATTAAAACCACATTGAGATACCACCTTACACCAGTTAGAATGGCCAAAATTAGCAAGACAGGAAACAACGTGTTTTGGAGAGGATGTGGAGAAAGGGGAACCCTCTTACACTGTTGGTGGGAATGCAAATTGGTGCAGCCACTTTGGAGAACAGTGTGGAGATTTCTTAAGAAATTCAAAATAGAGCTTCCCTATGACCCTGCAATTGTACTACTGGGTATTTACCCCAAAGATACAGATGTAGTGAAAAGAAGGGCCATCTGTACCCCAATGTTTATAGCAGCAATGGCCATGGTCGCCAAACTGTGGAAAGAACCAAAATGCCCTTCAACAGATGAATGGATAAGGAAGATGTGGTCCATATACACTACGGAGTATTATACCTCCATCAGAAAGGATGAATACCCAACTTTTGTAGCAACAGGGGCGGGACTGGAAGAGATTATGCTGAGTGAAATAAGTCAAGCAGAGAGAGTCAAGTATCATATGGTTTCACTTATTTGTGGAGCATAACAAATAACATGGAGGACATGGGGAGATGGAGAGGAGAAGGGAGTTGAGGGGAATTGGAAGGGGAGATGACCCATGAGAGACTATGGACTCTGAAAAACAATCTGAGGGTTTTGAAGGGGCGGGGGGTGGGAGGTTGGGGGAGCCAGGTGGTGGGTATTAGGGAGGGCACAGATTGCATGGAGCACTGGGTGTGGTGCATAAACAATGAATTCTGTTACACTGAAAAGAAATAAAAACAACAACAAAAAAACAGTGTGGAGATTCCTTAAGAAATTAAAAATAGAGCTTCCCTATGACCCTGCAATTGCACTACTGGGTATTTACCCCAAAGATACAGATGTAGTAAAAAGAAGGGCCATCTGTACCCCAATGTTCATAGCAGCAATGGCCACAGTTGCCAAACTATGGAAAGAACCAAGATACCCTCCAATAGACGAATGGATAAGGAAGATATGGTTCATATATACTATGGAGTATTATGCCTCCATCAGCAAGGATGAATATACAACTTTTGTATCAATATGGACGGGACTAGAAGAGATTATGCTGAGTGAAATAAGTCAAGCAGAGAGAGTCAATTATCATATGGTTTCACTTACTTGTGGAGCGTAAGGAATAACACAGAGGACACTGGGAGATGGAGAGGAGAAATGAGTTGGGGGAAATTGGAGGGAGAGACAAACCATGAGAGACTGAGGACTCTGAGAGACAAACTGAGGGTTTTGGAGGGGAGGCAGGTGGGAGGTGGGGTGAGCCTGGTGGTGGGTATTAGGGAAGGCACGTATTGCATGGAGCACTGGGTGTGGTGCATAAACAATGAATTCTGGAACACTGAAAAGAAATTTAAAAAATAAATAAAAATTAAAAAAATAAAACACACCAAGGTACAAAAAACAAAAACAAACAAACAAGAACAGTAATCCGAGGCAGACTGCCTGGATTGAAATCTTGGTTCTATCGCTTCCCAGCTACACACCTGGAGGAGAGATGAAGTGGGGTGGGAGGTTGGAGGGGGGAAGACAGGATTTAGGGAGAGGGGAGAGAGCTTTCCAGGCCAAGAGGACAGCCTGCCCCAAACAGTGAGGAGGCAGTAAGGGCCATTGGTTAGGAACGTGGGGCTTGGAATGATTTGTTTGCATTTGACCTTGTCTCTTATCAACTTGGATGCTTAAAATGGGGTCATAAAAGCAAAAACAAAACAAAAAAAAAAACCCAACCCATCTCACAGGGTGGTGGATGTCAGCAGCAAATAAAGACAAGGGCTTTGTCTGGTGCTCAGCCTGCGGCCACACCGGGCACTAGCGGCCCAGTGAATGAAATGGGTCAAGACTGGAGATGCTGGCCTGAGCGTTTGAAGCTGTTGGCGTCTGGGGACCAGGGGTATCCCTGGGACAGCTCTTAAGAGGGGTGATGAGGTTCAGCGGCCCTTCAGGAGGCACACCAGGGCTGGGAGTGCTGAGCCTGTCCCGTGCCACCAATGCTCGCCACCACCAAACCTTCACTCTTAGAGGCCGGGGACACACTGCTCCTTGGAGACACCTTCCTCTGCCTCTCCTTTCCTATAGGCATCTTCATGGGCTTTATTCGCTCTTGGCAGGATGGCTCCATGTGGGGCCCAGTGTAAACTAAAAACAGGAGGCCCCTTTGTTCAAAAATTAAGAATTTCAAGATGGCGACTGTAGAACACTGAACCGAGTTGGGGGAACTTTCTGAGCATGAGATCCTGTGCCCAGGTCACATGGCAGTGAAGCTGGCCTGGACTCTTTGCCATTCCTGTCTCCTCTTGGACATCTGAGTAAACTCAGTGTCTCCTGGGAGACACACACACACAGTACTTAATAAATTAATTATTCCATTCATTCAGTCAACACACACATATTATTGCCGATCCCGTGGCAGGCTCTGTGCTGGGCATCAGACGTACAGAAATGGATGAAATACCATTCGGAGGACAGAATTTGAGGCCACACTGTTGGGGTTAGAATCCTGATTCTATAACTTTAGGGATGTGAGACCTCAGATGAGTTTCTCAACTTCTCTGGGCCTTGGGCCTCTCACTTGTAAAATAGGGATCATCATAGTACTTTCCTCACAGAATTGTTGTGAGCATTAGATGAGTTACTACTCATATTTAAGGAGCTCATAGGAGATTTTTAGAACAGTGCCTAGCACATACGGTGATCTATGTAAGTTATCATTTCCTCAAGGAATTAAGGTCTAGCAGCAAAGAATGACACACACATACACAAAATTCACATGGTAATTAATTTATTTAACCAATAGTTGCTCATGCTCCCCCTGTCCCAGGGTTTGCATATGATCTGAGGGGGATATAAGGAAAAGCAAGCTGTGGTCTCTTTCCTCCCCACCTCCCCTCGGCCTGCAGTCCTCTGGGTACACGACAGCCGAGCAGGACCTTGTTATGACAAAACCACCGTTTCCAAATGTGTTATTACTTCTCTATTTTATGCTTCGTGTAATAATGTGGGGAGAGCAGATGTGCAGCTGAGGGGTTGACAAGGTACTCGGAGAGAACAAAGCCAAGCACCACCCGCTGGGCCGGGGGGAGGAGAGAGCTCCGTGGAGCGTGGAACAGCTTCCCCTCTTCATCGGGAACCTTGCTGTCATGCCGAGCAGACCCAGCCTTTGGCCTCTGGCAGCATGAATGGCAAGACGAAGCAAAGCAGAGCCCCATATTTGGCCAGGAAGAAGTTCACTCTGCTACACACCCTCTGACTCACCCTCCCAGCCCAGCGGCCCCGGGGGCTGAGCTCACAGGCCCTCTGACTCAGGCACCATGGGGTGTTCTCATCTGGGCCAGGGGAGGAGGGGTCCTGTGCCCCTGAGCTCCAGCTGCTCTGCGTGCTCCCCTCCCTTCCTCAGCCTCCGCTCTCTCAGTGGCATGCATGCTGGCTGCTTGACCTGCCCCAGACCCCCTTGTCCCTCGGACTGATGCCCACATGCATCCAGAAGCAGATTCGGCCAGAGCTGGCATCTCTGTGGGGGATTGCACAGAAGCTTCTCCTCCCAAAGTGAGCTAGGAGGTGCTATGATTGGGATGGGTGGGTGAAGTCACCTTGGTGAGGAGGGCAGAGGCAGCACCGTATGGAGGGGAAACAAAAGAGATCAGGGTGTTCCTGCAGTGCTGTGTGACCTTGGGCTGCTCACTGCCCCTCGCTGGTCCTTGCTGCTGAAAGCATTGGTGAGTCTCCAAGGAGACGGGAGCTATGGAGACCAGCCCGCTCAGCTGGGAAGAGTGCGTGCTAAGGAGGTATTGTCTTTTGGCCCCTTGGCTTTTCACGTGCAGTCCTTAGAAATGCACCATCCATATCCCCTTGGACCTTGATAGAAATGCAGACTCTTGGGCCCTACCCTAACCTACTGAATCGGAACCTGCATTTTAACAAGGTCTCCTGATGGTTCATGGGCACGTTGAATTTTGAGACGTGTGCGAACTGGGCTGCACAGTGGAATCCTGGGAATTTTAAAGAACTCTGCTGTCTGAGACCCCCCCGCTCCCAGAAGTTCTGATTCTCTGAGGCTGAGGTGTGTTGTCGGCACCTGCACAGCTCCCCAGGTGATTTGAAGGTACAGAAGCTCTGACTTAGCGCATCAGGGTGATGCTGTGAAGCTGGGTCCCACACTCAAGTAGACGTATGCCATGTCCGGTCAGGCGCAGAAGTGGGCTGGGCTGGCTGAGGTCGGTGCATGTGACACCACGTGTGGATGGGGCGTGGGGGAAGGGCCACAGAGGATGAGGAGGGCTGTTGCCAGGACAACAGGGGCCTGTGGCTATTGAGCTGTAGCTGACTGTTGCTGTGCCTAAATGCACAGCCCGTGCGGGGCCGGATATCCCCCTGGTACAGCTGTTCGGGTGATGCCTTCTGGTTTTCAGTGTTGGCTCAATTTTACTGCAAAATACTGTGTGGTCCAAACAGAATGGGTGCGAGATGGCCTGGGACCGGCTGGTTTGCAACCTCTGTTCGAGCGAGGGTGTTCCTCTGTTCTGGTTTGCCTGGAACTGTCTTGCTTTAGCACTGAAAGTCCAGCATCCATGCAAACGTCTCAGTCCCAGGCAAACCAGGATGATGGGTACAGGGCAGTGCAGCTTACAGTTTAGGAGTATCGATTTTGGAGCTCTGTTTCCTGGGTTCAAATCCTGGTTCTGTGACTTACTTGCCATGTGATCTCGGTCACATCACTTAATCTCTATATACTTTATTTCCTTCATTAGTAAAATCTGGGAATCAGAGTACCTACCTCTAGGCCTGTGAAGATCAAATGAATTCATGTACATAAAGCGCTCAGAGTCCTATCTGGCATTCAGCCAACATTACAGGACTGTTATCATTCAGTTATTGGATGCTCAGGGTAAACCCATCTCACTTCCCCAGTGACACTGAAGTATCTCAGAGGAGGTGTGGTGAAGTGATAAAAATGAGAGATCTGGGGGCACCTGGGTGGCTCAGTGGGTTAAGGCCTCTGCCTTCGGCTCAGGTCATGATGCCAGGGTCCTGGGATGGAGCCCCGCATCGGGCTCTCTGCTTAGCAGGGAGCCTGCTTCCTCCTCTCTCTCTCCCTCTGCCTGCATCTCTGCCTACTTGTGATCTCTGTCTGTCAAATAAATAAATAAAATCTTAAAAAAAAAAGAAAGAGAGATCTGGATGCAGAAGACCTGGTCCTGAAACCCAGCACTGCCGGCTATTTGCTGGGTGGCCTTGGGCAGGTCACTTAACCTCTCTGGGCTTCACTCCCTCAAGTTGTTCGGTTGGCACACTCACACCTGTCGTCAGGAATGCCTCGAGGAACAAATGAGGGGCTGTGCATGAACGTGAAACCCAGCTGGGAGAGGTGTGTTCTTGCTAGTGGGTTGACTCTGTCTGTTCATGCCTTAGGAATGTCCAAAGAGAAAGGCTCAGGGTGATTTTAAAGAAATGACTTCATTGGGAAGCTATATAAAGGTTTCAGGAAATTCGATCAATCACTTTACTATATGTTGTTTCATTTCAAAAGGAAGTCAGGCAATATATTATGCCAGCATGAGTTTCGGCTGTTCTTAGGACCAGGAAATTAGAGCCCTTAATGTATTATAATATTATATAATGTGTAAAAATATTATATATAAGAATATTATATATCATTACATAATATATACAATATTGCCATATTCTTGTATCTATTGTCCTTCTCAAAAGGCAGCCCTCAATTTGATACAGTTTCATTTAAAAAAGAGTCCTTTGCAAATACTTGGTGGTGATTTTGCTGCAGGATGTTTACTTTTTTTTTTCCATTTGAAAAATCACACACTGTTGGTCACTTTGTTTAGAAGCCATGTGACTAAAATAATTTGTATCAGTTACCCGGTGTTGGGAGACAAGACCACAAACCACCCCAGAACTCAGTGGCCTGAAATAATAGCTCTCTGTTTAGGTCACGATTCTGCCAGGTGCTTCTCTGGTCTAGGTTGAGCTTGGATGATCTTGGCCGTGTGAGCTGGCTCATGTGTCTGCGGTCGGCGGGGGCTTCTCTGGTCTCAGATGGCTTCACTCCCATGTCTGGCTGTTGGGTGGCTGTGGGCTGGTAGAGGGAATGGACTTCCTATAGCTTGTTGTTCAGCGGGTTAGCTGGGGCTTCTTCACACGGTAGCTGGATTCTAACCCCCAGTGTGCAGGTGGTTGTCAAGCCCTTCATTCAGTCGCATTTGCTACTTTTCTGAAGCCAGCCATAGGGCCCAATCCAGAGGCAGTGCAGGGAGAATGTCTCACGGCTATTGTTTTTTCCTGCTTTTTCCAAGATATTGGGCTCCTTGTAAAAATATCTGTTATGGTAAAGTAGAATTTAAGAAGGGTGAATCCTTTGTAATCCTGCCATTCCAGAGAAACATCTACTAATAGCTTGGTGTATGTCCTCTGAGTTTCTTTTTTCTATGCATAAGCTAGCAAATGCCACACACAAATTTTCATTTTAACAGGAATGAATTCATGCAACGGCCATTTATTGGATGCCACCTACGTACTGAAGGGCACATATGAGTGAACACAACAGCAAATCCCTGCTGAAAGGAGATCGTATCATAAAGATCAAAGGCAATTTGGAAGTATAACTGTCACTTACTGAATACAATGCTTACTTTGTGACAGGTATAGGGGTAAGCATATTATGTACATCATTTCATTCTACTGCTCTCTAGGATCCAGTGAGGAATATATTGTCATTATTTTCTTTCTATGGGGAGGGAGTTGGGCAGAGAGAAGTTAAGGAACTTGACACAGCCTGCAAGTGATGGACCAGATCTAATATCTGGCTCTAAAGCCCACACTTCTAACTACTGCCCAACTGACTCTTGGTTCCAATAGAGCTACCCTTGCTTTTTCATGGCTGCATACTATTCCATTACCAGAGCCTTTAAAAATCCTAACTATTCAAAGTATGTGTTTGCTGTGATGAAAACTACCCACTCATTCTGGGGTGCCTGGGTGGCTCAGTGGGTTGAGAAACTGACTCATGATTTTGGCTCAGGTCATGATCTCAGGGTGGTGGGATCAAGCCCTTCATCAAGCTCTAAGCTCAGCGGGGAGTCTTCTTGAGAGTCTCTCTCTCCCTCCGCCCCTCCCTCCCCTCTAAAATGAACAAATAAATCAATCTTAAAAAAAACACTACCCACCCATCTTTTCATATTGTACACTGTGTTCAATGTGTTTTTTTCTTTATGCCTAAAAAACTCCTCCCCTCCCTTCTTCCTTGTAATTCTATTCTATTCATCTCTCAAAACTCTCTGCAGATAACACCTCCCTCAGGAAAGTCTTCCTTAACATACCATCTATGTCAGGTATCATATTCCATGGTCCTATAGTTTTCAGGGCTTTTCTCACTCATGACATTGATTTTTTATTCCTGTTATAAATTTATTTGACTGTCTCCCCTTCTTGCCGATGAGCTATGAGAAAGCAGGATCTGTATCTTAATTTTCTTTTGTGGATATACATAATCCCAGGACCTAGCACTTTCTTTGGGCATAATAAACCCTTATTCAATGTTAATGAATTTATCAATGGCTTTGTATGCCTGGCACATATTCTATTAAAATTAATTAATAGAGCTAATTTACAGGTGAATAGGCCTATACATTAATTTTCGTTATGGAAATAATGCACATGGTAACAATTTAAGAGCAAAGGATGCACCAAGGAAAAAATAATTTTTTCCTCTTTAGGCCCGCAATTCTGCTTCCCAGAGGTAATCACCTTCCACAGTTTCTACATATCACTATTCCAATTTTCCATGTGTATAATCTCTATCTACATAAGTAGTCTCAAAGACACCACGAATGATAGCATACTATAACATTGTTTGGCAAGTTGGTTTTTCACACTTATTTTATTGTGGGTAGTCTTTCCATAATAACAAACCTGGTCTACTCTTTTAAAGTAGCTCCATAATATTCCATTGTAGAAATTGTGCCATATGGAGTTTAATTGATGCTTATAAGCAGGCTTTTCATTTCTTTTTAACTTTTGTTTATTGATTTTCACTATTACAACATGGGATACTGTGAATGTTCTTGTGTGTCTATTTGCTTCATGTTTGAGTTTATCTGTAGAGCGAATTCCTAGAAATGGAATAGTTAAAAAAAATTAAAAAAATAACTTCATACAAAGGTGATAGAAACAATGACTGTAAAGAGGAATCCCACAGAAGCCTGACACTGAGCTCTATTCCTGAATTTTTCGTTTTGCCTTTGCAGAGGACATAGGTAGGGCCTTCCAGCTGCCTGGTCTGAACCCCTTTTAATTTTGGGTGTTTGTGGCACATGGAGGGAGCAAGGCCCTGCTGCAAAAAACCAAAGGGGTTGGTATTTCCTCCTTGCATCTTGGCAATGCTGCTCTTGGACACTGGGGTTTAGGATCTGCAGGTTATGGAATAAAGACATGGGGATGACTGGGAGTTACTCTCTGGGAGATGAGAGCCCTCCTCTCCAGGCAATCAGAACCCCTTTGACTTTCCAGAACCTTCCAACATCCTGCCTTTGCTAGGTATGGCCTCTGCCCAGAATGGTGTTTCCACCTTCCCTTCTGGGGAAGCTCCCACCCATCCTCCCAGACTGACTTTATTATTATTATTTTTCATTATTTTTATTTTAAAAAAGATTTTATTTATTTATCAGAGAGAGAGAGAGAGAGAGTAGTAGGCAGAGAGAGAAGTAGGCTCCCAGGGAGCCTGATGCAGGACTCGATGCCATGACCCCAGGATCATGACCTGAGCTGAAGGCAGATGCTCAACCCACTGAGCCACCGAGGCGTCCCCCTGACTTATTTGAATTGAAATATCACCTCCTCCACAAAGCCTCCTGTACCTGCACACTGAATCATTCATTCCTAACTTGATGCATTCAACCTACAGGTATTTTTATTTTAAATGCTTGCTATATTCCAAGAGATGATTTGAGACACCTGGTACCACTTCGGATTTTTGCCTTCACTCTGTGTGAAGGCGCCAGCACCCAGCACTGGGATTAAGAGCTTGAGGGCTCCGGTCAGGCTACCTGCATTCCAATGCTAGCACAGTTACTGGCTCCAGGACAAAGATTCCCCAGCTAAAAGCAGAGCTCCTGGGTAAGAGAGAAGGCTGGAGGTTGGGGCCCCACCTCCTTGCCCTTCCCTCTCTGGGCAGCGGCCCTTGAGGGGTTGTCACAGAACCTGGGGTTCCGGGAAGACCAGTTTGCAAACAACTCCTTCACCCCCTTTGCTGGTACACACCCGAGGAATGTCTGGCCTGTTGAAGTCTGGTGACCTCCCCAAGGCCCTACAACCAAGGTCGTGCTGTCCCTTGAAAACTGGGTCTCCTCACACCCAGTGGAACCTTATTCCAGAGCCTCACAGCTTCCCTGAGCAGACAAGGAGAGGAAAGGGATCTAAACGATCCTCCAGTGAAAGGAGCAGAGCCGATGTAATCATTCATTTGTGCCTTTACCTGTTGCTTGTACGGAATGCCTCCTGTGCCCCAGATGTTGTGCTGGGCACTGGGGATGCAGCCAGGACAACGCACAGGATCCCTGCTTACAGGAAATAAACAACTATTCACACATGCAAATATGTTTGCATAGACAGGGATGAGTCTTTTGAAGGACAGGAACGGGGTGGGGGGTGAAGACATCTGCCAGCGCCTGCTGCCTTCTTTTTCCTGCCTGTGGGAGGTGCTCTGTACTCAATGGCCCTGGGGAGCCAGCTGGGGGCTGGGGACCCCTCAGGACTACCAGGAGCGGGAGCACCAGGCCTGAAGAAGTGCGGAGGAGAGACCATCAGCTCAGGCCATTCCCTGTTCAGGCTCTGGGCGGTGGAACAAGGTGGGGTGTAAGAAATAAACTCAGAGGCTGAATCCATCACACACATTCAGGGACATGTTGCCAGAAAGCCCTTTTTAAGCTCCAGTTTAGGAATGTCATGAGCTCTCCAGTGACGGTGTGATTTCGGGCATGCCCGTAATTAATTATTCCGTAAGTGGGGCAGTCCTGAGAATTCGGGGCAGGCCTGGATATGAGCAGGGCAGTTGGGAGTGTTAACATTGGCAAAAGGGAGGGGGCATGGGCAGAAAGTGGGTGATGGAGAAGGAAGCTGGTCTTCTAGAAGGGTCTACGACCCAGCAGGTGCCAGAAGAGGCCCTGTCTATACAAAGAGTTGGTGGAGTTCTGTTCTCCCGGAACTCTGCCTAGCCGGATACACAATGAGGACTTCTTGCTCAGAGTGGTAGACCCCTGCCCAGATATCTAACCTCTGACTTTGCCTTTTGGATGATGGCAACTGCTAAGTTCAGAGGCTTCAAGTTTTCTTCCGATCTACCAGCCTTAACTTAAAGCTAAAAATGGGGTTCATTGTCGTCATTCAGATTTTATTTTTTATGGCTAACTATTGACCAACTACTTGACACCCAGCTAGGTAGTGGGGATACAGAGATGGGGGTCCCTGACCTTGAGAATGTTCCTACTCAGTGAGGGGACAAAAGGCACCCCAACATTTTCCATTTGGGGCAATGAAGGGGTTGGAGTGAAGAAGCAAATGAGTCATCTAAGTCCTAAATGGTACCATGGGTCTGGGAGCGCTTTCAAATAATCTCTTTTTAAGTTGTTAATTCATCCCATGACAAGGGTAACTAAACCCTTAGTTTCTTTGCTTTGGCTGGAGTTAAATCATTCATGCAGGGTGTCCAATGCTTAGATTGGCTGTTGATTACATCCTAGGTATTTTTGAAATATGATTAGCAGACCAAAAACATGGTAGTCATGGTGCCCAAAGCGAGCATGTCTGATTGTAGATCACACACACACACACACACACACACACACACACACACAACCTTGATGAAAAAGAAGTGGAGAAATGTATTTGTTATTACTCAATAAGTGCAGTTTGTTTGTTAGATGAAATCTTTCAAAACATGAAGTCCAAAGGGAAAAATTATGAAAGGGTCTCTTGAGAGTAAAAAGTGTGGGAAACGTGGTAGATGTCTGATGAAAAATGACTCTTCATATCTCCCCCAAGTGATCGGCCTCTGTTTTCCTCCTCCCCATGACAGGGAACTTACTACTCCCTGAGACAGGACATGAGATGTCTCACCTGGGCTCAGGCCCTCAGTCTCACCCCTCCCCCTACACACACACACACACACACACACACACACACACGCACACACAGTTTATTGTCCCCAGTTTCCTTCCCAGCTCTGTTGCTAAATGGCTGTGTGCTTTCCGCAACTTAGTTCCACGCTTTGATTCTAAAAATCGTCATCTTCGTGATGAAGGGCTTGGACCATGGGCTGTGGTGGAGAATGCTGAAGTTCGCCAACATCCAATTCCCCTCTCTTCTCTGGCACGCGAACAAGCCACGCTTCCCAGCCTCTTTCGCATCTAAGAGGTGCCATATGACTTACTTTGCCTCCTGGAGTGTAAGTGGAAGTGATCTATGACATTTCCAGGCTGGGCTGTTGGCACTAGAAAACATCCTGCAACATGATCTTCCAGGCTTTCCCCATCTCTTGGGCCTGGAAGATTCCAGATTGACTTGGAAGACACACGATGGTGACAACACAATATGGAGGCAAGCTGGTTCCCCAAGTTCCCCTTGTACGGCAGAGTCTTTTGACCAGAAACACCGTCATTGCACTTTGTGAAATGAGAAATACAACTTTTGTGGTGGTAAGATGGTGAGATTTGGGGCCGTTCATAATAGTTGTCAGCATCAGTTATCCTGAGGGGCCCCAAATGACTCATTCCTTCACTTCCTGGTCTCTGAACTCAGAACCAAAAGACAGATGGAGATAAAAATATTGATATTTCTATGGATAAAAGTTGACTTGAAGGGTGTGATCACGTATGGGATCATAATGAATGAGGTTCGTATGCCCCTTCCCAGAGTTTGGCAGACTTGATCACACCATCAATGGATACTCTGGGTGTCTCTGGGTTCCCCCACATGGACATGATCCTACTGGCAGGACTTAAGGTGGATCCTAAAGAGAGAGAACCCAGAAGGGCTAATCCATTTCTTCCCTCAAATTCATGGATCAGATTAGTGCCTCCATCTCTCATGAGGCGTGAGACCAGAGCAGAAATGAGGCAGAAAGTGTTACGCTGGATAAGGTCCCTCCATGTGGAAATGTGAGGCCAGGGCCCCAAGGTGGTTTGTGAGAATTTGAGTGTAAAGTGTAAGCTCTCTAAGGATAGGCATCACATCTTCTCCCTGCTGTGCCTCCCCACAGAGCACCTGCATGGTGCTGGCACAGACATGGCGCTGAGATCATGCTTGCCGATGGACCAGTGATCCCTCCTGGGCCTCTGTGACTTTTCCTCCACTGGGTCACTCCAGAAGGAGCAGAAATTGCTGTGGTTTGACCCCTCACACTGCCAGTCCTTGCCTAACCCAACAATTTGGGAGTGTGAAAGCCAAGCTGATGACCCAATCCTTCCTTGGGGAAATACCAGTGCTCTCCTTCTGCCCAAGTCCCTGCTGGGCAAAAACACTTGACCCTGATCAGACTGTTGCCCTGGGGGCCACTAAGTGTGTCTGGTTGTATGTTCCTGAAGTAGCGGACTCAATCATCCTTGTGGTAGCGGTTGAGAAGAACCTTCAGCAGGCAGTGACTGAAAAAAGTCACTGGGGTAAGAAGATAGGCCTGGAATGACAGATGTGTGACATCACTGATGTTCTAGTTTCCTTTTATCTGTCTGTTTTACCATCCTTAGCTCGTGGCTCCCATCCTCCAGGTTGACTTATGGTTGTAAAATGGCCATGGCAGTTCCAGCCCTTATGTCCACAGTCTGGATAGCAAGAAAGAGAAGGGAGAAAGAAATATAAGGGCCCCCAGTTGAGTCCACTCATCCTCTTTAGGGATTTCCTGGAAGCAAGAGACAACAAAAAATGCTTATACTACAAGGCAGAATATAGCCACTTCTGTCTGCAAGCGTACCTGGGTAATAGAGGTTTTCAACTGGCCCCATTGCTTTCCCTACAAAATCAGGATTGTGTTATTAAGGGAGGAAGGAAGGGTAGATATGGGAGGCAACCCAGAGTCTCTGTCTCACCTATCTGTATCCGCAGCAGCACTGACCACACAGTAGGCATGTATACATTTCATTCATTCACTCATTCATTCTTTCAAAAAATATTCACTATCTATTCAGGGCAAGTCCTCTGTCTATATATTGGTAGGGGGAGAAATAATACAATACAAACAAAAGTATTATATAATGTTTGTAATTTCCCTCCAAATCAGGGCATCTTTTGAAGATTTTGAGCAGGGTGTCAATGTGTTCAAATTCAACTGCTTCCTTAATCTCTCTTGATTATTCTGGCTACCAAATTAGACATGCGTTAGACCCCTCGTTCTATCCACCATGTTTGTTTATTTCTCTTGGTAATGCAACGTGGATAATTTCTTTAGATTTGTTTTCACAAATTTTCCCTTCAGATGTGTTAATATTTTGTTTAAGCAGTCTGCTAGGTTTCTAATTTAAATTATTATACCTTCTCATTTCTAGAAGTTCCATATGGTTCTTTTTAAAATATGCCTACTTGGTTTCTTATTCCTTTATTGTGTATCCTGTTCTTTCTGTTATGTCATTACCTGCATCAAGCATGACTGATTACACGTTGTTTCGGTTGATTCTGACATCTGCTTTGTTTATGAGGTTGATGATTTTGCTTCCTCTCACTTAGGAGGATTTGTTTATTTGTGCATTCACCATTCTCGATTGTGAGCTTACGCTCCCTGGAACAATATTGTGGTAATGCTTTGAGGCTTAGCTTTAAAGTGTACACCTCCAGGGAATATTTGTGGTATTTTTGCTGGGTCCTGGGTCTATTTGGGTTGTTTGGGGCCACATAGGAGATATAAATAATGACCCCAAACACTGAATTTGGGCTTGTGGTTAGGAATTGCCTAGGGAATAGTTCTTTCTTTTTCTTTGTGTTGGCTTCATCCAGAGCCAAAGCCTAGACCAGCAAGTTTCATTCTGTGGAGTGAGTCTTTGTTTTTCATTCATCCAACTGAGGTTGCCATTTTTGAGGGTACTTTTTAAAATGGGAATCTCCCCTTGCTAGGGTCCCAGGCCTTGTCTCCTTTTCCCCACTATACCTCCCCCTACCCCCCCACCATGCACAAGATCCATTAAGACCTCCTTTCTGCCTGGGGATCATGCACACCTCAGGCACACATCAACTCTACTCTTTGCTCATCCCTATGGATTCAAGCCTTCTTATTTCTGGCCTGGGCCAGAAATGGCCTGAGCTCATCCATTCATTAAGGAATGTGTGTGTGTGTGTGGGTGTGTATATATATATATATCCATCCCATCCCCCAATCCTCCTCCCCTCTTATAACCATCAGTTTTCTCTAAATTAAGAGTCTTGTTTCTTGATTTCTCTCTCTTTTTCCCTTTGCTCATTTGTTTTGTTTCTTAAATTCCACATATGAGTGAGATCATATGGTACTTGTCTTTCTCTGACTGATTTAGCATTATATTCTCTGGCTCCATCCCTGTAATTGAAAAAGGCAAGATTTCATTCCTTTTTATGGCTGAGTAATACACACACACACACATACACACACACACACCACCTCCTTATTCTAGGGGGTTCTCTTTTTTAACTTTTTGAAAAACCTCCTTATTGATTTCCAGAGCACTTGAACAGAGCAAGATGGTTCCCTTTCCCCACATCCTGGCCAACACTTGTTGTTCTTGTGTTGTTGATTTTAGCCATTCTGATGGGTGTGAGGTGATATCTCGTTGTGATTCAGTCTTGCGTTTCCCCGTTGTCGAGTGATGATGGACATCTTTTCATGTGTCTGTTGGCCATCTGCATGTCTTCTTTGGAGAAATGTCTGTTCATGTCTTCTGCCCATTTTTAAATCGGATTATCTGTTTTTTGAGTGTTGAGTTGTCTAAGCTCCTTATATAGTTCGGATACTAACCCTTTATCGGATATGTCATTTGCAAATAACTTCTCCCATGCAGTAGGTTGCCTTTAGCTTTGTTGATTGTTTCTTTTGCTGTGCAAAAGCTTTTTATATTGATGTAGTCCCAATGGTTTGTTTTCGCTTTTGTTTCCCTTGCCTCAGGAAACATATATAGGAAAGAGTTGCTTCAGCCAATGTCAAAGAAATTGTTACCTGTGTTCTCTCCTAGGATTTTTATGGTTTCAGGTCTCATCTTTAGGTCTTTAAGCCATTTTGAACTTATTTTTGTGTATGGTGTAAGAAGGTGGTCCAGTTTCTTTCCTTTGCACATTGCTGTCCAGTTTCCCAACACCATTTGTTGAAGAGGCTGTCTTTTCCCCATTGGATATTTTTCCTGCTTTTTGGAAGATTAATTGATCATATAGTTATGGGTTTATTTCTGGAATATGTTTTAAAAAGACCTCATCCATTACTTTTATTGTGTTAAACTGGGCAGGTTTCTGCCATATTCTAGGAAACTCATATGACCTCATTTATATTTTAGAAGGGCATCAGGTTGTGGCGAGGAGATAGGATGGTTAAGAAAGAAAGTCTCACACTGGGAGGTCATTTAGGACACTATTGCCATAGTCTTGGCACAAGACGTGATGGCTTGGGCTGGGGAGATGGTGGTTCAGTGAAAAGAGCTTGGGTTGAGTTCTAGTTTGAAGTGGCTGATGACAAGATTCACTGATACTTAGATATGGGGAGGGAGATAAAGGGAGAAGTTGGAGGTAACTCCAAAGTTTTTAGTCTGAGTATCTGAGTTCAGGGTACATCTCAGCAAGTGAGGGAATGGACAAAGAAGGTGGCCCTGGATATAGGTGGATGGAGTCCCTTTTCTACGGTCAGGTCATTCCTGGGTAAGTTGAACAATGAGGTTCTAGACCCCCAGAGAGGAGGGTCAAAGCTTGAAGTGTAATGAGGGCTGCCCAGGCTTGAAAGTCATTCTCCATCCTGCCACCACATTCCTCCTCAGTTAAATCTACTCTTCCCTCGTTATCCAGGCTTCAGCTGAAACCACAAAATGAAGTCCTGGGTAGGGTGGGGATTGAGTGCCCCATCACTTAAGTATGTGCACACATGGGATCAGTCATGCCAGGGTTTTGGATTATGGTGATGTATAAAATTAAACCAAGCACCATCGATGGATGAATGGATAAACAAAATGTGGCATATACAGAGAGTGGAATATTATTCAGCCTTGAAAAGATGGGAAATTCTGACACATGCTGCAATATGAATGAAACTTTTTTTTAAAAAATATTTTATTTATTTATTTGACAGACAGAGATCACAAGTAGGCGGAGAGGCAGGCAGAAAGAGAGGGAGAAGCAGGTTCCCCACTGAGCAGAGAGCCTGACGTGGGGCTCGATCCCAGGACCCTGAGATCATGACCTGAGCTGAAGGCAGAGGCTTTAGCCCACTGAGCCACCCAGGTGCCCCCAAATGAAACTTTAAAAAAAAATATTTTATTTACTTATTTGACAGAGAGAAAGATCACAAGTAGGCAGAGAGGCAGACAGCTCTCTCTGCTGAGCAGAGGGCCTGATGCAGGGCTTGATCCCAGGACCCTGAGACCATTACCTGAGCCAAAGGCAGAGGCTTGAACCACTGAGCCACCCAGGCACCCCAACATGAATGAAACTTGACAAAATTATGTCAAGTGAAATAAATCAATACAAAGAACGAATACTGTCTGATTCCACTTCTAGCAGTATCTATGGTAGATAAATAGTTGGTGACAGAAGGTCAAATGGTGGTTACCAGGAGCTAGGGGGAGGGGGAGTTATTGTTTAATTGGGACAGAGTTTCAGCTTGGGATGATGGAAAAATTCTGGATATTCATGGTGGTGATGGTTACAGAGCAGTATGAATGGACTTAATACCACTGACCAGTACACTTAGAAATGGTAGGGAAAAAAAGCCAAGCAAACTAACATCATAAAGTTGTTACCTTTTAATTTTGTCCACTGAGGGCATTAAAAATCCTTCAGGTTGTTATAGCTTTCCTGCCATCCAAAGAAAGAGTATTTTTAAGCCTCAAGGAAGCAAGAAAGACATGTTCTCAAGGCACAGGCTAATTCTTCTAATGGGACAGCAGTGGTGTCACAAAAAAACCCAAATAGTCAAAATGCATTGCTCCGATTTCTTTTATGTTCCCTCGTGGACGGTGTGATCAGTGTCTGTGAAACCCTGCAGTGGCTGGGTCACCTCTTGTTGGGGAGGCTGAAGAGGACAGGAGGATCATACAATAGAGTTGGGATTCCATCTCTTTGAACGTATTTGCTCAGGGGGTTGGGTGGGTGGTGGGAACATGGGCCACAGTCAGGATGACACATGAGACAGTGTCATGCGTCCTTGTTCCTCATCACAATTATTATTTTTTTAAAGATTTTGTTTATTTGTGTGACAGACAGAGATCACAAGTAGGCAGAGAGGCAGGCAGAGAGAGAGGAGGAAGCAGGCTCCCCACCGAGCAGAGAGGCCAATGTGGGGCTCGATCCCAGGACCCTGGGATCATGACCTGAGCTGAAGGCAGAGGCTTTAACCCACTGAGCCACCCAGGCACCCCAACTCATCACAATTATTAATAGTGCTCCTGGCCATGCTCAGCACTGCTCTGCTTGGATGCTGGATGGTATGGTCACATGGGCTCTTGCATCCTGGGCGGGACAAGCACCTGGGCAGGGGTGCTCTGCCATGAGAATCTGCTTGGTGAGAATCTCCGTGTGACACTGTGTTTATAAAGAGCCTTCCTAGGACTTGGCAAGTAGTGGGTTCTTAATAAATGGCAGTTATTTTTATCCAGGCCATCTAGAAAAAGCACTGGCTTCAGAGTCTTCAGATTTTGGACCTAATCCCTGTTTACTAGGGCTTTGACCTTCAGCAAGTTACTTAATTTTCTGAGTTTCAGTTTCTTATCTATAAAGTGGAGTCAATGAAACCTTCCTCACAGGGTGATTTAGAGCAGCAGTTAAATACAACAGTAGTTAATAATGTGTGTAACGTAGGTAGTTTGCTGCCCTGTACATAGTAGGTGCTTGAAAAATATCCACCCTTCCTTCTTAATTTCCTTTCTTCCTGTCTTCCATTTTTTTCTGCACTGCTCCCCCTTTCCTTTTTTCCGTTCTGCCTTTCTGCCTTCTACACATGGAGAGCATGTCTAAGCTTCCTGATCCCAATCCCTGAAGAGGGGAGCCATTGAGACTGGCCAGGAGAGAGTCAGCTCTGTTGAGGCATCTGCCTTTCTTGTTCAGAATGGCTTCTTTGAATGTTGTCTCAGTCTATTCAGGCTGCTATAACAAAATACCACAGATGGGGTTTATAAAGAACAGACATTTATTTCTTACAGTTCTGGAGGCTGGGAAGCCCAACATCGCAGTGCCAGCGGATTTGGCCAGGTGGCTATTGAGGGACCACTTCCTGGTTCACGGATGGTATCTCTTGCTGTGTCCTCACACGGTGGAAGCGACCAGGGATTGCTCTAGGCCTCTCTTATAAGGCACTGACTCCATTCACGAGGGCTCCATGCTCATGACCTAAGGCCTACCTCCCCTACGATCCACTTTGGGTGTTAGGGTTTCAACATTTGGATTTTGAGGAGACACAGAATTCAGACTATAGCAAGTACATTCTGCCTATAAATGTCCCTGCTAAGAAGTTAAGCCTGAGCATCAGGGAGGAGACACATGGCTACCCACACTCAGAAAACGCAAACCCCTCTTCTCAAGGGGCTTGCAGCTTCCCTGGGTCCAGACACCTGCTCCCACTTGAAGCCACCCAAGATCCTTTCAACTGGCATTCTCAGGGAGGATACATTTTCTCTTCATCCCTAATTCTATCCATAATTTTCTACGAACTTCTAAATACTGGGGCACCAATATTTGGGCACCCAACCGAGGACAGAAGCACTGCTTCTCTTCTTGGAGCCTAGTACCAGCTGGGGAGTCTCTTAGGGCTCTTACCTCCTCTGTGCTACTCTTGGGCCTCTCTGAATGACTTCTGGTTGGCTCCTGAAAAAGCTGAACTCAGTTCACGCGTCCAGAGGACATGGTCAGTTAGGGGTTGATGGAAACTGGAAAATGATTCCTGCCAGGGAGATAATTTTGAGCTGGTGTTTGAAGGGCTGGTAGGCAGGCCAGATGGGGAGGGTGGGAAGAGAGCTTGGCTGGAATCCCCCTACAACCGGTCCCTGTCCCCGGTCAGCTTTGGCGTTTGACCTGGTACCCAGCAGGCGCCTCACAAAACCTAGTGAAGCAGAGCTCACCCTTCAAGGCCTGGCTCACAATTGACCTCTTCTGAATCCTTCTGGGATTGTCCAGACAGAACAGTCACTCCTCCCTCCAGGCTCCTGGAACTCTGCTGTTGTGGCATTTGTCATACTGTATTGTAATTCTCCACGGGCTCCGGGCAGGGAAGTCCATGGGGGCAGAGGCCGTGTCATTGCACCTTTTGTCGCAGCTCCTGCCAGTCCACAGGGACTCAGCACATGCCAAGGGACTGAGAAACATGGGTCAGCCTGTCTGGCACTCGTAGTAGTCAGGGGGGTCCTGAGAAATTGGGGGTTGGCCGCACACCAAGGGCCACTGAATCTCGGGCTCCAGGGCTGTGATCTGCTTGGCAATAACTCTATTCCACATTTTCCAGAGATGGTTCTCGTAATACACAGGCAGCGTGCCCAAGCCAGGCTCTGACTAGTTCCTAAAACAAGTTAAATCTTTCCTTTTGGGACAATTCCATCAGCGGGCAGATGAGCATGCTTCTCTGACAACTGTGGCTTTCACGGTCCCGACTGTTGGGCCATTTCCCACTTGGTTCCTCACGGCCCCTAGCAGCAGCCTATTATACTTGGCTGGGGCTTCTGGCTGGTGAGGAGATGAGCTCTGTCTTCCCAGATCTTGGGGTGAAGGAGAAATACATCCACACCCCCACCCACAGCCGCCTGTGCATGGCTGGGATGGAAATTGGCTTCTCATCTAGCAGATCTCAGTGGAGATTGGAAAATGCTCGTTGGAGGAGGGTGTTGTGTCATTGTTGGTACGTGGAGGGAAGCCAGGCTGCAAATGAGACCATAGTCTTCCTAACGCTCTTGCTTTTTGCTCCCCTGGAAGGATGAGGCCCGCTGCAGAAACCCTGGGCATTCTCTACTTTGCATGGTCAAGTTTCATCAGATGAGGGCCACAGAGGCAGACCCGAGGGTGACCAGACAATGGAAGGTGGGAATTTCTGTGGACAAGTCATAGTCCTCAGATGTCCCTATCTGCAGGATGGTTCATGTTAATCCTTCAAGGCCCACTCAACGTAACTGGACCATGAGCATGATTTCTGGCACATGCGTTTGTAAATTACCCCTCACCTTGAGTCATGTTAACAACCTCCACCCTGCACACATTCCATCAGAGCCTGAGATTTGAACCTTGGAGTCCTTTCTGCTGATTCTTTTGATGAGGGGATGTGCAAGGGTCCTCCTGTAATACGTAGGTTTGAAGGGAGTGCACAGATGATTTAAATCTCTCACTGAAAATGGAAGCACAGATTTATTTGAGAAGCAGAATAGAGGGGTGTGGAAGGAGCACCAGACCAGGGGTCAGTTCCAGCTGACATCTACCCATTTCTGTGGTACTTGGGCCAGTCATACCTCTTTTGCTTTGTTTCTAAAATTCATTTAACGATGATTAATGTAGGTTTTAAAGAAATGTCATGAATTATTTTACATGCTTTACAAATATTAACTCATTTAATCTTTATAGTAGTCTATGATGTAGGTGTAATTATTAAACTCATTTTATAGGTGAGGAAAGTGAAGGACAGAAATGTTAAGTAATTGGCTCAAGGTCGCACAGAGTGGCAGAGTAAGGCCGAGCTCTCCTGGATTTCAGAATCATTATCTGTAAAGTGGGGATAAAACTTGTTACCCTGCCCAGTCCAGCATTTAGCTCCTTTGTGTTCCCCCAATTTCACTTGTACCTTTGTGATTATTGGAATGAAACACACTTAAGATGTAAGCAGGATGAGGGCTTGGTTCACTAGCACAAATGGGTAGCATAGTCCCTACTGTGTGCAGTGGGCGCTCAGTAGATATTGCATGAGTGAGTGAATTGATGCCATTCCTCTGTGTTGTGTTGAAAGGGTCCCAACTCTTCCAAAAACATGGGTTTCTGAAGGTGTGAACTGTGTCTTATTTATCTCTGGGTCTTGAGACCCAAGGATGTTCCAGATAGATGCTCACTGAATAAAGGAAACCACATTACTCCCCTTTGCCTTAGGGAATTGGTCATTCCTAATCATGAAGGCATGAACACACTTATGTGCCATAAGCCAATGGACATTGATACCTGTAAATTATGGAGTAATCATTCATGGTGAATAAAAGATAAGGTGGAGGAAATGGGGATCGCCGTGTAAGAAACTACTTCAAAGCATAGTGGTTTAAAACAACAAGGATTTATTATTTTTCCCCAAAGTTGGACAGTTTTCTGTTCCATGTGAAGTAGCCAGGGATAATCAAGTAGCTGCACTTGGCTAGGAGTTTTCCAGGGCTGGGACATCTAAGATAGTTTCTCATCTGGACCTCTCTTCTCCATGCAATTTGACATCATCTGTGGTCTTGCAACTGGCTTCTAAGAAACTGGAGATGGAGTTCTGCACGCTCTTAAGGTCACACTCCGTTGTCAGAGGACATCATTGCTGCCACACTGGTTGGGCGAAGTATATCACAAGGCCAGACCAGATTCAGGGGTAGGAAAGATAGACTCCACCTCCTGCTGTGAGGAGCAGAATGTATGAACAGAGATGGGAGAAACCGTTGGCAGCCATATTGGACACTCTACCACAGGGGCAGACCAGGACTGGTGACAGGAACTCCAAATTATCTGTGTGCAAATGAATAGCTATCGAGAGGCTGTGATTTGCCTGTCAGGGAGTTGCTGGTTTCCTACTTAGATGATTCCCTAGGATTTTCAAACCTCCCACTTCTCCTGGGAGGTGTGAGCTGACCAGGCTCTTAGAAAATATCAAATTTTTTCTTCTCCCTTTTCAGGTGATGAAACAGAGGTGTAGAGAGAAGTGATGTCTGAGCATAATGCCACAGGTCAGGGTGGGAGGAGGGCTCCTCCTGCCACGTGGTTTAGAGTGTGGATGTCGGGGTCAAATGTTGGTTTTGCCACCAAAATGACTGGATGATTCGTATGATCTTGCTGGACCTCCACCTCTTCATTTATTTGATGTGGATAATACCTACTTTATAGGACAGAATAGAAAGTGGTAAAGAACATGAGTTCTCAAGCCAGACTACCCGAGTTCGAATCCAGAGTCTTCCATTTATCACCCGTATTATCTTCAGATAAATCCTTAATTGTCCTATGTCTCAGTTTCCTCTTCTGTAAAACGGGGATAATACTACTACTTATTGTATAGAGTTGCCATGAGGATCAAATGAGTTTAAGCATATAGAAGCATCTAGAACAATGCCTGGCACACGATTCACAATCAATGGATGTTATCTATGATTATTAGTGGTAATATGAAAATTACAATAAGATAATGCTTACAAAAGCCTCGTATATGCTGTGTCCACAGTAAGTGATAAGCTCTGATTAGTGGGATGTGAGCTCTTCAATCCATTCCCCCTCCTCCCTGGGGGAGAAAACAACCCCAATTTCTCTCTAGTTGTTGTGGAAGCAGCCAGTATCTTATTTCATTTATTACAGTTTGCTGTTCACCCTGCTGCTGTTTCCTTGTGATCAGGAAGACTGCCTCTCAAATGGGAGAAGACCAGTCATGTCTCCCTGCCAGAGCTCACTTCCGGCCTCCCTGTGGGAAGCCCACTCCAGGGGAGTCCTTCTCCTGGAGGAGGCACACCTGAGCTTCTCCAGATGGAAGCTAGCATTTTCTCCCCCTGGGCTTTCTTCTCAGCCTTTCTCTAGTTTTTTGATATCATACTTCTCCTCTACTGTTGAATGAGAATAATTGAGAAATGAGTCTTCTCCTTCATGGTAAGCTCAGAGATGAGGTTTTTTGCTGGAACCAGCCCTTAGGCTCTGGGCACAGAGTAGGTCCTTAAGCAGTATTCAGGGCAAGTATCCATTACATCATTGCAACTATAATATATGTTACATATATTCATATAAATATAAACAGAGCATCTACTATGTGCTAGGCTGAGTTCTAGGGACAATATGAACCCATTTTTTTCCTAACACCCACCAAGGCAAGAGCCCCTCCTTGGCCTCACACAACCCTTTAGGAAGCCTTTTTGGGATTCCTTTATCTCTTTCAGGCTGCTCAGGCTGGTTCCTTCAGTTTGACCTCATCCACAGTGACCCTCTGCAGGTGTGGGCAAGATGTGGTCTCTCCAGGCAGGGAGAGAGTGCGCGAGCACCTTTTGGTCTAGCTTTAGGCTCCTTGGCACTCTAGCTCATTTTCCTTCTCTGAAAAACGATGCTCTCACTGCTTTGCCTTGTGTTGTGGGATTAAACAGGATCATATGTGTCAAAGCGCCTGGCAGACCATAGGCCCTTCCCAAGTATAATTACCATCCTCTGGCTATGGCCCCAGATTTACTGGACATGTCACAAGGGTGCTAACAGGAGGTGTCCTGCTAGATTTAACTTGGGCTGTTGTTCTCCTCTGTCATGAGGAGATTACCTGCCACATCAGGGTGCAGGCAGGAGAAGAAAGGCACCGAGGCCAGCTTCCTTGAGAAGGGCAGGTGCACAGCAAGGGGCCTTCATGTTCTTGAAAGAAGGATGCAGACAGGTGTTTCCCATTCTGGATATTTAAAAGAGAGTTCCCTGCAGTGCTCATGGGCCAGGGGAAAGGGATTTGTTTTGGGTGGAAAGTAGAATCAGTCCTGCTTGTGGGTTCCTGCTGTGCTCTTGTGCCCTGGGAAATAACTAAGTATGAGAAAATGAATGAGAAAAATCATACTTGAGGAGCTCTACATGGGGCCCCTGGCTGCCGGTCAGGGGGTTGGTTTCCACCTTTGCATGTATCCAAGAAATTGTGTAGGCGTGAGTTTCAACAGTGACACTGTATGGTAGCAGGAATCCGGGGCAGAGAGAATCCCTGGCGGTTCTAAACTGAACAGACTCCAGTTCTTTTAAGCCTGGTATGTGTGAGGCTCATTTTGGTTTTTACTTGGCCTGTCCCCAGGGCTTTGGGACAATTTGTTGGAAAGGGAGGAAACCTCCAGAAGGAGATGCTGGAGTTTTCATGTAGATGTGTGCTTGGGAGATTAATTGGAAAAACAACTGGAATGTGACCATATTTGTGCTCTGAGTTTATGGAGCAGTTCATACCGGTTATATTAATTATCCCAGAGGGCATTGTGAAATGCTAAGAAGAGATTTGGTCTTAATTAACTTTTGTTTTTAGGATTACAGGATGAATAGTTCTTTTGAGGGCCGGGGATAGTCTGTTTCCTGGGCATGGAAGCAGTGGAGAAAAAGGTATGTCTGGGACCCAGTCAGAAGTCTGGTGAGTCTGGGTCCTCATGTTGGTCAGAGTAGCTGAGGAAGATGGAGGTACAGGTCACTTCTGGACCATGGAAGGCCTTGGGTGCCTCACTAATAAGGGGTCTGGAGTAGCTCTGGGCATTTTGGAAGGAGCAGTTCCTTTTGGCTATAACCGTCAGGGTTTTGGAGACTGGAAAGCTGCCTCCTGAGGACTGATGCTGTCTCCAAGATGGCCACCCACCTAGGAGTCCTAGCGCCCTCAGCCCTCAAGCCCTCAAACTCCTTATCCACAGTCCCTGCTCAAAAAAACAGCCAACGCGGCAGCTCCGGGTGGCCGGGATTGCGACACCAATGTGTTTGTTCCCCGTGTTTGTGAAATACCTCAGAGGCACTGTTCCAGTCCCACCTGACTAGTTTTCTGATTGCCACATGGCCCTGGCTCTATCTGCCAATACTCAACCAGGGCTGACTAGTCAGAGATTTTGAGATGTTTATGGGTTCAGAACTTAAGAGACCTCATTTCTGTTTGCCTGAATGAGGAGATCTTACCTTCCAGAAGCTTCTGAATATCACTTGTTGGGCTGGGAGGCAGCTCTGGGATGCTGGAGTGAATAGGGTAACCTTGGGCCAGTCACTTGACCTCTTCAAGCTTTTGTCCCTTTAAATACATAATGAAGATAGTTAATCCTATCTTCCAAGATCGTGACCCACAAGTATACCACCAGATGGAAGGTCAGGTACTAGGTCACTTACAAGGCTTCTTTTCCTTAAAGGTCACTGAAAGCAATGTTGGCTTCAAATTTCTGAGTCATTAAAATTCAGTCTTGCATTTAATTCTTGCAAATGAATTGCTGTCAATCTTTGACTGAGAGCAGGGAGAAGAGGCCTAGCTAATATATAACATAATGGGAACTCAGAAGCCTCTAGAAATTGGCTCAAGAATATGGTCAGTGGTCTGAAACTATAAAAATCCTAGAGGAGAGCGCAGGTAGTAATTTCTCTGACATCAGCTGTAGCAACATTTTTTTAGATAGATCCCCCGAAGCAAGGGAAACAAAAGCAAAAATAACTATTGGGACTACATCAGTATAAAAAGCTTTTGCACAGCAAAAGAAACAATCAACAAAGCTAAAGGCAACCTACTGCGTGGGAGAAGTTATTTGCAAATGACATATCCGATAAAGGGTTAGTATCCGAACTATATAAGGAGCTTAGACGACTCAACACTCAAAAAACAGATAATCTGATTTAAAAATGGGCAAAAGACATGAACAGACATTTCTCCAAAGAAGACATGCAGATGGCCAACAGACACATGAAAAGATGTCCATCATCACTCGACAACGGGGAAATGCAAGACTGAACTACAACGAGATATCACCTCACACCCGTCAGAATGGCTAAAATCAACAACACAAGAACAACAAGTATTGGCCAGGATGTGGGGAAAGGGAACCGTCTGCTCTGTTGGTGGGAATGCACATGGTGCAAGTGCTCTGGAAGTCAGTATGGAGGTTTTTCAAAAAGTTAAAAATAGAAGCCCCTAGAATCTGGCAATTGCACTCCCAGGTATTTAGCCAAGGACTACAAAAACACTAATTCAAAGGGATCCATGCACCCATATGTTTATAGCAGCATTATTTATAATAACCAAATTATGGAAGCAGCCTAAGTGTCCATAGACTGACGAATAGATAAGGAGAATGTGGCAGGCATATATATACATACACACACACACACACACACATATAAATATATATATAATGCTAAGTGAAATAAGTCAGTCAGAGAAAGACAAATACTGTCTAATTTTACTCATATATGAAATTAAAGAAACAAAACAAACTAACAAAGAAAAAAGAGCAACAAACGAAAAAAGAGACTCTTAACTAGAGAACGAACAGATGGTTACCAGAGGGGAGGTGGGTGTGGGACAAGGGGGAAATAGGTGAAGGCAATTAAGAGTACGCTTACGGAGCACCTGGGGGGCTCAGTTGGTTAAGTGGCTACCTTCGGCTCAGGTCATGATCCTGGAGTTTCAGGACAGAGCCCAGCTTCACGTCTGGCTCCCTGCTCAGCTAGGAGTCTGCTTCTCCCTCTCCCTCTGTCCCCCGCCCCTTGCTCATGTACACTCTTGTGCTCTCTCTCTCTCTCAAATAAATAGTCTTAAAAAAAAAAGAGTACACTTATTATGATAACACTGCATAATGTATAGAATTGCTGAATCACTATGTTGTACATCTGAAACTAATGTAACACTGAATGTTAACTATATGGGAATTAAAATTTGAAAGTAAAAAGGAATATGGTCATTGGTATTCAGCCCATGGAAGCTGGCTATAGAAGACATGTGACCTCATGCCTCATTTCCTTCATCAACTTCCTTCAACCAAGGGGATAAAAACTGAATTTGGGGAGGGGTAGGGCTAACAATTATTGGGCTACTATTACATGTGAGGCATGAAGAGAGTAAGAGAGTAATTATGCATGTGTTTCTCATCTTGTCATTTCTTCAACCCAAAGAAATGGGCAGCATTGTCCTTAAGTAGCAATTGCTCATTTAATCAATATTTACTGAGTGCTTACTATGTATCAGACATTACTTTGGGAGATAGAATATGGGAGAAAACAGCCCCAGCGCATGATATGCCTTGCTTGAGGTCACCCAGCTGGTCTGCAGCGGATCAGGATAAGATTCCTCCTTTACGGAGGCTTTATTTCAGAGCTGTTTTTGATCTGAGATGCTGCACAGACAGACACACAAATACGCACACACTTGTACATACACACACGCACACACTTGCATGTGTTCTCACATGCACACACACCACAAACGCACGCATTCTCACACATCCACTCGCGCTCACACACAAACACACACATGCACAAACATACCCACAGGTGTGCACACACACACACCAAATAACACACACACCAGCTATGTGTATACTTGCACACACATTCACACACACCATTCCATTCATTGGGAACATTTTTTTCAAACTGCTGGCATCTCTGAATATTTCAGGTCAGAAATACTACAGATCTAATGTCAAAGGTTTCATTCTATTTGCTTCCCCCTGCCCCCACCCCCCACCCCCCGCCCACCTCCTCACCTTTTTCCTCTGCTCCTTCCCCATTCTGTGACCAGACTCCTCCTCCTGATTTTTCCTAGCAGTGGTCTTAGGGAAATGATCAGCACTCCCAGGCTTGGGGTATAATATTCAACTAGAAAGCAAAAGCTCTCTAAGTCCATCAAAGGACTGTTTGCCAAAGTGGGCTTCCCCCACACAGCTGTACAGATCTCCCCAAGTCCCCTTCCTGCCCCATCATCTGCCTTTCTGCCCTTAGGCATGTCATGCTCAAGTTCAAGTGTTAACCTTGTGGGCCCGGGTGTCCTCAGCCCTAGCACCCCCCTCCCTCGCTCTCTCGGGCATGAGCCAAGTGCCTGTGAAGGCCTCTTCCAAGTGTTTCATCACGCCTCGGGGTGGGGATGCACCCGTTTTGTTTCAACACTGTGCTTCTACCTGGCATTTCTTTTGCTAACTAACAAGTGGAGGAACTCCTCCGGATGCTGGCGGCCTTGGGGGAGGGGGGCTGTGCTCTGGTCTGTAGAGTGTTGGTGGGGGCACAGCAGTTCCCACCCTCCTCCCTTGTGATCACCCTGGAGGAAGGCTGGGGTGCTGGGTTTTAGCTTAGCTCACCCGTGTAAGCATTTCAGACTCCTCAGACTATTTCATCATCCAGGCAGCTCAAGGTGGGGGTTGTAGAATTTGAGAAACTTTAGCAACTCCCGAGCATCAGTCCCCGAAGAGTGCCAAGAGTCGCCTTCCCCAACTCATCTGTAGTCCTGTGGTTTCAGGGATCTCTTTCTGCATAGAGAGCTAAAACCCCTTTGCCTTCACCATCAAAGGATCTCCAAAGTGTACTTACAAACTCCAAGTACTCATTGCAACCTTTGGACTCCAGGGGCTAGCGTTTACCCTCACCATGGCCGTTTGGCCACATTGGCCAACTGGGTGAACTTGCTGGAGGCAGGTGTTGAGTGCAGGCACTCATGAACAAGTCCAAAGCACGGCAGGCAGCATAGTCTGCAGCCAGCCAGCCCAGGAATGGTTTTGGCAACATGCACTGGGTCTGGGGCAAGCTCACTGGATCTGTCTCTCTTTGTCTCTCTCTCTCCCTCCCACCAGAGGAGATAAAATGGGCAGGGCAAATAAGAAATCCCGTGGGGATGGCGGTGTGGAAGCGAACAGCACCCTGCGAGAAAGGGAACTGAGCACCCAGGTGCTCATGGGCGTGGGGCCAGATTTGGGGACTATTCCCTGATAAAGGCATGGAGTTCCGCAGGTGGGGTTCTCTTGGGCACTTAGCTGATAGTCTTCCACAGTGATTGCTTATGATCAGGTCTTATGTTGCAACTAGATCATACACTCTTAGTGCCCAGGGATCAGAGCTCCAGTTTCTTTTCTCTCTCCTGTACTGCCTAACTCACACCCTTATGTGGAAGGAGTGTTTGATCAGCGCGGGGAAGGAAAGAAGGCCAGGCTGCATTGATATGATGCTATGTCATGTTCAAAACCCTTGACGGTGAGTCATCCCTTCTGGGGGCTGAGCTCACTTTCAGGCCTGTGAACCCCTCACCTCCCTCCTCGGGGGCCCGTGTTTGTGTATACCAGCGTCAGGACTTGCTGAGCTGTCTGTCTTGAGCAGGGGAGGCCAGATTTACGCAGAGCAGAGCAGAACTGCGAGCAGCGGGGGATTTACTGAAGCGTCACGATGTTCAGACAACATGTCCTACCGTGGACATTAAGAGGAATCTCCTTTTGTGTCTTGTATTACAGATACCAAGGAGGCCTTCTGGAAGCCACTGAGACTAAGGGGGGCTGCGGGCAAGAAAATAGGAGATGGTCCAGGCCAGAGGAACCGCACAAGCTAATGAACATACAATGTGGGACTTGCCCACCCTTTGTCTTGTTTACTCACTCATTCACCCCAAAACTTATTTCCTGAACCCTGCTCTGTGCCAGACACTGTTTCAGCCTTGGGGAGCAGAGCGGGGAGCAAGTCTGGTGTATGAAGTTGTGTGGAGCCCGTCACCAACAAAGAACACAAGCATCAGCTGGAAAAGACCAGAGGGTCGTGGGAGTGTGGGGCAGGAAGGGGGCGGAACGAGGGTCGGTGAGGGCTGAACCCTGAAGGATGAGGCCAGGGGGTCCGCCTGGGGGAGAGGGGAGGGCGGGAGGAAAGGCAAGAATTATTTCAAGCATGAAGTTCCAGGAACAGAAAGAGCCAGGCGCTGGTGAGACACTTGAGTGAGTCCTGTGTGGCCAGAGTATAGGAAGTCAAGGTGGGGAGGGGGGCCGAGGGGTCAGTGAGCGAAGGAGACAGGGGCGGGCGGGTGAGGAGCAGGCCAGGAAGAGGTCACGCAGAGCTCTCTGGGCCCGAGGAGGGATTTTGCACTTCATCTGAAGCCGTCTGGGCAAGAGAGGCTATTGACTTGCTTGAGGGCGCAGGAAGCCCAACAGAGGGGCAGCTTGGCAAGTGATTTAGGAAGGGAACGTCCTACCCCACCAGAACATTTTCTGGAAGGTTGTTTCCAGCTTGACCTTTTGTGATTACGCTCTGTGCTGTGCCGGGGTGCTTGTGGCAGTGGAGTGCAGAGAGGGGGGTCAGGGGGCACCTGCTGTGCCTTCTTCCTCCGTTGCCCTCGTCAAGGGGTGGATGCCCCCCTGTTACCCTGTGCCCCCCAGTTACCCCCTCACTTTGCCCCAAAGAGCCTGCAGCTCCTCTTCGCTCTGACTAAATTCCCCTTCCAACCTCAGAAAGTCCTTACTTGGCATTAAACGCTAGGGTGACTCTAAGCCTGTTTTCCTCCTCCTAGCTGCGCAGCCTGTATCTTCAGTAGAGAGAGGGTGATCACAGTGTCACCTAGGCAGGGTTTACAAAGCTGCCATTGGGGAAGTGCCCTGCCCTGGCCTGGCTCCTGGTTGGTTCTAGAAATGCTGCCTGTTGGTATAGTCCTGGCAGACCAGGCTCTTGTCCGTCACCCCCACTCCATACCAATGGCATTTCTATCCTTTCTCCCAAATGCCCACCTCCCCAGCCCCAGCAGACTCTCCCACCCCGCCCAGAGCACCAATGTCTGTCTTGCTTGCACTGTTTCCTCAGCCTGCAATGCCCTTCCTTTTCTAAGCACCCTGAGGCCTAGCACGTATCTTGTTCCCTCTGGAGAACCTTCTAGGCATGCTCCTGCCAGTCCTACTCGAAGGCAGGCTTAATTATTCTGTTGAGTCTCCCCAGCACTTGGGGGCCTTGCTTTATCAGAGCACACACTGGTAGGTATTTCTGTAGTTGTTTGCGGCGAGGGGTCTGTCTCCCCTCCCAGATGTGTTTCCTTGGGCAGAGACATGTGTCATTCACATGCCATCCTGAGTACTGGGCGTGGAGCCCGATGGTCAGAGCTAGCTGGGTGAATGAATGAACCGGCCCGGTGCGCTTACCTGCTTGAAGGCCAGTGTCTCCCTGATCTTTGGTCCCCAGCTGCCTGGTACCCAGTAGCTCACTAATCCTCCTTGTCCACCATGGAAGGGTAGGTCGGGCTGGTGTGGGTAGATGTGCGAGGCAGAGAAGGGTACAGAGGGCCAAGAGGAAGGACAATTTGGATGATGGGCTCAGGGGCCAAGAGAGGGCTCCAGACTTCTTTGAGGAGGACCTGGGGCTGGGGAACTGGAGTGTCAAGGGAGCCTCAGCCTCTTTTCCCTGGGCTGGACCCTCTTCTAGCCCCGTGGGAGGGAGGACACCCCACCCAGGCCAAAGGGGAATATTAACATGTCAGAATGACTCGCAGGATATTTCACAGGTCTTATCTGTTAATAATAAAAATGAAATTACATTAAAAATACAGCCATGTGTGGGTTGCAGAACGAGTTAATGACTCCTCATGTAGTTAGATGCGTACCCCTTTAATTGAGGCAGGTAATGACCGTGGTAATAATAGCCTGGGTCTGTGTATGGGTTCTTTCCTCCGAGAAGCTCAAAGTACTTTCTCTTCCTATCTCATCTCTCTCCCCAACTTCCCAGGGAAGTGTGTCTGATTATCCCCATTGCTGAGGTGTCTGAGTACCGTGACTCACTCTATGGTTCTGAAGCTCACCTCCTTCTCCCCCGGCCTGGGCAGGGCTCACGTGCCTCTCTCCTCCCTGGCTCCGGGCCTGCAGTACCCCATTTCCTGGATGACCAAAAAAGCCAGGCTTGCTGTGTAGGACCAAGGGGAGCTGAGGCACCAAAGGAAGCAGACCAATGGGGACAGGGGAAGAGGGAGGGAGGGACGGAGAAGAATGGGATATTCAGAGAAGGCAGGTCGCTGGACTCCCCAGCATCATGAGGGCAAGGACCGTGTCCTGTTTATCTTGCTTCTGGATCAGGTGAAGAGCTTGGCACATTGAGTGATAGATGGCCATACCTATGGTATCATTCAATACCTAGCTCAAAGTCACCTCTTCCAAGGAGCTTTCCTTGATTTCTTCCTCAGTGTCCCTACCACACCACTGCTGGGCTCTCCTAGCCCTTGGAACCTCTGTTTTGTGTGTAAGTTAACTGTTTATGCATCAGCCACCCCCATTCAGGTGTGGGCTCCTAGACCAGGCATGAGCGTGACTCATCCTCTACGCCTGGGGTCTGTTAGCGCAGGGCCTTCACATAGTAGGACTGCACATCAAGGGTGCCGGCAAGCGTGGGCTTTGAGATCTAAAAGACCCCGATCCAAACCCTGGTTCTGCCTCTCACCAACTGTGTGTCTCGGGAAGCCCCTTGATGTCTTACAGCTTTCCCTTCCTTTCAGAAAGTGGAGTTGAGAAAGCCCATCTGGGCGGGTTGTGGCAGAGTTAGCCACGGCAACTCTGCTTGGCACCTAGTAGGTGCTCATTATGCATTTCCTATGATTAATTTTAGATGTGGTGGTTCCCGGCCCTAGGTCCACATCAGAACCGCCCTTCTCAGGAATAGACATGCTTGGAAGCCCCCTGGGAAATTCTTGGCCTGTGGGTCTGGTGGTGGGGGAGTCAGGCTTCCACTTTTTAAAAAAGCTTCTTTGGTTCTTCTGATGTCAAGGATCTCAAGGTTTGTCAAAAGGAACATAAGATAAGAATGTAAAATAGTACAAAATCATTGACTTCTCTGGGGTCCCTGGTCCAGTGAAGGGACAATAAAATCTCGGAGACAGGATAGGATCTCAAGGTTTGTCAAAAGGAACATAAGATAAGAATGTAAAATAGTACAAAATCATTGACTTCTCTGGTGTCCCTGGTCCAGTGAAGGGACAATAAAATCTCGGAGACAGGTGGGTTGCCTGTGGGGTCAGAGAGAATGCAGAGGGGAAGTTCATCTTGCCTTTACTTCGCATTAGTTCTGTGACCCCAGTAAGCTAGTCCTCTTCTCTAAACTTTATCTTGCTGCTTTCTTTGGGGTAGAGTCCGAAGGGCTGATTTCTTCAGCTAGTCTCCCCCTGTTTTTACATGTGAGGACAACATCTGGTGGGGAGAAGAACCCTCTAGACTCCATGACCATCAGTCAATGGGGTCACGAGGTGTTGTGTGGTCTTTGTTAAAATTCACCAACTTTATGAATTAGAGGTGGAAATAAAAGTTCGTAACCATTTATAACTCCAGCTAGTGTCTGAGGGGCCCCTAAAGGACCTTTGTGCAGATGGGGTGCAGCTGAACCTTCTTTTCGAACAGGAGCCTGGTACTTTCTAGCCCGGAAAGGTGGTGACCCTGTAGAGGACAAGGGTCAGCATGGTAGAAAGAGTCCTGACTCTCAGCTCTTGAGACATGAGCTGATGATGAGAAATTCTATCTTTAAGGCTTATGATCCTGAAAAAGAATTTGATGTAATGGCAAAAGCCATTTGTCCCAGGGATGACAGATGAAGAGACCAACAATATAAGTCTGGAAAGACGTAGCCCCACAGTTCAAGGTAGGAGTCATGGTGCATTGGGGATGCTGAGTCCAGGGGCAGGGCTCTGGGGAAGCCACAGGATCACGTAAGGAAGTGGCCGCAGAAAGCGGGCAATGGGGATGGAACAGAGCGCCAAGTATTTTCTTCTGTGCTGTTTGCTTCAGTTTTTACACAGCCTTGAGAGGAGTTTCTGCATCGACATTCACCTTTCATGATAACTAACCCTGTGATACAGATGAGAACGCAGGGGCTCAGAGGGGGATGGTCCCCAAGGTCTCCAGCACCTCTCTGGTGCCAGAATTGGAATCCACATCTGTCCTCCTCTGATATCTGTGTGTTTGCTTTCCCCCACTACACTTTACTTCTCGGATGGCTGCCCCAAAGCATTTTGGGTTTATTTAGATACTCTTTGGAATGGTTCCCAGATGTTTCCTGGGGTGAGGCAGTCACCCTCCCTTTCCTGGGAACAGGCCACTCTCAGTGTTGGGAAGGTGGAGAGGTGTTTGGTGAAAACCTCCAAGGTGTGGACTTCCTGTCATTACAGGTGGGAGGCGGGGCTGGTCCTCGGGATCCTGAGTGGGGACCGAAAACGTCTCTCTCCAGGCAGGACCTGGAGGATGGCCCTGGGCTGTGATGGTCAGTGCTACTGAGAAGGAGAGTGGACAAGTTTAAAGTCTCAAAAGGCAGAGATTTCCAGACTGGCTATCACCCCAGAGACCCAAAGGGCAGAGGTACACAAAGGTGACCTTGATTTGGGTCCAGAAAACAAGAAACTCAGCTTCTTTTCTGTGAAAGGTGAATGAATCACTTTTCCAAGAAGCCAACCTACCCTTGCCCACTGCAAGCCTCATGCAGGCTCGGAGTGGCAGCCTCGCCGGGTGGAGGGAGCCGGCATGCTCATTTTCCTTCTTCTTCCCTTTCTCCACCGACAGCAAGGAGGTCAGAAGACGGGGCTGGGAACTGCCTCCTCACAGTGGCTGAAGCCCCCACCTCAGATGTACCCAGGTGACACTGCTGGGTACTGAGGCTGGGGGGGTGTAGGGTAGGGTGTGGGAGAGAGAGGGGAAGCTATGCTGAAGGTACAAAAGCAGTGGTAGGGGGGAGATAAAAGCCACAGACACTATGGCACAACTGATGGGCAGAGAAAACCCTCCCGTTTGCTAATCCCGTCTTCCTTGCCTGCTGTCAACAGGTTGCAAAGTCAGGAACCTCATTTAGGATCCTAGCTGCCCCACCTTCGCTCCCTCCTCTGTTGCCCTATGCCCAGCCCTCAGATCTCACAAATTGCACAGCAACCTCAAGCAAGTTGTTCCGACTCTTCTGGAGTCTTGGCTTTCTCATCTGTGTCATGGGGATAACATTATCTGCAAAGTTGAGAACATTCAAGCAGATTAAGCAGAAGTGACCTGGGTGTAAATCATAGCCTGGGCATCAGTCCTGACCCGCTGGGCAACCCTTACACTCTCCAAGTCTCAGTCTGCTCATCTGTAACACACGGCCCTGCCAGGAGCTGTTGTAAGGATCCAATAGGACAACGCTCTTGGCAAATACAAGTTGCCCAGGAAAAGCCTTCATTGCCTTCTCCTACCATGATTATTCTTTCACAATTTTGCCAAGAAGAGAGATTTGGTCCTGAAGATGTCCAGTTATTCCAGGGAGTGATCTCTTCTGGGTCCCTTGTTCATAAAGCGAGAAGAGTAGCACACATTTCCCTGAGCTGTTGTAGGGTCAAGGTGATGAAGATACCATGCTAGAACAGTACCCTCTACACAGGAAGTAGTCCATAAAGGTTAGCTTCATGGCTGCCTTGAGAGAATTCTTCCTGCTAGTGGTGGAGCCCTGGTTGGTGCCTTGGCCTTAGTGGTCAAGCAGGGCTGAGCTGACTCTCCCAGGAACGACAGGTCTGGGCAGTGACAGCCCAGCCTAGTGGGGTGGGAGCAGCCGGGCTCCTTAGGAACCCCCAGGAATAACTCGGCTATTATTTAGTAACAAAAATTGCCTTTGGCCTTGGCTGGTCCTAGAGATGGTGGGAAAGAGGGATGCTCCTACATTTTCTCATGGCTAAGGAAGCAGATGAGGGCAGTGGCAGGGTGGGCTGTGGCCTTTTACTGGATACTGACCCGGTAGGAGGCCACACAACTGGATGGCAGCTGGAGGGCCAGCCTTCCATAGTATGGGACGGCGAGCCCTGGACAGGGCCCCAGACCCTGTTCTTGACCAAGTCAGACAAGATGCGTTTCTTTCTTTAGGAACTTGGAGTTTAGGAACTTGGAGGAGTTCTTTCTTAGGAACTTGGCTGGATGGTGTTTTAGGCTATGAGTCCATGTGTTTAGACTCTAAGTCCCATGCTCTTTCCCTTACATTATGTATGTCCAGAGTCATGGACTCTGACCCTGGGAGCTCAGCCATGATTTGTGGCAGATGGCCAACTGGATGCTTAGGGAGCACAGAAGAAGAAGAGAGGTTCAGAGAAAGTCTGTGGAGGAGGTGACATTTGAGCCAGGCTTTTTAGGGGGTGATGTGGGAGAAAGCACTTATCTCCACTTCCTCATCTCCCACTCATTTCTCCAGCTCACCCATTGCAGTCTGGCTTCTCCCACAACATGGAACTGCTCTCACCGAGGTCATCAGTGACCTTCTTGTGGCAAATCCAATGGATGTCTCATAGCCCTTCTTTTAACTAATGTGCGGGTCACATTTGTCACTGAGCTCACTTCTCCTTGGACTTGTGGTTCTCCTCCAACCTCCCCAACTGTTGCTTCCCAGTTTCTTTTGTGATCTCATCTTCCCTTGCAACCTGTCTACCTACCATCCATCCAGTCCAGCCAGCCAGCCATTCATCCATCCACTCACCCATCCATCTAATCCATCAATCCATTTATCCTTTCATCAATCTACCCATCCATTTATCTATCTATCTTTCATCTATTTATCTATGTAATTAAGGAGAGTATAATGAAGGCACTCTTTACAAAAGTATGAAAGGATTAGGAGAATGTACCAGGAAATAGTGCAGCGCTCTAGCATGAATAGTATCAAGGAAACATTACTCAATCTAGGCCTCATGGGAAGGCCAAGTGATTTTCAGAATCCGGAGAGTATAGCTACAAGAAGAGCCTTCCACATAGGGGGATAGCCAGCCAGGGGCACAAATACCCCTGACTCTCCTCCTGCCCTCTGATGTAGTTCACAAAAACCAACTTCCCATGCTCCTTACACTCTGATATCAGCCTGCTGTGCTGTATGTGCTCCTTTCCCCTTTCTCTTTGTCCTCACCCTGAGGGCTCCTCTGCTCCAGTGGCTATTGTCCCTAAATATCTGTCTCAAGCCAAGACTTCTGTTCTGGTCACCTGGCCACATGGTCACCCAACTGTCTACTTACTGGACATCTCTAGATGTCCTTCTGGCATCACAGACTCAGCATGACCACAGAGGACCTCAGGGCCTTCTCCCAAACCGTTTATCTTCCCATATGTTCTTCCTGAATGGATGACATCTCCGCCCACCTCATCATCCAAGTCAGGGCCTGGGATTCATTCCTGACTCCTGCCCTTCCTTTCCCCTCTATTCCTCTCACCAAGTCCTGCCAAATCTATACCCAGACATTTGACACACTCAGTCCCTCTCTATCTACCTCCCATCTCTCCCTTTTCTTGGAGTCTTCTCATCTCTCCCTGGATTATGACAACTGCTTCTGAATTTAACCAGCTGCTAGCTGAATCTTAGGGTCCATTCTTTCTTGCTTCTTAACTAAAGAATGCCCACTTTTAGCTAGGTCCATGGCCTGTGATCTAAAAGACAACATTTGCCAGCTTCTCTTGCAGCTAGGAATGACTATATGCTGAAGTTCTGGCCAAGAAGATATAAGTGAAAGTGTCATGTGGAAGGTGCTAGAAAGTTTCCTTAAAAGAGAGAGGGTGCATTCCCCTTTCTCCTGGCCCTATGTTGCTGCCTGGAACATGGTTCTGACAATTGGAGCTCTAACAGCTACATTGGGCCATTTGGAGAATGGCATCCCACAGCTGGAAGAATGCCCAGGCATAAGTCACTATTTCTGGACGTCTTCAATGTAAGAGTGAATTAAATATCTAACTTGATTCAGCTACTGTTATTTTTTTTTGTTTTTCTGTTATTTGCAACAGAATGTAATTCTCACAGATGCATCTTATACCCGGGGGGATAGCTGCAGATGTTTCTGTGCCCCACACGCCTCCTTTAGACCACCTGACTTCAGCATGGCAGTGAGGACAGTTCCATGCATGCTGATTGTGTTACTTCAAACCTGCAAGTCTTCTTCAAAACCCATCAGAGGAAGGCCAGTCAGCCTCTGTGCCTGGAAGAGTAATGGGTGGAGAGAGAGTTAGTGCCTCCTGATGCAACCTTCAAGCAGTGGGGACTGAAAATTCGTGACAATATGAAGGTCGTTATTGGTTTCTCAGAGGGTCCCCAGCAGGACTGAGTTCTGCTGTTCCCAGAGGTAACCAGCTCAGTAACACACCCTTTCTAGTCTTACCCCTATCCCCAACTCACTCTCCTCACTCTGTCACTGCTGCTTCCTGGGGCCACCTCAATGCTGGGGGAACCAACAGGGTTTGCTTTAAAATGTAGCCCTGTTTATGGCCTCCCCCTCCCCAAAGTCCACCTCTAGAGCTCAGTGACTCCTGGATGATGGTACAATTTGATTCCTTGTCTGTCCCACAAGGCACCACCAGCTCTGGTCCCTTCCTCCTCCAAAGCCCTGTCCCTTGCCTCTTGGCCTCTATGTGCCCTTTGCTCCAGCCATGCCAGGTTACATTTCACGCTCTGGTGCCTTTTCACAGACTGGAACATTCCTAACCTTACCCTATTGCAAAGGCTCAGGTGCCCTTCACCACTGTGCTCCCATGTCCTGTCTTCTGGAAAGCCTTCCCTGACCTCCCACGTTTAGCTGGAGCTGCTCCACATCCAGGGTCTCATTCTTCCTTTCGACCACTCTCGAATTGGCTAATTAGCTGCCCCCTTTCCCTCTTGACTTTGTGCTTCCTTCTAGAGCAGAGACTACATGCATCCTATGTGGTTTTGTATCCCAGACAGAGTGCTGAGCTGGAACAGAGATGAAATGTGGCAGCGTGAGCAGGGACAGGACCAGGAGAAGCAAGGCCCAGTGAGGGGCACATATGTGGTGCATTCCTGGTGCTCCACACTCCCATGGCCTGTCACCCCAGCATCCCACTTTTCTAAGATCTGGTCTCTTGTCCCTTCAGCCTCAGGTGCTACAACCTCCCCCTTCTGTTCAGAGACTTAGTTCAGAACCACACCCAGTGTTAGCCCAATACCACAAGTTCTTCAACCTACTGACCCTACCCATGATCTTCCCTTTACTTGCATTACTCCAGCTTCCCCTATACCCCATGAATTTCTCCCTGCCCTTCAAGGCCCTCATCAAGTACACCTGCGTCCATAAGCCCTTTCCTTCTGGGAGCTGTGCTTTTACATTGTAGGTTCTTAAGGAAGCTTGTTGTTGTTGTATTGGGTGTGTTGGGTGGGATGGGGGGCATGTATATACTCATTTAAGAAATACTTACATGGGGCTGAATATATTCGAGTCACTACTCCACGTGCTGTACACATGCAAACTAATTTAATACACATAATTCTGTAAGGAAGGTCTTGCTCTTATACCCCACAGAGAGGCTATTTAACTTTTCTGCAGTTGCATAGCTAGAAAGTGCTAGAGAAAATATTTGAACCCAAGCAGTATGGGGCATGTGGAGCCATGGAAGGACTCTCAGTGTAGACGCATTGAGGGTGGCTCTAGAAAGGACTGGACTAGACAGATGAGAGCAGCCTGGCCTGGGCGGTACTGGCTTCAAGTGGCTATAGGACAAGGGGGGCAGGGACTGTTCCTCAGCCCCCCAGGGTGATGGCGGTGGCTCTCAGGTCCTGGGAAGTGTATGGGGTGCAAGAGGACTCTTTAAATGGACGCTCTCTGAACTGGAAGGAGAAAAGAAAACACTTGATACTTAAATCAAATTCACTTTCTGGGAGCTCTGAGGTCAAGCTAGGCGACCAGAGCTGCTTGTGGACACCTCAAAAACAACTTCAGAGGCGTGGCCTTCACTGAGCAGGACAGGGAAGGGAGTGACTGGCAGGAAATCTACTCCTGACTCCCATCAGACTACCTTCTGCTCTGCAGGTGAGAGGGGTTCTCAAAATGTTGTTTACAAATGGATGTGGGGATCACAGGAAGACTCCGGGGCCAGTCGTCAGAAGCTTTGATGTAATTTGTTCGGTGATTTTGGTGGTAAGCTACTTTCCCTCTATAGAGCTCAGTTTCTCTATTTGTGAAATGCAAAGTTTGGCTGGAAGCCCATGAAGAGCTCTCCCAAACTGATTGTTAATGATTCTAGCTGCATATGGATTACTTTGGAAAGCAGGAAGAAGGAGGGAAATTGAGGTCTGTTATGGCCTGAATTGTGTCTTCGCCCAACCTCTCAATCCAGAAGTCCTAACTTCAGAATGTGACTGTATTTGGAGACAGGGCTTTTAAAGAGGTCATTAAGGTGAAATGAGATTATTGGGATGGGTCTTAATCTAATCTGACTAATCTTATATGAAGAGGAGTCTAGGACACAGACGCACACAGAAGGAAATCCATGGAGAGGGCAGGAGAAGATGGTTAACTAAAGCCAAGGAGGGAGGCCTCGGAGAAATCCACCACTTGATCTTGGATGTCTAGCCTCTAGAATTGTGAGAAAATGGATTTCTGTGGCTTAAGCCACCCAGTCTATAGTCATTGTGACAGTCCTGGTAAACTGATATAGGGTGATGGCATTGGTGGACAGAATGACAATGTCCCCCAGCCGTGGTATCTGGGTCCCTCTGGGGTCAGGCAAACCCCAACATGTAAGGAATGCAGGTAGGACAAGGGGAGGGGTTCAGAGTAGGTCCCCTTGGACCGCATGCATTGAGCCTGCTGTGTTGTCAGGACTAGATGGGTAAGCCCTAGTCCTGCCCTCAGTGAGTTTCTAGTCCTGTGGAAGAGACAAATATATGGCTTGGTTCTTGTCCAGTGGGAGCCCTGCAATGATGAAATATACATGTCATGCGGATGAAGGAAGCCCAGGACGACTTCACAAGGAGGATGCCTTGAAGTGTCAGTCACGGACATAACCAATCAGGGAATGGAGGGAAGAGCATCTTGGGCAGAGAGGTCAGAATGTACAAAGGCGCAGAGGCACACATGATTCCATGAAGGGAGGAAGAAATGATGTCCACGAGCAGAGCTGAATCGGATCAGACAGACCCAACCATGGAGGCTGGACTTCCTCCTGATTGGGCTGGGGAGCCTGTGAAGGTTTAAGAGGAGGCTGACCATGCATTTCAGCATTAGAGGGGACACAACTTATAAGTATGGGGGTCTGGAGCCAGACCCCACTGGGTCTCAGTTGTGCTACCTACTAGCTGGTCAACCTCGTGCAGGTTACCCATCCTCTTGGAACCTCTGTTCTCACCTGCGAAATGATGATAATAGCACATACCTCATAGGTTCGCCACAAAGATGGAGTAGGTAAATACCTACTTTGTGCTTTCAGGAGTGCCTGGCATGTTGATGGCTCTTAAGACACTCTGGTTGTTAGCTCAGCCTTGGTTTTCACACCTGCTCTGCTGCGTTGGGGCTGAAATGATGATTTCATCAACCCTTTCCATTTGGTGAAGTGGGGAGTGAGGTCAGTGTAGGAAATCAGTCGTCACAAACTGGAACTGGGAACTGAAAGGGGCAGAAGCTTCTGGAAATGCAAGGAGAACTTGCTAGGACGCATTTCTGTAGGGTTCTAGGGAGTCCTTGGCCTCAGCGGGGCACCCTCTGAGGCTTCGTAGGTTTGTGACGCACGTGGGGGAAGGAACTGAAAAGGGGACCTGAAAGATGTGTTTTCTCAGAAACAGGCAAAGAGGGCAGTGGACCTGGGGTGGGGGACCGAATCACTGCCCATCAGGGCCGAGAGACCCTGAGAGGTTTTATGGCCAGCGGGTGCCAAAATGGCAGCCATTGGACTAGCCTGGGCTTGAAGACCTGCTTTGTTTAACTTCATGGTGTTTCAGAAGATTAAAAGATGCAAATAGTTACTATTTTTTTTTAATAATTCAAGATTCTTTAAAAATCCAGATGTCCAGCTTCTGATGAAAATCAGAGTATCTGGGAACAGTTGAGTTGGCATTCCCATCTGGCAACTGTCCACAGGGACTGAATGGTAGGAGTACCTTCATTAGCTTCCTGTAGCTCATTTCTCTTTTATCCCTGCCCCGTTCCAGTAAGCATTTGCTCATAAGATTGCCAAGTCTACACTAGTAGTCCATTTTATAGACAAGGAAATCGAGTGGGGATAGAACTCATCCAATTTCACACAAGAGATCTAGTTCAGATGGGACTCCATGTCTCTATGCACTCAACTACTTTCCTACTCTGGCTTTCCTCCTTTGCTCAGCACAAAGGTGAGCACAAAGTCCTTCCTGGTGGGAAGGACTGGGAAGCAAGGGGACATGATCTGCCTTTAGCTTTAATCAATAATTATTTTCATAATAATAGTAGCCATCTATTAAAAGCCTACAAAATATCAAGGGCTCATACATATTTAATCCTCATAACAAACCTGGAAAATAAATATATTATCCCAGCCTTTCGGATAAGGAAACTGAGACTCAGAATGCTACAAAAAGCTTGTCTAGGATTACCAGGCCACTGTGTCATGGCACTGGGTCTTGAATGGGGTCTGGCTGATACTAAAGCTCCACACCTTTGTTACAGGCCTGTTCTTGAATGCTAGGTTAGGTTCTGGAAGATGCAAATCTCGGATGGAAAGTTCTGGAAGCTGCAGTCTGAATAGTTTACCAAAGGGAAATTTGCTCAGCTGAGGGCATGTCACAGGAGCTTTCAAGTTGCTGAGTGTTCCATGAGCTTCTTAAGACAAGGATGACTTTATCCCCACTCCCTGGATCTGCCAACCTCTTTCCTCTCAGGCAGTCCTCATTGTGGGAGGGGCACCCAGAAAGGAGTGAGGGGACCTGGCCAGGGCTTCTGTTTGTGATAAAGAAGTCCTGCTCATCTTCAAGAGCCCCTGACCCCCAACATCCACAGGATGGGTTCACAGTCCAACCTGAGGGCTCCTGAGTAGTGTGAGCTGACCTTGAACATGACAGGTGTCTTTTAGTGTGAAGGTTTCCTTTAGCTTGTCTGTCTCCCTCTTTGGATTGTCTGCTCCCGCTAGCCAAGGGCCCCATCTCATTTATGTCTATATTTCCACCACATGGCATGGTGCTTGACTCACAATGGGCACCACTATGTGTTTCTGGAATGAATGAATGAATGAATGAATGTACAATGAGGAAACTATTTCTTCTTTCCAGGCTTAGTCTCTGGGATTTGAATCTTGGCTCTACACTTATCAACTCAGTGACTTGGGCAAATTATCTAATGTCTCTTGGCCTCAGTTTCTACATCTGTAGAAGGGAGATGATAATCATGCTTATCTCATTGTTCATTGTTAGAATTAATTAATTAATGAATTTTTATAACATTTAAAAATTTAAATTCAATTAATTAACATATAATGTATTATTAGTTTCAGAGGTACAGGCCTATGCTTCACCAGTCTTATACCCAGGACTCATTATATCACATGCCCTCCTTAATGTCCCTCACCCATTTACCCATCCCATCACCCCCTCCCCTCCGGCAACCCTCACTTTGTTTCCTATGATTAAGGGTTTCTTATGGTTTTTCTCCCCTCTGGTTTCATCTTATTTTATTTTTTCCTTTCTTACCCTATGATCCTCTGTTTTGTTTCTTAAATTCCACATCTGAGTGAAATATATGATAATTGTGTTTCTCTGATTGACTTATTTCACGTCATTGCAAATGGCAAGGTTTCATCTTTTTGATGGCTGCATAATATTCCATTATATATATATGTGTGTGTGTGTGTGCGTGTGTGCATATATATACATATATATGTGTGTGTGTATATATATAGTCTGGCTATTGTGGACATTGCTGTTATAAACATTGGGGTGCATGTGCTCCTTCAGATCACTACATTTGTATCTTTAGGGTACATACCCAGTAGTGCAATTGCTGGGTCATAGGATAGCTCTATTTTCAAGTTTTTGAGGAACCTCCATACTGTTTTCCAGAGTGGCTGTGCCAGCTTGCATTCCCACCAACAGTAGAACTAATTTATTACCCATAAAGAACTTAGCACAGTATCTTGTACTCTGCTGTCTAATACAGCAGCCCCTAGTCACATGTGGCTATTTAAATGAACTAAAATTTTAAAAAATCAGTTCATCAGTTGCACTAGCCACCTTTCAAGTGCACATTTGCCACATGGGGCCTAGTGGCTGGTATACTGGATGGCACAGATATGCAATGTTTCCCTCATCACAGAAAATTCTACTGGACAGAGCTGGTCTAAAACAGAGTCAGTTACTATATTCTTACTGTTGCTATTCCTCTCTGTCAGCTCAAGATGGAGCAGAGCGCCAGGGCGCTCTTTGCACTAATGGGGGCGATCTGGCCTCCTGGCAGAGCAGGCTGAGATGGTACCTTGGATGCACTCTTTTCCTGGAATGCCTTCCCCCGACCATCACCCGGTGATGTTCTACTTGTACCAGCACCTGGGTGGCAGGCTTTCTTCCAAAGGGAAAGAGCTCCACAGAAGAGCCCTCCCCTCCTCCACGAGACTAGGCTCCCTTCACCGGCAGGAACAGGTCTCATCCATCCCTGTGTTTCCAGCGCCCCACATTTGGCAGGCACTCAATATAAGCTGGTCGGGGAAATGGAGAGGCCGTGCCTACAGGTTCCCAACGATGTAAGGCTGCATGTTTGCTCAGCTTGGCCGCTGGATCCCAGGGCTTTCAATACCAGATGTCCCAGGGTGCAGCAGAGAGCAGGCTAGGAAGCAGGCTGGGTCTGCGGACAGGAGGCAAGAGCACGGGCAACCGCAGCAGGAGGAGTGGCCCCGTGACTGATGGAGGCCACCAGGGTGGGCCTGGAAGGACACGGTGAGGGGCAAAGAGAAGGTGAATGGACACCAGCAGATTAAGGGGAGAACTGGCTTGTGCACAGGAGGCAGGCTCGGGCTTCCTTGGATCTGAGAGGAGAGCCAGAACTTTTGGCCCACCCCGGTGGGAGCCGGGCAAGCTCCTGGGCATTAGTTGGGTTCCCGAACGTGACCCCGCCGGTCTTCCCTTTCGTCCTGTCCTGAAGGGGCTCTGGGAAATGAAAATTAACCAGAACCATGTGTCTTCTAGCCTGTAACCGTAGACTCTTTAGTTTGGCTTCTCTCTTCACTGGAGAGTCTTTCTTTCACGGCATGTTTTCTCTGCCAAGTCTGTATCGTTTCAAGGAGAAGCGGGATGCCTGAGGTGAACTGTTATATTTAACTTGGGACCAGGCGCAGTCTTTTGTAATCATCCCACAGATCTACAGGTCTTCCGCTCCTGATAGTCACTGGAAACCTCTGCCTACAGGTCCTCTCCCACTCACACCTCTATCGGGTCCTCCCTGTCTTAAGGACCCCTCATGTCTCCCCTGGTTTTCTCCCCTTTGACTTCAGGGTAGGCCTCAATGTTGCACTGGGGGCCAAACGGCCCGGTGGCATCCCGTCATGCTGTCTGTCTACCTTCAGACTCCACCCTCTCCTCACACCCGCCACCAACCTTACTCATCTTTCTGTTTTCCCAACCATCCTGCTCGCCATTATCACTGGGACTTGGTATGCGCTGTCCCAGCTTGGTTCCCCCATCTGGCTGACTCCTTTCATTCATGAGGGTTCAGCATCGATGTCATTTCTTTAAACCTTCCCCTCTGCATCCCGGGACATCTTGAGGGAGCTGGCCCACACCTGCCACCTGCCACCCATATTGCAACTATTAGGTGAGGCCCGAGTGCCGTCCAGATGGTAAATTTGGAGCAGGCGGGGCCGTGACCGTCTCACTAATGGTTGTCTACTCCGTGTCTGGCCAAAAGCATAAAGGCTGCTTGGTAATACCCTTTGAATGAGTCAAAAAGATGAATTAGTCAATGTCATCATCAATTTCATAAGCCACTCTCTATTATTTGTTCTGACAGTCTCGATGATGCCTCTAAAGCTGAATGTTGAAATGACTTACTCATCTCAGGAGTTTATTCATTTATTTGTCCAAAAAATAAAATTACACCAATGGCTTTGTGTCCCTTTGCTTTTTACAGCTTAGATGTCAATGGCATGGACTTTGGGGCCAAACTGTCAGGATATGAATTCCAGCGCTGCCCCTCAGAAGCTGTGTGATGTCCTGCAAATTACTCAATTTTTCTGTACTTCGGTTTCCTCTTCTGTCATCTGAGTAATAATACTTACCTAATTAGGTAAGTAATAGTACTTACCTAATGTGGTTGTTATGAGGATTAAATGAGTTTACTTTTGTAAAGAAAGACACAGCTCCTAACACACAGATGTGCTATATAAAATTTGTTAGATAATGCAAATAAAGATAAATCTCATACACAATATGGAGGTCTCTTTGACGTTAACCTCCTTTCAGAGTAAAGCTTTGGCATTTGGTCCCAGCACAAGGCGAATTCATGACAGAGGATATGTTCATTTTCAGTGTCTGACATTCCTTTGTTCTTACTCCTTTCCCGTCCTCTGTATTTCATCTCACTTAGAACTCCCAGAAGTCTCATCCCTTCCACATTCTCCACCTAGCAACTGCTTTCAAATCTGTTGAAAAGTCCAATTCAAACTCTAGTGTAAATGACTCCAGGGGCTTAATGTATCTCTTCTCCAAAATACTGTCTTAACATAAAGTGTCCTAATTCCAGGAATCCAGGAGGATAGAAAACCCATGTTATGCACACTGTTCACATCTAAGGGCAGCAGACTTTGGCCAACCTTATTTATAACATCTCCCAAAATAAGGAATCAAGAGTGGGAGGGTTAGACCCATGAAGCTTAACATGGAGAATCTTGGAGACTCATTGGGAAGAAAGAGAAAAATGTACTACTGGCCATTTAATAACAACAGATGAGTTTAAAATAGAAAATCAGAGTTCTGGCTAGTCCACACTGTCACTTCAAGGCTACTGAGCCCTCCGACGCCTTGTGTCCCAACCTCAGAGGAGAGCTGCGGTTTCAGGGTCAGAGTGGCCACAGTCAATGATTTAGACAGCAGAGCTCAGCATGGGACCCATGGCAGGAGGCCGCCTGGAGCCTGTAAATGACGCCATTGTTTGAAGTTGTATGCAATCAAAAAAAAAAAATCAGGAAAAAGAAAGAAAGAAAACCAAACCACTTAAAGTTTTTGGGACAACATCCCTTGCCAATTTTTTTTTTTTTTTTTTAAAGAAAAAACCAACCTGAAGCCAGTGAAGCAAAGAGGAAAGCAGTGTCTGGGCTTCCTCTGAGAGCAGAGGGCAGCCTCTTGAGTTTTCAGTGTGAGTCGATCATTGCATAAACAAGGTGGCCTCTGGGCAGGGGTAGTCCACTCGGTGGGAGCTAGCCCCTCAGTGAGCACTGGAGCCTTCGGTGTCCATGTTCTTTCAGCTGGAGGTGCTTTGTCCCATAGCCTGTTTGTTTTAGGCATTGCTGGGTAACTTGCGATGTGTGGTTGGTTACACTGGCTTTACTCCCTTTGATGATCTGCTAGAGTGGCTCAAATTATTAGACCCATTTCATGGAAAGAGTAACCATTGAGAAAGGTGACCTTGCTTGCTCAAGGTCAGGGGGCCAGAAAGTGGCAGAGGCAAGCATAGGACGTGGGCCTTTCTTTTGCCATTTGGCCAGGTTCATGTAGACAGGAAGGGAAGAGGAAGGTGTGCCTGACCTTGGGGACTGCTGATGGCCTTAATAATAATGTCACCTGGAGACTGCTGAGCGTGTTGAGCGATAACAAGCATAGACTCTGGAACAAAAGAGGGTGAACTCAAGTCCCAGATCCACGTCCTACTAACTGTGCGACCGTCGGCAAATTATTAAACAATTCTGAGCCCCCTGCTTCCTCATCTGTAAACTGGGGCTAATAGCAAGGCCTGCCTTATGGGATCATGGTGGGAGTAGAGGAGCTACGGCCTGTAAACTGTGTCCCAGCACACCGTGAGGGGCAGCTCTTATCGCAATATCCTTTACATAAACTCACTCATTTTGAGTTTTATATTGATGATTAGAGGGAGTTATTTGTTTTTATTTCCATTTTGCAGGTGATGAAATAAGGCACAGAAAAGTTAAGCTATTCGTAAAGTAAAGAAGGAGAGCTGGGTGTTGATTTCAATGTTAAGGCCGTGTTGCTCCTGGCTGGCTATGTGGGTTCCCTGTGTAAGTTCTTGGACTTTTCTGCCATGGTTGAAACCTGCTGTCTTTTTTTTTTTTTTTAAAGATTTTATTTATTTGTTTGACAGACAGAGATCACAAGTAGGCAGAGAGGCAGGCAGAGAGAGAGAGAGAGAGGGAAGCAGGCTCCCCGCTGAATGGGGAGCCCGACATGGGGCTCGATCTCAGGACCCTGAGACCATGACCTGAGCCGAAGGCAGAGGCTTAACCCACTGAGCCACCCAGGCGCCCCGATGACCCCTGCTATCTTGATAGGAGCTGCACCAGGACCAACACAGAGCCGAGTCAAGACCAGAACACCAGCGTCCCCAAACTTCCCCTTCTGCCCTATTTCCCTATATTAGTTAGTAGAAGCCTCCAACTCTCCCTCCCATATGCGTGGTGTTCTCCTGCCCTTGCCTTGTTTTTTGGCTCCAGTGGATGTAAACTCTTTACCTATGCCTAGTAAATGTTAACCATCCCTGCGCCCCACCTCACCACCCATCCCGCCCCCCAGCAGTCAGGAGGCAATGGCAGTGGGCCAGGTGAGAGCTGACAATACCTTGAACCAGAGTGGAGGTGCCAATGATGGAGATGGATGGATTTGAGATCTCTTTATGGTGAAATAGACTTGTTTCAGGCCCTGTGATAGGCACTGGAGACATAAAAATGAAAAAGATATGGAAACCCATCTTTAAGGGGCTTATAGTCTAAAGAGGGGGAGGCATACATGTAACACAAACACAGGGTCACCTGACAATGGTGGCATGACTGGTCACAATTCTTTTGGTTCATGATATAGTTTGTGATGTGAGTTCCCAGCTTCTCCTATTAAGAGGCTGAAGCTACTTTCTTACCCCTGGACTTGGGCTGCTCTCGTGAAATGCTCTATCAAAAAATGTGGTGGAAGTAGTGGTGTGCCAATTTTGAGTGGAGGCCTCAACTGACCTTGTGTGCTTCCACCATTTTTAGGGATTTTGCAGAGTTTCTAAGAGAACAAACCCAGGATATCCTCCTTGATGACAAGAGACTTGTGGCCCAGTCATCTCTACCACCTCTGCTGAGAGCAGGCCAACTACCAGGTATGCAAATGAGCATCTTAAACCAGCTAACCCCCAGACACCAGGACAGTTGAACACAGATGCAGGAATGAGCTCAGGTAAGATCAGCTGAGCCTGGGGGTGCCTGGGGGGCTCAGTGGGTTAAAGCCTCTTCCTTCGGCTTGGGTCATGATCTCAGGATCC